>NC_083280.1:7856850-8508278 GCF_963506605.1 Zootoca vivipara
ACCCAGGAGCATTAGCACCTGCAAATTACAGGTGGAAAACCTGGCACAGCAAGCCATTGATCCGCCACCTAAGCAAAATCGGTTAGCTTCGGCCCGCCCAGCCAATTCAACAGACTCTTGGTTCCAGGTTCTAGGTCTGTCGGCGCTGGCCAAGGTGCTGAAATCGCCGGCGCCCGCCCTGGAAGCCAGCTTTGCTGCTGTCCAGAGTGCTGAAGCCAGAGCTCTGTTCTTGGTGCTGAAGCCAGCTTGCCTGTCTGCTAGCAGCTCGCTCGCTCTCAATTCTCCCGCCAGCGCAGCAGTGACGTAGTCGAACGTGCAAGCGGCTCAGCCCCAGTGTCCCTGAGACGCCAGCTTCTCGAGGGGGCAGAAACTGAGGAGGAGGAGGAAAAAGAAGGAGGAGGAGACAGAGAGAGCCAGAGCGGTTCCTGGAGATCGTGTGTGTGTGTCTGTATGCGCGCGCTTCCCCCCCTCCCCCTAATCTCCCCTCTTCTCTGTGTTGCCAGATCAACCCTACCAGCCAACGGGGAAAAAAAAAAGAGAAGTCGCTTCTCCAGCCCACCGCCCGCCTACCAGCTCACAGCCCATGAGGTTACTGTGGCAATGTGTGCGGTCTGGAGCAAAGGTTTACTGCCATCCTAAATTGCCCCCGACGATTATATGGGCTGTATTGGCTCCAAAACCACCATCGGTAAGATTGCTTCTACCTTGCGGCGGCGGCGGCGGCAGGGGGAATGGGGAAGGGAGTGTGTGGTTGTACCTCCGATGTGCCAGAACCAGCCGGAGTATGAGGGGATGCAGGTGCCTGGATCGTCCCTGGAGAAGAGATAGGGTGAGGCGGGGGGCGGGGGGCTGCAGCGGAAGAGATCGCTTAATCGTTATAGCGTGTTTGTTTTTCTGGAAGAAGGGCAGCAGGGGAGCGTGAGCCTGTTTTTTCCCTCCCCGGAGGGGGGTAGAGAGGGGGTGTGTGCATGTGCAGGGTGGGGGGGAGGGAGGTGCGTTGAGGCAAGGCAGGCTCCGCTCGCATGCTGCCTTCAGGAAAGGGCGAGCCTGGCGCCTCGGCTTCCTTGGCGTTGGAAATCACGGCCGAGGTGTCGAGGCGGATTGATCGCTCCGCTGGCTTCCCGGGGGTTTGCTTGGCGCCGCAGCCTTCCAGCAGTTTCAGGGTTGTTTTTCCTCCAGAGCTTGGAAACATCCTCCCCTTTCCTCGGTTCTCTCTCTCCCCCGCCGCCCCCCCGCCTCTCCCCGCCCCCCCGCGCCGACAGCAACGGCCGGAGCCCGGCGCAATTAGCATGCGAGGGGCAGGACTTGCTGTTGCCAAGGAAACCACTCTCCTTAGCAGACCTTCAGCCTCACCGCCCCCCCTCCGGCCGCCCTTCTCGCCCCAAATCTCAATTCGCATCCGAGAACCAGGAAGAAGAAGGAGGAAACACACCCAGGATTTGGCCTCCTGTGTAAGAAGCCAGGCAGCCGGTTCAGCTCCTCCGGCTTGGGCGCAGTAAAGATGGGGCAAGAGGCGAGCAAAGGCTTCGGTCGACGCTCCTGAGCCGAGTCCGGGTCCACAGTCTGGAGCAGGAGCCGCTGGCTTTGCAGAGACACTCGGTGCAAGTTGCGTGGAGGGAGCAGGTCAGTTTCACAACTCGGCAGAGGAAGCCAAGGACTGCCAGGGGGAAGGGGACCCTGTTCTTGAATCATGCTTTAGGGAGGCGTTGTGTGGATCTGGCGAGCAGGACCCCCAGGAAGTAGTGGCAAAGAGGGCTAGCCTGGTGCCTTGGGCAATTCATGCCATATGGCGTTATTCCTGCTTGAAATTTGCTCCTAATCCCTTTTCTCAGGGGTTATACCTCCCCCCCCCCGCCATACACACACCTAGTTGCGAACAGCAAGTCTCTTCAACCCAGAGTCTGAGTTCATTCCTGGGAATAAAGGTCTGTTTTAAGTCAATGGGATGCCTGCCGGCTATCTTCTCTGACCTCGTGCCCTCCAGACGTTTTGAGACTACTACAACGCTCGCCAGCTGCCGCCAGGTTGTTCTCCAAAATCTGGAGGATACCAGGTTGGAAAGGCTGGATGAGAGTGTCTAGAGTTGGGGTGCTAGATAGAGTCCAGGAAGCAGTAGGAAGAAAGTTTTCAGGAATGGGGAGAAAGAAGACCTGTAACTTAGCACAGCACATATGCATTATGTGTTTGAGTGCTTCATAGCCTCCTCTTCTGCGCAGAGCAGCTTACAGAAAGATCAAAAGTCATACAACAATGAAAACAGAAAGAACTATGAAAAATAACAACAATGCATTTTTTTTTTAAAAAAAACAAACAGCAGAGGAAGATGCCAGTGCCACACAAAACTGGCAGCTCTAAAGGCCTTTTAACTTGGCCCCAAACAGATATCAAATTTGGTGCCAGCCAAGACCTGCACATCTCTTCAAATGTGGGGGACCCAGGTCAGAGCTTCTGAGGATTATGTTAATATGTGGGCAGTTTTGTGTGCTAGAGAAAGTGGGTGATATTAATAGCAGAAACTGACAATGGTCATAACAAGCACACACACCCTGTTCATCTTTTGGGAAACTTCCCCTTCAGGCCATGTGAACATTGACTCCAATGTCCAGACACCCTCTGCAGTATGTTCAGAGGCCTGTTCCACATCCTGAGCCGTTTCCCCTCTGAATATCTCAGGTGCTGGGTACAAGCAACAGGAGGGAGGATGTTGTTTTCGTGCCTTGTTCATCAGGCGTTTGGCTGGCTGGCTGCTGGGAATGTAATGCCTTTGTCTGCTCCATCAGGGGTTGTAGGCATTTGCTTGCATTGCCTGTTTGGGCTAATAGGATGCCATTTTTGTCTCTGGTCCAGGCTTCTGTAATGTGCTTGGATGTGTCCACGTGTCTGAGCTTCTCCTTTAAAACCCGGGTTGAAGGCTCTAGAAAGACCCTCTGTTTGGCAGCACTATGCTTTTTAACATTGATGGCCCCCCACCCAGCAGTGGTTGGCCCTTGGGACTGGTGGGGCAAAGTGCAGGGAGGCCAACAGTAAGTGACAGGCAGAGGCATCACTAGTTTTAGTTTCTCCCCTATCCTCCTTCCTGCTGAGTTCTACAAGGGCAAGACTGAAGCTAAGGAGAAGGGGAAAGCTGACAACTAGGTTTGTAAGTAAAAAGGCAGGCAGGTAGGGGTTGTTGGGAGACAGGTGGAGGTTGGTGAGGCAGCCCCCCATTTGCTGTAATGGTAGAGCGCCACTGCCCAAATCCTTCTCCTCCTTCTGGATACCACATTCAACAGCAAGTTCCGTACATCTCTGTGTTCTCAGCCAGCACAAATGCAACCTTCAAAGAGAAGGGAGCCTCATCATGCTTAAATTTACCACCTCCTGGGCTCCCTTACTGTGGCCAGTCTTTAATATACTGGCATGGTGGAAGTAGTTCTGTTCAGTCTGGAAGTCTCCCCCCCCGGAAACCCGCACACTATTATTTAATTACATGTGTATATGACAGGAGTGAGCCAGCAGTAAAATTACACTGGGCAAAGTGTAATAAAACTCATTATTAGCAAACACAGGGTCTGTGCAGCAGTGCCAGGCCTAATAAGCACATCAACTCATCTCTGGCAGGTCTTGTCCCCATGAAGCAGTTGCTGAGACTGAAGGTACCCGAATCCCTACAGCTGCCTAAATCCCCTCCTCTCCAGGGTTTTCTCCAAGCAACCTGAGACTGCGCCTGCATGAAGCTAACTTCTCCCCTGCCCCTTTCATGCCTCTTCTGGTTCTGGGAGACTGGGGGGGGAAGGACGCTTGTAGCAGGAGAGGGAAACACCCATGCCTCTTCACCAGCTGGACTCATCTCTGCCTCTTGGCCTCCCTTGTCTCCTGCTTCAGCTTCTGTTTGATTCTGGACTGCTCTCTGTCAGAGACTCCCCCCTCTCTCACTCAGCCCTGCTACCTGTTCAGCTTCTGACACCTCCCCCCCCCCAGTCTTCTCCCTTTTCTCCCTTGGACCGCTCATCGTAATCTCACCACCACTTCCCGGGTTCTGAGCCTTCTTCTCTTGGGGGATCCCCAGCTAGTTCCTCCTACCATTCCTCTGCGTCCAACAAATCAGTGACAGTATGGGCTCAGGGCAGTATATATGGCATTTTTATCCTCTGGAGAATAAAACATATAGGCTGAGAGAAAGTGGCTGACCCAAGATCAGCACTTCCCAAGGGACAATCTTAACCACTCTCAGTTCATGTTCAACTGAGCTCTGGCATTGAAAACAGCTGTTAGGACCAAGACTTGGAAGATTCTACATCCTAGTGTTTACGAAAAGTCCAGTTCACCTTATCCCAGGTGTCAGTCCCTAGACCTGCCTGTTCAATCTTTTTTTGAATGCCCTTATATGGGCATACAGTGTATACACTGCAAATACATACAGTGTAATTCCAAGCATGTTTATTCAGCAGTAAGTCCTGTTGGCTTCTAAGTGTGACTTAGTCCCTAGTACGGTAAATGAGCAAAGGACTGTTGTCCTAAATTGGTTTTAATACTCATTCCCTCTCTCTGGAATCCTGGAAGCTGCAGTCTATAAATTGGCAATTCCCAAGCAACAGTTACAGGTCCCAGGATTCTTTGAGGGCAGCTAGGGCTGTTACGCTGGTATAATTACCACATGGAAAGTTGCACAGATGTGCCCTTAATAAAATTCAATGTCCCCTAAGCAAGAGTAGGCTTTGCTCACCCAACCCTGATCCTAACAATGTTAATTTGAGAATAGGTAATGATGGTTTCAAGGGGGCTTACCTTACTTTCAAGCAAAATCACTTAGGGCTGGACAGACCTATACACCTTCCATGATAATACTCAGAATTTAAATGGTGCCTTGGGATATTGTAAACACTTGGCAAACATTAGCTCAGTCATCTGCACGAGGTAGCCGGTATTATTATCCCCATGTTATGGATCAGGCAGTAGTGATTGAAGCAGAAGCATAGGACCTTGACAAAGGCAACCTACTGAGCGGAAAGCAAAGGCAAGATTTGAAATGGGGACTTGATTTCTTGATTTCTCAGCTCACAGTGTAATCCTATGCATGTTTCATCAGAAGTAAAATCTACAAAGTTCAGTGGGGCTTGCTTCCTGGTAAATGCGTTTGGACACTTTATTTATTTATCTAAAAATATTTATCACATGCCCTATGCCACTTCATCTTGGGGAAGGGCATGTAATGTATTTAATGCAATAATTACAAAATAACACCCTCAAAATAAGAAACAACCAGCGCTGGCCTTGAAGTAAAAATGCTTCCTTGGTGCCAGGCTGACCTAAGAGGGGAAGGTATTCTGTAACCAAGGTGCCAGCCAGGAGTGAGCATCACTGAACTCAGTGGGACTTCTTTTGTTTGTTTGTTTAGTTGTTTAGTCATGTCCAACTCTTCGTGACCCCATGGACCAGAGCACGCCAGGCACTCCTGTCTTCCACTGCCTCCCACAATTTGGTCAGACTCATGTTCGTAGCTTCGAGAACACTGTCCAACCATCTCGTCTTCTGTTGTCCCCTTCTCCTTGTACCCTCTATCTTTCCCAACATCAGGGTCTTTTCCAGGGAGTCTTCTCTTCTCATGAGGTGGCCAAAGTATTGGAGCCTCAGCTTCAGGACCTAGCCTTCCAGTGGGAGTCTCAGTGGGACTTAACTGGGAGTAAACATAGGATTATACCTAGCCCTCTTGCTATAGTAAATTCAACTGGATTTCCTCCATAAGATTGAATCCTAAGAAATGCTTGGCACATCCCAAACCAGAATCTTTCCTCACAATATTTCCAGAATCCTTTGTTTAGATTTGCTGGGAAAATGGAATCCCAGACCGTGAGAAAATGAAGCAGTCACCACTAGCACCTCAAACTGGAATGAAGATATCCAGTGAAATGGTCCAATGCAGCAAAAAGCACCAACAATGCTGACCACGCCGTGTTTGAATTTATGTATCTTTGCCACCAAGAGACCTAGAAACTTGCTTAATTGTTTTTGAAAACAAACTAGTTTCTTCATTGTTTTTGACCAGGGCCTTGAACTGCCAAAAGAGGGAGAGGAGGAGGAGGAGGATCCATGTAGCCTGTGGGTCCATCTGCCTAGCCCATCTGTAGTGCGAGTATTTTAGTGTAGGAGCTTCAAGGCAGATGGATGGGATGTAGAAACCATGCTAAGCTCACCAGAAAGGTGAACCTCCTGCGCACATTTCACAGCCCAGAAGCTATTGGCATTTTGCTGTGGGTGGAATTATTTGTTTCTTTAAAGAAAGAAAAGAAACATTGTTTCCCCCCTTGGATTTTTATTTAGGAAAAAAGAATTGAACAAAAAAAAAAATCCATTACCAGTTCTCTCATGATGAATTTCGGCTTCTTGTTGTGAGCTGGTGATTTCCTTAGGGTCCTGGCCAACATTGAGCTTTATAGAAAAGCTAATTTGAGTGGTGAATGGAGGCTGTTGACCTATGAAGCTAATGTCTCATCCTGAATCAGACCATGGGGGTTCTATTTCCTGATATGCTCTTTGACAGGAGATATCAAGGATTGAACCTGAGACCTTCTGCATGTGAAGCATATATCTACCACTCAGCTACATTCTCCCTTGCAATAGGAAGCAGCAACCTTATACCAAGTCAGGTATCCATCTAGCCTAGTATTGTCTGCTCTGACTGGCAGCAGCTCTCTACAGATGCGGACAGGAGACTTTCTCATTCCTATTTCGAAATGTCAGGGTTTGAACCAGGGATCTTCTGCTTGTAACCCATCTCTCTTGATACACTTCATCTGGCTGCCAAAGTTATCACTTCCTCAACATACCCCTTCATTTGAGAAAGGACAGTGAAAATGTCCCAGGGGGAGCTAAGCCAATTCCCCCCACCATTCGAAGAGCTAGTTTTCCAGTTTGTGCAGAACGTGCAGGTGAACAAGCAGCAGCGATCCCCAAAAGCAGCAGCACACTCTTCTTGCAGCCCCCCTAAGGCTGCTTCTTTGCCAGCTGGCTTGAAACACACAGTTCGTTTTCCTTCCTTCCCTCACTTTCAAACAGGGGAGGCAGGGCATCATAGTTCCTTTCGACACTAACCCAGGCAGGTAGGGAATTCCATGAGGCACACATACCAGTCATCTAAGAGCGCTCACTGGTCATTCTTTAGATGGAGATCTTGTTGTTCGCTCATACAACTTAGTGTCAAGTAGTACAAAAACCTGTGTTTGGTGGTGGCGGGCAACATCTCTGTTTTTGGATGGGAGTCAATTACTGGCGGGACCCAGGTGTTGCTGTGGGTTAAACCACTGAGCCTAGGGCTTGCTGATCAGAAGGTCAGCGGTTCGAATCCCTGTGACGGGGTGAGCTCCCATTGCTCGGTCCCAGCTCCTGCCAACCTAGCAGTTTGAAAGCACGTCAAAATGCAAGTTGATAAATAGGTACCACTACAGCGGGAAGATAAACGGCGTTTCCGTGTGCTGCTCTGGTTCGCCAGAAGTGGCTTTGTCATGCTGGCCACATGACCTTGGAAGCTATACGCCGGCTCCCTCGGCCAATAATGTGAGATGAGCGCGCAACCCCAGAGTTGGTCACGACTGGACCTAATGGTCAGGGGTCCCTTTACCTTTTACAATTACTGGCAAATTCAGGTTGATTTGGAACTCTTGTGCAACAAACAAAATTGGACTTTTTGTGATAAGTTGAAGTGCAGGGAAGATGCACTGACAATCGTGGGATAACACCTGCTTATTCCAGTGTTGTCTAACCTCCCGGGAAACAAATCAGAATGGGTGCTCAATAAATAGCCAATGTTGTCTCATCTCCCTGCAGACAAGTCAGGTGATCATTATCACCTCAATAAACAGGCGATCTGGAAGTGACCTGCATATATTCAGGAAGAATTCTGAAAAATCATGGAATCAATCAGTAACTAGGAATGTTGGAGAATCCAGTTGGAAACCGCAGCAAATCACAGGTCTGCCCGAGGTCAGGAATGGAAAACATTATTAGCTGACTTTTTTATCCCACAAACGTTTCATAAATAATCACATGGTTTCCCTTCCCTTGAAATGCACTGAGGTTAATGACATAACTCATTACGTCCTTAACTACATGAGTTCCATCCACAACAGACAGCGAGGCAAATCGCCTAGGTTTTAGTGGAAGCTGAACCGTGATGGGATGGAGACATAGGGCAAGAGCTTGTATGGAGCAGAGAGGCTGAGGAAGAAGGGATGAAGGAGGGGTATGAGGAGCACACAACAGACCATTCCCTTTCTGCCCAGTGGGGCTTTCCTACCCTTTGTGTATCCTTTGACTCCTACTGCTTTGGGAGACCAACAAAACCCTCCCCTTTGCAAGTGCTGTATTAAAAGCCACTCTGCAAAGGCATCGCTGGCAGCCCCTTTAATTCCCCTTGTGTGCTGCTGAACCCTTCAATTGTGGGGAAGTTGCTCAACCCCTTAGCTGTGGGGGAGTTGTAACAGCCCATTCCGCCACTTCAGAGTCCTTTTCACTTTCGCTCACAGCAGTGTGTCCCTGCAGAGGTGTTGGGAATCCTGTTCCCTAGCAATCAGTGGCACAGGGCGCTGTTTTGCTCTTTATGGGCATTGTGTGCGTTGAAGTTCTCCTCCTCCTTTATTTCAGCTTCACTTGTTGCATCTCATGATAAATTATTGACTTCTTAGGTCAGTGGGTGGGTGTGTTTTTCTGTCTCCTCCCTGGCAAGAGGAGTCCTTGGCGTGATGACACCAGAAAGAAAACCCTCTGCAAACATTCAGCAAAATCCCACGCTGGAGCAATATACACTCTCCCCTTTGCACAGAGCAAGCATCCTGTGTAACCTTTCCTTTCCACAGAGGGTACAGGAAAATGCACATTCCTGCTTCCCATTGATTTTTTAATTATTTTTTTAGCATCTCCTGTGAAACAGAGGGACCAGTTCCGCTGACTTATTCTCCTTTAGCCAAGACTTTCTGCTCAGTCTCCCATTTCCCCAGCCTGCCAGAGTATCAGCATGAGGGTGTTCAGACATAGCTTTTGCCCCTAAGCCTGTTTAGCTGAAACCCAACCGTTTTGCTCAGGAGTGGGTCTGGTCTCTTCCCATGCCTTTGTGCTGATGGGAAGCCATTCAGTATAGTGACCTGGTGCCCTCTAGCTCAGTTGGTAGAGCATGAGATCTCAAGGTTGTGGTTTGAGCCCCACATTGGGCAAAAGATTCCTGTATTGCATGGGGTTGGACTAGATGACCCTCATGATCCCTTCCAAGTCTATGATTCTAAGATTCCATCTAAGATATTTTGGACCACAGGTTCCATCAGCCACAACCAGCGTGGTTATTCCATAAAGGTACTATCAGGCACCCAGGCCATGTGGGAAGGGCCCATGATGCAGATTGGGGGTGGCCAAAGTGATGGCCTGCAAATGCTGTTGGACTTCAACTCCCATCATCCTATTGGCCTGCTGGCTGGGGCTGATGGGAGTTGGAGGCCAACAACAACAACTGGAGGGAACTATATTGGCATAGATCCTTTCTATGCTAGTGTGCTCTTGGATTCTGGAAGGGATGCAGCTGGTATGGGAAGGAATCACAACATGGGATTTTCCCACACAATCTAGGCTTGGAAGGAGCTGGGATGTCATAAAGGCCCCAACATCACTAACCTGGGGTTAAGCAAGGCTTTCCAGGGGACAGAATGGAGGAAGGGTAAATCACACACCCTGTCCTTTCAATGTGAACAACCTTTCAATTCCCTTCCATTCCTGTTTGGTCCTCTCTCAGGCCTGATTGATGCATTCCTCTTGGAATGTGGTAGCCTGTCATCAGTTGCCTGTGTGCTCTCCAGCAGCTCCAATGCTGTGGGTGCAGAGGAACAATGTGGGTCAGCCAGACGATATGGCCAACAGGGCAATACAAGAGTAGGAAGGAACTAGATCATTCTGCCACCCACTTGGGGAGTTCTTGCCAGCCTTTGCTGGAGTGCCGTGAATCAGGAGGACACCGCAGCCTAGAACTCCCACACTACTCCGATAACTTATGGACTAGGTCACAGAGAGGACAGGACATAGTTTCAAGGGGATTCAGTCCTTCTTTAATTGAACCCATTTTCGAGGCTTGAAGCTGAAGGTTGGGGCTATCGGGCTTTCATACTGCTAAAGAAATCTTGCTTTGTTGCAAGGGTTTCAGCTGATTGATTTGCCAGGTACATCAGAATAAATGTGTGTACAAGTAAAAAGCAATAGTCCTGAAGCAGAAAGCATACCTTTTTATTTTTTAAAAAAATGTTGTGTGTGATATGTGTTGTCTTAGCAGGAGCACACCCTTCCTGGATGTAAGAGAACGAGGCATGGCTCTTTGAAGATGCTTTTCGCCTTCTGCATTTTCCCATAAGTGCTCATAAGTACTCATTTTAATCTGTTGCCTCATTAACCAGGGTAGGGTTGGTTGTTGCTGTTGTTGTTGTTGTTGTTTTTAAAAAAAACAATGCGGCCTTATGCTGTGTTACTAGGAAGTTAGTCTCCCTGCATTCAAAAGGGGTTGAGCATGCCAGGAATTGCAGCCCTGGTCAATCAGAAGTTAATAGACTGCAGCACAAGTATTTTTTTATTTTTTATTAATCTGCCCCAATTAAATGCAACCCCTGCCATTTCCAAGTAGAATTGGGAATGTGTCCTGCCTGGAGCCCTGGAGAGCAGCGGCTGGTCAGTGTAGATAGTACTGAGCTGGATGTATCAATGATCTGACTCAATATAAGGCAGCTTCCTCTCTTCCTGCCTTATGCGCCTTTCTGGACTCTGGGCAGCGCAGGCGTTTGCTAGCTCAGGGTACCCTCCCCATTTTGTGTCTCATCTATTTCTGGCAGCGGAAGGACACATTGACACCCCTCTTTTTTGGCACTGCTGGACCCGGCCCTCCGGACTGTCCTTCTCATTGTTCATCAGAAATCTCCTGTCCCTTGCCAGTGCTGACGGCAGCCCCGGGACCAGGACCAGTGATTGCTGCCCCCACTCTCGATTGATGCTGAGTCTCCAGTTAAAAAAGCTTTGACACACATTCTTTGATTTGTGTTTGTGTTTAATGTCTCAAAGTGGGAAGGAGAGAATCTGTGCTATTTCTGCGGAAGCTGCTGGCACCCCCTGGCATGATGGCAGCACACTTGAAAATTAATGGCTCGCCTGTTAGGAACGCAGTGTCCCTTTCATGGAAGGGAGACTCACGCTGCCGGATGCAGCCGTCTCTTCTTGGAAGGAAATCCTGGCTAGATTCACACATCCTTCCTTCCTCCTTTTCCGCACCTCTCTCTCTCTCCCCCCATCTCTTCCCTCCCCACTGACACAAAGTCTGTTTCAGGCTGTGTGCACATCACCATCCACTCTGGGACCAGTGCGCTCCCAATACTGCTGGCTGTAGAATCCACATTCCCCACAATTCAGAGCTGGCTTGTAGTTTCTTGAGAAATGCTGTTTGATGCTTTCCCCACTCAAACCAGCTTCCAACTGGTTTGAATCATAAGCTACACTCATTTCACTGGTCAAAGATCCTCCTGTTTTCCAGGGACAGTCCCGGATTTACAGAAGCCATCCTGGTTTCTGATTTGATGTCCCTATTTTGGATAAATGTTGGAGGGTATGGCGTTATCCGACCCCCGAGGCATCTGAAGGCAGCCCTGTATAGGGAAGTTTTTAAATGTTTGATGTTTTATTATGTTTTTTATATATATTGGAAGCTGTTTGAGTGACTGGAGAAACCCAGTCAGATGAATGGAGTATAAATAGTAAAATGATGATGATGATGATAGAATGTCCCTATTTTCATCAGAAAAATGTTGGAAGGTATGGGTTCAGCTGAGGTGTGGGCACTTGAGAAGGCCATTGCACATACGCAGATGACTGCTTCATGAATAGGAGTTGCTGGGGGTTTGTAGGTGTAGGAAAAACCAAACTGGTAACCTCCCTGCTCCCTTTCTGGAGTGTGGGAAATGACCTCGCAGCAAATCATCACCTTTTAAGCCTCTAATGTGTACCTAGCTTTGGTTTCCATAGCATCCCTGAGCCAGACAGGACGAGCCTCCCTTTCCCACGACAGTGACGATGCACAGCAAATGCTGCCTTTTTCAGGAACTTTGCCCCATTTATAGTCAGTAGACATTTAAGGCTTTGCATGCTTTGCATGTTCCATGGTTTGCATGCTACATTGCAAGAAGTTCATTCATGCATTATCTCAGCAGTATGCTTTTCGCATATCCTAGGAACCCAAACCACATGGGAACATCTCTCTGCTTAGTTAGCCACGAGCATGAAACAGTATCTATGTGGTTTGGGCTGAATTTCACTTGTAAGTTTTATCGACTGGAAGGGAGCTTGTTTCCACTATCCCTTGCTTAAAACTGAGTGACACTGTGAAGACCCTTGCATGATGTATTATTGGGGGTTAGACTGTACCACTTTAGGATGCAAATGTGTGTGTGTGTGTGTGTGTGAGAGAGAGAGAGAGAGAGAGAGAGAGAGAGAGAGAGAGAGAGAGAATGATTATGTCTGATGCTCAAAAGTATAGGAATGTAGGAAGTTGCCTTATACCAAATCAGACCATTGGTCTATGTAGCTCAGTATTCCTTACACTGACCGGCAGCATCTCTCCAGGGTTTCAGGAAGAGGCTTTTCTCAGGCCTACTTAGAGATGCTGGAAACTGAACCAGGGATCTTCATCATGCAAAGCAGCTGCTCTGTGTCACTGAGCCACGTCCCTTCTCTCAAAATCAGCAAGGCAGGGGAAAAAAGCTAGGTTTGAACATTCCCTTTGACATACTACTGTTGTATGCATAGTGATCCTAAAAACAACAACACCCCACGATGACAACATTTTTTTGTGTGTGTAAATGTTCATATTCAAGCATTTGTTCATTCTCCCTGGAGGGTGAAGGGATACAATCCACCAAGAGTTGTGCCACGTAATTCTGTAGAAGATCATGTACATCAGCAGACAGGCTGGAGACAGACTGTAGTTTGTGAATTTCAAAATCCAGATGATGGCAATGCCTTTTATTAGGCCAGCCGGAATGTCACAGAGGAAGTGCGCAAGCCTTTGGGTTCTCCAGAACTCTTCATCAGGCTTGATGCTGCTGCACAGAGCAAGAGGAAGGGCAGAGGAAGAGTTGGTGATGCGGCATGCCTCGGAGCCAGTGGCTGGTCAGAGCCTTAAGACGCAGCAAGGGAGGAGCCAGCAGCAGACATTGAAAGCATAGCTGCCAAGTTTTCCCTTTTCTCGCGAGGAAGCCTATTCAGCATAAGGGGAAATCCCTTTTAAAAAGGGATAACTTGGCAGCTATGATTGAAAGGAGGACCCGTGAGGTGCTATGCAGGTCTCATTGCACCTAACACTGCAGCAGAGGGGGAAAGGAACACATACCCTCATGTCTGGAAAAATAAAAATAGAGTATTATATGTTCCTTTCCTACCCCGTGGCAGTGTTAGGTGCATAGAATCTCACAGAGCCCCTTTTAATGGCCTGCAACCTGCTCCCACATCCCATCTAAAGGCTCTGAACAGAGGCAGACCCCAAGGCCATAAGCCAACTCCCCCCCCCCCAGCTTTGCTCTGGCCTCATGAAGAGACCTGTGGACCTGAAAGATTTGCACATTATTTTGGGTTGGCCTAATAAAGGTATTTTATTAGTGATGTATGGAAGTGAGAGCTGGACCATAAAGAAGGCTGATCGCCGAAGAATTGATGCTTTTGAATTGTGGTGCTGGAGGAGACTCTTGAGAGTCGCATGGACTGCAAGAAGATCAAACCTATCCATTCTTAAGGAAATCAGCCCTGAGTGCTCCCTGGAAGGACAGATCGTGAAGCTGAGGCTCCAATACTTTGGCCACCTCATGAGAAGAGAAGAATCCTTGGAAAAGACCCTGATGTTGGGAAAGATTGAGGGCACTAGGAGAAGGGGACGACAGAGGACGAGATGGTTGGACAGTGTTCTCGAAGCTACGGACATGAGTTTGACCAAACTGCGGGAGGCAGTGCAAGACAGGAGTGCCTGGTGTGCTATGGTCCATGGGGTCACGAAGAGTCGGACACGACTAAACGACTAAACAACAACAAATAAAGGTATTGCCCTCATCAGTGGTAGACTTTGGGCTTTCACATTTTGGAGGGGCCCCTGTGCAGTGCCAAAATTCGGCACCCCCCTCCTCCTCACACCTTGTTGTTGCATTTCCAGATAATTTTTATTGGTGTTCATGTAAATACAAGAACAACGTATAACTACAGTAACTTGTCCAGTGGTTGTTGTTGTTTAGTCATTTAGTTGTGTCCGACTCTTCATGACCCCATGGACCAGAGCACGCCAGGCACTCCTGTCTTCCACTGCCTCCCGCAGTTTGGTCAGACTCATGTTAGTAGCTTCGAGAACACTGTCCAACCATCTTGTCTTCTGTCGTCCCCTTCTCCTTGTGCCCTCAGTCTTTCCCAAAACCAGGGTCTTTTCCATGGAGTCTTCTCTTCTCATGAGGTGGCCAAAGTATTGGGGCCTCAGCTACAGGATCTGTCCTTCCATTGAGTGCTCAGGGCTGATTTCCTTAAGAATGGATAGGTTTGATCTTCTTGCAGTCCATGGGACTCTCAAGAGCAGGCATCCCCAAACTTCGGCCCTCCAGATGTTTTGGACAACAATTCCCATCTTCCCCAACCACTGGTCCTGTTAGCTAGAGATCATGGGAGTTGTAGGCCAAAACATCTGGAGGGCCGCAGTTTGCGGATGCCTGCTCAAGAGTCTCCTCCAGCACCATAATTCAAAAGCATCAATTCTTCAGCGATCAGCCTTCTTTATGGTCCAGCTCTCACTTCCATACATCGCTACTGGGAAAACCATAGCTTTAACTATATGGACCTTTGTCGGCAAGGTGATGTCTCTGCTTTTTAAGATGCTGTCTAGGTTTGTCATTGCTTTTCTCCCAAGAAGCAGGCGTCTTTTAATTTCGTGACTGCTGTCACCATCTGCAGTGATCATGGAACCCAGGAAAGTAAAATCTCTCACTGCCTCCATTTCTTCCCCTTCTATTTGCCAGGAGGTGATGGGACCAGTGGCCATGATCTTAGTTTTTTTTGATGTTGAGCTTTAGACCATATTTTGCGCTATCCTCTTTCACCCTCATTAAAAGGTTCTTTAATTCCTCCTCACTTTCTGCCATCAAGGTTGTTGATATTTCTTCCATCCAGTGGTACATTCTTGCTAAGTTTCATATGCAGTACACGGTATGCAAGCAATACGTTTATTTATGCAATGTCAATTTGAGTATACTCTCCAACACCCCTCTTGGCTCAGTGCCCAGTGTGGGTGAACCCACTGTTCTCCCCGAAATCCACCTTTGCCCTCATTCGATATTTAGAATTATTCTTATCGACAGTCATTTACTTTCATTTTTAACAGTGCTTGAAAGCTTGAAGTGATTTGAGAGAGGTTTCTCTTTCACGGGGGTGGGGGTAAGGAGGGAGTGCAGACGTTCACATACACAATTTATTTTGTCCCGAGGTCACTTCTGGTCAAAAGTGCTTTGCGGGCTTTTCAAACAATATGGAAACTGCCTAGAGGCAGGAGTGGCCGGAGTATACACACCACAAGCAACAATCGCCTTTTAAAACAGCCTTCAACACTCTGAAAAATGCTCTTCGTAGCACTAAAAACAACAACCCCACTATGCTGTCTCAAGCATAAATAGGTATGTGTGGGCAAGTGTACGCTGGTAAAGGTATTTTGAGCGAGTCACTTTTATGGCATTAATTTCAATTCTTATTGAAGGGGTCCAGAGGATTCTAAGGATGTTTCCAGAGGGGAGCTGAATATTGTTGTTAAAATATTGCAAACAGGTCATTGGAGAAAACATAGCTATTCTTTAAATTCTTGCATTTTCCCTGGGGAGAAAATGAATTAAATAGGGGAGGGGGGATATGAGCAGGCATCTTGTGTGGAATCTGCAACAAACAAACAAACAAACAAACCCACACAACCTTGCATTAAAGAGGAGCAGGGATCGCACACTGAACTGGAAGCTCCATAAATCCCAGCTAGATGGGCAGGAAGAAGTCGTTTCTGCATTGGGACTGTGGAAGAAGTAGGGACAGTCACGTACCCTCCTGCTGCATGCAGGAATCTGCAGGAGAGCTGGCATGCAATGGCTAAGTCTTAGACCAGCCAGAGCGTTGCTCTCAGGCTTGCGATAACAGGTGGACCCAACAGGCAGCTGGAGTGAGAGCCATGAAACAATTATTATTAGTTGAATGAGCTGCAGCCCAGCAGCTACCTAAGCATTTTTGTTATGGGATGCATGCACTGTTCCCATGAATTCTAGACAATCTGGGAGAAACAAATCCTAGCCTCTCTTTCTCCACGGGGAGTGTGGCACACACATACCCACTTGGGTCTTTTAGCCATATATTTTGCGGTAGTCGGGGATTGTTGTTTTCACAGAGGGGGGCAGGCACAGATAGAATGGAACAGCCTGAATCCTGAACAGCAGCCCTCTCCACTGCAACGTTTTGTTGCGGGTACCACTTTTGTGAATCACAGGGCTGGACTGACTCAGCGGTCACTCTGACTTTCTTCGCCAGCTGCCAACCAGGACCTTGCCAGAAAGGGTGCGCTAGGCTCCCGCAACTCCTGTCATTTACCCTCAGCATCAGATTGCCAGAAGTCCACGTTTTCAGAAAACGGAGGGCTATCGTTTGGAGGAGAACATCACCACCTAATTCTCCTGGAGAGAGAGAGTGTGTGGCATCCTGTTCCTTTTGCTTGCTTAGGAGAGGCAGGCTGGCAGAGAATTTCCCTTGGCTTTATACTGTGCGACTCTCTACACAAGCTCCTTTAGCAGTCCCCAAAGACTGGATGCAGCTCCTGGCACACAGCCCCATGCAGCCAGCCACTGTCTGCAGGGCTCCTTCGGAAAGCCCCAGGAAAGAAATCCGAGCAGCAGCAGCAGAATAATGGAGCAGAGGAGAAACTTAATTTCTGCTTTCCCTGGCAGGCGAAAGCAGTCTAGGGAGCTAGGAGAGGTGTGGGGTCAGCTGGCAGCCCCCCCCTTCCATTCCTGGCAGGATCTGCAGAAAACAGAGGAGAGAGGGAACAGCTTAGTGGCAAAGGATCTGCCTTGCAAGCCAAAGGTCCCGGGTTCAATCCCCCAGCATCTCCAGAAATCCCAGAGAGCCGGTGTCAGCCAGTGTAGACTATACTGAGCAAGATGCACCAATGGTTTGACTAAGCGTCAGACAAGTTTGCACTGGGTCCTGGAAGGATGCAGTTAACCACAATGGGGCGGCATACTCAGAGCAGACTCATTAAAACCAGTGGACTTTAGGTAAGACGCTGATTTATCTCCAGCCATCTTGCTGGTTCCATCTATTCCAGGGTTTCCCAAACTTGGGTCACCAGCTGTTGTTGGACTACAACTCCCATCATCCCTAGTTGGCAAGTGGTCATGGATGATGGGAACTGTAGTCCAAAAACAGCTGGAGACCCAAGTTTGAGAAACCCTGCTCTAGTCTAAATGGTGTTGGACTCCAGCTCCCAATAGCCCAAGTCAGCATGGCCAGCAGTCAGGGATGATGGGCTTTGTAGTCCATCATAATATCCAGAGGGCTACAGATTCCCCACATGTGCTCTATTCTGTGCTAAATGGCAGAAGCTCTCCGAGGATTCACACAGCGCCATCTTGAGATACCACAGATTGGAACTGAGACCTTTTTCTGAGTACAAAGCAGATACTATACCACTGAACTCTGCATATGACATATATTTAAAGTACATCAAAAATGTATTTAAAATACCTCCCTCCCCTCGGAGAATCTTGGGAACTATAGTTCGTTAAGGGGGCTAGGAATTGTAGCTCAGCGAGGGGGGAACTGCCACTGCCAGGGTTCTTTGGCAGAAGTTGTGAGCTTTAAAAGTGCATGGGATGTGCTTGGAATGTGTGATGCGGCTCTAAAACCTTACAGTTATTCCAGTGAGAGAACAGAGGAATTAAATTCTGGTAGCAAAACTTTTCATCTGTAAACCAACATGTTTTGCTCTAAGCAGTTAATACCTGCTTTTATCTGTTGCTATAACAGATGTATTTTTCCAGTTGTATTTTATTAAATATAAAAATATATATAATATATATACAGTATATATATATATATATATATATACAGTATATATAGTCCAATACATATTTTTTTGTTTTGTTTTGTCTACTTCCCACCCCTTTTTCCATGGTGTTTTTTATTTCTCCCCCTTGCTGCACCCTATCTTCTGTTTTTTAATACCATAACAATGATAGAATAACTTCTAATTGCTTCTGTTGCTCATAGTTCAAATCCTGCTTGCGAATTCATCGTACTATAACATTTCTTTAGACAGTCCAAAAAAAGAGAGCTTCTATTCTACAAAACAATCGTCTTTAGGTTCTCCTATTTTAGCTGTTTGTTGTTGTTTAGTCGTTTAGTCGTGTCCGACTCTTCGTGACCCCATGGACCATAGCACGCCAGGCACTCCTGTCTTGCACTGCCTCCCGTAGTTTGGTCAAACTCATGTTCGTAGCTTCGAGAACACTGTCCAACCATCTTGTCCGCTGTCGTCCCCTTCTCCTAGTGCCCTCAATCTTTCCCAACATCAGGGTCTTTTCCAAGGATTCTTCTCTTCTCATGAGGTGGCCAAAGTATTGGAGCCTCAGCTTCACGATCTGTCCTTCCAGGGAGCACTCAGGGCTGATTTCCTTAAGAATGGATAGGTTTGATCTTCTTGCAGTCCATGGGACTCTCAAGAGTCTCCTCCAGCACCATAATTCAAAAGCATCAATTCTTCGGCGATCAGCCTTCTTTATGGTCCAGCTCTCACTTCCATACATCACTACTGGGAAAACCATAGCTTTAACTATACGGACCTTTGTCGGCAAGGTGATGTCTCTGCTTTTTAAGATGCTGTCTAGGTTTGTCATTGCTTTTCTCCCAAGAAGCAGGCGTCTTTTAATTCCGTGACTGCTGTCACCATCTGCAGTGATCAAGGAGCCCAAGAAAGTAAAATCTCTCACTGCCTCCATTTCTTCCCCTTCTATTTGCCAGGAGGTGATGGGACCAGTGGCCATGATCTTGGTTTTTTTGATGTTGAGCTTCAGACCATATTTTGCGCTCTCCTCTTTCACCCTCATTAAAAGGTTCTTTAATTCCTCCTCACTTTCTGCCATCAAGGTTTAGCTGTTACATTTGGCAATTCTGCATAATAGTCAATCACATTACTTATCCATTCTTTTTTGGTGGGAAGTTGCTATAGCACAGGTGAAAATAGATCTAGGATGGGTACGGGGAACTTCAGTGTTCTGGGCCATATGTGGCCCTCCAAGGTGCTCCATGTGGCCCTTGGGTCCCTCTCAAGGCTGTGCCACTTCCTGGTATTGCTTTGCACCTTCCCTGATTGCAACTTTGCCTGGCTTCAAAGAGTTCTTCCACTCTGACAATGCTACCTGCTTGCTTGAATGGACAATAGAGACGGGCTTGTGAGTGGAAATCTGCCTACTTCACTGAAGTGAAATGTGCCTTCCTTCCTTCTCCCAGTCTTGTTCTTGGCTCTGCCTGCCACGGCCATGTGTCCCCTGAAAGATTAACCAGGAGCAGAATGTAGCCCTTGAGTTGCAAAGGTTTCCCCACTGTTGATACAGAATGTGCCTGTGGATTGTGATGCTGGGTGGGGGTGGGAGAGAGAAACAGACCCCATGGTTTGTCCAGGCTTCAAAATTCCTGCTTTTTTGTCAGAATTGGAATCAGTGTGGCATGCGCTGTGGTCTAAACCACTGAGCCTCTTGGGCTTGCCAATCAGAAGGTCAGCAGTTTGAATCCCTGCGACGGTGTTAGCTCCCGTTGCTCTGTCCCAGCTCCTGCCAACCTAGCAGTTCAAAAGCATACCAGTGCAAGTAGATAAATAGGTACCACTGTGGTGGAAAGGTAAATGGCGTTTCTGTGCACTCTGGCTTCCATCACGGTGTTCCGTTGCACCAGAAGCAGTTTAGTCATGCTGGCCACACGATCTGGAAAGCTGTCTGTGGACAAATGCTGGCTCCCTCAGCCTGAAAGCGAGATGAGCGCCGCAACCCCATAGTCGCCTTTGAATTGACTCAACCATCCAGGGGTCCTTTGCCTTTTCTACATTTACCTTAAATAAAGACTAGGCAAGCAAGAGTTCAAATCCCTCCCCTCAGTTGAGAGCATGATCTGGAGGCAGCCGCTGTCTCTCAGGCTAGCCTACCTCGTAGGGTTGTTGCGGGCATAAGAACGAGAGGAAATCCACTTGGAACTCCTTGGAGGAAGCGTGGAACGAAAATGAAGCAGGTGCTTGGAATCCAAAGGCAACCAAAAGCTCACAAACATTGCATTTTATATATATATATATATATATATATATATATATATATATATATATACACACACACACATACATACACACACACACACACACACACACACACACACACACACACACACACATATATATATCCCACCCTCCCTGGCCAAAGCCGGGCTCAGAGTGGCTAACAAAAAGTAAAAATAGTACAGTGTACATAAAATCACAGTCAATTAATTAAAATACATTCTAAAATAAATTCAGAATCAAATTAATGGCAACCATTGGGCTAGAGTTCTATGAGGGTTACAGAAGGAGAGAGGGGGTCAGACTGTTGCCTTGGCCAAAGGCCTGGTGGAACAGCTCGTTCTTGCAGGCCCTGCAGAAATATGTCAAGTCTTGCAGGGCCCTAGTCTCTTGTGACAAAGCGTATCACCAGATTGGGGCCATGGCCGAAAAAGCCCTGGCTCTGGTTGAGGCCAGCCTAACTGTCCTGTGGCAGGTGTTTTTATTTGAAACACCTCCAAGGTGTTTTTATTTGAAGACCATAAGTTCCTCCGTGGGACATACCAGGTGAGACGGTCCCGTAGGTACGAGGGTCCTAGGCCGCATAAGGCTTTAAAGGTCAAAACCAGAACCTTAAACCTGATCCTGTACTCCACTGGGAGCCAGTGCAGCTGGTTTAGCACCGGGTGAATGTGACCCTGTGGCGAGGACCCCGTAAGGAGTCTCGCCGCGGCATTCTGCACCCGCTGGAGTTTCTGGGTCAGTCTCAAGGGCAGCCCCACGTAGAGTGAGTTACAATAATCAAGCCTGGAGGTGATCGTCGCGGGGATCACAGTGGCTAGGTGAGGGCGAGAGAGGTAAGGAACCAACTGCTTAGCTTGGCGGAGATGAAAAAATGCCGCCTTTGTTCTAGCTGCAACCTGCACCACCATAGAAAGGGAGGTGTCGGAGATTACACCCAAACTCTTAACAGACTGGCACTAATTGTGCCCCTGCAAGAGATGGGAGTTGGCCCCCCCCAATCCCATATCGTCTCGACCCAACCAAAGGACCCCTGTCTTCAAAGGATTTAACTTTAACCGGCTCCCATGTAACTGTCCAGCCACAGCTTCCAAACATCTGATCAGTGTGTCTGGGGCCAAGTCAGGATGACCGTCCATCAACAGATAGAGTTGGGTGTCATCAGCAAACTGATGGCAGCCCAAACCAAAACCCAAGACAAGCTGGGTGAGGGGATGCATAAAGATATTAAAAAGCCACACTCCACTAGGGTCACATACATACACGTGAAGCACAATTTCCCCGCTGTAAACAGTCACGGCTTCCCCTGGAGAATCCTGGGAACTGTAGTTTGGGGTGCTGAGAGACCCCTCACAGAACTGCGACTCCCAGCACCCTCAGCAAACTACAGTTCCCAGCATTCTTTTTTTGGGGGGGGAGGAGGAGCCGCCACTGTGAAAGTTGTATAAGAATGCTTTCAATGTATGCCGTGCGGATGTGACCACAGTCCTCTGGTCCGCTTTTAAAGCCCATGCCTGCTGCCACAATCTCACGGCCAAGGGTGGGCTCCATGAACGGATTATGTGCTGTGCAATGTGATGAGCCTGCTTTTTGGGTGCAAAAGGGAGACCGCCTGCTCTTGCTCACTCCTTCTTGTTCCCCGGAGGTTGACCTCACTCTCTGCTCTCCCCTGCAGTGGCTGTGGACACTACTTTGCACGTGGAGTGGACCGAGGCGAAGTCCCTGCCCACCCTCTCGCCCCTGGGCCACACCCGGACCTCCCTAGTGCGCAGGCTGGTTCGCCAAAGCTCTGTGGACAGCCAGGATTCTCTCGAGGTGCCCTTTTTCATCACTCTGCTTCTAGGCTGGCAGGACTGCGGGGGGGAGATAGATGTTGCTGCGGCAACAGCTTTAAGGTGCATGTAGCTTATGCTGGCGCATGATGGGAGCTCCTGCGTGGCACAGGGGGCGGGAAAGAATGGAGACTTGAGTGCTATTGGTTCTGCCCTTCAGCTCCAGCCTCCCCCGACCTGATGCTCTCCACTGGTTTGGGACTACAACTCCCATCAGCGCCAGGGTTGATGGGAGTTGTAGTACATTTCAGTTGCCCTTTTCTGAACATTTTCCAGCTCTACAATATCCCTCCTGAGGTCCTGTGACATGAGCTGCATTCCAAGTGTGGCTGTAGAACTATAGATTTGTATAGCATCATTAGGATATTGGAGGTTTCGCGTTCACTCCCTTTCATAACAATCTCCAGCACGTAATTCACCTTTCCCAAAGCTGCTGAGTAAATTATTTAGCATTCGTATTGTACCACTAACGTGCACAGTGTTCCACACCAAAAACAGGTCCTTGCCTTGAGGAGCTTACAGTCTCAAGTTTTTCCAAAGGGGAAGCATCTCTCGGAGGGGAGGAAGACAGGGGAAAGATACAGGCTCAGTTCAGTTGTGTTTCCACAGCAAAACAGGGTGATGTGTGTGTGAATGCACAAAATAAGGAGTGTGACAGCTGAACTTGTTGGGATAGATCTGGAGGGTACGGTAGGAGAGGCTCTATTATTTATTAATTAGCCTTCCTCTTATTCACTTGAACAAGATTAGTTTTTAGTTTAGCAGAGTTAAAAATATATCATCCTTTGCAGTATTAACATGGAAACCGGAGACAAAGCTGCATGGCTTTGTACAATTATCCAGGGTGCCTTTGGCAGTCTGGATTCTCCCTTTATTATCCCTTGAAACAAAATAACCGCACAGAAGTCCTTAATGTAAGGATATAAAAAATATTGTTTACTTACATAAAGTTGCAGACTCAGTTCAAGCAGAAAATAGCAATGAAGTAAGGCAGGCGAGAAGACAGGGCAAGGGAGCCAGTGGAAGGAGACTGGTTCAGTTTTGTGTTATACACAGCAAAACTGTTGTATGCATATGTAAAATAAGGAGGGAGAAAGTTGAACTGACCTTGCTTCTGACGGCAAAGCCCTTCAGAATTCGTATTTGGGAATCAGGTAGGTAGCCGTGTTGCTTAGAGACCAACTAAGTTTGTTCTTGGTATAAGCTTCCGTGTGCACGCACGTATCTGAAGAAGTGTGCATGCACACGAACGCTTATACCAGGAACAAACTTAGTTGGTCTCTAAGGTGCTACTGGACAATTTGTTTATTTATATATATATATTTCCTGTTTGAGAAGTTGATGATTCCAGTAGGATGAGGTTTCTGCTTCTCCCCACCCCCACCCACCTCCATAGCTTCTGCATTTTTACCAAAAGCACATTGTGATGGAAATTCAACTGGTGCAGCCTGACCCGGACATGAGATGCATTGATGGGCAAAGGTATACCTGTTGAATTCTTAAATTTACCTTTCCTTTCTGTTGCTGGTTTTTTTTTTAAAAAAAGACATTTTATTAAAATTTCCAATTGAACACATTTAAACAATAACAAAACAAACAACAACAAACACAACATCACATAAACATAATAAACACAGAATTTTTCTTCTAAACATCTTATCAATTATTACAATTTTCTTTGCTCTGCCGAGCTTTCGCTTCCCTCCCTCCCCCCAATCGGTTTTTTTTGTCCATTCCTGTCTTGCAGTTTCTTTATTCCTTCTATCTAAAGTCAATTCGTAGGATTTATTTCAGTCCTGCAAGTGTCTTTAAACTTCTATAATTCTTCTCCATATAATCCACAAATTTACTCCAGTCCTTTTGGAACTTTGACTCTCCCTGGTTTCGGATCCTGCTAGTCAGTCTTGCTAGTTCCGCATAGTCCATCATTTTTGTCTGCCACTCTTCAATCTTCGTCGGTAACTCCTGAGTTTTCCATTTTTGGGCTAACAAAGTCCTAGCCGCAGTTGTCCTTTCTGTTGCTGGTTTTGTTTGACCTTGATACGGCAGTTGCTTAAAGGCGCAGAGCATCTCTCAGGAAGAAAAGTCAGCCACCCTACCCAATGCCTGTTAAAGATCAGCCCATTAAGGAATCTCATCTCTCATCCTGCATTTCCTACTCCCTGTGAGCTGTCCCTGTCTGATGTTAGCAGCTTCAGGGTTTTTTACACACTCCAGGGGGGCCTTCTTTCAAATGCTGGGATTAATTCAATTACCTCGCCCCGGGTGGTCCCTGGTCCCTGCTCCTAGCATTCTAACTAAATGGCTAATAAGTCGAAAACAGTAGGTCTCTGATTTGGCCTGGCCAGAATTATGACTTTTTCCAATGACTTGCTCACACGGGAGCCGGGAAGCACCAAGGGTTGCCAACTGACCAAAGCAAACCCCTGAGTGGCCAGCTCATACGCCTTTTGACAGCAGCTTGGTCATAGCAGAAAGCATGGGAAAATGTAAATACTCACAGGTAATAGAAACACAGGTAGCTGTTTCACATTGGGTCAGATTATTTGCCTATTCCAACAGGTGGTGATTCCTTTGTCATAAGAACTCAGGGTGGTGCGCAGACTAAAATGCAAGATAAAACACAAGTAAATAATCAAATCAAAACAACAGAACAATAACCCCTCCCTTCCCACAGACACATTTTAAAGGCTGTACAATATTAATCAGCCAAAGGCCTGGTTGAATAGGAACTTTTTCACCTGGCGCCTAAAAAACATATCATGAAGGCACCAGGCGAACCTCCCTGTGGAGAGCATTCCACAAAGAAGGAGCCACTGCAGAGAAGGCCCCTTCTCATGTTACCGCACTCCGCACCACTCATGTAGGAGGCACACAAAGAAGGGCCTCAGATGATGAATGCAGAGTCCAGGACGGTTTATATGGGGAGAGGCGGTCCTTACAGTATTGCAGTCCGGACCATTTAAGGCTTTCCAAGTCAAACCCAGCACTTTGAGTTTGGCCCAGAAACTAATTGGCAGCCAGCGCAGTCAGGTCAGGATCAGTGTAATAAGCTCAAATCGTCTTGTCCCAGTGAGCAACCTGGCTGCCCAATTCTGCACCAGCTGAAGCTTCCGAACCATATTCAGAGGCAGCCCTATGCAATTGAGGCTTGCCCATTGGGGTACTGCCCCACCAACTGCCCTTTGTCTGCAACCAGCCCCTGCCTGCCTGCCTTCTTACAACCAAGTGCAGCAGGTGGCCCTAGCTGTCCATTTCCTCCTCCGTTATGCTGGTGCCGCCCTTGCAGAACTCAGCAGGGAAGAGGATGGGGAGAAAACAAGAATGAGCTGGCCCTGCCAGTCATTGGCTGTGCTTCCACCCACTGTGGACCTCTCTGTATTCCACCTCCTTGGGTATCAGCTGCCACTGCTGAAGGAGGGATCTGTGCTCTATCCACTGTGTTTTGGTAGTTAGGTGGTCCATTGAGGTGTGTGTGTGTGTGTGTGTGTGTGTGTGTGTGTGTGTTTCAGATGAATACCCGCAGGGTTGGATTTCAGATTGCTGTTTCTGCAGTGAGAGGGTACTCCTGAATCCTGCAAAACAGGGGTGGCTACCCTGTGACCCTGCATATGTTGTTGGACCCCGGTTTGTCTTTATGAATGGCTCCGCCGTGCTTCTTAGCGGGGCAGAGCATCCTGTTAGAAAGGAGCCATCCCTTTGCTACATGTCTCTTTGAGGCCCCAGAGAAAGGGAGCCCCAATCTTGGATTCGCTCCCCGGGTACTATGACAACACCCTTGAACAACAGCGCAGATGCCGTGTGCCTTAAAATGGCAGGTTTTATAAGCCAGCCTGTTTTGTTATTGTTTCCCTGGCAGTGCTGCTCAGAATGCAGGTGGAGGTGGGGGTGCTTTCCAGAAGGCACCTGGGGGGGGGATGCAAGAGTGGAAAGACCTGTGCGGCTGCTACCATGAAGCCAAGTCCCACCAAATTCTGCTCTAAGGCTGTGCTGCTAATCAGGAGGCATCCAAGCAGCCTGCTTGGAGACAGCAACCACATCCCCAAGACTGGGTTCCTTTCACCTTTCTCTCTCGCCATGCAAACGTCACCTGTTGTTCCACAGAACAGCCCAAAAGCAAGTGGTGTGTTCTGAAGGACAAGCCAGCTGTTGGTCTGCAGTCAGGATGACTTTATGGAAAGTGGCTTAAACTTCGTCTAAGTTCTCAGGAGGTGAGAAAACGAGGCCAGGTGCTGGTTGGTGAAAGTGGGGCAGAAGAGCCCAGGGGCTCTCTGCCTGACCCGTAGCCACACCCCTTAACAAGTCCTGCACCACACTATCCTTATTGTTTTTGCCTGGCTGTGTCGTCAAACTGATTATGCCCCTTGCTCATCTGGACAAAGGATGTGTTGCTCTCTTTGTGTGTGGACTCAGCTATACAGCTGCAAACAAAACGTTTTAAATGTGTAGCGAATTGCAATACACATATGTGACACTAGATGTGAGCTATGCCAAACTCAATGTATTTTTCAAAATGTTTTTTTTTTAAAAAATAGCATTTTCACAGCATTTTTTATATGTGCGTATCCACCTCTGTGTGTGTGTGTGTGTAGAAACTAATTTCACCAAAGTAAAATTAACATTCATTGCTCTGCCAACTTTAGCCTCTGGCTCCGACACCACTGGCGTATGGCGCTTGCAAGGTTGCCCAGAAAGAAATGCAGCCCACAGGCTGAAGTAGATGTGTCTGTCCCCTTGTAGAACCTTAGATCACATGGGAAACATGTCTCTGTGCCCGTGTAAATACAGCCCCCATGCCCAAGCAACTGTATGGTCCCTATAACTGTTCCTTTAAACAGCAGTAGGATAGCAGCAGTGTTCAGGCAATCAAATTAGTTGCAGCAATAAAGAGCGTTACCTCAGCTGATGATTTCTACATATCAAAACTCTCTTAATAGCACAGGAGCAGCCTAGGGGTGGATCTACACACAGGTGGAAAGACCCTATAAATAAGTCAGAAATAAATTGTTATAACAACAACAACAAAAAGCACTATGGAAAATCTCAAATAATTTTTTTGCTCTCCATCGCCACCTGGTGTTGCATGCTTATAACACATTCAAAACGCTGTTTTTTAAACTAATGTAGCTGAGTCCTAGGTTGCTGCTGGAAATCCTACCAGGCCAGTATCTAGAATTGCCACCAACGGTGAGAGTTTCTGCATGAAATTTAACTGTAAAATTAGTGAAACGCCTTGCTGCAGGAGGTTTGCCTGTGCCCCCACCCACCTTGCTGCCCTGTATTTTGACACCTCTTTAACAATGTTGCAGATAGGGGGTTTTTGGGTGGTGGTGGGAGCTATCTGTTGCTTGAGTGGGAAAGCGAGGCTTTCTATTGTGTTAATTTTTTTCTCTTCGTTTTTGTTCTGCTGTAATAATTTTTTATGGTTATTGTTTGGACTGTGTTTTATTAATGATGTGAGTCACCATGAATGCTCCCTTAAGAGCCGAAACGGCTGGATAGAAATAGTTATTTATTTGCTTGTTTGTTTACTTGCAGATCTGATCCTCTGCTCTTTAGTACAAGTTTTGTATACGCCCAGGGAAAGAGTGCTGGCGATACTAAAAGAATAAAATAATTTAGAATGTGAATGCCAGATTGCAGTAGAAAAATCTCTTTAGGAAAATTGTTTTTAAATTGTGTGTGCGTTTGCTGCCTGCAAGTGCTCCCCAAGCGGGGTGCCTGAGCTCAGCCCGAGAGCACCATTTCACATGCCCAGCTTTGAGGGACTGCAGAGTGCACGGGTTCAGGTTTTCCAGCGCCACCCTACAAATGTGGCAGAAGGCAAATCCTTTGTGGGCAGAAAGTCCTGGGTTCCATTTCTTAAACGTCCAGTTAAACATACCGGGGTATCGATGACAGTGCCTGAGACTTTGAAGCGTGGTCGCAGCTCCAAGTAGACATAAAGGACTCACGGTGTTTCTCAAACTTGGGTCTGTGCTGTTGGACTACAACTCCCATCATCACAAGCTAGCAGAACCAGTGGTCAGGGATGATGGGAGTTGTAGTCCAACAACCACGGGAGACCCCAGTTTGAGAAACACTGAGCTAGAATCTAGTGAATAGGCATAGCTCCTACTACAGAATGAATGTGCTACACAGGGAAGTTAAGGTAAGCCAGGCGTGGGGGACCTATGATGCCCCCCATGTATATTTTTGCCATCAAAACATCCATAATCCTGACCATTTATTTATTTCACAAAGTTTATAGAACTTCCTGACAGTAAGAGCTATTCGACAGTGGAATTTGCTGCCAAGGAGTGTGGTTGAGTCTCCTTCTTTGGAGGTCTTTAAGCGGAGGCTTGACAGCCATCCGTCAGGAATGCTTTGATGGTGTTTCCTGCTTGGCAGGGGGTTGGACTGGATGGCCCTTGTGGTCTCTTCCAACTCTATGATTCTATATACATACTGCATGATTTTAAAAAGAAGCCCTCAAAGCAGTTATGGCTGGGCGAACTGTTCCCAATTGGCCTTGCTGACTGAGGCTGATGGGAGCAAGAAGTCCAGCAACATAATGGAGAACAACAGGTTCCCCATCCCTGAGTGGCGTAATGGTTAGAGCAGAGCATTCCAAACCTTTCATGTCGGTGACACATTTTTTAGACCTGCATCATTTCGCAACACAGTCATCTAGTTTTACTAGCAAACCAGAGCTTAAACTAACCTCTTTCCAGCCCCGTGAAGAGTGTGGGGAGTGTTTGCATGACACACCTACAGACTGCAGCTGACACACTAACGTGTCACGACACACAGTTTGGAAAGCTCGGCGTTAGAATGTTGGATTGGATCTGGGAGAGCAGGGTTTGAATCCCCACTCAGCCACTGCTCATTTTACTGGGGTGACCCTGGGCCAATCACCATCTCTTTGCCTAACCTACCTTACAGGGTTGTTGTGAGGATGAAATGGGGAGGAGGAGAACCATGTATGCTGCCTTGAGCTCATTGGAAGGAAAAGGTGGGATAGAAATGAAATAAATAAAATAAATAAAGAATTCCTGGCAGACACCATAAATGCAACAGATGCCTGATTCTCAAGTGGGTTTTCTGCCAGGACCAGAGCCTTAGACCCAAGTCCTGCACCAACATGACTGGACTCTGTAGATGAACATGCCTTGCCCACAGAAAGCTAGCCTGTTGGTGAGCCTTCATCTTGATATGCTAGCTTTCTGTCTGAGAGGATTTTTTTTAAAAAAAGAGTGGTATGGTGCAGCAGAGCATTCAGCCATACACAGGGCGCCCCCAGCTTGCAGCCTAACTGTCCAGATGCAAGCTTGCCACCCGGTGGAAAATGAGCACCAAGCCCCTTAACCCCCACACAACCCTGAGCTCCTGCGATGGCCTGTCTCTCTGGCTCGCTAGTTATACTACGTCTCGTGCTGCGCTGACGTCAGTACAAAGCCAGGCCTGTATCCTGGGAGAAATCAGTCCATGGTGACTGGTTGCCATGGAAATGCACCTCGTTGCAAGCTACAAGTCCAGAACCGCTTCGGAAGAAGCCCCTGGCAGTGCCTGCGAGCCGCTGGCGCTGATGCCGGGCCAGGAGGGAGAAGCTGGAAGGGGCAGGTAAGGGTCCTCTAGGAGGGTCTCACAGAAGGGTCCTCGCAGAAGGACCGGCTCCAGGATCTGGCTCCAGGAAAGCTTTTATTCCATGCAGGAGGGACTTGGGGAGAGGGAGGATGGAGCCTGCAAATAAATCTACATGCAGCCGTGGGAATAGGGTCCAAAGTATAGGGCATTGCCCCTTGCTTTTCTCCGCTGTGTATTTAGGCACGTGTCGTGGGGACGGATAGCCGATTAAACGTTTCTCGCAGCAACTTCTGCGCACCTTATTGGCCGTCTCCCTGCGCTGCACCTGTTGCCTTGCGCAACCCCCCACCCTGGAGACGTTTCCACGATATGCTGCTGCTGACCTCACTGCGTGCTGGGAATGGGCCCTGGGTGCGAACTTTGCCCCATTTGTTGTGCATGAGAAGATGTTGTGTGCTTGTGCATGTGTGCGCGAGGCCCAGCTTCACAACTCCTCAAAGCCATCACTTATGTAGCATTTGGGGCTTTGCGTCCTACTCCGTAATTAATTTTTTTAAATAGTTAATGTCGTTCTTGTAGTTTTCACTTATTTATCAGAAGCTACCCGGAGATCTTTATGTGACGGGGCAGGCAAAAAATACCTCAGAAGCTAGGTAAATAATAGATCGTGCCGTTTCCTGGGTAAGAGGTTCTTTTTTAAAGATGTGGTGATGGTACAGATGGATGGATAGCTCTCCTGTCTGCTTTAGTTTTAGTTTTATTTAATCCAGATCGGGTGTGTGTTCTCCAAACGAAAATCCTCCTTGCAGGGACCGTTTTCCTTGTAGACATGTATGGGAGTTTTTTTCCAAATAGAAGAAGGGACAATTTTCATTTGTAAGATGTCAGAACACGAAAGGGTTTAAATCAGGCATCCCCAAACTTCGGCCCTCCAGATGTTTTGGACTACAATTCCCATCTTCTCTGACCACTGGTCCTATTAGCTAGGGCTCTTCTTCTGCTCTCATGGTATAAGGAAACTTCCTAGGTTGCTTTCCCCCAGCATTCCTGATCTGAATCGCCTCTCCCTCTGGCTGCAAAGTTTAGTCAGACCTGAAAGCTTTTTATTTATCATAGCTGCCAAGTTATCCCTTTTTTAAAGGGATTTTCCCTTATGCTGAATAGGCTTCCTCGCGAGAAAAGGGAAAACTTGGCAGCTATGTATTTATGCACCACAGTTCTCATGTCTAGCTTGTCTCTTAAGCACACGGCTGTTGGGAGAGAAGGAGAACCATCAAGTATTTTGTATGTTGAAAACGGGGAGGAAATGAATAGTAAGAAATTGCAAGTCAGTTTGTGAGCACTTACGGTAGAAAAGGATGCTGTGATTACTAAAACCCAGCATGGGTTTCTCAAAAACAAGTCATGCCAGACAAATCTCATTTCTTTTCTTGATAGAGTTACAAGCTTAGTGGATCAGGGAAACACTGTGGACGTAGAGTATCTCTATTTCAGTAAGGCTTTTGACAAAGCCCCCCCATGGTATTCTTGGGGAAGAGCTGGTAAAGTGTGGAGTGGACGAGGTAGTTGTTAGGTGGGTTTGTAGCAGGTTGACTGACCGAATGCAAAGAGTGCTCACTAACAGTTCCTCATAATCCTGGGGGAAAGTGACAAGAGGGTGACTGCAGGGTTCTTCCCTGGGACAGTTGTTGTTCCTCGTCTTTATAAGCTACTTGGATGAAGGAATTCAGGGGATGCTCATGAAATTTGCGGATGACACCAATTTGGGAAGGGTAGCTAATGCCTCAGAAGACAGCTGTCTGTAGCGTTTGCACCCTATTCTGTTCTTTTGCTACAGATTATTAAGGTGTCCTTGTCTTGTGGGTTTGAGCTGACCCAAACGTTGGTTCCGCAAGTTTCAACCCCTGAGCTGTTCTTCCCAGAGAGAGGGTGGGAACCATCACATTCCACATAAGAGAGAGATGCACGGCTTAGCTTCATTTTTTTGCTAAACCTTCTCTCCACCACTGCAGACGCTTCTTCCAGGGCCCATGTGTCAAGATACTTTAATGACTGAAGCATTACCCATTATTGTGCTTTCTGTTTTCCCTTCCATCATTCTCAATCGTTCTGCCACACACACACAGAGAGAGAGTAGGTGTCTTGTTTCCGTTGAGGTCCCTGATAAAAATCATCACAGCGCCTTGTTCATTACACCCAGCTGCCTCTCCACCCCAGGGACTGGCAGCTTGGCAGGTACAAACACGGAGCACCTCGGCTCCTTTCCTTGCCGCTTTCTGCACATCAAGCTGAGCAGCCACCCACTCTACCATCCTTGGGCTGCTTTGAAACAGCAGGATGCTTCCACGCAGGAAGGGATCCATCCCCAGTTCAGTGCTGTGAACATCGTGCTGTAATTTATCCTTCCCTCTCCTCTCCTGGCCCTCCTTCTGTTGTCCTCCCCATTGTCAAAATTTAGATCGTCATCTACCCGGGGTCAGGGACCTGTCTTTTTTTTTTTTACTTATGCAACTCTCCAAAGAGACATGTACAGTGATATTATTAAGTTGCAGCAGTGTGGAGTGTTGTTCTCTTGACATCTTCAGCCACTCCATTCCATTCCCCCATTGTCGCCGATTTTCCATTCTCTCTCACACCACCCCTCGCAGTCAGGAAGAATTCGGTGCTCTCTGAGCATGCTTAGTCCTAAATGGACTGTTAAGGATTCCCCTTCCCCTATTTTGGAGTTGGGTGCAAAAGTGTGGGATGGACACACTTGTGGCACTGACTCGCATCAACATGAAAATCTTGGAATTTGCCACTGATTATTACACAACGGTTCTTGCATCGGTCCCTGGAGTAATTTCTTGGGCAGAGGGCAGTCCAGACTCAGAGGCAGGAGAGGAAAGGGGCCAGTTGACACAGATGAGGCAGGCTGCTGAAGAATCCAGGGAATCCCCCCTCTCCTGCTGTGACCATTTCCCTGGTCTCCCAGAACACACAGAGAAATGAAGAGGGCAGAGCGAGGAGAGGCAAGATGACAGAGCCTTCGGCTGCTGGGGAAGGAACCGAGGGAGGAGACTTAGGGAGCATTGGGAAGTCAGGGACCTTCAGTCCTATCAACGGCTTCATTGGGGCCAGAACAACTGGGAGGAGCTGCTGTGACCACTAGGCCTGCTTGTGTGCAAGGGTTATTTGCAGCCTGCTGCTGCTGCTGCAACTCATGCATTCTTTACCCGCTATTGCAAATCATTCATGAAAATGGATCCTTATGTCAGCCTCTTTGAAGGCGCAAAGGGTCTCATCGTGATCAGGGAACCCAACCCTGGGTAGATCCAGGCTTCTCTAACTGGGTTGCATAAACCGCCAGCATCAATGAGGGATTTTGCACACTGCGGTGAAATATATGATCAATAGGTGGATAATCATTAATGGGAAGTTGACACATGAGATGAAAGATGTTTTGAACATTGCCTAGGCAATATGCATTGCCCTCAAGCAGAGAATATGCACATGGACTGGTCAGTCTGCACACAGCCAGATTGAGACTCTCCATTTGTGCACATTGCTCTCTGGGGTCACTTTGTCCATGGATTAAATGGGCAGTGAGTTAAGTCTCCTGGCTGTGCTCTGAGTGCATGCCCATTCTCCCCTCCTGCATGTGAAGGTGTGTGGATATCTAGTTACCTTTTCCACTCAGCTAAAGCACCGAGCCTCTTGGGCTTGCTGATCGGAAGGTTGGCAGTTCGATTCTGCATGATTGGGTGAGCTCCCGTTGCTCTATCCTAGCTTCTGCCAACCTAGCATTTCAAAAGCATACCAGTGCAAGTAGATAAATAGGTAAGGTTAGGTTTGTGGCGGGAAGGTTACCTTTACCTTTAACTAACCATAACATGTATTTTTGCTGGCTGGTCAACTTTTGTTAAACTGATCAATGATAAATTCTCAGTGAGTGTCCCTGGAATTAACAGAAGAAACTCAAGGATCCTTATTCACTAGCGAAATCTTTTTCCTCATCGCCTTCAGAAGGGGACACCCTTTGGAGCAGAGGTTCCCAAAGTGGGTGGTACTGTCCCCTGGTGGGTGGTGAGATTATCTAGAGGGTGCTAAGAGGCAAGGGGGCAGCACGGCGCCAATGAAGATGTGGATGACTATTGAACTTTGAGAAGCCTCTAACTTTGGATCAAGTTCAGAGGTTGGATGGCGATCAGTCATGGACGCTTTAGCTCAAGGGTCGGCAAACTAAGGCCCACGGGCTGGATCAGGCCCAATTGCCTTCAGGATCTGGCCCACGGACTGTCCGTGGATCGGTGTGGGGATTCTGTTCGTTCGGGCTGCATCATTTCCCACCCTGCGCCATTCCACACACCCCCTCTCACACACCACAGTGGCGGCACCTCCTCCCTCCCTCTCCCTGGCTTCTCCCCGCCCTGCCTAGAGGAGGAAGGGGGCTGAGCTGAGCTGGCTGAGCGCCACTTTAAGCAGCCCCTCTCCGGTGCCAGCCCTTTCACGCCACTCATCTTCCCACCGCTGCCGCCGCCACCCTACTGCTCCTGTGGGCCAGAAAGCAGAGTGGACGAGCTCACTCTGCCTACCCACAAGAAGCAGCAGTGGTGGCAGCAGCCCCTGGGAAGGCAAGCGCAGTGGCTGGGGTGGGGGGAGGACTACTTGCCCCCCTGCCTCTTCTTCAAGCTCCCCCCCCCCTGGTGCCACTTCTCCGGCCCGCCACAAGGTCTGAGGGACAGTAGATCGGCCCGCAGTTAAAACAAATTTGCCGACCCTGCTTTAGCTGAGATTCCTGTATTGCAGGGGGTGGACTAGATGACCCTAGGAGTCCCTCCCAGCTCTACAATTCTATGGTTCTGTGATTGTTACTATTTTGAGTTTTAGGATCACAGAATTGGGAGGAACCCTGCGGGTCATCTAGTTAACTCCCTGCAATGCAGGAATCTCAACACACAGTCCCCCCCCCATCCAATTTGAAATCATTTTTCGTGTCCTCTTCCTTTGTGGGCTGTGCAAATAGCTTTTCTGAATAATGCCCTTTATCGTGGAGGGCAGGAGGCACTGGGAATGAGTTTGTGGAGCCAGGGGCCAGGGCTAGAAAAAGTCCAGGAATCGCTGCTTCAGAGCTTCTTGGCAGGTGTTGAGAGGCAGAGAGAGGGAGCATAGAGTGCTTAGCTTCTGGCTGACCAGCTTAGTGCCCTCCAGGTGTTTCAGCTGGACTAAATGACCCTCAGGGACCCCTTCCAATTCTATGATTCTAATTCCCATCAGCCGCAGCCAGTATGGCCAATGATCAGGGACTATGGGAGATGTAGTTCAGAACATCCAGAGAGCAGCATTTAGGCTATCCTTGGTTTAAGCTGGAGTTAGCTGAAACTGGGTGGGGAGCCCTATGGAGGGGCTGCAACAGCTGTTCCCTGGAGATCTGTTGAGTGTAGGAGCCCGTTCGCTTCCAGTAAGCTGCACTAGTACGTCTCTATATTGATATTACAAGAACAGCTTAAGTCTCTCCAGGGCTCTTCTGATCTAAATGAAACGAAACCCTGTTAACCCTGCCACTGTGGATTGTCTCAGGGAAGTGAAGCAGACACAGAACTATATATTCAGATTTATGTATTTTAAACAGGGTTACGACCTTTAAGCAGTTCAATTAAAAGATTAATCAATTAAAGCTTCAATTGGTGAATTAATCAAGGCTCCGCTTTGCTTAGCAAAGGCAAATTTCAATCAATGGGGCCGAGGGTTCGCAACACGTTTATTTATTTCTCCTTGTGCTCTTCTGACATTACTCCCGTGTAAGAAGTATGGACGAGGTTTTGGTCCTTAAATTTAATCTGTTGATCAATCAGCTAAAGTGATTAATCAGTATCTTTCTTTTGTAATTGGTTGGTCCACTTGTATTTATGAGCCACATTCAATACCAATTGACAGCTGACCCAAATAAACAAAACCAGGAGCAGGTCAAGTTTTGATTTGGGGGCTTTTTCTTTGGGGCTGTTGCTGAACCAACATTTTTTAAAAAACCCAAATCACCCCTACTTCCTGGTACTGCACCCCTACTTCCTGGTACCCTGGACGTGTGTGGCACTGTGGTCTAAACCACTGAGCTTCTTGGGCTTGCTGATCAGAAGGTCGGCGGTTCAAATCCCCGTGACAGGGTGAGCTCCTGTTGCTTTGTCCCAGCTTCTGCCAACCTAGCAGTTGTGCAAATAAATAAATAAATAGGTACCACCGCGGCAGGAAGGTAAACAGTGTTTCCATGCACTCTGGCCTCCATCATGGTGTTCTGTTGCACCAGAAGCGGTTTAGTCATGCTGATCACATGACCCAGAAAGCTATCTGTAGAAAATGCCAGCTCCCTTGGCCTGAAAGCGAGATGAGCACCGCAACCCCATAGTCACCTTTGACTTGACTCAACCATCCAGGGGTCCTTTACTTTTTTTTTACCCCCCCCCCGAGTATTCTGGCTCCACCTCCAAGGCCCACCCAGCTACCAGATTTTTTTATTTCCGGAGTTGTTGGTGAGACTTATTCCAGTGGTTCTCAAACTACCCCTCTCTGCAGACCAGTCTGCAATTCCTGGTGGTCTCTTGCCAGGCCACTAAATGGTTTTTCTGCCTGCCATTGATTTTTCTGAAAATTGCAATGCACTGAGCTGGATGCTGCATGATATTTAAGTGTATTTTTATTGCTGCTTTTATATTTTACACATTGCATTTTATTGTATAACAGTTTGAATTCTGTAGAATGTCCTCCTTCAGTTCTATGGAAAAACGAACCACCCTATACACAGACACACAGGGAGGGCCACAGACCCATACATACCCTACAACTAGACATCTGTCTGAGCCCCCTTTGAGGCAACCTCTGACCTCACTGTCCTTTTCTCTTGAAGGTAAATGTTGAAGACACTGTCGAAATGTTACCCAAGTCCCGGCGAGCGCTCACCATCCAAGAAATCGCGGCCCTCGCCCGGTCCTCGTTGCACGGTAAGGGGCTAGGAATGGAGTTTGATGGGGGTTTCTCCATTTCTGGGGGAAACAACAACACTGGGCCTCATTTCAGTCACTGTATGCTCTGTATTTCTTTCCCACTGGAAGCTCAAAGCAACTAGCAGCATCCAAGCAACAATAAGGCAAGAGTAAAGCTCATTTAATCCTACTGGCTCACCTTCCCTACTTGATGGGCTGCTTCCAGGTGTCTTGTTTATTGAGCACCCATCCTGATTTGTTTACAGGGAGGTTAGACGACTAAGCAAGCTCAATCCTTTGCTTTAAAGCGTATTTCCCTGTCACTTTCCTTACAGCAAAAAGTCTATGGGGGGGGGAGTGGATTTTTAGCGCAAGATGTCCCAATCCACTATAGCTGCGCAAAACTGAATTTGACGGCATGTGATTGAATCCTACTTGAAAATAGCGACATACAGTGGATACACACCGTACATTTAAGGCACATTTCATTCCTAGAGAATCCTAGAAACTGTACAGTTCCCAGCACTCTTAAGAGATTAGAGTTCCCAGGATTCTTGGGGCAGGGCAGAGATGTGCTTTAAATATATGTTGTATACACTGCCAAAGTCTCAGCTGCAATCATTAAGGGTGCACTGCTGGAGGGAATTTGCTGCCCCCTGCTCCCCTTCACCGCTTTCAAGAATTGGACAGCCCGTGCAACCCTGAATTAAGACTGTCTTGTGGCTTGTGAGTAGGAAAGTCCCAGGCCTTTGGCTTTCAAATACAGTGGTACCTTGGATCTCAAACTTAATCTGTTCTGGAAGTCCGTTCCAAAACCAAACCGTTCCAAAACCCAGGCGTGCTTTCCCATAGAAAGTAATGCAAAATGGATTAATCCGTTCTAGACTTTTAAAAACAACCCCTAAAACAGCAATTTAACATGAATTTTGCTATCTAACGAGACCATTGATCCATAAAATGAAAGCAATAATCAATGTGGTGTTGTTGTTGTTTAGTCGTTTAGTCATGTCCGACTCTTCGTGACCCCATGGACCAGAGCACGCCAGGCGCTCCTGTCTTCCACTGCCTCCTGCAGTTTGGTCAAACTCATGTTCGTAACTTCGAGAACACTGTCCAACCATCTCGTCCTCTGTCGTCCCCTTCTCCTTGTGCCCTCAATCTTTCCCAACATAAGGGTCTTTTCCAGGGAGTCTTCTCTTCTCATGAGGTGGCCAAAGTATTGGAGCCTCAGCTTCAGGGTCTGTCCTTCCAGTGAGCACTCGGGGCTGATTTCCTTCAGAATGGAGAGGTTTGATCTTCTTGCAGTCCATGGGACTCTCAAGAGTCTCCTCCAGCACCATAATTCAAAAGCATCAATTCTTCGGCGACCAGCCTTCTTTATGGTCCAGCTCTCACTTCCATACATCACTACTGGGAAAACCATAGCTTTAACTATACGGACCTTTGTTGGCAAGGTGATGTCTCTGCTTTTTAAGATGCTGTCTACGTTTGTCATTGCTTTTCTCCCAAGAAGCAGGCGTCTTTTAATTTCGTGACTGCTGTCACCATCATAGCTGCCAAGTTTTCCCTTTTCTCGTGAGGAAGCCTATTCAGCATAAGGGAATTTCCCTTAAAAAAAGGGAGAACTTGGCAGCTATGGTCACAATCTGCAGTGATCAAGGAGCCCAGGAAAGTAAAATCTCTCACTGCCTCCATTTCTTCCCCTTCTATTTGCCAGGAGGTGATGGGACCAGTGGCCATGATCTTGGTTTTTTTTTTTATGTTGAGCTTCAGACCAGCCCAGAGGCACATTGGCACTTTAATTATATTGTCATTGTTTTTACTAAGAATGCGAATTTTCTTTAAATTATACCACCCATCTTCTGACCCACCAGGAAACCCTTTCTGCATAGTTTCGTTTGCCATGGATGGATTCATCTGCCAAGACTCAAGAGTCCTTGTACCACCTCCTCCCCCCCTCCCCCTCCTCCTCCTAGCATTCTGTAAAATGGTCTAATTTCAGTTAATACTGGAGGATAAACAGAGGTCTTAGGCCTACCTGTTTGCCCCCCCCAAAAAAAAATTTGAGAGGCCTCCTACAATGCACCCATACTTTCCCATAGGCGAACATTGCAGTGGAACATCTGTAATGGCCTTTTGGGCATCTTGCCCACCATTATTGAGCTTCTGGGCTCTTGATAGGCTTCCGAGAAAACCTAGGATTTCATAGAACACAGTTTGAAAAACACCAAATCAAATCATTCCAAACACAATCGGCCAGCATTTCTCAAACCACTTTCCTAGGGGCTGTGCAGACCACTTAATAAACATCTTTTCTTCAATGGTGACAGCAACCTTAAAACCAGTGCTGCGTTATGAAAACTGTGGGCCTTGTGTTTCGGAGATAGGCCTCTAACTAGTAGAGTTTAATGGAAAAATTAGTACACTCCACCAGTATCTTATTAAGAATATCACAGGCCCTATGCCCAGGACCTTAGTGGTGTATTTGGGCAAAATAGTCAGAATCTTCATTGTCAGAGAAGAAAAAAACCCAAATCCAGTGCCATTTACCAATCTTATTAGCTGTTCTGCAGACCCCTTTAAACACCTGAAGACCACCAGTGGTCTAAGGACCACAGTTTGAGAACCTCTGTATTTACAACCCAACTTCCCTCCAAGGAGCTCAAGGTGGCATTGATGTTTGCAACTGTGTGTCTCAAGAGACAATGGAGTGCGTCTCCTAAAGCGAAGTCAAGCCGCTGCATTAGCAGCACTGAAGTGACCTCCCCAGGCCACAAGCCTGAGCAGTGTGTATGGAGGTCCTGGGCTGCCCAGATGACAAGACTCCCCTCTCGTCCTCACTGATGTGGTCCAAAGGAAAGCAGAGCAAGACGTTTGGCACCAGCTTGGCTACAGGAATTGCTGGAAGGAGGCATACAAGGTGCCACCAAACCATCTTAGGGACTCCACTTCAAATCTGTGTAAGATCTACTCCTCAGCCTTTTCTTCTCCCGAAGATATCCCACAAGACAGTGGAGGTTTAGGGCAGGGGTCGGCAAGGCTTACCTTGCTTACCTTGCGGTTCACTTCTGCGGAGCCCCCTCTGTGGGCCAGATCGCAGATGCGCATGAGTGCACGTGCCCGCAATTTCCGGCATCTGTGTCTGCGCAGACGCAATTTCCGGTGCCGCGAAAGCAAGTCCCTGCGCCGTGCTGCGCCCGTTTAGCGCAGCGCACAGGGACTCGCTGGGCAGGTGATCGGTTCATGGGCAGCTCATGGGCCAGTAAAATGACCCCCGTGGGCTGCTTGTGGCCCATGGGCCTTAGGTTGCCGACCCCTGGTTTAGGGTCAGAGTTTTCCTCCTAGATGGGCTTCCTTCCCAGATTGACAAGCCCCACCTGCCCCTCACTTCCCTCTACAGCATGTGCAGAAACTGCCTTCTTGACTGTTGGACCCACTATTGATCACTGCTTGTTTTATTCTCACAACAACCCTGTAAGGTTGGTTAGGCTGAGAGGTGGTGACCGGCCCTCTTGGCTAAGTGTGGATTTGAACCCTGTTCTCCCAGAGTCCTAGTCTGGCACTATAACCATTATACTGTGTTGGCTGTACAACTCTCAGAACTGAAAAGGACAGGCCAGTTCCCAGTCAAATAAGGGAACCCAAGTTAGCTCTGAACGTTATGGGACCCCTTACAAATGTTGCTGAGAGTTTCAGCTCTGCATAGCTTGATTTCTCTGTTTTTTACGTCAATCAACCAAGGGCGCGTTGCATGACAAAGAGCCGGTGAATTGTCAATGAGCGGATTTCTCGTGTTACATTATCCCACCGATCATTATGTCTCAATGCATGTGCGAAGCTGCTATAATCAGTTATTGCAGATCACTGCCTTTTAAATACGCCCAAGATAATTATCCGGCAACAGGGAAGGCAAGCCAGGGAGGTAATACGCCAACTGTAGCTCGTCTGTCACCTATTACATGATACCTGTCACTGGAACTGAATGTGTGACATCCCAAGTGGCAAATACTTTCAGAAGGGATGCGCACAGGCTATAAATTCCCAAGCGCAGCTCTAAGTCAGATTTCCATGGCTTGGATTTGCTAAGCAAAGGGCCTGTAATCCTTCTCAGGCTGAATTGTGCAGCTCTGAGAGAGGCTTGGGGTACATGCGCAGCAGAATGAAGTGATCAGGGAGTGGGGCTGGAGCTGAGCTGAGCTGAGCTGAGCTGTTCCCCTTCAGACTGCATGGCTTGGACCAGCTTTTGCCCTCCAGGTGTTTGGGTCTACAAAATAGTCCACAGTCAGAGGCAGAATACCAGCAGCTAGAAACTGCAGGAGGCAGAACTGCTCTTGTGCTAAGACCCTTCATGAGGGATTCCCACAGGAATCTGCTTGGCCACTGTTAGAACAGGATGCTGAACTACATGGCCCCCTGGTTCTTATGCACAACTCCCATTAAGTCCAGCCAGCATGGAGTTGGTGCCTTCTTAATTTTATCCAGGTGGATAGCTCAGCTGGTTAGAGTGTGGTGTTGATAACACCAAGGTTGCAGGTTTGATCCTTGTATGGGACAGCTTCATATTCCTGCAATGCAGGGGGTTAGAGCAGATGATCCTTGGGGTCCCTTTCAACTCTACAATCTGTGATTCTATCACCTGCAGAGCACCAGACTGATGAAGGCTGATGTGGATGGTTGCATTTTTTTTTAAAAAAAAGTTCCATTACTGTATATTAAAAAGCAAAGACACGCAACTTATAAGATTATTTAAAAATAATAACAATTGCTGAACTCTTCCCAGCTGCTTCTGCTGTTCCTAAAGTCATGGTTTGGGAAAGGCTTCTAGGGCTGGAGGGTGAGGCAAGGCAAGTGGAAAAAGCCATTGCCTGATGGGCAGCAGAAAGTCTCTCTCTCATACACCCAGCCCCACCCCCAATGTGGGTTTCCTGCTGAAGGCCATCGCTGCATGTTTTGGGCAGGAGGGGATAGTCGGGATGATTTAACATGTGACGGAGCATGACATCTAGTTGGCTCTTTTTATAAGGATGCCCTTTCAGCCGTTCCTTATCAGGGTGCCTCTTCAGTCACGGGGTCTGGCTTCCACCCAAGGAGCCCGTGTCGCGGTGCGTGCCAGCATCTCTGGAGCATCTCCATTTGCAGAATGGAGAGTTTCACCGCAAAGTGGAGCCACGGATCATCTCAGCAGCTCCGGGGCATCCCCTCTAACCCTGCTTGCTCCATTGCAGGTATTTCACAGGTGGTGAAGGATCATGTGACCAAGCCCACGGCCATGGCTCAAGGCAGGGTGGCCCACCTCATCGAGTGGAAGGGCTGGTGCAAGCCCATGGACTCGCCGGTGGCTCTGGAAAGCACGTTCAACTCCTATTCGGACCTCAGCGAAGGAGAGCAGGAGGCCAGGTTCGCTGCAGGTAGGAACCGCCTGCGAGAGAGGGGAAAGTAGGCAGCGTGGGGTGTGGCATCAGGTTGGGGGTTTATCTGCTGTACAGACACAGAAATGATGTGCCTTTCTGCTCTGAGGCTGCAGGGCAGGGAACACTCATGAAGAGAGCCTGCCGGGGTCAGGCCAATGTCCCATCTTGTGCAGCATCTTGTTCTCACAGTGGTCAACCAGTTGCCCAAGGGAATTGCAAGTGGGAATTGCAACATATCCTGTCCTGTGCAGAGGAGGGTCTGGAAACCAAGCCTGATGAGGAACGGTTGAGGGAGTTGGGTATGTTTCACCTGGAAAAGACAAGAGTAAGAGGAGATAGGATAGCCACCTTCAAATATCTCAAGGGCTCTCGCATGGAGGGTGGAGCAAGGTTGTTTTTTCCTGCTCCGGAAAGTAGGACCTGAACCAAGGCTTCCAGTTACAAGAAAGGAGATTCCAACTAAGCCTCAGGAAGAACTTTCTGACAGTAACAGCTGTTCAACAGTAGAATGGACTCCCTGGGAAGGTTGTGGGCTGCCCTTTGTGATTTAAGCAGAGGATGGATAGCCATCTGTCAGAGCTGTGATCCTTGCATTGCAGTGGATTCGGCCAGATGACCCTCAGGGTCCCTTCCAATTAAACAATTCTGTGGTACTACACGTGACATCAGGGGAAGGCCAGGCAGGGATACGACTTCCAATGCCCAATCAGGAGCCTTAAAGTGCACTCCTGTCAGTTGATTGGCACTCACTTCATGCCCACTGGGATGGGCTGTGTTGCAGTACTCCATAGCCAGCCAATCCCAGCAGAAAGCAGAGCTTGAACTTGGCACCTGTCAGCTGATCAGCACTAACTCCAAGCCCAGCTAGACTGGATTTGGCTCCTTCCTTGTGGCCCAGCTTGCCATTCACCAAAGAAAAAATGGGTCCCCTGATGCCCTAGTGACCTCAGGTCAAAATGGCTTGCTGGGGGAAGGGCAGGATCTCGCCCACTGGCTGGACCCAGTCCCCACCCCCAGTATATAGGATTGTGATGATCAGGCAGTCACAAGGGGGTAGGGGGTGAGAGTGGAGAAAGGCCAGTGTAAGCTTGCTTACCTGCTGCAGGTGCTCTTGCAAGTCCACCGCCGACGGACCTAAATGCCAATTTGTACATTGCGTATGGGCGATTTCCCTGCTTCTCTGTCAGCCAAACCTCAGAAGCCATGGGCACGGCACAATCAAAATGTCTGTTTGCTTTGGAGAGAAATACATAATGCCACATTTTGGCACCAGACAATGCTGCTGACTCTGCACCAAAACTCTGCTTCCGTCCGCTCGGAACCCTCAATTCAGTTTTCTGTTTTCCAGATCATTTTGATCGACGCAAAGCAATTTCTCCATGCATGCGTAGGGACATTTCTGCTAGCCTCTCTCAGGGAGCAAAGGTTTTAAAAGTGGGTTGGTGGCACTACAGGGAGGGGTGCCTCAGGGCCGGCGTTCGGCAAGCTGTGCTGGCCCTAGGTGCGACAGCTGCTGTGCCATCCTAGCTGCCCCCTTGGTGCCACCTCCTGTGCCAGCCAGCAGTGGAGGCCGGCTGTGTCCTTGTAGGAGCTCGGCCAAATGCAAGGCCAGGAGCTGAGTCACCCAAAGGATCCAGGAACCAGGGGGAAAGAGCCAGCGAGAGGGCACAATTAGCTCCCTCTCACCCGCTGCCCCTCTCCATTCACCCTGAGAGCTGTGCCCTTCGAGGGCCTGGCAAAGCAAAGTAATCATCCCAAACAACAGAGCGGTTGTCTTCCTGACCGCAAAGTCCCAACTTTGGGAACAAAAGGACTGTCACATGACATGACTGTCACCCAAGCGCCTGGCCTGCCTTCGGGGCTGAGCTGTTCACTTCCTGACAGCTAGGGAGAGACAGGCGTGGGGTAGGATAAACAGTGACAGATAAGATTGCTGCCAGAGCAACTCAGCTCCAGTGTCCTGCCTTTGAAAGAGCTCGTGTTTTCTAGAGGAGGGTTGACTACAGAACCACCCCTGGGGAAGCTCTTCTCCCTGGATTTGCTCGTCCTTTTGGGAGGCCGCCAGCATGGGCATAATTACACCTTTGCCATAAGGGCAATATCTCCCTCTGAAGATGAAAGAATCATCCATGTTGCGAACCTCGGTGTCATCCGGTGAACTCCAATGCACCCTGAAACCAAGGAGGGGTTGCAGGATAGTGCTGGAGGAGGAATTATAGAAGGGCTGCTGACAAGTCAAGGAAGCATCTTCTAAGGTGAAACGGTCCTTGCAATTTCCAGTAAAAAGCAATAGGTCAGGAATAGCTTGCAGATAACATTTTTGCCAACGTACCACTTTTCCTGGGTCGTGTCAAGCCATTGGCATTCATGTCAGGCCTAGGCCATGTTGGTATTCCAAAGGGCATATGAGGAGTGATGCCAACTCCGACCGATATCACTTCAATTGGATTTGAGGTGGCCAGCTTACGGAGAGGCATGGTGAAACAAACTGGGATGCTCAAAGTTAGTTAGACCCTGGGCTTTGCTGTGATTTATTCTTAGAATCACAGAAGGGACCCCCAAGGGCCATGTACTCCAACTCCCTGCAATGCAGGAATCTCTACTAAAGCATCCAGAACAGATGGCTATCCAACCTCTGCTTTAAAATCTCCAAGGAAGGAGAGCCCACCACCTCCCGGGGGAGACCGTTCCACCGTCAAAGAGCTCTCACTGTCAGAAAGTTTCTCCTGATGTTTAGTCAGAATCTCCTTTCTTGTAACTTGAAGCCATTGGTTCTGCTCCTACCCTCCAGAGCAGGAGAACGCAAGCTTGCTCCATCTTCCATGCTACAGCCCTTGAGATATTTGAAGATAGCTATTCTGTCTCCTCTCCTTCCTTGGAACTCATGCCGTCTGGTCTTGTGCTGTGCCTTTGTCATTGACAGTGGAAGGAAGAGCCCTGCTGGATCAGACCTAATGCTCATCTAGTCCAATATTCAGTTTCCCACTTTGGCCATCCAAATGCCTTCTGGAAAGACCACAAGCAAGAGATGAAGACAATAGCGCTCTCCACCACCCTGGTGTTCAGAGTCATGTGCCTCTAATCCTGGTGGTGTTGTGCCTAGTGGCCACTGATAGACATATTCTACCATGTGCATCTAGTTCAGGGATTCCTGAACTTGGGTCTCCAGCTGCTATTGGACTACAACTCCCATCATCCCCAGCTAGCAGGACCCGTGGTCGGAGATGATGGGAACTGTAGTCCAAAAACAGCTGGAGATCCATGTTTTGGAAACCCTGATCTAATTAATACTACCAGAGAGCCAAGGTGGCCAGGGTTCCTGTTCCTGAGGGACACCAGTGGCGCTGTGGTCTAAACCACTGAGCCTCTTGGGCTTGCTGATCAGAAGGTTGGCGGTTCAAATCTGTGTGATGGGGTGAGCTCCCATTGCTCTGTCCCAGCTCCTGCCAACCTAGCAGTTCAAAAGCACGTCAAGTGCAAGTAGATTAAATAGGTACTGCTGCGGCGGGAAGGTAAACAGTGTTTCCATGCACTCTGGCTTCCACCACGATGTTCCGTTGTGCCAGAAGCAGTTTAGTCATGCCGGCCACATGACCCGGAAAAGCTGTCTGTGGCCAAAGCTGGCTCCATCGGCCTGCAGCGAGATGAGCGCCGCACGTCATAGACGCCTTTGACTGGACTCAACCATCCAAGGGTCCTTTACCTTTACCTTTCTCACTCATAATAGTTAGAAGTTCTTCTCCCTTAGTTTTTCCACAAGCTGCACCTGCTGAGAATCCTGCAAGAATTAAATGCAGAGCACCTTCTCCTCTGCATCTGTTGGTCACCTACTTCTGCCTCCATCAGGGGTGAATTGCTGTTTGTCTTTCAACCACATCTTGGGCTCTGATTCAACAGGGCTAAATGTAATGGTTGGAGCCTGAAGCTGGGAGTGTCTGCCTATCCCCACCCCTCCTCCTTCTCCCCCAGGAGGTGACGCACACAGGCAGCTGCAGCCCCAAATTAGCCACCCCCAGGCCCCCATTTAACAACAAGCGTGGCTGCTTTCTGACAAGTAAAATTAACAGATATTCAGCTCAGTCCAGTTGTGTGCTCCAGACTCTTGAGGGTCCCGCAAATGACTCATGTTTGCAAAAAGAGAAGTGCCTGGGTTGTGTGAGCTGACTCCAATGGCCAGTCTGCACATATTCCGAGCTGGTGGGGAACGGGGCGGGGGGGGGGGGGCTTGGCTGATGGATCAATGGCTGCTAGTATTTATAGGTAAAGGTAAAGGGACTCCTGACCATTAGGTCCAGTCGCGGACGACTCTGGGGTTGCGGTGCTCATCTCACTTTATTGGCCGAGGGAGCCAGTGTACAGCTTCCAGGTAATGTGGCCAGGTAATGTGGCGAACCAGAGCAGCACACAGAAACGCTGTTTACCTTCCCGCCGGAGCGGTACCTATTTATCTACTTGCTTTCAAACTGCTAGGTTGGCAGAAGCAGGGACCGAGCAACGGGAGTTCACCCCGTCACGGGGATTCGAACCGCCGACCTTCTGATCGGCAAGCCCTAGGCTCTGTGGTTTAACCCACAGTGCCACCCACGTTGCTAGTATTAATAGCTACATATTAACTCCAGGTGGGATGCGATGCTTGCGACTGGACCTAATGGTCAGGGGTCCCTTTACCGTTGCCTTTACTAACTCCAGGATCAGAGGCAACTCTCTTGCACCCCCTGCCTCGGAGCCTCCTCTGGACACATCAGTCTCTGCCCCTCAAAATCCATTTATTGGCAGGAAATATCAGACTCAGGAAAATCAGTTGCTGCCCCCTCTCCTCCCCACCGTGTGATACCCTAATCTAATAAATAAACAAATCTTTTGTCTGCAATAAAACATGTAAATTAGGTAGTGCCATGCTAACTTTCCTGATTTGCACAATTTACCAGCCGAGATTGGGGCTTTTTTCAGCTTCGCCTTGGGCCATGTGTAATCTAAAATGTGAACATATTTGAAGCCGATGAATATGTGAAAATCACTTGGCAAGGTGAACAGGGAGGGTTTCCTCTGAGACTGTTGACAACTTGTCTAAATTGACCTTGGGATAATAATCTCCCTTCTGGGGATTTTCTTGGGAATAGGGTTATCAGATGGTGACTTGGAGATCCCATCTACTTCCTTAAATATTCAAATGTGCAAGAGGATACAAAAGCAGCTCCTTGCATCCCTTCCCTCCCTGGACCTGTTCCAGCCCTCTCTCCCTTCACCAGCTGCCTGGAGCACATGAGTCTTGCTTATTAAAGCATAGATGGACAAAGAAGGCCAGGTGAGAGGCCCAAGGAGGGAACAGGTGTATGAAGCTGCCTTCTTTCCTCTTTGCAGCACAGAATGTAAAGGTATTTGCATGTGATTCACCCGCCACCTGGCAAGTCGAATGGGTGGATGGAAGAGGTGTAAGCCTTTGGGTTTCCGCTGATTAGAAATGTGCTCCAGAATCTTGCATTCATAATGAATTCATGTTCATAGGATGATAGAATTGCAGAGTTGGGAGGTACCCTAAAGCCAATCTAGCCCAACCCCCTGCAGTGCAGGAATTACAGCTAAATTATGAGATTGTCATCCAGCCTCTCCAAGGAAGAGACCACCACTTCCCGATGGAGTCTGTTTCACTGTCAAATCGCTCTTACTGTAAGAATGTTCTTCCTAATGTTTCATCGGAATCTCCTTTCTTGTAATTTGAATCTTTGGATTGGGTCCTACCCTCCAGAGCAGCAGAAAACAAGCTTGCTCCATCTTTCACATGACAGCCCTTAGGTAGTGATTCTTCCCCACTTTTACAAACAGGGAACAATGAATGTGAGAGATGTCAGCTTGTCATAAATGTTAGGAAGTATGCAGTTTATATGCAGTTTCCATGTGCTGTGATTCCTGCATTGCAGGGGGTTGGATTGGATGACCCTCATGTTCCCTTCCAACGCGGGTAGCGCTGTGGTCTAAACTACAGAGCCTCTTGGGCTTGCCGATCAGAAGGTCGGCAGTTCGAATCCCTGTGATGGGGTGTCCCAGCTCCTGCCAGTGCAAGTAGATAAATAGGTACCACTGTGGTGAGAAAGGTAAACGGTGTTTCCATGCGCTTTGGTTTCCATCACATTCTCTTCTGCCAGAAGTGGTTTAGTCATGCTGGCCACATGACCCAGAAGGCTGTCTGTAGACAAACACTGGCTCCCTTGGCCTGAAAGCGAGATGAGCGCCGCAACCCCATAGTCACCTTTGACTGGACTTAACAGTCCAGGTCTCCTTTACCTTTTTTACCATGTTCCCTTCCAACTCTACAGTTCTGTGATTCTATGATCCCATCTCCCCTTTTTAGGGCCTTCTTTTTCACACAGAGGCATGGATGCACTCCAGAATTTTGCACTCCAATGGTTAACAAGGACAATAAAGAAAGATAAATCAAAAGTAAATGCTATTGTATCAAAGGGGAATTAGCATACTTATTAAGGAATACACAGAGCAGATGTTAATTGACACAAGCCCTTCCTAAAACAGTGCTCTTAACAATAGGCTAACGAGTTGCAGCTAATCTACAAGCTGTCAGTTCTAAAAGCATGTCTGAAAACAGCAGAAAAAAAAATAGGATGCAGTCAAAGTGGTCAGGGAAAAGAGGTAAGGGGGGGTGGAAGAAGGATGCGGATTGAAACTAGAAGAATGAGATTTGGCTCAAGGGTGAAGGTGGAAATGAATGCTGCTTGCTTTAGAAAAAGAAACAGGAGGAAGGAAGTTCGATGGGTGGTTTTCTGAGGCCCTGGCAAACGTTTTAAGGCAAGAATCAGAAAGAAAGCAATTGGAAGAGAATAGGCTTGGGAGCAAGGAAAGGGGAATCTGAGATTTTCGGACGAAACAGCTGAGAAAGAAGAGGAAAGCACAGGAAGGGAAGAGAGAGAAGGTCATCCCAAGAAAGAGGAGCCTGATTGGGCTTGAAAGCAGAAGATGGGAGAAGGGGAGAGAGGGGAGGGAGGGAGAGTTTGACCAGCTGATGGACTTTCCAGAGAGGGTGGGGGAGAGGGAGTTAGTGCCTGTCCTTATTTTTGCAAAGTGAGGTGAGGAGGGCAGCTCTTCAACAACAGAAAGTGACAGTTAAGGGAAAATTGGGGCTCATCCACACTTTCGCTTGACATATACTATTTTTTTTAATATATAATTTTTATTCTGACCTTACCTGATAAACTGCTAAACTTAAGCAAAAATCTCTGCTCCGATTTTCTACACATCTGATAAGGTCCGATTCAGTAGCTCAGATTGGATTTTCTCAAGGCACAGACATGGAACAATGACAAAAACTTTTGGACCCAGGGAATTAATTGGTACACTATATGATCAAATTTTGGGTCAAGCAAAAGTGTGGATGAGCCGTGAAAAAAGTGTGTGTGAGAGAGGGGGGGGGAGTCCATAGAAGAATTCTTGTGCAGAGGAATGTGGCTTCTTGGGGATCCTAAAGTTTCCTCATTGCTAAGGTGAAAAGAATTGCTTTTTATGCTCAAGTGGTACCTAAAAATTAAGTGGCATTCCACTAAATTTTATTCAAAGTAGACCCACTGAAATTAATTAACATAACTAAGTACGGTCCATTCATTTCACAAGATCTGCTCTAGGGGGGGGGGAATTACTCGAAGGCCACCCAAAGGCTACAAAAACTGCCTTTCCTGGCTCTCAGGGTCCGGAAAGGTGTGATAGATAATAAGAGGTGTGAATCTGAGAATAAACTGCCCTAAAAGACCCCGTAATCATGCCTCTTCCTCACATACCCAGAAGTTTAAAATAAAATAAAATTCAGCTGGAGCAATTCTTCTGGATAAATTCCAGGTGGGAAACTTAAGGCCTGATTTCTCAGTTTAGTAGGTTTTCCAGAGGTGCCCAGCAGGGCTGGCTCTAGGTATAGTCCCGGTGGCGCGCGGCGGCAGGGCGCCGGGCTGGCAGGTGGGGCACTGCACAACGAAGCCGTGCTGCGTGCTGCGAGGGTGAGGGTGCCGGAGCGATCTCCGCGCCTCAGCGCCAGGGCACCCGACCTGCTCGAGACTGCCCTGGTGCCCAGTAAACCAGGAACTGAGAGAGTCAGTGTGGTACAGTGGTCTGAGTGTCCGGCTAGTGCCCAGGAGACCAGAGTTCAAATCCTCACTCTGCCATGCAGCTGCCAAATCTTCCTTTTTTGCCAAAGGCTCCCATGCCTTTAAGACCTGCACAAAAGGGAATGAACCAACAGGTGTTTGCTCTATATTTGCAGTTCCATGAGATTAGAACGCTGCAATGTTTACGGGCATCTCTCTCCAGAAAGAAGTTGGCACCAGCGCCTGGAACGTAGTGGGTTTGGTTGTGGAACATCTTCCTCGTGTCACTGAGCATTTTGACAGCTGTGGCCTAAGATTCATGGAATCATAGAATAACTCACAGCTAATTCAACAAGGGGCATCTTATCCCACGCATCACTGTATCCCTATGACTGTGAGAACCTCAAATTTCTGCCCGTCATGCACAGCAGTCCCTCTTGCCAACTTCTCGTTCAGAATGTTTTGTGGGATACGCTGTTGCCCTTAGGCTCTGCCTCTCTTCCCCTGACTGACATCTCGCTCTCCTTGCTAGGTGTGGCCGAACAATTTGCCATCGCCGAAGCCAAGCTGAGGGCCTGGTCTTCGGTGGATGGCGATGATTCCAACGACGAGTCCTACGATGAAGATTTTGCCACTTCCACCGACTCAACACAACCAGCTGGTGAGTGTGTGTGTGGGGGGGGGGTCATAGCCAGTTGCACCCCTCAGGGTGTGGAGTCCACACGGCAGAGTCCCTTATGGACACTCCAAAAAACCCGCCTCATATTTCAAGGTGGAGAGCGAGAAGCGTACATCACATCCCCCTCAACTGTCCTGATAAAACCGAGATGTTATGTTTCTTCGTGTGAGAGCATGGCAGCCATTTTGGGCACTGCGATCTCATATGGCTTTGCACCAAAAAAAAAAAAAAAACCATGCTTTTTTCAGAGCCCCAAAACGTTCATTTTTGAGCAGTGGCCCCAGAAAAAAACACCTCTTTCGGGGCCACTATCTCATGTTGGTCACACGACTTGTCCCAGAAGATAGCATCCCGGTTTTTTGCCACAACATGTCAGAGGGTATGACATCAGGGATGTGCAGCATGAAATCTATGGGCCTCCAGGTGCCGCAGGACTTCAGTTCCCATCATTCCTGACTGCTGGCCATGCTGGCTGTGGCTGATGGGAGTTGGAGTCCAACAACTTCTGGATCCCAATCCCTGGCACCGGGGGTGGTTGTTGCGCATGGGAGCTGGTAGGGCAGAAGGCAGGGAGCCCAACCGTCGGCAGAGCCCAAACCAATGATGGTGGAGCCAACCATTTCTTCATTTTCCTCCTCCCTGCTGAGTTGTACAAGGGCAACCCTGAGACTGAGGAGCAGGGGCAAGGCAGCCCGGGACACCCTCTGGACTAGCTCTAAGAAAGAAGGCAGGAAGATGGGGGACGGCTGAGGGCAGACTGAGATTACTAGAACAGTGTCCCATTTACCCTAATGAACCAACCGCCGCCTGGTGTGCATGTTGACGTGTGGTGCCCCACCCCCACCCCCCGAGGAGAAGCCACACCTTGAACGCTGAGTCAGATCCCCCAGGAGAGTCCCAAATGGCGCAAGCAAGGTAGTGTCAGCCACGACTTGTCTCTCCGCTCTGGCACTAGGAAATCAGGTGTGTTACTGAGCATACAAGCCCCGTTGCCAGCAGTTGTGTCTGATCCCCACGGAAAAGCCTCTCCTGTGGTCTTGGAGCTGCAACCCTCTTCCTCCAGCCTCACCCCTTTAGCAGCATCACCTTCCACTTTGGTTAAATCCCTCCTTGGATCAAATAGATATGGTGTCTTCTCATTTAATCCAGGAGGAGGGTACCACTGAGCATTTAAGGAGTACCTTTCCTCTCGTCACAGAGCAAATGCACTTAAAATTAGGGAGCAGGCTTTCCATTCAGTGACAGGAGTTGCAGAAATGAAGAAAAATCTCCCCACTACTTAACAGCACTCTGAGGAAACAGGTCCCAATTATTATTATTATTATTATTATTATTATTATTATTATTATTATTATTATGTTACGATTTCCCATATGCACTCTGTACTCTGTATTGATCTTCCTAACTTATCTTCCATGGATCTACATGCATTGCACTGCATGTGATGTGATTTTGCGTGTTGCTGGGGGGGGGGGCACATTCCACCTCCTGGAATTTGCAGAGCAAGCTACACTTTGCCCCATGTCCCAATCCAGCACCTCTCATAACTCTTAAAATAATCTCATTCCAGTGTCAGGGCAGGTGGAGGGATTGTGGCCATTAGTTAGCAAACTGAAAAGTGAGAAAAGATGGGTTGAACAATAGGATAAAATTTATTGTGCATCACAGCTAAGGAGCAAATTTAATCAAAAGATACAGGCAGTCACCATGGACAAGAGAGACCCCATTAATGTGGAGCCCTGTTTAAGGACTTAGAGAAACCACATGGGAATATGGGGCTAAAGAAAAAAAGTATACTGCACTTCTTCAACATCAGGATAAAGGGAGGGAAGAAAGAAGATGAAGGAAAGAGGGTGGTTTGGGAGTCACCATCCAACATTTGGTATATATATATATATATATATATATATATATATATATATATATATATATATATATATATATATATATATATATATATCACTATTGAAAGGACCCTCAAAAGGCTAACAAAGGAAGGCAAGTGTGATCAGATGCTCTCAGGAGAACTGGAATCTTTTCTTTCCCTTCATTTACAGTACACTAGTATTTAGAAACACAGCCTGAATGTAATGTAACTGAGATGAAAACCTTCAACATAATAGCAGTCTCAAAGAACCAAACTCCTTGTGATCTTCTACAAATCTGAGGTCAGGCAGCCTCTTCCATTCTTCCAAGGGAGACATGAACACCCACTCCCTAGTCATCCAAAGCTGTGGTTCCCAGTTAGCTAAGTACTGCAGACCATAGCTGCCAAGTTTTCCCTTTTCTCGTGAGGAAGCCTATTCAGCATAAGGGAAAATCCCTTTAAAAAGGGGATAACTTGGCAGCTATGCTGCAGACACCCGGTTTTTCAAAAGCCAAGCCATGGACCCCCTACTTTTGAACATTTTGATATCTCTATGGTAGTTTTTGTTATGTGAATGGTGCAGTGGACCCCTCTGATGTCCCCACCAGTTGGGAACCACTGCATTAAAGAATGACTTTCAGGTGGCCCAACTGATTCTGCAATCAGTTCTAGAGCTATTACGATAGTAAGGAAATGGGTTCTTTGGGTTTAGCAAGATGACTTGGGTGCCACTTGAACTCACCTGCAAAATTGTGCCAATATTGGGGCACTAGAAGACCAAACTCAAGGTCTTGAAAAATGGTGCTGGGAGGTGCTTGATTTTGTTAGATCTTCTAGCAACATTTTCTTCTGCCTTCAACCTGATGATGCAGAAGCCTAAGCAGGAAATCAACTTGCCCCAAACGTTCCATGTCTGGCCTTGCAAGTGGGTGAACCAAAGTGGGCGTCTTCTGTCTCCAAGTGAGTGAGGCTCATATTAGGTGTAGCAGATAGAAACGGCAGCCGGTAACAGCTACCTTCTTGCAAAAATGGCAGCCCCAACATAGAGGGGTCCACAAACGTAGCAGGATTACTAGATGATGCTTGTGTTTAAGGTACAGCTGGAGGATGTTTTCAAAAGTTATGACTTTCGGGTGTTTTTAACTGACATGTTTGTTTGTAGAACGTTGCTATAGAATTCATTTTGCTTAAGTTGTGTGTCTGTTTGTCGCCCTGGGCTTCTTTGGGAAGAAAGACAAGATATACAGTAAACGTAAAATGTAATAAAAATGAAGCAGCAGCCACTAAATTGCTCAGATATATGAACGTCCCAGTTGGCGTACTCTGGGTTGTGCCAGCCTCAGCCACCATGTTTCCATTTGAACACTGGCTAAGACTGAAAGACAAAATTGCCTTTGCAGAAAGGGGGTATATGAGCATCGCTATCTGTCCCCATATATTGTATGTTGGGCTACTGGCCTTCCTCACCTGCTGTTTCCTGCTTGCCCCTTGGCATGGTTCCGCAGGTTGCAGGGCCTTCTGCGCCCACGGAGAGCCCGCCAGCTGGCACCCGTGTGTTGGCAGAGTGTGTAATCTGCGTCCTTCTTGCGCAGACAAAAGCTCCCTTTTTCCTACAATTAACTGCCGATGAATCGAGCGCTATTTGCATATCAAAGAAAGTCAGCAGTAATCTGTGGTGCAGCATCTAAGGAAAGTTCTAATTACTCCTCTGTATAATTAGAATGAGTGGGCAATGGGGAGGAGGAGGAGGCATAGATGGGAAAGTTACCTCTCTCCGGTTGCAGGAACGAACGTCACAGGGGTAGCCAAGGCAAAGAGCCACCTGCTTCCCCACGTTGGGGAGGGCTACTGTAAGCCCTGCTAAAGTGTATGTGTGTGTTTTTAATGTTAGCTAGCTAGCTAGCTGCAAATTTTGGGAAACTGAATGGGCTCAAAGAGTTTTCAGGGTTAGCTGAACCATTTGTGTTGGGATATGATTAGATGCTTGGAGATGATATATTTGTTAGATATTATCCTTCCTTCCTCGGGTTTGTGAGTTCAGCAGAGTGCCACCCATTTGCATCTTAAAAGGGAAGCTTAGATAGGCTAGTTTTAGCCTTTTAGTTCTAATAATCCAGGATGCTGGATTTATCCTTTATCCTGGAAAATCTGGATTTTCTGGAAAAGACTGGGTTTTCCTGGAATTTCCTCCTTTCCTCCCCCTTAAAACTATCATCACGCACAAACAGCCTTGAAAAAGGTAACAATGACATTCACTCACCCGCAATACATTTTAAAGAGTAACAGACACAGCAGTTTTGTTCAGGTAGGGTGAAAATAGTGATTGAGTAGTTACTAAGGCAAACTTAAATCTAGCTTAAAAATGGAGTCTGAGCTGGAGCTCAGACTTGCAGATGTTCTCACATTGTAGGCATGTTGGAGTTGAGTGGGAAGACAATGTGTTCAGGCAGGGAGAAGCATATATAGCTACACCTTCTTCCTGCCAGGGCACAAAGGGAAGTGTTCTCACCAAGTTCTCTCTAGCAATTTTACAGGAAAGGCCAGGCATCTTCATTTGGCCCCAATGGCCGATAACCAGGTGCAAAATGCGCCTGGCTAATTTCGAACATTGCTTTGGACCTCAGGGCCGTCCCCTGTGTCCCTTGAATGCCACGCTACTCACGCCCTCCCATTGCTGTGTTGCAGATGCCGTGAGCCAGCTTCCCCCCAGCGCCCTGCTGCAGAGTCTCCTGCACAGCCGCTTGTGCCAGCTGAATGCCCGCCAAGGCTCCTGCGACCCAGAGAGTGACTCCTCCCAGACCACCATCTCTCCGGAGACCTTGTGCTCCAGCCTCTGCAGCCTGGAGGACAGCCTCCTCCTCAAGGAGCTGGGCTCGCCCTCAGAACTGGCCGCCAAGCTGCTGGGCTCCATGTCGGGTGAGGAGGAGCTCCTCCTCTCCAAGTTGCCCCCACAGACAGCCGGGGAATGTGCCTTCCGGAGCCTGGCGCAGCTCGAGTGCCTGGACTCAATGTACTCCATGTCCTTCACCGAGTCCTGCCTCTCGCCCACCGAAGACGAGGGCATCCCCTGCAAGGACTACAAGGGTCACGAGGACAGCTGCCAGGTCCGGAGGAAAGTGTCCGATGTGGCCTCTTCGGGCGTGGTCTCCCTCGATGACAATGAAGAGGAGGAAGAAGAGCAAGAGGAAGACACCGGCGAGCAGTGAGACCCACTGTTGCCGTGGCATGCTTCACCTGCCATTTTTCTGTCCTGCTCCGTGGTATCCACCCTCGACCATGCTCCGTGGCCTGCCAGTCGTCCTGGAGCGGGGGTTCCCCCTTCCCTCACCGGGTGGCGGCCTAGCTGTCTGCAGGGCAGGGGGAGGCAGGGTGGTAAGCCGACCAGTGCCCCCCTGCCCTGCCCTGCCCTGCCCTCCTGCCTTCACCTCCACTGTGCCATCTGATCCAACCATTGAAGCCTGAGGGGGGGGCCTCTCCCACGTGTGGCTCCGTGGATTTTGCCTGCTGCATTTTCTCTCTCTTTCTCTCTCGTGATCTGTTTCGTTTTCTTTGCATGAGAATGTCTTGAGGGTGGGGGTGGGGGGAAGAATCAAGCAAAGTAACAGAACAAAAGCAACAACGGGGCAACGACAGCTGGACAACCCCACCCCCCCCCAAAAAAATCCAGGGCCTGTTGGGAGCATGCTGTGCTCTCCCTGATCTCAGTGCCCCCACCCGGGGGGGGGAGAGGAGAAGAGGCGCGTCTCATGCTGTCCAAGTGGCATGGCTCAACTGTGATGACGACGACCCTTAAGACGATTTAACTAATATATATATCTATAAATATATATGTATATCTCCGCGCCTGACCCCCTTCCCCTTCTAACTTCTCTGGCTCGAGGTTGAAGGGCTGAAACAGAATGTGGAATGCAATGGATGCTTGATTTGTTATGCCTTTTTTATATAAAGAAAAAGAAAAAAAAGAGATAAAAATCCACACTGGCCCAAATGGACACTTCTTGGCTTTTACTGTCTTGAATTTTATACTATGGACCCGCTGGGGGAAAGAAGGGTTAAGGAGGGAGCAGGGTGTTACCGAGGGGGGGGGCTTGCTATGTGCTCTCCCCCCCCCTATTCCCTTCCTTGGGAAGAAGCAGGGAGCATGGCATGGCGTCGGTGGGAGCAGCTAGTCCTCCCACCCCAGATCTTTTCTATATTTTTGTATGTGTGTGTGCGTGTGTGTCTGTGTTGCTGTCATCCTTGCGGGCCTTGCTCTTCCTCCTGTGGACGGGTTTTCTAAGGGGGTCTGTCGCTCCCTCCGCGCTTCCATCCTGGACAGTCCGGGGTGGGAAAATACTGTGATCCTCATCATCCCACCTTTCCTCTGCCCCTTAGCAGTTGGCCCCACTGCACAGACCCTGTGAGGAAGGGATCCGCCTCCCCCAGCCCCCAGCTCTAAGCAGCTCCAAATGTGAGGAGGACCCTTACCCTCCAGCAGGGCTCTGAGGTGGTGCCAGGGGGTTAGAATGACTTCAGGTCCATTCATGCCTTGGTGAACGGTGGATTTGGGAACCTTTCATGCTCCCTTGAATTCCCCATTGTCCATGCTGCTGACTACTGCTGTTCCACCCTTTCTCACTCCTAAGCAAAGTTTCCTTGCGCTTTGAAAATCTAAACAGGACGGCTACATCAGTTGCACAAGGGCTCTCCAGATTTATTTGATTATTTATTCCCATTTATTAAATTTATATACCACTCATAGAATCATAGAGTTGGAAGAGACCACAAGGGCCATCCAGTCCATCCCCCTGCCAAGCAGGAAACACCATCAAAGCATTCTTGACATATGCCTGTCAAGCCTCTGCTTAAAGACCTCCAAAGAAGGAGACTCCACTACACTCCTTGGTAGCAAATTCCACTGCCGAACAGCTCTTACTGTCAGGAAGTTCTTCCTAATGTTTAGGTGGAATCTTCTTTCTTGTAGTTTGAATCCATTGCTCCGTGTCCGCTTCTCTGGAGCAGCAGAAAACAACCTTTCTCCCTCCTCTATATGACATCCTTTTATATATTTGAACATGGCTATCATATCACCCCTTAACCTCTTCACCCAAAGATACACTATAAGGACACAAAACACATAACTAAAATAAAATAATAAATAACACCCACCCCTCCGCAGACACATTTAAAAGGCAATAGGTTGTTTAATTAGCCGAAGGCCTGGTTCTTAAAGGCATGTAATGAAGGCGCCGGTCAAGCCTCCCTGGGGAGAGCATTCCACAAATGGGAAGCCACTGCAGAAAAGGCCCTGTTCTTGTGTTGCCACCCTCTGGACCTCTTGTGGAGGAGGCACATAAAGAAGGGCCTCGGATGGTGGTCTCAGGGTCTGGATCAGTTCATGTGAGCTGTTTAAGGCTTTAGAGGTCAAGACCAGCACTTTGAATCGGGCCAGCAAGCACAGTTTGGGCCAGAATAGGTGTAATATGCTTGAACTGTGAGCCCCCTCCCCCCCAGCTGAGCAACCTGGCTGCTGATTTCTGCACCGGCCATAGAATTAGGGGTGAGAAGTGTGGGGCAGTAGTTGTGCGGAGAACGCCACATGGACAAGAGGAAGTTAAAGGAGGCACAAGGGATTCAACAACCACCAGGATATGGACAGGCCTAAATCTGTATGGTGGGTTAACTAGGCATACAGGCCAGGTTTATCTAGTCTCCAAACTTCTATCAGTTTTATGCCAGCTCAATTGTTATGGCTGCTTCAGAAGGATCCCCAGGGACTGTGGTTTGGTCAGGGCACTGATGGTTCTGTTAAAGATCCTTAGCACCTCCTCACACAACTATTGTAGCAAAGTTCCCTGGGGAGGAGAGCTACGAAAAAGCAGTGTTAAGTCTGTAGCGCATACCTACAGGTGAAACTCGGAAAATTAGAATATCGTCGAAAAGTGCATTTATTTCAGTAAAGCAACTTATTATTATTATTATTATTATTATTATTATTATTATTACAAATGCTTTCTTTTGGAAATTCCACAGTAATAAAACAAATAGTTACAATAATACAAAAATAAACAAAAATAAACATCACTATTACATTTCATTAATTACATTCCATTTATAATTGACCCGCCTAACAACAAATAATTACAATTACGACAAATAAAGGCTTGACATATCTTGCTTTGCATGTCATGCATCTATAAATAAATGCACTTTATTTAAATGCACTTTTTGACGATATTCTAATTTTCTGAGTTTCACCTGTATATGCCCAGAAAAAAGGGGACACACAGATGCAAGCCTGCGTATCCCCTTGGCATGCATCACTTCATAAATTCTGTCACCTGCATGCACACAGGTGTACTGTAGCACAAGTCTGCTCCCCCCCCCACATGCACATGCAGTAGAGACACACACACCTTTCAAAGCAGTTAAAAAGCATAACCCCTTTCCCATCCACTAGTAATTCTGGGAATTGTAATTCTTAGGGTTGCCAATGTTTAATACTGCTCCTTCTCCTAGGTCTGTGATATCAGCCTGACGTACAGAAATGATGCAGGTGAAGCTTCATTGTCCGCCACTGTTTCTCTATGCTAAATTGCTTATCACTTGATAAATGTCAACGGGTAAAGGCCCCAGAATCAGTAATTAAAGTTGGTAACCCTAATTCTGATAGGTGGCTGGTTCGCTTTAACAAAGATGTTTCAGCAACCCCAGTAGCTATGCTTCCATACACTCTTTTAGGACTAGTTTTAAACCATTTTGCATTTGGCTCTTTCCCCCTTTTTAAATCCCAGCTTTCTACTTGTTTCCTCAGTGCAGATGATTAACTCTAATAGATGTGAGGACTCCCCCTCATTTCCTCTAGAGGGAGCAGAACCCCCATGTTCAGAGGCAGTATACCTCTGGTCTAATCCACAGGGCTCATCTTGGGCTCATCTGATGCAGCATTCACGCAAGCCCCCCCCCCCGGTGACTCTGCAGAATTCATTCTTTGGCACAACTCTTCAAGGCGCAGGAGCCCTGCCATCTATTGCACTTGGTCACCCTGTGTTCAGCATGACCATTGAGAAATATATATCCCTGAAAAATGCACATCAGGAGAGAAGTGCAGTAAATGCAAACACGTGCCCCAAAGCACTTGCACACGCACACAAACAGATGCATGAATACAGACCCTCAACTCCCCTATCGAGACAATCAGGTCCATCCCTCCTGGTTTGGCTGCTTCTCCCATTTTTGTTTTTAACCAGATAATCCACAGAGAGCAGGTTGGGGGCCACTGAAGTGGGACTTCTGAGAGATGCTTCTGTTTGGTGTGTGGAACGGGGAGCAGGGAAAGAACCACGTTCCTAATATCTCTCATGATTTGGGGGTGAGGGTAGGGGGAAATGGTTTGCAGGGCCACTGGACCAGGAGTGGGCTTCGTTGGGCATCTCCTTGCCTTGCCAACCCCTGCAGCCTCCTGACCGAGCTGCTCCTCCTTGCTTTCACCATCTATTCGCCTACTTAGAGCGAGGAAAGAGCAACATCTTTTGCTTGCCTTGTGCTCTCCACTCTGGGTGGTTGCACTAGTTCGGGCTCAGAGGGAGATGGCAAAACGATAGGCAGCAGGAACAGGACACAAGGTGGGTGGGCTCCAAAGTCTGGAGATGAGTGGTTACTGCTAAATGCAGAAATGTGTATAGGGTGTGTCCCAGCAGGGTCCCACGCAGGCCCTGGTCTCTGTTCTGCCCCAGGCTTCTCTGTGTTTGCTGTCACCTTCTATGGAAAGTGCAATTTCACAGACATCTGCCCATCTTTTAGGAGAGGCAAGGCCTTTGGAAAAAGTAGCTCATTCCTAAGAATTTAAGGGAGCTGCTCTGTGGTAAGGGATGGACCAAGGGATGAACAGAGACCAGGGCATCTCTCACCAGCTGTATGCCATCCTGACTGGAGAGGACAGGTTTGCTGAAGGTGCGATGGCGGTCAGGTACCGCAATGGTCCCTTGTAGCTATTTTGAGGCAGCTCTGGCACAGCATACAAGATGACAGTGAAAGATGAGGGACAAAGGGCTGAAGGACTGTTCAGGTGATGTGGAGCGGAGGAGAGAGGGAGGAATAAAACCAGGTTCAGTTCAAGGAGATCCCTTCCAGTCAAGGATGCTTGATAAGTTACCATGGCTTCCTCCCCTCGCCACAACTTTGTGCAAACCCAGTCCAAAGTCGGTGGATCACCCTGCCCCACAACTAGCCTCTGGGCAGCCCTCCCCTTCCTGCCACCTCCCTTGATGCACCTGCAGAGCTGTGCCCCAAAGCCTATGCACCCCTCCCCCACTTTGCCCCCATCCTCTCCAGCCCTTGCACTAGCCCCCCTGCCACCAAATGAACAATATTGTTTCTATGTGTCCCCGTTTCTGCCCTGCCCTGCTCCCCCGATGTATGCCCCTGGCTGGTACGAGTGTCTGTTTTTGTTCTGTTTGTATCTGTAATTCATTAAAAGGCTGGTTCTACCTGACTGTGTCTCTCCATGCGTGTGTCTCTCTGTCTCTCTCTGTCTCTGTGGACTAGCCCTACTAATTTCACTCACTGCATCCTCTCACAAGTAGGATTGGGAGGGTGGTTTGCAAACGTTCCGCCTCCGGAGTCCTTTTCCCAGAGGGTTCTTGGATGGACATGCAGAAGGCCCCAGACTGAGAGCATAACCTAGAAAAACACAGGGCAAGCTATCATTCAGGGGAGCCTATCTGCCACCAGTGAGCTTCTCACTGAGGGATCCCTGATGAGTTTTCAAGAAGTCACAAGGTCATCCAGAAGGAATCATAGAATCATAGAATCATAGAATCATAGAATCATAGAGTTGGAAGAGACCACAAGGGCCATCCAGTCCAACCCCCTGCCAAGCAGGAAACACCATCAAAGCATTCCTGACAGATGGCTGTCAAGCCTCTGCTTAAAGACCTCCAAAGAAGGAGACTCCACCACACTCCTTGGCAGCAAATTCCACTGCCGAACAGCTCTTACTGTCAGGAAGTTCTTCCTAATGTTTAGGTGGAATTTTCTTTCTTGTAGTTTGAATCCGTTGCTCCGTGTCCGCTTCTCTGGAGCAGCAGAAAACAACCTTTCTCCCTCCTTTATATGACATCCTTTTATATATTTGAACATGGTTATCATATCACCCCTTAACCTTCTCTTCTCCAGGCTAAACATACCCAGCTCCCTAAGCCGTTCCTCATAAGGCATCGTTTCCAGGCCTTTGACCATTTTGGTTGCCCTCTTCTGGACACGTTCCAGCTTATCAGTATCCTTCTTGAACTGTGGTGCCCAGAACTGGACACAATACTCCAGGTGAGGTCTGACCAGAGCAGAATACAGTGGTACTATTACTTCCCTTGATCTAGATGCTATACTCCTATTGATGCAGCCCAGAATTGCATTGGCTTTTTTAGCTGCTGCATCACACTGCTGACTCATGTCAAGTTTGTGGTCAACCAAAACTCCTAGATCCTTTTCACATGTACTGCTCTCAAGCCAGGTGTCTCCCATCCTGTATCTGTGCCTTTCATTTTTTTTGCCCAAGTGTAGCACTTTACATTTCTCCTTGTTAAAATTCATCTTGTTTGCTTTGGCCCAGTTGTCTAATCTGTTAAGGTCATTCTGAAGTGTGATCCTGTCCTCTGGGGTGTTAGCCACCCCTCCCAACTTGGTGTCATCTGCAAACTTGCTCAGGATTCCCTCAAGCCCATCATCCAAGTCATTGATAAAGATGTTGAACAAGACTGGGCCCAAGACAGAACCCTGTGGCACCCCACTAGTCACTACTCTCCAGGATGAGGAGGAGCCATTGATGAGCACCCTTTGGGTTCGGTCAGTAATCCAGCTACAAATCCACTGAATGGTAGCATTGTCTAGCCCACATTTTACCAGCTTCTTTACAAGAATATCATGGGGCACCTTGTCAAAGGCCTTGCTGAAATCAAGATAGGCTACATCCACAGCGTTCCCTTCATCTACCAGGCTTGTAATTCTGTCAAAAAATGAGATCAGATTAGTCTGACATGACTTATTTTTCAGGAACCCATGCTGACTTTTAGTGATCACAGAGTTTCTTTCTAGGTGCTCACAGACTGTTTGCTTAATGATCTGCTCTAGAATCTTTCCTGGTATTGATGTCAGGCTGACTGGGCGGTAATTGTTTGGGTCCTCTCTTTTCCCCTTTTTGAAAATAGGGACAACATTTGCCCTCCTCCAGTCTGCTGGAACTTCGCCTGTTCTCCAGGAATTTTCAAAGATTATTGCCAGTGGTTCTGAAATCACCTCTGCCAGTTCTTTTAATACTCTTGGATGTAGTTCATCTGGCCCTGGAGACTTGAATACATCTAAACTAGCCAAGTATTCTTGTACTACCTCCTTACTTATTCTGGGCTGTGTTTCCCCTGCTGAATCATCTGCTCCATATTCTTCAGGTCGGGCGTTGTTTTCTTTCTTGGAGAAGACTGAGGCAAAGAAGGCATTGAGGAGTTCTGCCCTTTCTCTGTCCCCTGTTTGCATTTCACCATCTTCTCCTCTGAGTGACCCCAGCTACGTTCAAGGTTCAAGGTTTGAGTGCTGCTGATTCAGTGGCATAGGGTGGGTTGCCATTGCCCGGGGCTGCACAGAAGGGAGGGAGGGAAACGGACAGAGTATGCATGCATATTCAATGGTATCTGTGCCACCCAGGAGACTGCAGCCACAGAGATCAGAAGAGTCTGGAGAGGTCACTTCCTGGTTTGCATGGAGAAGCAGTTTGCAATGGAAGTGTGCAGATGCATAGAGGCAGCACCAAGTGTTGAAATTTTGCACCCCTAACAATTTTGCGCCCAGGGCCACCCGAGGCAACACCACTGTGTTGATTATTTCATCTTTGTTTGATTTATTGCATTTCCACCCTACCTTTCCTCTAAGGAGCTCACAGTGGCAGGCATGGTTTCCCCTGCTCTCCATTTTACCCCCACAACAACCCTGTAAGGTAGGTTAGGCTGAGAGATGGAGACTGGCCCAAGGTCACCGAGTGAGCTTCATGGCTGAGTGAGGATTTCGACTCTACTCTCTAAGGTCCTAGCCTGAAACTCTAACCACTACGCCACACTGCCTCTCCTGTGCAGCCACAAGGTAATCACCCACTCCCAAGAGGTAAGCGTTGATAGGGCTGGGGGAATCTCAAGCTTTTCAGAAGTATAAAAAAGCCATAAGAGGGGAAAGAACACCAGAAGCTTCCAAATAAGGACCAAAATATATATGTGTGTGTGTGTGTGTGTGTGTGTGTGTGTGTGTGCGTGTGTTAGAGAACAGAATGGCATGGCTGGACTCCTGAACACACTGCAAGGTTTTGTTGCAATTCCACCACCGCAGACTACCGCAGTCTAATCTTTACCAGCTTTCCACACCATCTCTTCTGCAAGATCAGCAGATCTCATCCCCAGGGAACTGATCAATCTGAACCACTGGCTATATTCCCGTGAGATCTTACATATAAACTCAGTCTCTTCTTTTGTAATCGCCACAATCTTCACTTAGTTCAAGAAATGGAGATCTCAACCCAGAGGTTAGACTTCTGTAGGTTAGATTTTTCTCCTAGGGGCGTTCTCGCTGCTGAAAATTTCTGTTGCCCTTTTCTGCAGCTTTGCAAAATCCTTTTTGAGATGAGATGACCAGGAGTGGGCACAGGGACCCACGTGCAGTCATCCAGAGACTGTGGTCACAATGACTGGGGTAGCACTGCCTTCCATCTTTGACTTGCTCCCATTCTTATCCGAGGATCTCTAGACGGTTTACCTGGGTCTCCTCCTGCGCTTTGGATTCTTACAACAACCCTGTCAGGTAGGTTAGGCTGGGAGTTGGAGGCTGGCCCAAGAAGAGCTGTTGCTCACCAGGCATCATATGAGGTGGTGTGAAACAACCACAACATCAAGAGATGGCAATTGCCTGGCCACCATCCGTCAGCCTCTCCTTCTCTCCAAATCTGCAATACAGTACAGGAATAATAAACCACTAGCCTACCTTGTAGGGCCGTTGTCTGAGGTCGTGCATAAAGCACTTTGAGCCCCAATGCTAAATAGGGGCATCAGCATCCTGCTGAGCAAGGCCACTGGTCCATCTATCCTAGTATTGTCTACCCTGGTTGGCAGCAGCTCCCTTTAGGGCTCTCTCTTAGCCCTGCCAAGGAATGCTGGGGTTTGTACCTGGGACTTTGGCCCTGCATACCTGAAGGAGTGTCTCCACCCCTATCATGCAGCCTGGACCCTGAGATCCAGCTCTGAGGGCCTTCTAGCGGTTCCCAAATTGCGAGAAGTGGGGAACTAGGCAGAAGGCCTTCTCAGTAGTGGCACCTGCCTGTGGAACGCCCTCCCACCAGATGTCAAGGAAACAAACCACTGATACAGGCAGCCCTGTATAGGGAAGCTTTTAATGTTTGATGTTTTACTGTGCTCCATGTTTTAAATTTGTTGGAAGCTGCCCAGAGTGGCTGGAGCAATCCAGTCAGATGGCAGGCATATGAATAAAATTGTTGTTGTTGTTGTTGTTGTTGTTGTTGTTGTTGTTGTTGTTGTTGTTATACTGAGCTATGGCCCTTTCCCATAAAATAGGTCCTCTGCTGGACACTGCTCCCATTCCAACCATTGTCTGATGTGGCATATATATATATATAGTCTCCCAGGTAAAGGGACCCCTGACAGGTCCAGTCGCAGATGACTCTGGGGCTGCAGCGCTCATCTCGCTTTACTGGCCAGGGGAGCCAGCGTACAGCTTCCAGGTCATGTGGCCAGCATGACTAAGCCGCTTCTGGCGAACCAGAGCAGCGCACGGAAACGCCGTTTACCTTCCCACCAGAGCGGTACCTATTTATCTACTTGCACTTCATGCTTTCGAACTGCTAGGTTGGCAGGAGCTGGGACCGAGCAACGGGAGCTCACTCCGTCACAGGGATTCAAACCACCGACCTTCTGATCGCCAAGCCCTAGACTCAGTGGTTTAACCCACAGCACCCCCCGCGATCCTCTAGTCTCCCGGGTAGCTGAGCAGAAAAACCGAGGCTCGGAGGGGGTAGGGGTGGGCTTCACCCTGCCCCATTGTTCTCATCACCTCTCACTCCCTGCCGCTGAGAATGCAGCTTCCTTATCTCGCATTCCAGCACAAGGGCACAGCGACTAGGCCAATTATGGACATCTTGGCTCTGCTGGACCAGGACAAAGCCCTTCCCTCCCCCGTCCATGTAGGCACTTCAGACCCCGTAGTCCCACACTGCACCCAGGAGAGAGCTGTTGCCACCATCGCCCAGGTAATGTCTTCAGTGAGCTCATCCTCGTCCTCTTCCACCTTCCGCTCAGAGCACATCAGCACCTACAGTCCTGGGAAGCCTTGCTTCGAACCTCTGCTGGACCCTCCCCATGGGATCTTCGGGACCGGGAGAGCTCGAGAGTCCTACGGGTACTCGGGTGAGTGAGCCCATCTGGGGCAGCCAGGGGCACTGACCCCACAGGCTCTGAGCTTGAGCAACAGGAGGCGAGAGTCAGGGTTGGCCCAAGGGTGCTGGCTGCAGTGCCAAGCAAATGGACTTTCTGCATCTTTTGCCTGCCTGACCTTAGGTCAGTGGCTGGGTATCTTTGTTCAAATGCCACATTCTGATGGGACTGCAGCCAAAGTGGGCAACGGCTTCTCTCTCTCTCTCTCTCTCTCTCTCTCTCTCTCTCTCTCTCTCTCTCTCTCTCTCTCTCTCTCTCTGTGTGTGTGTGTGTGTGTGTGTGTGTCAACCCCTTTCTCTCTTTTTTCCTCCCTCCCATCTCTTTCTCTCTATCCTCTCTGTCTCTGCCAACCCCTTTCTCTCTTTGCCACATTGCTACCCTTTTTCACCACCCCCTTTCTCCCCCCCTCTCTCTGCCACCCCTTTTCTCCCTCCCTCATTCCCTCTCTCCTTCTACCATCCCCTTCTGTCTCTCTGTCTCTGCCTCTCTCTTTCCCCTCTCCTCTCTTTTTCCATCTTTCATCTTCCATCTTCCATCTTTCTCCTGCTGCTACAGGAACAGATCCTCCTTCCTGCCAGAGCTCTGAAGTGATGGTTTGCCAAGGGCTTTCCCCCCTCCACATCCCTTCACCCCATCCATTTCAGCTTTGCCCCTTCCCATCCCCTCTCCAGCCCTCTTTCTCTCCCGACAGCCTCCTCTTCACACCCACCCACACCCGTTGTTGCAATGGCCAGATACGTGTTCCAAGGGGCCACCCTCACTCCTCTGCATCTCCTCTGCCTTTGCTTCCCTCCACCCTCCCACAGGTTCACCCCCATCAGCACACCCTTCTGCTCTGGGCAGCAGCAACGTGATCGCTAGTGGTGACAAGTACCAGGTCATGGCGGATGTCAGCCAGTTTGAGCCTCACGACATCGTGGTGACCACTTATAACTATTGCATTGTCATCCAGGCAGAGAAGGTGAGATGGCCAATGGTGGCGGGGTTGGGGGGCTGGAATCAAAACTGCAGGAGGCCTGGTTGCAGGCTGTTGTATGGGCGTAGCCAAGGGGGGGACAGATCCACCAAAAAATATTGAAAAGCATTGAAAAGAACACACACACACTTCACACACCCCAGCTCAACAACTTGGACTGCCCACCCCCTCTAACAAAAATCCTGACTATGGGCTGTTGGGTGGATTTTTGATGAGCATGAGAGGATATTTTGTTTATTCATTATCCTCTTACTTGTGTAAGAGTGCAAACACCTATTTCAGCACAGTTAAAAATCGCCATCCATGTGCAGCTTATATTTGGAAGCTCGGGAGACAAGGCTGTGTAACCTTCTAGAAAGAGCAATTATTATCTGCAAGGATGCTTAGGCAGATTCAGATCACCTCTCTTCTTATATATTTCCATCTTAACAAAGAAAATCACCCTAGGACTCTTTTAGGCAAAGAAGAAAATATAAGGTTTACTCACTTGTAAGTCTTGCCAGGATTCAACACATACACTGGAGAAAATCGAGCAGGCAATAGTCCTAAAAAGTTACAAAAATCCATAGTCCCATTTGAAATGGAATGCACATTCTTGAGGAGAGCTCGTAGACGGCCCATCCCATTGTAGGTTAGAAGAAGAGAGTGCAGCCATAGGAAGAAAAAGATTATGTATTCTATTGTTCCCTTTCGTCCCACAAAAGTTTAGAGGATGTGACATCATATAGTCTCCTGTTTGTGACTCTGTAGCAGTCGTGCATTTGTGATTTTGGCTGCAAATTTTCTAGCCCTGGCTATAGCTCTGGGGTGAGGACAGCTTTGCATGGAAAGACCTTAGCTGGGGGGGGGCATCTGATTTGCATGCAAGAGAGCTAGGAAAATCCTTGGAGAGCCTGTCAGTCAGTGTCAAGAAGGCATCCCCAAACTGGTTTGAACAACAACTCCCTTCCATGGCCGTGCTGGTGCTGATGAGAGTTGAAGTACAACATTATAGGTGTGGGGGAACCAGATTGGGGAAGGCAGGTGCAGACAGTTCTGTTACTGAATTGAATGCATGGAAGACCTGGTTTGGGATAAGGCAGTTTCTTACATTTCAAAAGAACCAACAGCTAGAGATGGATGCTTGAGGTCTTCCCTAATTTGCACACCTTCACCCTCAGAAAGCGTTTGAACTTTTTGTCCTGCTTTGATGCATGATGGTAGGTGCTCCTTTGAAGAACTGAACTTACCTTTTAGCCAGTGTAAGCTTGGTACATGAGATGTGTAAAATGCAAGAGCTGGTTTTGGGCAAATGCCTAAGGCAGGGTGTTTTGCTTGCCCCACAGGTGGCTGAAGACGGCACTGTCTCTAACACCTTCACCCACAAGTGCCAGCTCCCAGAAGACATGGATCCTCTGTCCATCAGTTGCTCCCTGAACAATTCCGGCATGTTGGTCATCACTGCCAGGCGGCAACTCCTGGCGCCACCTCCTGTCTTCCGCACGGAGGTCAAGCTTTAACAGTGCATTTTGTCACAACCTGGGAAGCAGAGCTCCTTCATAAAACTACTTTGCCTTGGGTAGATTTGTCCAGTAGCCTTCTTCTTGAATTGTTTGATTGGCACCTCTGAATAGCCCGATGTCCCATCATACACTGCTGCTACAGAACCTTGGAACTTCTGCCTGCAATGCATGGTGGGAACCATCCCCATGCACGTCTCTTTTGCTGCAGGGATAAAAACTACCTGTAGACTCAAAACAGTGTGTCTATACCAGGGGTCGGCAACCTAAGGCCCATGGGCCACAAGCAGCCCATAGAGGTCGTTTAACCGGCCCATGTACCACCACCGCCCGCTCGGTCGGCTCCCATGTGCCGTGCTAAACCGGTGCAGAGCAGAGTGGGAACCGCCTTCTGTGACACTGACTGGCTTGGAAGCTCCTGCAGCCAATGGGAAGCTGCGCACACCACTCTGCGCTGGAAGGAGCACTGGTAATAGCATTTGCGCATGTGTGCGCACTCTGGCCCACCGCAGTGTCTGTAGGACCATGAACCGGCCCAAACCACAAAAACTTTGCCGGCCCCTGGTCTATACTGAGTCAGACTATCTCAGTACAGTACTGTCAAGTGACAGGCGGAAGCTGTCCAGGATTTCAGGCACAATTTTTTCCCCAGCCCTACCTGGAGATACCAGGAATTGAACCTGCGAACTTCTGCACTCGAGGCAGATGCTCTACCCCTGAGCTATGGCCCTTCCTTCCTTGGCACTAGATGCAAATAGGACTCTGGAGCCCTGCTGTGGGACCGGGAGACCCCTGCTACAATTCTGGAAACCACCACAAGAGCAGAAGAAGAGGCCCTTAATCTTGCTCAAACACCTCCCATTTTTCCATCCTTCAGTAAAGATCACTTCCTGCCCTGCAAGGTCTCTCCTCCTGGCTAGAATTGTCTCAATGTCACCTTCTTCTTGGCTTCTTTCCCTAGCAATTCCCCTCTTTGATAGCATGGACAAGGATGAAATGGGACCCAGACCTTTATCTATTGCCAGAAGATTAGCTGCGTTGATATTTTTTATTTTTATTTTTGCAGCAAAAGCAATAAAAGAGTCTTGTGGCACCTCAAAGACAAATTGGTTAAGTCTCTTCCAAGAATTCTGGAAGGCGTCAGGTTGGGGAGTGCCAAACTTTATCTAACACCCTTTGCAGGAAGGGAATCTTGGTAACTGGCAGGTCCACCAGGAATGAGCCAGTGGGCCACAATCAGTGCCAGTTACTCCAAGTTTTGCAGGGCACTTGGGGGAAGATACCCTCAATCTAGCCCTGCCTGATCGCCATGGCCTCTGCTGCCCTCTCCCCCTGATCCCAAGCCCCAGACATGTCTTGAAGGAGAGGCCAAGGAACCTGAAGGCTGCCCTACTGGCACACTGGGAGAGAGCAGGAGCAGGTGAAGAGACAGAGGCAATGAAGAGGAAGAGGAGCAGGGCCAGAGGGTTGGCAGAGGGGACCCAGAGGTCCCCTGCTGGGGTGCTAGCAGAGGACAGGTGCCAGATCACAGCAGAATGGCTCATTAGAGTAGACGGGGCACTGCCCCCCTCTGCCAGCATTCACTTGTCTACCTCCTTACTTACAACCAGCCAAGGGGATGGCACTCCACACACCGTACATTTGAAGCACATCCAAAGTATCCCCAAGAATCCTGGCAGCTGTATTTCCCCCTTTACAAAGCAACAATTCCCAGCCCTCTTAACAAACTGTGCTTCCTGGGATTCAACACACTTTACATGTGTGTTGAACAGTCTTCATGGCAATTGGACAAGTTGTCCAATTGGTGGCATCATCATCATCATTATTTCCCACCATTTTCCCTGATAGAGACTCAAGTCAGCTTACAGATGAAACGAGAACTTGGCCGGTAGGCGGGTGGAATCAAAAGTAGAATGGCTTGGCTGTGGCTCCACCTGTTGGCAACCTCCCAGTCTCCCGCCCTACCAGCCTCAGTGGGCAGCAGCAACCACTGTGCCTGCTGATGCTGTTGTTCCACAGCACGGCGCACCTGCTGCCCATCCCTAGTTAGAATCATAGAATCGTAGAGTTGGAAGAGACCACAAGGGCCATCCAGTCCAACCCCCTGCCGAGCAGGAAACACCATCAAAGCATTATTGACATATGCCTTTCAAGCCTCTGCTTAAAGACCTCCAAAGAAGGAGACTCCACCACACTCCTTGGGAGCAAATTCCACTGCCGAACAGCTCTTACTGTCCAGGAAGTTCTTCCTAATGTTTAGGTGGAGTTTTCTTTCTTGTAGTTTGAATCCATTGCTCCGTGTCCGCTTCTCTGGAGCAGCAGAAAACAACCTTTCTCCCTCCGCTATATGACATTCTTTTATATATTTGAACATGGCTATCATATCACCCCTTAACCTTCTCTTCTCCAGGCTAAACATACCCAGCTCCCTAAGCCGTTCCTCATAGGGTATTGTTTCCAGGCCTTTGACCATTTTGGTTGCCCTCTTCTGGACACGTTCCAGCTTGTCAGTATCCTTCTTGAACTGTGGTGCCCAGAACTGGACACAGTACTCCAGGTGAGGTCTGACCAGAGTTCAAGGTGTTGCTTTGGGTGTGTAAGAGAAAGAGAAAGGAAGGAAGGAAGGAAAGGGTGCAGGAAAGGGTTAAAGCTGAAGCTGTGCCAAAACCATCATCACATAGGAGTTGTATACTGAGTCAGACCATTGGTCCTCCAAGCTCATTATTATCTACACTGCTTGGCCTTCCAAGACTGTGGAAAAGTTTTCAGACAGGAGTCCTTCCCAGACCTACCTGGAGATGCCAGAAACTGAACCCGGGACCTTGTGCACTCAAAGCAGATGCTCTACAGCTAAACTAGGCCCTTCCCCATGAGCTCAAAGTAGAAATCAGGAGAGCTCAGAGATGCTAGCTAAAAAAAGAGCCACTTGACCTCTGTGCGGGGTTTTTCAGTGCTTGCCCAGCTCCAAAAGAATTGCCCAGTTCTGACCTTGCTGCACCCACATACATTGCCACAGGGGCAGGCAGCATTTCTGCCCCTCCTCCTCCCATTGGTCCCAGTCTAAACCCACGCCAACAAACCCGAAATAGTTTTATTTCTCTGCAGCTGACCAGCCTGCTGCCTCCATCCCACCAAGAGCTCTTTTGAAAGGACCAGCACAACTTTGGCAGAGGAGGAGCTGCTGGCGCTCGCTGACTGCCTCCTTCTTTTCTCTCCCTTCTTTTTTTTTTCCGGAGGAGATGCCAGCTGCTCATTACATCTCTATAGCACAGTAGTTTTATTTCCGTTTCCCTCTCTATTCCAAGCCCCAGGATTCCTGGCTCAGCATTTTTGTGCGCAGCTCCCGGAAGGCCAGCTCAGACCCTTTATTGACTAGGCAGAGAGAGAGAGAGAGAGAGAGAGAGAGAGAGAGAGAGAGAGAGAGAGAGAGAGAGAGAGAGAGAGAGTTTTCTGGCAATAAAATAAAGGCAGAGGGGGAGAGAGAGAGCTGCTGGAGGTGGCAGGAGGATATGAGTTCTGCAAGATCTGAGCTTGAGGGCAGAATCCTAGCTTCCCAGAACCCTTCAGTGACGAATGCAGGCCAATTCCTATGTGGCACACTTCCCCATGGAAAACACAGGCCTGGTTCTCTAGCACAGAATTCAGCTGCCAGGGGCAATAGAGATGGTGGCAGCAATGAGGTTGTGCTTTCACCTTTTAAGAAAAATCCAGGCGAGACAGCAGCCCGTAAGAAAATGTTGAAAATGTGCCAAGGGATGGGGTGAGGACTTCCGTGTGTGCTACTTAGCTCTGTGTCGCATGAAGCTGCCTTCTACCAAGCTGGGATAGCTCATTCGGTAAATCATGTGACTTAATCTCAGGGTCATGGGTTCGAGCCCTACCTTCCAGCTCTACAATTCTATGATTTTAAGTCAGTACTTTGGGCCACATAGGGCCAGCCCTATTTTTAGACAAACAGGCGGCTGCCTCAGGCAGCAGTGTGGTTAAGTCACTTGGAGACATTTCAGGCACATTGCCTTCGCCGTGGCTAATAACCTTTGATGGCTGAATTTGCCTATCCCCTTCTAAACCTAGCCAGCACTGTGATCCGTTGTGGCAGGGAGTTCCGCAGTTCGAGCAGGGTCGCCTTTTCTCTGCTCGGCTTCTGTGAATGACCTCAGTTGGAACTGAACTCTGCATGCAAACCATGAAGGATGGCCCCTCACTGCCTTCTCAAAGCATCGCAGAATTGTTGGAAAGGGTCCCCAAGTAGTCCTAACTTTGCAACGCAGAAACCCCAGCTAAAGAATCGCTGACAGCTGGCTATCCAACCTCTCCTTCTATCCCCTTCCTGGGTAGTCTGGTCTGTTTGTTTTTGCCTGTAGAAGCTCTGGGCACCTGCGTACTCGTCCCCCGTTAACCTCCAGGCGCCTCCATCTCTCTGCCTCGCTCGTTTCTCCTCCTCCTGCAACGCGGCACTCATCACGCGGCGAAAAAGGCCTTTCCGAGGGCCGAGGCGAGGTCTGCGCAACAGCTACGGAGTGCGCCAGCTGCCGCCGACAGGCAAAGAGGTCGGAGGGTCGCGGGTCTTGCAGCAGGCTCGGCCCGCTGCATCAGCCACACGGCCGCCCTGGCGCGGCTGAAGCCCCAAGGAGAGCTTCTCTCATTCGGTGTCAGCAGAGAGAGGCGGCCGGGAGGAAGACAAGCGGCGGCAGAGCAGTGCGATCGGTGGAAGCAGCTGGAGCCAGGAGGCGCCGCTGGTGGCGGGGTGGGAGAAGCGGTGGAATTTGGAAGGACAGGCCGATGCAAGGCGGAGGCTGCTGCGAAGCTTCATGAACTACGAACCCCGAAATTTCGAATCCCCTCTGGAGCCAAAGATTCGAATCCCCTCTGGCGCCAAGGATTTGTAGTCGTTGTGTAGCGCGAGCGTTCTGCCAGCCACCCCAAAACTGAGTAATCGAAGCGACTACAGGTTTGGAGGGGACCCAAAATTTCGGGGTTAATGAGGTTCTCCGGAGAGACTAGGGTGGGCCTGTTGGCGGAGAAGGGAGAGTAGATGGGCGGGAAAGGGTTAAAACAGGCGGACAAGCTCCCTTGGTCTGGAAGCGGGTTTTCCTCAGGACCTGCAGCAGGGGAGCTAAGGTTTAACCCCCCCCCCACACAAACACACACTCCACCCATATTGTGGTCGCAATTCACCATCATTCCCTTTCTCTCTCTCCCCCCCCCCAACCTCTGGTGCCATGTGCATTTCTAAAAACCAGCAGGTTAAATTCAAAGGGGGGCCTTTATTGACAAAATAGCCTACTTAGAATCTTCTTTGCATGTGCTAAGTATTAGGGAAGTGGAAGACAGGAGTGCCTGGCGTGCTCTGGTCCATGGGGTCACGAAGAGCTGGACACGACTAAACAAAGTATTAGGACATTCCAGGTTAAGGCTCCACAAGCCAGAGTTGCGGACATAGGGATTCCCACATAGGGCAAGTTTTGGGCATGAAGCGCTGCCATAGAATCATAGACTCAGAGTTGGGAGAGACCACAAGGGCCATCCAGTCCAACCCCCTGCCAAGCAGGAAACACCATCAAAGCATTATTGACATATGCCTGTCAAGCCTCTGCTTAAAGACCTCCAAAGAAGGAGACTCCTCCACACTCCTTGGTAGCAGAAAACAATCTTTCTCCCTCCTCCATATGACATCCTTTCATATATTTGAACATGGCTATCATATCACCCCTTAACCTTCTCTTCTCCAGACTAAACATACCCAGCTCCCTAAGCCGTTCCTCATAAGGCATCGTTTCCAGGCCTTTGACCATTTTGGTTGCCCTCTTCTGGACACGTTCCACCTTAGTTTAGCTAGCCAGTCAAAGCCATTCCTATGGTGGGGCCCCTGCCACTTGCTGACAGCTGAGTGCATGCTGGGGACCAAAGGTGGGCAAACTGCCCCAGAAGCAGCATGGCATGCCCCTCACCAGAGGTACTACCCCTCCCCTAATGCCCCATATGCTCCAGCAGTACCCCATGGCTTACACAAGACAACAGACACTCATTAGTTCATTTTATTTAATAGCTCTATTTGCAATCTCTCTTCTTCTTTTTATTAAATTAATATAAAAAACCCTCTGTATTTACATGTCAGGTACCAACCCCTCACCTCTCCTCACCTCTGGATTCAAGAATAGGGTGGGCGCCAGAGAGAGGGGTGGGGAAAGTGAAACAGTTCAGAGTCCTTATTGGGGGGCATTGGGGAAGAGAGGGAGGGGGGAGAGGCTCCCCAAGGCTCAGTAGCTCAAGAGATCCAGTGTGTTCACCCATGTAAAAATCATTAATAAAAGCAGGGGAAAGCCTATCCGCCATATCAGGGATAGTCCCCAGCAGCCCCAGGCAGTGTGGCCAATGGTCAGGGGTGGTGACAGTTGTAGTCCAGCAACTTTGGTGAGGAGGGACACAGGCTCCCCCACTCCTGCATTGTTTTCACATTCGGACCTCCCTAAGCTGGAGACACAGGACTCATCGACTGGACTGCAAATGGGTGGGGAATGGCAGTGAGAAAGAAGAGATAAGCAAAAAAGAAAAAGGCAGGTGATAATGGCCTGGGCAACTGGACTTTGGGCCTGGTCCTACAGGCAGGAGTGGCTCCTTCAGGTGGAATATGCCCCCCACTCCTCAGGTTCAGAGTGACCTGTGCAAAGAAGCAGAGGTGGACCAGGTGGGGTTTAAGCACCTCAGCTCACAATTTCCTTGGTCCTATCTGACTGGATCCCATTTTAAGGTAGATGCGAGGCCAATGGAAAGGTAGGATGGGGTGTGTTCAGTTATTTTACATGTGCGCATTTGTAAAACCGATGCCCTCTTACCCACAAACATCTTGAGCATGCCCTGAGACTAATGGCAGCGTGAGAGGGACTGCAGTGGTGTACGACCGAAAACAGGACCCCAACAGTGGCACAGGTGTGATTTCAACATCAGGCAAGGCGCAGGATGAAGGACTTCATTGCCGTTGTCAGACGTCTAGGTCCCACTGAGGTGTGGGCTGATGAGAGGAGTAGGAGGGTCCTCTCGCTTGGCCCCGAATTTGTTCTGCCCCCTCCTCTCCTCCAGAGCAAGAACGGGGCAGGAACGGGCTTGTGGCTTCGTGCCCCGTGAGGCCTTGAAGCTGCTCTGGTTTTCTGGCCGAGAGGCCTTTTCGCAAGTCTCTCGGGGCAGTAGTGGGTCCCCGGGCTGGAACGCTAAGCGAAGGACCCTGGGAGGACTTTGGCCAGAACTAAATGGCCATGGTGTGGCAATACTGGCTTCTCCGCCAACCGGTTAGCAAGACTTCCTCCACTGTCACTGGCATTTCTCGTCACTCTCCGAAGGGCTGGACTCACGGGGGATGGAGTGCCTGTTTCGCCGGTCCCACAGCTGGTGGATCTCTGTGGCCTCTGTCTCACTGCTGCTAGTCGTGCTGTCCCGGAAGCTGGCCAATGGGGGCCGCACCTTCACCCCCTTGGCGGTTACTGAGCCTTCAATGGCTTTTCGCAACTGAAGAAAGAAAGGGGGGGAGGGATTGATTGATTGATTTACTATTTATTTACAACATTTATTTCCCACCTTTTTTCTCCAACTAGCTAATAGGAACAAAACAAAAAATTCCTTCCAGTGCATGCACACGAAAGCTCATACCAGTGACAAACTTAGTTGGTCTCTAAGGTACTACTGGAAGGAATTTTTTTATTTTGTTTCAACTATGCCAGACCAACACCAGTTACCTACCTGTAACTACAGCTAACAGGAGTGAGCCAGCAATAAATCACACTGAGCAAGTTGGTGTTAACTCTTTGTTAGCAGAACCAGGATTTGCACAGGTGTGTCAGGCCTAATGAGCACAGCAACTTGTATCTGCCAGGTTTGGCTCCATGGATCAACTGCTGAGACTGAAGGTCCCTGCCTCGCCACAGCCACCTTTTGCTCCATCCCAGTTATTGCCAACAAACCACTGGAGTTAAATGGGGGTGATGCTACCCTCAGGCATCTGGGGTGGATTAGACGGCAGCCCCCCTTCCACTCTCTCTCTCTCTCTCTCTCTCTGTGTGTGTGTGTGTGTTGGAGGGGGCCCATGCATGTTAGGACTGAAAGGAAGCTCTCTTGAGCTCTCCCACCCCCAGACCGAGTACTCACCTCCTTGAGGGACACCATGCCAATGAGGCGTCCGATGCTGGTGACATAGGCGTGGTCCACCCCCAGGAGAGAGAATATGGTGTGTGTCTGGAAGAGCCAAAAGCAAAATCAGCAGCAATCACTCACATATTCCTTTGCTCCACTATCTCAGTACAGTATCTAGGATTGAACCAAGATTCCGTGACTCCTGCCCTGGCAAACCATCTGGACTAGACTACTGCAATGCGCTCCACATGAGACAGCCCTTGAAGAAACTTCAACTGGAGCAGAACACAGCCACCTGGAAGCACTTAGAATCATAGAGTTGGAAGAGACCACAAGGGCCATCCAGTCCAACCCCCTGCCAAGCAGGAAACACCATCAAAACATTCTTGACATATGCCTGTCAAGCCTTTGCTTAAAGACCTCCAAAGAAGGAGACTCCACCACACTCCTTGCTAGCAAATTCCACTGCCGAACAGCTCTTACTGTCAGGAAGTTCTTCCTAATGTTTAGGTGGAATCTTCTTTCTTGTAGTTTGAATCCATTGCTCCATGTCCGCTTCTCTGGAGCAGCAGAAAACAACCTTTCACGCTCCTCTATATGACATCCTTTTATATATTTGAACATGGCTATCATATCACCCCTTAACCTTCTCTTCTCCAGGCTAAACATACCCAGCTCCCTAAGCCGTCCCTCATAAGGCATTGTTTCCAGGCCTTTGACCATTTTGGTTGCCCTCTTCTGGACACGTTCCAGCTTGTCAGTATCCTTCTTGAACTGTGGTGCCCAGAACTGGACACAGTACTCCAGGTGAGGTCTGACCAGAGCAGAATACAGCGGTACTATTACTTCCCTTGATCTAGATCAGGCATCCCCAAACTGCGGCCCTCCAGATGTTTTGGCCTACAACTCCCATGATCCCTAGCTAACAGGACCAGTGGTCAGGGATGATGGGGATTGTAGTCCAAAACATCTGGAGGAGCCGAAGTTTGGGGATGCCTGATCTAGATGCTATACTCCTATTGATGCAGCCCAGAATTGCATTGACTTTTTTAGCTGCTACATCACACTGTTGATTCATGTCAAGTTCATGTGGTCTACCAAGACTCCTAGATCCTTTTCACATGTACTGCTCTCAAGCCAGGTGTCTCCCATCCTGTATTTGTGCCTTTCATTTTTTTTTTTTTGCCCAAGTGTAGTACTTTACATTTCTCCTTGTTAAAATTCATCTTGTTTGCTTTGGCCCAGTTGTCTAATCTGTTAAGGTCATTTTGAAGTGTGATCCTGTCCTCTGGGGTATTAGCCACCCCTCCCAATTTGGTGTCATCTGCAAACTTGCTCAGGATGCCCTCAAGCCCATCACCCAAGTCATTGATAAAGATGTTGAATAAGACTGGGCCCAAAACAGACCCTGTGGCACCCCACTCGTCACTTCTCTCCAGGATGAAGAAGAGCCATTGATGAGCACCCTTTGGGTTCGGTCAGCCAGCCAGTTAAAAATACACTGAATGGTAGCATTGTCTAGCCCGCATTTTACCAGCTTCTTTACAAGAATATCATGGGGCACTTGGAGGTCATTCTCTCGGAAGACATTACATTCTACTTCTGTAGCACTCGGGTCCTGCTTGCAGAATTTCCACAGGCATCCAGTTGGTAACTGTGAGGACATGATGTTGGACTAAATGGACCTTTGGCCTGATCCAGCACCCACGTTCTTCTTACATACAACTATAGTTGAACCAGTTAACCAGTTGCATTGGTTAGCTGCATGTTTCTTCTTCTTCTTCTTCTTCTTCTTCTTCTTCTTCTTCTTCTTCTTCTTCTTCTTCTTCTTCTTCTTCTTCTTCATTTTTTATTTATACGTTTCAAGTTTATACATTTCACTAATTTTACAATCATTTTGACATTTCAAAACTTGACTTCCTTCCCCCTCTTTCTGCGGTTCTTTAACTTTATTTTTAATATCTTCTGCATATCCAAAGTAACTTAATTTGCTCATTTATTCATCTTCTTTAAATATATACTCTTATGAAACTGCAGGTTATTACAAGAATCCTGCCAATGTTCTTATCTGTTTACAATTTATCTGTAAATATTCAATAAACCATTTCCATTCTTTTATAAAAACTTTGTTATCTTGATTTCTTACTCTTCCGGTAAGTTTCAGCGATTACCTGCATGCTTTCGGGCCCAACTACAAATATTGGTTTGTGTCCCCCCTTTTTACACACACACACACACACACACACACACACACACACACACACACAGTTAAAACAACATTTTCCGATTTACAATCATTTAACTTTGAACTCCCCCTCCCATCCCTCTATGGTTTCCCTAATTTTCCAAATTACACTGCATATCAAAGTTATTGTATACTTTATCTTCGCCACAGTACTTTCAAACATATACCGTGTTTCTCCGAAAATAAGACACCGTCTTATATTTATTTTTCCTTAAAAAAACCCCATACTATGGCTTATTTTCAGGGGATGTCTTATTTTTCCCTGGATGGTGTCATGTTCTGCACATATGTGTGCGTGTGTATATCTACATATTGCACATCTTTTTCTAGCTGTGCACCATTTATCACCCAGAGAAAGGATGTATGGAGCTACACATTCACAGGAGCATTTTGTCGTGCCCCTTCTGAAATCTTATTCAGGCCAAGTCTCCCTGGACCTTGGACACCTTGCAAGGAAATGTTCTAAGCCATTTTCATAGCCTGTGGCACGGTTGCAGAATCAGAGCACACACACAGAGCAATGTGCACACACCTTGTGCAAAGAAGTGCGTTCCACCAACTGGAAGGGTGCTGGGTCAATCTTGCTGTTGTTGAAGTTGACAAACTGCTCTAGCTGCTGCTCCTCCCATTCCAGGATCTGAAAGGCGACAAATCAAGTTAACGGGTCTGCCAGGAGGAGCCTGTAGCTGCCATGCCAGGCTTGTAAGCCAGACCAGATTCTGTGATTTTATATATACCCCTCCTTTCCAACCAAGGAAAGCACCCAGCCCATCTCTCTGCTGCTGTTTGCTAGAGAATGGTGTTCGGTGCTCAGGAGCATTGCAGCTGCTGTTCCTGCAGTCGGCATGCAGCCACAATGCCCAGCAGCCATGAACAGGAACGTGACTTTTTAAATCTTGCCACGGTGGGGGTCTGTAGAGTTGGAAGGGACTCCGAGGGCCGTCTGGTCCAACCCCCTGCAATGCATTAACCTCTCATGGGCTAATGGGGTGCGTGACCTTTATGGCAAGTGGTGGGCAGATCCAAAGGCAAATGTGGGCAGGGCTAGAGACAAAAGAGGCTCTTTTATATAGCAAGTTCACACTTCAGCAGCACAAAAGCCAGGCGTTTCTGCACACAAACCTGAACACATCTCTCTCTCTGTCCATCTAGGCAAGCAAGAGGCAATTTAAGGACACATTCCAGCCAGGCAAAGGCACTCAAGGAGGATATGGGGTAGGACTGGCAAGGGGTGTGGCCTGGGGAAGTCTCGGGGGCCAGGCAGAGATGCTTGGGGCCACATTCAGGGTCAAGGCCTGAGGTTCCTCACCCCCTGGCTGCACAGGGAAGAAGCAATTCCTTCTGTGTCTGGCAGGAATCACCCGCTGTTCAAATTCATTTGGGTGGCCCTCAGTTCTGGTATTAGCCCACAAGATCCCAACCACAATGTTGATACAACAGGGAGCAGGAGAAAGCCAAATCCCAACAGGGCCAGGGGGCTGGCAGGACGCTGATGAGGGTGCACAGGGGGAAGGCAGGCTGGAGTCTGACTTGGGAGAGGGGGGCAGTGATTTGTGGGGACCAGCCAGGAGCCAAGAGTCAGAGGCAAAGGAAACTTGAGAGCTGGAGAGTGGAGCACTGGAGAAAGACGAGCAAGAGGCAGTTTAGGCAAGTGAAGGGCTGGGTGCTTCCCCACCCTCTCCCACGCCACTGTGTCCCAGAACCAGGAGGGGATCGAAGAGGGAAGAGCAGAGGACGCTTCCAGGCAGGCATAGTCTCTGGCTGCTTGCACACAGCACATCTGGGGAAGATACTTAAGCCAGGAGTGGCACTGGTTGTTGCAGCTGCACCATAGAGCTCAGACCTGAGAAAGCTGCCTGGACGCTTGGCGGGTGTGCATGGGTATTTGGAGCCATGGAAACTACTGTAAGTGTCCACTTTTAACAATAAAGAGTTAACTATCTGCCATGTGATTTCCTTTGGCTGGGGAGTGACAACCAGAGCCAGTGACTGACCCAGGTGAATTGAGCCAGCCAAGCTGTACGCTATATGCCATCTTTTGGAATGCTGGGATTTTGCGGTTATTTCCTCTAGGGGCGCAAGGAGTTAGCTCTCCAAGAGGGCAAAAGTCAGGGCACAGCACAATTTCAACACAGGGGGCCTTCATCATCCACCTGCTCTGTACTGTAGGGGTGCCTCTTTGCTTGCCTGGGCCTACGAATGATGGGTACTCACCTCTGCAGGGGTCATTTCGCCAGCTACTTCATATTCATCCTACAAGGAGGGAGAAAAGGAGTTGCATTTGTCAACGCCCCCCTGTGAAGGTATTGGGGGGGTGGAGCTGAGCAAGCAAGAACGGAAAGAGATGGAGACGGGGAAGGGAGTGAACTTGACTTCAGAAGAATACGAGGTGTGGAAATTTCTGGGCACCCAGGGGTAGTAGGTAGCAAAGAAGAGAGCTGTGCACCCCAGATTTGTGAGGGCAAGGAGATCAAAAGCTTCTGTGCACATTTTGGTTTAAATTGAGCCCTAGTCATACATTACTTTCTGATGCGGCAAAGCCACCACAAAGTGAATTTTCACCCTGCTGGTTTTGCCTGGTGAATGCAATGTCTGAAGGCACCTTCCTGTGGAAAGAGCTCCTATTTACTACACCGGAACAGACTCTTCAGTGTGGTAAATATCAGTTCTCACCATGCAAAGGTTTCATATTCCTACACTTGTAAATTGGAGACTTGACTCCCCACAGGAATGTAGATTGGTGTTGGCCAGCAGGTAGGTTTCTGCTCAGGATTTACAAGCCCCTCAAGGTGAATGTTTGCTGTATACTTGGTCAGGGACACCAGTGGCGCTGTGGTCTAAACCACTGAGCCTCTTGGGCTTGCTGGTTGGTTCGAATCTGCACAACGGTGAGCTCCCGTTGCTCTGTGCCAGCTCCTGCCAACCTAGCAGTTCAAAAGCACACCAGTGCAAGTAGATAAATAAGTATTGCTGTGGTGGGAAGGTGAACGGCATTTCTGTGCACTCTGGCTTCTGTCACTGTGTTCCGTTGCGCCAGAAGCGGTTTAGTCATGCTGCCCACATGACCCGGAAAGCTGTCTGTGGACAAACGCCGGCTCCCTAGGCCTGAAAGCGCGATGAGCGCTGCACCCCATAGTCGCCTTTGACTGGACATAGCTGTCCAGGGGTCCTTTACCTTTTATACTTGATGTGCAGATAGATAGGCCTCAGAGCCACCCCAAATGCTGTGTGTCAGAGAAACCAGGTTTGTCACTGAGGGTAGACTCTACAAGGAGCTGTGACTCCTCTTTCTCAGCTCTGGAGTATCTCAATCCTTGGGGCTGCTTCCTAGCTCCCCATTTCTTTTCTCTTTCCTTTCCTGGGTCCTTCTGCTTGCACGGCCCCCTCTCTCTAGGATGAGGACATTTCTTCAAATGACAGTCAGAGACGGTTGAGAAATACCGAACCGAACCTAACAGAAACCACAGTTCCCAGAGTTCCTTAAGAGAGCAAATGCCTCTTTTAAGTTTGCATTGCACAGGTCCAGACTAACTCAGCCAAGAGGCAGCCCTTATAGCTGCCAGACCTCTGTGAGAATCCAGGGAAGCTGAGCAAACCACTGCCAGAGGCTTCCCCACCACCTCAAAAGTCCTTAGCGTGTTATGATACACACTTAGCTGTGTGGTTTGCTGAACCAGCTTCTGGTTTTAACACACATCTTGGCAGCAAAAAGGATTCCTGCTCTTCAATAATAGATCAGATCAGTCTCTCTTCTGGTGCTTCTTGGTTAAGGTGGGGGCGGGTGGGGGGGGCAGGCGGGTGGGGAGAGAACAGGCAGCAGAAGCTGAGTTGGTGTAAAAACCCAGGGACGGGTAGCCAAAGCAACAACTGCAACAACCCAACAAGATAATTTGAACCTCAACCAAATCATGGTGTTTCTGGAAGCTCACACAGAATCACAGAAATCATCTCAATGTTGCAGGATTTCACTACAGGAGTTGGAAGAGGCGTGAATTAGCTGGGGAAATAAGTGATTCTGAAGCAAGAATGAAGGCCGTGGAGATTTCTGATTGACTGTTCCGGCAGAGATCACTATATAAATCAGTTAGTTTGTAAAAATAAATAAATGGGAGGGGGGTATGGGTGGGTTTTTTTTGGGGGGGGTGCCACTAAGAGAGAAAAGATGAATCAAAACAAGAGGCCGAACTGTGCTGAAGGCTCTGGCTGTGCCGTTGCCCTGCTTTCGCACTGTGGCGCTAGATAATTTCACCAGTCAGTCAACCGAGGAAGGAGCTGCGGCCTCGGACCATTTCTAATATAGCATCGGGAGCAATCCTGGGTTCACTCCAGACCAACACTGCACCTTGCTTCCCTTGTACGAATCGCCCACATGGATCAGACCAAAAGGTCCAGCCATGCCCAGCATTCTGCTTCCAACGGTATTCAGGGATATGCTGTGCTTGAACATGGAGGTTTTATTCAGACTTTAGGATTACCAAGCAGTGATTCGCAAATTCACAGAGGAGAGTTCTTGTTCTCTTTTTAAACATTCTTTTCTTTTCTTTTTAATAATAAGAAAAACTCACCTAAGGGAGTGGCTGGATCAGGGTTTCCCAAACTTGGGTCTTTGGACCACAACTCCCATCATCCCTAGCTAGCCGGACCAGTGGTCAGGGATGATGGGAATTGTAGTCCTCAAACAGTTGGGAGACCCAAGTTTGGGAAACCCTGAGCTAGATCTTCAGGGAAGTGGGGAGGGAGATTTTGTCTATTTTGGACCTGCTGCTCCCCAAACATCATTGGGTCCCAAGTCATAGGGAAGCAGGACTGTTTTTGTGCAAATCACATTTATTTCAAATGACGGTTTTATGGGATCATTGTTCCACCTTAGTGATGTGTTTGTATGTGTCTGTACACACACACACACACACGTGGAAGGGAGGGATCATTTGTACCCTCTACCTCCAGCTTTAGTCTGGATAGGGGAGTGCTCTTGTGTTCGAATTCTGATTGCTGGTTCCCCACAGCCATTTGGTTGGCCACTGCAAGAACAGGATGCTGGACTAGATGGGCCACTGGCCTGATCTAACCGGAATCTTATTATTCTCAGTATCTTGGGCAGGCCCCAGTTGCTGGAGGGCCTGGCACTACAAAACAGAAAGGAAAAAACCTTCAGCACAGTCCCAGGCCTTGACGGACACATTTGGGGGAGGAAAAGGCTTCCTGCCCTGTGATTGTCTGGGCGGGAGTTGCATGGACGTGGCGTGGCCCACACTTACCGCCACGGAAATGCGGACACGCTTCGACTTGCGCTTTTCAGGCAGGCCCGAATTCTCATCCTTATTTTACCAAGGGGGAAGAAAATAAGGAAGAGAGAGAGGAATTATGGGTGTGGGACGGCTAGCACATAATTCCCAGGGGAAGAGAAGAGCCTCTGCCCAGAAACAGACCCAAACATGGCACATGGTGGGGTGGAGAGGAGGAAGGCCTCACCTCAGCTGACTCGGCTGTTGTGCTGTTAGCGCAAAAAAGGCTCCTCAGAGCGATGCCTGGGGGGTCCACAGTCCCAGCTGCCCAAAGAGAGAGAGAGAGAGTCAAGCATCAGTGGGGCCTCACTGGAAAGGTACACTGTGGGGCATAGGTTGGCAACCTAAGGCCTGTGGGCCAGATAAGGCCCACCAGGCTCGTAAACCCGGCCCACGGAGCCTGCCACCCGCTTGGTCAGTCACTGTGCTGCGCCGGTTTAGCTCTGCGGAGAGGCGCTTTCCCGGGACTACATCTCCCAGCATGCTCCGAGGTTGCTCAGACTTCCCTGACGCTGGCCAATCCGAAGCCTTAGCAACCTCAGGCCTCCCCTTCATTGGCCAGTTTGACGTGAGCCGGCGGCCAATGGCAATCCTTCCCAAGGCTCACTGCTCCAATCGGGGCGAGGCACAGGGCAAGGCAGGGCAGGGTGCCTTGTTGAAGTCTAGCTCCGAGAAGGGAGGAGGAGAAGCAAAGGGGTGGGAAGAAGCAGGATCAGAGAGCCTGCAAGGAGGGAGGAGGAGGAGGAGGAAGAGGAGGAGGAGGACTCCTCTGTGCTGCTTGGCGGTGGCACATTAGCAGCACGGTCATGGACACCCTGGGGTAGGGGCCCTTCCCGGCGGAGTGACTGCGGCCCCTCCACGCAAGTCGAGACCCAGCGCCGGTGGGGTGCATCCTCCCCAACCCAGTGAACTGGCCCCCCTGCAGAAAAAGTTTGCTGACCCCTGCCGTCGGGCTAATGGGGGACACAGGACTCACTGGAGACGCTCTCGGATAAAGTGCTGGAGGCTCGCTTTAGTGCCGGCTTCAGGGGCTTACGGGACTCACTTCGCGGCGGGACAAACGAGGATTCCTCGGTGATGATCTGAGTGTCGAGGGAGAAAAAGGGACGAGTTTACAAAAGGGATCAAGACTTGGACCCTATCGCTTTGGCACCTCAAGGCAACATGGGCTGCTTCTTCTGTTGACGCCACATTCCTCAGTTACGTCTGCTCTTTGCCCCTCCGAACCAACGTAGGCCCTCAATGAGAAGCATATTTTGCCAAAATGCTAAAAACAACAACAACACTCTCCTGGGTCTTTGCCCACCTGAAAGCGCACACCCGTGTCAGGTGTCTGGTGCTCCTCCTCGCCTTCTGGAACCTTCTCGGTGGCTCGGCGGTCGGCCTGGGCCTTCTCGCGCATGTAGTGGAGCCGGCGTGCGTAGCTCAGCTGCTCGCTCAGGAGGGTCACGATCTGCGTGCGCTCGATGGAGCCCAGAAGGATCATGGACTCTGCAGAGGCAAGGGAAACCAGGCTGAGCTTATTTCTGGGCCGAGATGCCATTTTTTGGCTAACAGACCAGGCGTGTGCTTTGATGGCAAGATGGCAAGCTTTTAAAAGAGATAGGGGACAAGACCGGGTAGAGGCAGAAGGAGATCAAGGACAGCTTGAGATGTTGTGGGTCAAAGAGGAAGCCCAAATGGTTCCTGTTCCCAGGGCACTGCCAGCTTGTCTGAAGCACAACTTTGGTACCTTCTCCACCTGAGATACTGGCAACCTGCCTCCACAAGGAGAAACGGCAAGGCCAAATTTTGCACAGGACTGTGTTGGGGGAGGCACCTGAAATGTGACATTGGGTGCTTCCCATCCCCAACACCATCATCTCCAAAGGTGCTCATGCTAGTCAGGTGTTAGTCAGGTGTCAGGAGCCGCCTGCAGCTTCCAGAGAAGATGAGGACAGTATAGATTTAGAACAGCAGTTTGCAGAAGGGCATAGTTCAGAAGAAGCAGAGCAGAAACGCTGGGAAATATTGGGGGAGCAGCAGGAGGAAGAAGCACCGGGGGAGAGACAGCTAACAGACTCAGTGTCTCTTGAAAACATTCCTAATCCCCTCTCTTCCACAACCAGGCGTGCCGTGAGAGTAGCAGATCAGAAAGGCAGAAAGAACAGAAGCAGGGATGACGTAGAATAGGAGTGACTGAGCGGGTGGGACTTTACTTGGAGCAACACCAATACCTATGAGAGACCACATTCCTTCGTTTCTCTCTGTGAATACTGAATAAACTACTTAGTAAGAACTCTTCTTGTTTTTTTCTGCTTCTTAGCATCCCACCGTGGGAGGGATAGGATTCCCTGAAGTCTTGACACCAGGTTCAAATGTTTGGGAAAGTGCATCATGCAGGCATCACTGAACATTGCCACTTCAGAATACAGGCATTTCATAGAACCATATAATTGATCCCGAGGGACATCTAGCTGAACCCCCCGCAATGCAGGAATCTTTTCCCCAACGTGAGGCTCGAGTTCACGACCTTGACCTTGAAATCAAGGGTCTCATGCTCTACCGACAGGGCTAATTTGTGTGGGAGGGTGGAGGTGCTCCATGTTGAAGGGAAACCCTCAGACCCACACACAGAATAACACCCCTCTGTGTAGAAAGGTATGGGTCATCTGGGAGAATTTATGAGTGCCTTTCTCCTGAAAGGGGCTAGCTGTCCAAATGCAATGTTTTCTCGGTAACAGGAGCGAGTATTGAAGCATGATCCTCGCTTTGCTACGCTGATAGTTTCTGATGAACCACAATACTTCAGAAATGCCTCTGAGGCAGCCAAGTATTTTTATGCAGAAGCTTTGACTGGGAGTTGCTGGCTGCTGCTGTGCCTTCGCGTGTGTGCTGCCTTGTTGCAAATGGATTCTGGGAGTGAACCACGGGCGGCTACAATGCACAGCTGGGGCCTTGCTTTTTGGTGTGGCAGGTCAGCACAACTTCTAGGTCTTTACATGGAGGATAGAAGACACCTGTATTCCCTGCCAGCTTCCTTATCTTGCTTATCAGGGCCTGGCTCCAATCAGTCAGCATTGCCCCCCCCCCCAATCAAACTTTGCAAATTGCCATGACAACACGGCATTGTCCCTGTTGCTGTGGTAGCCCCGTAAATGATAGCTGTGGCTAGCAGGAAGATATCGATGTCACAGCAGGGGAGCTGTCTGGCATGAAGCTGGGAGGAAAAGGGAGGAGAGGATGAAGCCCCAGGCAGGCAGGACAACAATGGCATCTCACAGGGAGCAACAGGTGGCATGGAGGAGGGATGAAAAGGTGGCAGATAAAGGAGGGCGCTGCTGCATAGCCACTTCGCCAAGATGGTTTTTGGAGGGAAGTCTGTAAAAAGGCCCCCAGAATGCACATATTGGAAGAGGAGGTTCTGCAACCACAAAACTGCAATCCTAGTCAGGTTCAGAACAACTCGTGCAAATTAATACACCGGTCAAAAACTGCAATCATGAGGCCAAATAAATCAGGACAGAGAAAAGAAAGTCCCTCTTCACACAGCTCAGAGTTAAATACTGTGAAACTCACTCCCACAGGAGGCAGTGGTGAACACCAAATTCCTGATGGTCATGCTCTGCCTTCGAATTTGCCCAGTAGCAGATGATCAGCCAGTGCAGATCAAACAGACAAGGTGTTCTATGCTGGCAGTAGTTTCCTCTTACAAACAGCCTAGGTCAGGCATAGGCAAACTCGGCCCTCCAGATGTTTTGGGACTACAACTCCCATCATCCCTAGCTAACAGGACCAGTGGTCAGGGATGATGAGAATTGTAGTCCCAAAACATCTGGAGGGCCGAGTTTGCCTGTGCCTGGCCTAGGTGGTGGCTCTAGGGAAGTCATAGCCCCACTCTATTCTGCCTTGGTCAGACCACACCTAGAATGCTGTGTCCAGTTCTGGGTGCCACAATTTAAGATGGATATTGACAAGCTGGAACGTGTGCAGAGGAGGGCAACCAAGATTATCAAGGGTCTGGAAACTAAGGCTTGCGAGGAGCGCTTGAAGGAGCTGGGTATGTTTAGCCTGGAAAAGAGGAGACTGAGAGGAGATATGATAGCCATCTTAAAATATCTTAAGAGCTATCACATGGAAGATGGAGAAAGCTTGTTTTCTCCTGCTCTGGAGGGTAGGACTTGAACCAACAGCTTCAAGTTATAAGAAAGGAGATTCCGACTAAACATCAGGAAGAACTATCTGACAGTAAGAGCTGGAACGGACTCCCTTGGGAGGTGGTGGGCTCTCCTTCCTTGGATATTTTTAAGCACAGGTTGGATGGCCACCTGTCATGGATGCTTTAGTTGAGATTGCAGGGGCCTGGACTAAATGACCCTTGGGGTACCTTCCAGCTCTACAATTATATAATTCTATAGTTCCACATAGCAGGATGAGTGGCCACAGACATTTCCAGAATCCTTCCAAAGAGGTGTCTGCAGATGAGGGTACCAAGAGCCCAGCAAGTAATGGAGAAAATGTGTATATGGAAGTCCTGTTTGCTCAAGGTGTACGATGGATGGAGGCAGTGCCTCTAAGGGTGCAAAAACCTACTGAAGCTTCATCCATGTTAAAACAAAAGCAAAACAAACTTGAGAGGGATTTGAAAAGACTGCTGCGTTACTGACAGTGATTGGATTAGTAAACGTTTCTGGTCCAGTTATGTTTCCAGTTCAGCTATGGCCCTGAATGCTCTGATTTTGTTATCATTTTGGCCAAATTATCTCGGTAACTATTCCACCGACTCACTAAATCGATATGTGTAGGAAAATAGCCTATTACATCAGCTGCCTTGGAAGAGGCGTCAGGAGAAGTTGGAGGATCTAAATTTGTCACCATGAAAGAGGCCTTCAATTAAATAATCGATGAAAACATTCAATTGTAGATGTGCAACGCTTATTATTTGCCTGCATTATGTGAGCACTGCAGAGGCAGAGACACGCATGAGGAACTCAACGAAGCCAATAAAAAAAAGGAGGCTTGGCTGTACAGAGGTGGAGATTTGGAGATTCACTCTGTTCCCTCCCCTGCCCCACTGTTCAGCAGAATTCCTGTTCCAATTGGACGCGGAATTGGCAGGTTCCAGAATGAGAATGGCATCTATTTAATGCAATGGTGGGAAATCTCCCAACAATTACTTAATCAGGCCTGCTGGGTCTCCCCATTTGGTCTGTGAGTCACTATATCAGGTAGCTGACAGGTGGGCAAACCATAGCTGCCAAGTTTTCCCTTTTCTCGCGAGGAAGCCTATTCAGCATAAGGGAAAATCCCTTTAAAAAAGGGATAACTTGGCAGCTATGGGGCAAACCTGCCTGCTGAGGGTGGGGGAAACAAGGATCTCACCCACTTCTTACAACCCCTCCGAGCAGCTATGTATTTATGTACCTGCACCTGAGGATAACACTTCCTGTACCCAATGAAGTGGACTGTACTCTAGGAAAGAAGACTAGAATCATAGCATTGTAAAGTTGGAAGGGACCCCGGGAGTCATCTAGTCCCAACCTCCTGCAATGCAGGAATCTCAGCTAAAGCATCCATGGCAGATGGCCATCCAACCTCTGCTTAAGAACCTCCAAGGAAGGAGAGTCCGCCACCTCCCGAGGAAGTCTGTTCCACTATTAAACAGTTCTTACTGTCAGAAATCCATTGGTTCAGGTCCTACCCTCTGGAGCAGCAGAAATAATAATAATAATAATAATAATAATAATAATAATAATAATAATAATAATGTTATTTATACCCCACCCATCTGGCTGGCTTTCCATCTTGTTTCCCCAGCCATTCTAGGGAGCTTACAGCACATTAAAAAACTGTAAAACATTAGACATTAAAAATTTTCCCGAAACGAGCTTGCTCCACTCTTCATGTAATAACTCCTCAGATAGTTGGATATGGTTATCATGTCACCTCAGTCTCTTCTTTTCCAGGATAAATATACCCGAGTATCCATTTGTTAGTCTTTAAGGTGCCAGAAGACTATATTTTTTGCTGCAAAAGACCAGCACAGAGGCTACTCCTCTGGAAAGACGTATTCATGAGGATCTGCCATGCCTCTCTCTTACCAGCTGATTCCACCAAAGCCAAGCTCTTCATTTTGGTTCCATGCAGCACATCCTGAAGATCGCGATAGCGGCAGTTCAGGGTTATGTAGCGCACGTCGCGCACCATGATGTCCTCCACGCGCACATTGTACTTCCTGCAGTACACAAGAGGCACTGAAGGAAGCCTGACTCATCTCTGCACTTCTCTCCGCCGCCGAATCTCCCAGCTCACTAAGCCCTGTTGCCCCTTGAGCTCCCAACACCTCCTCCTCCCAGGCTTCTCCCTGTGACTATTCACTGTCATCCCACCACCACTTTTTGGGCTCTGAGCCTTCCTCCCCTGGGGGTTCCCCAGCTGGTTCCTCCCACAATTCCTCTGCATCCAACCCGTCCCTGACAGCTAACATGCCAACACACAGAGGCACACTTACTCCTGATGTCCCCATCCCAGTTCTGGCAAGTAGGGCAACTTCTTGATGCGGATGATGCTGTCGTAGAGGGAGGGCTGCAAGCTCTGGGCCACGGCGTTGGCCAGGATCACCGCGATCATGACTGGCAGGATGTGGGAGATCTGGCCTGTTAGCTCAAAGACGATGACCGCTGTGGACACGGTGTGAGTGACGGCTCCAGACAGCGCAGCTGCACCTGGCGGGGGTTAAGCATGTGAGTGAGCTGTGTCAAGGGCTCTGTCCGCTCAGGTGCCTCAGAAACTTTCAGGGACTGGGCAGAAGAGGAGGAATGGTAGAGACCGCCTCCCCCCATCCTGACCCTTCCAGGGAGGAGGAAGAGGAAGACAGTATAGATTTACAACAGGGGTTTTGGGGGGTCACAGCTCAGAGGGGGAAAGTTAGGAAATAATGGGAGAGAAGGAGGCAGAAGCTGGCTGACACAGTGTCTTTAGAAAGCATTTCAGACCCCCCCATCTCCCAGAACCTGGCGAGCCATAAAGGTAGGAGAGCAAAGAGCTCAAAGACAGAGGGCACATAGCAGCACCCGTAGAGGAGACAAATGAGGAAGTGGGAGAGACGGGGGTGGAGATTCACTCGGGACAATGACACTATCCAAGAGGCTGGGTTTTATAGCCTCTCTCTGTGACACTGAAATAAAAAAGGACGGTAAGAAACTTTCCCTTGTCTTTATACTTTCCTGGGCAACCAGCCGGGAGCCGCTGACAGCATCCTGACAGAAATGCAGGGAGGTCTTAGAGCAACCAGGGGAGAGAGGCAAGCAAGAGCCTGAGAAAGCCCCCAGCCACCCCAAAGGACCAGGCTAAGTCGGATGCAGTATGCCAAGCCTAGCCCAGCTCTCACGATGGCTCTTGGGAGCCTAGAGGCACCCCCAGCGGAAATGACACACCTCAATGCCTCATGCATTCTGGGAGGGAAAGGGAGGAAATGCTTTTTGGAGACCTCTCTTATGGGGCCACATGTCAGTGGTGGGTGGGGCAAGGGCCAAAAGTGGGCAGGGCAACCCATGCAAATTTTGCCTTTGCACAGCAGGCTAGTTTCTACACAGACACACACCCCTCCTCTCTGTTCTTCATCCAGGCAACTAAGAGGAATTATTAGAGCTTCAGCTGGGAGAAAGGACACTCTAGGAGACAGTTAATCAGGGCTGATGGGGACATGGCCTGAGGAGAGGCCTGAGTGACTGAGGGCCTTGGGGGGCCACATCTGGCCCCTGGGTCTGAGCTTCCACACACCCTGCTCAAAGGCCCTACTCCCAACCTCTGGACTGCTGCAGTTTGTGGAAAGGGCCATGGTGACAGAAGGAGAGGCAGAGGCGTGGGCTGCATTCACATTATACCAGGCATAGGCAAACTTGGCCCTCCAGATGTTTTGGGACTACAACTCCCACCATCCCTAGCTAACAGGACCAGTGGTCAGGGATGATGGGAGTTGTAGTCCCAAAACATCTGGAGGACTGAGTTTGCCTATGCCTGCATTATACTATGATGATGCCGCCTTAAACAGTCATGACTTCTCCCAAAGGATTGTGGGAGTGGTAGTTCTGCTAAGGGTGCGGAGAGTTGTTAGGAGAGCCGTCTTGCCCCTCACAGAGCTACCATTCCCAGAGTGGCTTAACAATTGTTCCTTCTTCACCAGGAAGTGCCCAGGCCCTAACCACTATGCCACCCTGTTCTCGGCAGAGGTGGTGGTGGTGGAGGAAGGGGTCCGTGTCTGAAAATCCACAGTTTGAATGAGACACTCAGAGAGGATCCAGAAGCTCTGTTTCAGCTCCTGTCACTTTCAAAGGCTCCTGTGCCATAGAGGTCGAATGCAGTGTCAAAATTCACCTTGGATAAGGCTGTCATTAGCTCCCAGCTGTGACTGGCATGCACTGTCTCCAAGATCAGAAGCAGTGCAACTCTGAATACCACTTGCTAGGGAACAAAAAACAGCCCAAGAGGGCTATTCCTCTCAAGCCCTCCTTGTGGGCACCCACAAGGTTTGTCAATGTGGGAAAAGAAGATGGACTTTGTTCTGATCCATCCAGGCTCCTGTCACTGCGCCCTGACCCTCTTTCGATGAGGGAGTACCCACCCCCATCTGAACACCCCAGCTTTTGGAAATGGTACAAGAGAAGCTGCCTCTTACCCACCACTGCGTAGCCGCCGGGCACAATGCGGTAGATGTTGCTGTCGGTGTGGATGCCGTCTGGGAACCATGCCGCCATGCTCTCACCCACCAGCCGCCCAAAGGCCGCACCTGCCCAGAGAAACAGGGGCAGAGTATGGTTGAAAGAGGAGCAGAGGAACACTCTGAACCCACCCGGACTCTGCAGTCATCATCTGAGGCCCATCTTTGCGTGCCTCCTACATGTCAGGTCTGGAGAGTGGCAGGACAAGAAAGGGCCTCCCCCCCCCAAAAAAAACCCCACCAGACTCTTTTTTCTTGGGGATAATTCAGACGGCAATCCCCAGGTGTCAGAAAAGGTTATTTATGTATGCAACAACTACAGCCTGTGTTTCGTTAGCCCCAAAATGGAAAATGAGCAAGGTCCTAACTAAAGAAGATTGGCAACTTAAGTTGACATAACATGCACAACTTGCAGACTTAACATAGAACAAGAGAACAAGAATAACATACGTTGAAAGAAGATTGGAAAACGTTTATTGAATATGTGGAAAATAATTGTGCGCAAGCAGAAACCGCCGGCAGCATTAAGATAAATTCAACAGCATAAATAATTTTTGATGGATATAATAATGGAAAACAGATTCATATAGTTTTTCTAAAATATGCAGGGATATAAGATATGCAAAATGAACCATGGAAAGAAAAGAAGGGAAGACACTGATATCTTAAGTAAGTAAAACATTTATTTGAAATTGTAAATCAGAAAATTTAATAAAAATCATATTGAAAAAAAAGAGAAAAAGTAAGGGCCCTTTCTGCAGTGGCTCCCCATTTGGGGAACAGTCTACCCAAGGAGGTTCAGCTGGCTCCTTAATCACACACCTTTAGCTGCCAGGCAAAAACATTCCTCTTTAATCAGGCCTTTGGCTGATTAATCTTCTACGGCCTTTTAAATGTGTTTGTGCAGGGGGTGGGGTTTTTGTTACGTTGCTTCTGGTTAACTATTTATTTGTACTTTTATCTTGTATTTTTATCTTGTGAACTGCCCTGAGATCTTTTGGCGGAAGGCGGTATATAAATCTAATATATGAATAAATGATAAAAAAGTAAATGTGCAAAAATCCAGGCACTAAGAGCCCACAGGCAATTTGAGTTCCTGCAGAGGTTAGGATACCCATGTCCCTGTCAGCAAATCTTCCTGGCTCTTTAAGTTTTGCAAAAAAATTTTTTAAGTAAAATAAAACCCCATATGTGTTGTCATTGTTTTATATATATATATAAAAAAATACACAGAGATGGCAATAGCGGGATGTAGGGCTTGGGACCCGGACAAGGAAGAGCAGGAATGGCTATTCAGCGTGCACAAAGGAATTATGGGTAATCTTGTCACCACAAATAGCTTTAGTGGTCACTAGGGTGGGTGAATATCTGTCATTTTGGGTTACTCTCAGTCTATCAGTTTTCCAACCTTACGCTCAGTTGGCCTTTTTTAAAAACAAAACAAAAACAAAGTTCAAACGAAAATTTGCATGCATTGTCTAATATGTAATTTTGTGCCATTTATCCCAACATATGGAATTTGGTGTGCAAAATGTGAATCATTTTCACTACCATATGCACCTTTCACACACAAACATTGGTTGCAGAACTGCAACTTCCGAAAGACGGCTGCGTTTCAGTTTGCTTATTGGTCTGGCAAGTGTGAATTAGGCCGGGTCACTTTTAAAATACTAACGGCACGAATTTCTGTCCCGTTCCCATTGGCCACCAAGGTGACTTGATCCGCTCTGGGAAGGGTTAAGGGTCATTGCACAGAAGCACAGAGAAGGTCTCCTACTCACCAATGACAAAGACAGGCATGAAGGCTCCACAGGGCACTGGGATGGTAGTGGCCAAGGCTGACATCCAGAACTGGGGAAAGAACAAAGAGACAGGGAGCTGGGTATGTTAAGGTTAAGGGGTGATATGATAGCCATGTTCAAATATATAAAAGGATGCCATATAGAGGAGGGAGAAAGGTTGTTTTCTGCTGCTCCAGAGAAGCGGACACGGAGCAATGGATGCAAACTACAAGAAAGAAGATTCCACCTAAATATTAGGAAGAACTTCCTGACAGTAAGAGCTGTTCGGCAGTGGGATTTGCTGCCAAGGAGTGTGGTGGAGTCTCCTTCTTTGGAGGTCTTGACAGCCATCTGTCAAGAATGCTTTGATCATGTTTCTTGCTTGGCAGGGGGTTGGACTGGATGGCCCTTGTGGTCTCTTCCAACTCTATGATTCTATGTCCATTATCAGGAGGGGAGAACCAGGAATGCTCTATCGGCGGAAACCAAGTGACCTCTTTGTGCTGAAGCGCTGTGGGAGGGGGAGAGAAGAAAGGAGAAGGGCCCAAACCCCAGGACAGAAAAAGAGACTGAAGATTACAATTCCCACAACGGGCAGGAACACCTCTGCAATTTTCAAGCGGTCCCTGTTGGGGGAAGTTTGGGAACCAGCAAAGGAGACCCGAGTGCCTGGGGACTAATCTGTGTTTGAAGGAACCAGCTGCAGTCTGAAATGCACAATTCCCTACTGGTTGGTTTTATCTGCAAAGGAGAAGGGGCTATTTTGACTCCAGCACTTTAGCAATCAGCTAGTACAGGGGGAAGGGAGAGAGGAAGGAGAGGAGAGGGTGGGTTGGAAATGGAAGAAGTGCTTGCATTTTCTAGGCCCCTCAGCAGCTTCTCGTGTACCACCCGCAACACAGCCCTGAAGACCCAAGGGCAACTGTTTGGTGCCTAAGCCCAACTGAGTCCTGGGACGGTAACCAGCAGAGCTCTTGTTCACAGATGCTGCGTGGTTCCTGAGAAAAGCCCTGCTGGATCAGGCCAATGGCCCTTCTAGTCCAGCATCCTATTCTCGCAGTAGCCAGCCAGACGCTCCAATGGAAATGCTGTGAGCAGGACCCGAGCCACTCTCGCCACTTACCGCTTGCGATTCCCGGCAACTGCTTCAGTGGCACAATGGGCCAAGCGCACCTTGCCGTTGAGCAGAAGGTTGGCGGTTTGATCCCAGCCAGGGATGGCTGTAGGGGCAGGATCCCTGCATTGCTGGGGGTTGGACTGGATGGCCTTTGGGGGTCCCTTCCCACTCTACAATCCTGCGATTCGACTGGAGGAAAGGGGTGACAGGGAAGGGCGACGCACCTTCATGAGGATGAAGACCACCAGGGTGACAAAGACATTGGAGCGTGGGTGCTTCCAGGCCTCGGAGGGGCCCACGTACTCAAATTCTTCAGCTAGGCCCTGCTTGGCCCACGTGCGGTTATCGAAGAGGGTCACGAGCGTCTCCTTCTGCGTGAGCTGAGAGGTGAAGAAGGGGAAGAAATCAGGGGGCGAGAAGGGAGCCATGCCTGCCTGCAAGCGTAAGCTCTGGCCATGTGTTTATGGAACTGTGCAGGCTAACACCGCAGTTTTCCTTAGGGACAGAGGTAATGTCTGAAGTGGGGAATGGTTGTAACAGTTGTGTGACACCAGGCGAACGGCTGCATGTACCGTATTTTCCCGTGTACAGCGGTACGTCCAGTTGTGGACAGGATCCGTTCCGGAGCTCCGGTCGGATCCTGAGGTTTCTGCAACCCGAGGTGCCCTGTTCTGCGCATGCGCGCTGCGCGATAGGGTGCTTCTGCGCATGCGCGAGCAGCCAAACCTGGAAAAAATACTTCCAGGTTTGCTGCTTTCGCAACCCGAAGTTTACGCTACCTGAGGGTAAGGTAAGCCGAGGTTCTACTGTATAAATCATGTTAAAAAAAAAAGGCTCAACAACTTTGGGGAATCTCACCCCCCCCCCCATTTTCTTAATTTTGAGTCCCCCAAAATAGGGGGCATGTTATACATGGGGGCGTGTTATACACGGGAAAGTACAGTATGTTGCATGGCTTGAAATCTTACCTTATACTGCCCGGTAGTTCTCCCTGGTTTTATTTATGTTACGTTATGCTTATGGATACGATTTGTGTATTTTGCCACCCACATCATTTGATGCGGAGGTTTATCCCCGCCTCCCTGGTACTTATTAAACTATCTTACAGATAGTTAAGTGGCCTATAAGTGGATCATAGAAATAAATAAACAGGGTACCGTCAGCCCAGAATTGCAAGTTACTCTTCTTAGGTGAGCCAGGGGAGGGGGAGAGACCGTTATTATGATTCTTTTATTATTGTTTTTATTATTGATGCTACATGAAGTGTTCTTAAGGTTGTACACTACCCTGGGATCTCTTGATAAAGGGTGGAATAAATAATAATAATAATAATAATAATAATAATAATAATAATAATAAATGTTCAAGAGCTACAAATTACCTGCCCAGCCATGAACTGCCCAAAGCCAGGTGGGAAGGTCAGTGTCGCTATGAGAAGCGTGACGAGAGCGGGGAACAGCAGGCGCCTGGAAGGTCACAGACAGCAGCGGTTAAAAAAAGAGAGTGGCACCACTGCACGTCTCCCCCAACAGAGGCAGTGTGGTGTAGTGGTTAGAGCATTGGACTATGGCCGGGTTCAAATCCCCACTCAGCCACGAAACTCTCCCTGGGTGTGACCTTGGGCCAGTCACTGCCTCTCAGCCGACTCTTATCTCACAGGGTTGTTGTGAGCCTAAAATGAGGAGCGGGAGAACCAAGAATGCCACCTCAAGCTCCTTGGGAGGAAAAGGCGGGATGTAAATCGGACAGATGATAATAATACACAAACAGACAAACAGTGGGCACAGCTATGCTCCCCAAAGCTGGCAAACCCTCGGAGGCTCAGAAGGTCATTGCTGCTTGCTTGGGGAAGCAGCTGCTACTTGGTGGATTAGCAGGCTTCCATCTTAAGGGCCAGGGTAGATCAGTATTCTGCGACTGTTCGTGCACAGAAAGTGGATTCAGGCGCGTGTGATTGGGGGGAGAGGCAGGCAAGGGGAAACCCCAGCCCCACGAGCCACAATTTATCTGCAGCCAGGTAGAAGCAGCATTAGAACGGTGTGCTCTCTACAGCATTTCATACAAATAATTGTATAAATAATTGTAATTTATTATTTGTACCCCGCCCATCTGGCTGACTCTCCCCAGCCACTCTGGGCGGCTCCCAATCGAATATTAAAACAATACAATGCTCCCAACACTCACCCCACATAGGAACCTCCCTAGTTTATCAGACTACTTATATCCCTCCAGAGGTTTTGGGCTAGAATTCCCATCAACACCAACCAACACGATGGAAATTGTAGTCCATAATATCCAGGTTGGGGAAGGCTGGGTTAGGCAAATATCAACTCAGAAGTAGGTACAGAAAGGCCCTCAGACCTCCATCTCCAGCCTGACCCCACCTGTTACACAGCTGGACTAAGCCACCCTTGGGCCTCCATTGCCCTCTCTGGGGCCCCACTCATGCTCAGGGCAAGGCACCCATGCACCCATGTGTCCGGCGGCCATCGTGCCTTACTTTTTCATGAGGAACCGGTTAATGGCCTTTTGCTTGCGCATGAACTGGACAATCTTCCGGTTGAAGTAGACGAAGAGTGCTCCGCCAAAACCGCTGGCGATCCTGAACAGGGGAGAAGAAGGCCTCAGTGGGGGGGAGGAGGGGTCCTGCCGGTGGGGGGGGGGAAGTGTGGGGAGACCCCAGAGAAACCCTACGAGACTCACCCAATGACAGCAAAGGCCGGCAGCTCCTGCAGGTCGAAAGGGAAGTCCAGTCGGAAGCGGGTTTTGAAGAGAGCTGTGATGGTTTCTGAGGGAAAGAGAAGGGTTTGGGGCGACCAATCTCAGGTCTCTAGGACAAGAGGTGTGGGGGGGAAATATGCCCCCCAAGCTTCTCTACCTGGCCCTAGGAACCCACAACATTTCTTTTTTGAAACAGCCATTATGGATTTTGTTACAAACAGATCTAGAATTGACAGTGTTGGTTCGCCTCATGAATCACAATAAACCATGGTTTGCCTTACATCATGATTTATTTGCAAATGTGCCTGCTGCCTGCTGCCCAGCTCACACAAATTAGATGAACTCAGACAATTATTTTCTATTTTTTCAAACAAACCATGACCCATAAGACAGAAATCAGCCAAGGTTTGCACTTGTCTTATTTCTGGCTCAACACTCACAGTTTGCATGAAACGAACAAAACGGTGGCCAGGGTTCAGAGGACACAGCAAGCTTTAGGTGGGGAGTAGGGGAGCCATACCCACAATTAAACCATGGTTTAAGACAAACCATGGCTTCTCTCTTTTAATCCCCAATTTTATTTTATTAAGTTTCAACATTTTTAACATATACAGTCAACACAATTCCATCTTTTCCCTTATTTTTCCCAAGGAGTTTCCCCCCCTCCCCTTCTGGGTGCACCCTATCTTCTATCTATCAAGTCATAACCACTAAATTATAATCTAATTACTTCTGTTGCTCATAGCTCAAATTCTGCTCCTTAAATTGTCCAAAAAGGCATCAACTCTTCAATAAAACATTCGTCATTAGATTCTCTTAATTTTGCTGTCAATTTTGCCACTTCTGCATAGTTTGTTAGAACTATGCAGAACAAACTATGGCTTCTCATGATGTGCAAGCCTGGACATTGTTTTATTTGATTGTGTTTATCTTTTGACAGTTCTTGTTCTGTATTTTGAGAATGACAGTTTGCTGTCTTGATTTTAGACAGGCAGGCATAAAGCACTTATTTTTTTCTTTTCTTTTTAATGCAAGTTGAATGAGTTATTCTGATTCCCGATTTTGGGGCTGCATTGATCCAAGAGTTCTGCAGAGGGGCCATCATGATCGGTCAAGAGAGATGTACAGTTCTGCACGGACCCCAACACTCCCTCGTTCCAGCCCTGGCCTCACCACCAAAGTAGACAGGTTCGGAAGCAAGCACTAGAGACGTTCCTGTCTGGGAAGGAAGACATGGGCCGTACCTTCATCCTTGTTCCACACAGCGAGAACCCGGAAGATGAAAGCACTGAAGGTAGCGGCGAAGAAGCCACGCCAATAGTTGCGGACGGCGAAGAAGGTTGACGTGACTTCGATGCTGAAGAGGACACCTGGTGGACACAAAGAAGAGGGAAGAGACTGGGGGCCACCAGGAGGTTCTAAACTCAACGCACACAAGGCCCCTAAACCACTACCGGGGGGGGGAGGGTCCAAGTGCCCATCTCCCCCACTTGGTTCTCCTCCTCGGGCTGAGTTTGCCAAACTCATAGAGTTAGGGAATGCAGTGCACCTCCAGCACTGAATGGAAAACAGAGGCTGCATCCACCCAGTGTTGGCAGCCTGGCACAACTACTGATCCCAAAGCAAGGTCCAGTCCCAGCTCCCTCAAGCTGGGAGCTACTGAGCTGGAAACAGACAAAGGCCGCAGCTGTGCTGTGGAAAATCTGGCAGACTTTTCAGACTCCAGAGAAGCTAGGCAAGGCCAAACGACACATTACGCTACTCATGCTTTTTTAAAAAAGTGTGCATAAAGTTATCTGCTGTTACTTTGAAGGAAAAGTGGCAGTAGGCCCCAATCCTGATAGGGACTCCCGTCAGTTTCCTTCCCCGCATTTGCAGTAAACAACACCTTTGGGGGCAAGGAGCAGCTGGGGGAAACACTTTTGGGCAATAAATCGGTGTGGGGTTCTGGATCAGAGATCCTGCTGACTGCTTTCCTTTCAAACAAAAGTGGCCAAATTGGACCCTTTTTTTCTTTTAAGAAAGTACCATTTAGCAGTTGAGCTTCCTTCCTTTCTTTAAGTGACACCCTTTCAAACAAAAGTGGCAAAATTGGGCACTTTTTTCTTTAAAAAAAACCATATCATTTGAGTTGAGCTTCCTTCCTTTCTTTAAGTGACACCCTATACTTGAAGTATAGCAATGCTGTTCAAAGGTTTAAAGTAAATATTTGTGTGTGCGTGCACACCTATCTTTCAAAATAGGTTTGCTCAGTTCCGTGCTTTGCTTCCCCAGATGCCAGTGTGTTCAAGCTACAGGTCTAAATATTATGACAGTTCCAAAGTGCAAGCAACGTTCTGAGATTTCCTACTGAGGACACTGTTTCCTCGCCAGTTAAGTGAACACGGGCAAGAAATTGTTTCTTGACAAACATCACATTGCCGAAACCAAAACACACAACACGCACAAGTCACCATGCCACAACTGTCGGCAAATGCCCTTCTGCGAGGATGGAGTTCAAAGCTTCATCTCTCAGCCACCAGTTGGTAAAATTAACCCCCCCATTTCTCCAATGGATGCCTTCCCTGCTTGCTAAGGAACCCCAAACAAAAAAAACTGGGCTGTGGCATCCAGAGCAAGGGGTAGTTAGTCCCTGGCTCAGAAGTCCAATTTGCCTCCCGAAGCAAATTCTTCTGTCCCTCTGCGAGATCCCAATGGTAAAAAGATATATATATATATATATATATATATATATATATATATATATATATATATATATATATGTGTGTGTGTGTGTGTGTGTGTGTGTGTGTGTGTATGAGGTGGATACCTACGGGACTGCCTCTCCCGGTGTGCCCCGCAGAGGACATTAAGGTCCATAAATAATCCCGAGTCACAAGGTGGTTAGACTGGCCTTGACCAGGACCAGGGCCTTCTCAGTACCAGCCCCGTCCTAGTGGAACGCTCTCTCTCAGGAGACTAGGGCCCAGCGGGAGTTGTCATCTTTTCGTAGGGCCTGCAAGACAGAGCTGTTCTGCTTGGCCTTTGGACTGACTCAGTCTGACCCCGGTGTTACCCTCCCCTAAGACTTTATCCTACAGATATTTAAATGAGGTTGCACTTGTAGATTCCTAATTTAAAAATTGAATTTTAACATTGTATTTAATCTGCATTTTAATTGAATTGTTTATTTTATGCTTGCTTTGATATTCTTGTTGTTAGCCGCCCTGAGCCCAGTCTTGACTGGGAAGGGCGGGGTATAAATATTATTATTATTATTATTATTATTATTATTATTATTATTATTATTACAGAGAAGTTTAAGCTTCTTTGCTCAGCCCAGCACCCTGATGGGGATATAAATGGCCCCTTTCCAATTCACACAGATCAGATGAAGAGGGGTGGTGGTTAGGCTGGGCGATATCTGGTTTTTAACATCATGATATATCACCAGCTAAACATTGCGATATACTGATATATCATGATGACTGAAATAAGGATGGAGCTATGTAGAGGTACTGGATGGCTTCAGGGTTTTTCCTGCATCATGGTTTTTGCTGGCGCCTGCCAGACTTAACAGGGGCTGCAGGAATCGAGAGAAGCAACGGTTGGCTTCACAGTATTCCTCACATGGTGTTTTTTGCATATCACACATACACAAACACACATCATGATTCACAATGTATCGCCAGATCGAAAATTATGAAACCGATATCACGATATGGACCTCAAACCAGTTTTGGATGATATATTGATCTGTTGCCCAGGCTGAGTACTGGTGTCTCTGTACATGTTGTGCACATGAACATGCATGAGAGCGCAAGCAGGGTGGCCCAAGGACAACTGATATGCAGCAATCAAGAGGGGTGGTCAAGGATGAATGGAGCCCTTGGGCTAAGAAGAGGCAGCCCCCCCCCCGTGTTCTAGTGGTCAGCACTACATAGTGCCGCTTCCTGTCCCGCCTCCTCTCCCCTCAATAATCTCCATTTTTGAACCCTTGTCCCACATTAGTGGGACCCCATCCAAACACATTCCGCCTTCCCTTGTCCTGCATCACCACGACTGTTGCTTGGAAGCAGGAGACCACAAAAATGATGCCAGCCTGAGGGTGGAAGGAGATGTTACAAGAGACATGAGTTAGCAGCACTCAGTCTCTCTTTCCATTGGCTTTCCGGGAGCATGTCAATACAACCCAACCTGGGCTGTGTTCTTCCCTGCCTCTACTGCTAGAAATCAGCAAAATGAAATGAGGGCAGAGAAAGTTGAGGTATGAGGGACTGAACCCTCATGCATAGCAGGAATACTTCCATGGCGCTAGAATCCCTCTTTCTGAAAAAGCACTTTCTTGCAACTATTAATTTTGTTATGTTAGAATGTGGAATTTGCTCCTGCAAGATGGAGTGGTGGCTACCAGCTTGGATTGCTTCAAAACAGAATTAGGAAAAAAAAAAAACCTCATGCTCCTGGCCACAATATTGGAGAGGGTATTTCCTCTGAATATTGGTTCCTGGGCAATGCAAGCAAGGAGAGGCCTCTTGTCCTCAGGTCCTCCTTGCTAGAGACATCTGGCTAGCTGCTGTGAATAGAGAGTGCTGGACTTGATGGGCCACTGGCCTGATCCAGGCTTTTCATGCCATGAGTGGCTGTGTGCCTTTGCAGATTTAACCACTGCCATACAATGCTCTGCTTGGAAGCCTCTCTCTTTATTTGCTCTCGCCAGCAAATTCAATCCCTCCTTTCCTGCAACCGCTGCTGATTGAATTCCTCTTAAAGAGAGAAGCAGCCTGGATGGGGTGCCACTTAGTCACTTAGACGCATCCTGCGGTGAGGCATTCCCCCCCCCCCCATCCGCTGGTTTCGCTTGGCTTTTGAACCCCGTACGTCTGCACACCCCGACAGAAAACTCCCGTTCATGTTCATGTGTGCAGGTGTAATCTGGGCAAATGAGAAAGGGCCTCCCTCCCTCCCTCCCTCCCTCCCCTGACTTCTTTTGGGAAAGCTGGCAGAAAGGGGAAAACACACACAGAGAGACACACACAGATCAAGCCTTTGCTCACAACAGAAACCAACACAGAAAGGGAGACAGACACCAGTCACCAACCTAGACGCGCAAAAGCAGCGGCGAAGAGGATGCACAGGAAGGCCTGCCTGGGAGGAGCCCGCAGCAAAAGGGGGAGAGGAGGAAATGAAGTTATGCCTGCAGTTGGAGAGAGGGTTCGCCCCGACCCCAAACCCCACCCCAGGCTCACATCAGCTGTGCAGTGCATTTAGTTATTGCACTTATTATTATCCAAGGAGCTCAAGGTACTATACAACATCTCTCCCTCGCCTCCCTGTTTATATCCTCAGAACAACCCTGTGAGGTGGGCTGGGCCAGAGAGATGGGGACTGGCCCAAGGTCAGGCAGTGAGATTCATAGCTGACCGCAGGTTTGAGCGCCGGTCTCCTGGGTCCAAGTCCAACTCTTGAAGTTCTGGCTCAGCGTATAACCTGAAAACCCAAAATACTTAGGGATCAAATGATGGAGACCCCTTTGCTCAGCCCAGCTAAGGAGGATACTAATTGCTTCTTTCCAATCCGGATGGATCAGGGGGTTATTCTGAGGCTAGGCTCCCCAGCTCTCCCAAATTATTGTTGCTTAGGCCCCAGACTCCATTTTTGGCATTACCGAATAGGAGACTGCACTTAAGTGTGTGCAGAGAGTGCTATTTCTCTCAGCCCTTAAGCACAGCCAACTCCCATATAAATAGGACCAGGTTGCAATAACCTTTAGGCTTCATTTCTGCACTGAGCAGAAGCAAAGACATATTTTGGGAGAGGGGTGTAACCCTGTGGACATTGTCTGTTAGGGTTCACCTCCCCAACCAGAGGGGGCCCAGCTGAGAGAGCTGTCCCTACTCTTCTCACTCCCCAGACCCTGCAAAGCAGACCCTTCCCAAACAGCTCCTTCTGTAGAGATATGGGAAGCAGGATAGGTTGGTGGAGGATGTCAGCTGGGGGCCACTCCTTCCTCAGAAAACTCCTCCCGCTTATCCATTTGCAACTGGCCACAGCATTTAGGCAGGTGGAACTGAATGCTCTGGGCACAAGCTCTCACAGGCTGGTTGGTGTTCATTGTGCCTGGTAGGGTGGGATACAAGGAGACCAACAGTAGGTGGCGCCATAGCCAATGACAGGCAGAGGAGCCAACTCAACACTGTCCTCCTCCTGGTGTTCTATGAGGGTGACACTGAGACTGAGAAGGAAACTGGCAGCCAGGCAATTAATCAGCATTTCACTGTGAAATTCTCCTACCTATTTTTGTATGCGATTTAGCCTAACAGACATGCATTTTTGCACACACAAAAATCCCCCATATAATGAATTTGTGCACATTATTTTCACTAGTGTGTGCATTTTTATGCAAACGTTTCTCTAGCATGCGTGTGCATAAAAATGCATATATTAGTAAAAAGATTTGGAAACTGTTTTCTCCAGGTCACTCCACACATCTCTCAGGGCCATTTGATGTGGATACACTTTCATTCAGGTCTTTGGTGGGGGTTTTTTTGTAGCCAGCCAAAAATCACAACATAAACCACAAAAAGCAAACAAGGCAATCCTAGAGTGCAAGTTAAAACATCACTTTCAGCCTTGCAAATTCTCAAAATTTGAAATTGTGAAGTTCACCAGATCATTTAGATTGGATCATTTAGATTGGCAGGCCACACTATTTTGGGTTTTAAAAAATACACCAAAAAGCACAGACATAACTTTTTCACTGCTAGCTTGTATAAAGCTATCCTCCAGGCAACAAACTTGTCTATATTGGCCAGCAAAAATCTGGTTTTAAAACAGCCTGATTGACCTTCTTAAAAAATTCTGGAATGAGCAGAGGAATCTATCCCAGGTGACTTCTGATCTATCGCAAGGTGTTTAAGAGGGGTGTGTGTGTGTTAATAGCCACAGTGGTATGGTGGTTAAGAGCGGTAGACTCGTAATCTGGGGAACCGGGTTCGTGTCTCCGCTCCTCCACATGCAGCTGCTGCGTGACCTTGGGCTAGTCACACTTCTTTGAAGTCTCTCAGCCCCACCCACCTCACAGAGTGTTTGTTGTGGGGGAGGAAGGGAAAGGAGAATGTTAGCCACTTTGAGACTCCTTCGGGTAGTGATAAAGCAGGATATCAAATCCAAACTCTTCTTCTTCTTCTCTAATAAATTACTAGGCGATCCTCATGGTCTCTTCCAGCTCTACAACTCTATGATTCTAAAACCAACGCTTTTGTGGTTGGATTTTATTTTAATATACCAAGCTGGGGATCTGGAACTCTTCGTATACTCAAGAGTCCATTTTGGTATCCTTACCTCCAATCGGAGCAGCAAAACAGCAGCCAACACCCACAGCACAGGCAGCTGCCAGCATCTCGATATTGCGGGACTCGTTCTGCAAAAGAAGCCCAAAGGGCACAAAATCCATGAGAAGCAGGTCTGAAGGGGTGGGTGGGTGACTTCCCCTTGTCCAGTTCAGAGAAGGGGCTCTTTAAGAACCAGGTTAATTCAAAGGAACGGGCACCCGTTCTGGATCAGCGCCGTGGCACCCCTGAAAAACTAGCCCCACAAAATTGACATGTTTCATCAGAGAAAAGCCATTGTTAACATTTGTTAAAGCTTGGAAACCTCTCATGGACTTTTTGCACAAAAAACAAATGATGATATCTGCATTTGAGGATTGAACATTTGTTTATAGAAAGTGGCTTTGTTGGGAGTTATGTTAGACTGGATGAAGAAAATATTGTTTTATATAGATTGTTTTATATAGACAGATGAAGAATTGGAAGTTCTTTCTTTTCTGAATCTTATTTTTCTGTCTTTCTCTTTTAACCAATTTCCTACTCTTCTTAAAAATTTCTTTCTTTTTCTTTCTCTATTTCCTTCTGCCCACTCCCCTCCCTTTTGTGTTTTTTTACTGTATCTAGATAAAAGTTTTGGTTTGGTTAAGAAAAGAGAAAAGATATAAAGTTTTGTATTTTTCTCTATAAACCTTAATAATTTTTTATTTTTTAAAAAATGAAAAACTTGCCCCACCATCTGAAAGCTCCTGCTTGATACGTCTCCTGTGCTTCTCGACTCCTGCAACAAGAACCTCTGCCCAGAAGTTCTCCAAACTGGTGCTCTCACCCCCTCAGCACCTTGCAGCCCTAATACTAATACTAATGTTATTATTTATATCCTGCCCATCTGGCTGGGTTTCCCCAACCACTCTGGGTGGCTTCCAGCAAATATAAAAACATACTAAAACATCAAACGTTAAAATCTTCCAGGTACAGAAGATTTTGAAAGTTTTTTGAAAGTTTGTAGTCCTTTATCTCCTTGACATCTGATGGGAGGGCGTTTTCAGGCTTCAGGGAATCGGATCTGTCTCCCAGTGACAGTGATTAAGAAGATCAAGCAAAAAGAGTGTTCTTACCAGAGTTTCTTTCATACTCACAGCAAGAAACAAAGGAATGCATATCTCTCTCTAAAAAAAACGGTGTTGCTCCCAGTAAAGTTCACCCCCTCTGCCCCCATTCTTCTATGTCACTCCTACATCGGGGGTAATCTGAGCTTGCTGTCGCTGTGTTTTCTGTTCTATCACTCTCAGAGCCCGTCTAGTCCTGGCTGAAGGGGCCCCAGGAATGCTGTCCAAAGACAGTGAATCTGCCAGCTGTCTCTCTCCTGGTGTTTGCTCTTTTAGCCCCAGGACTTCCTAGCTTTTCCCCTCTGGACTATATCCCTCTGCAAACCACTGTTCTAAATCAGTACTGTCCTCCTGCCCTTGGGAAGGTTCAGAAAAAGGGGGGGGCGGCTCCCACCATTCCTTTCTCAGTCCAGTCCCTGACAAGCATTCCACAGGGAGGGCACCACCACCAAGAAGGCTCTGTGAGGGGCTTCCATGAGATCCTCACACCTCAGCACTTTGCAACCCCATGCGTCTCACCTCATAGATGCCACCGAAGAGTGAGAGGAACTTGCTGAGGAGGGCGGCACACATGCTGGCGATGTGGACGAATGGTCCCTGTGTGGGAAAGGGAAAAAGGAGTCAGCGAGCTGGCTGTACCTGCCCCACAACACACAGACCCTTTGAGAACCAAGCAGCAGCAGCAGGTTCAAGGAGGGGGACATCTCCTGTTGCCCCATACCCCCGGAACTCTTCCTCCAAGAAGTCCTCAATATGGTCAGTCTTGCCCCCATCCTGTGTGCCCCACCTGGCTGTTTCTCAACAGCACCACTGGACCCCCACCCACCACTCACCTCTTTGCCCAAGGGCATCCCACTGCCCAGGGCACACGTCAGGCCAATCACTTTGGCCACAAATGTCTTGAGGGTAAGGTACTCTTTCAGCACCACGCCCCGGAGAATTGTCTTCATTTCAGGGATTCCAGAGCCTGGGGGAGAGAGAGAGAGAGAGAGAGAGAGAGAGAGAGAGAGAGAGAGAGAGAGAGAGAGAGAGAGAGAGAGAGAGAGAGATGGAGGGTGGGAAAGGCACAAGAAGAGGGAGCTTCTCTGTATACAGAGAAATAAATGGAAAGCTGTGGTCCTCCGGATGTCGATGAGCTACAGCATCTATCATCCCTGGCCACTAGTCACGTTGGCTCAGAATGATGGGAGTTGGAAGCCCATAAACACCCGAAGAACCACAGGCTTCCCACCCCCTGCTCTTCCGACTGCAAAATAAGTGACCTCTGTGAAGAAGAGGTCCCTCTGGTTAGAGGCAGGGCACGCAGTGTGCAAGTAAATCAGATTCAGTCAGTTCACACGGAAATGAAAGTCCAATATGGAAATTTCCAAGGTCTGGAACACTGAAGCTTTTTGCAGAGGTAATATTGCGCCCCCTCCATACCCGAGTACAAAATGAATTGGGTGTGGGGCGAGGAACACTTTGGCAGGAAAGGTTGCTTTCATAAGCCCCTTGAAAATGATACCTTTTGTACCAACAGGAATCCACTATCCCTGGACTCACCTACAGCTTGCGGAGCCAAGATCTGAGTGAAGCCGGCTGAAAAGGTGATGAGGACCACAGGGTAAGTGACCCAGGCCATGTACTGGAGGAAGATGTTGGCATCCAAACCCCCATACATCCACTTCTGGGCTGCACAGAGACAGAAAAGGGGAGGGTGCTTGTGTAAGGTGTGCAAGGGGGACATTCTCGCTTGTTAAGCCCGGGATGAGAATCCTTTCTCTCTGCTGAAGGCAGCTATAGCATCAAAAGGGCGCCTTTTCAGGAGGCCAAAGGAAAAAGCAGGTGGGATTTTTGCAGGTGATGCTCACTCTCCGCTCCAGCTGCATCAACTAAGGACCAAGCCTAATATCTTGGCTTCCTAGTGGTGCAGCAATGAAACTGCTAGCGTATTTGCAAAGCTAAGCTGGGGCCAGTAGGCTTTCAAATTGGATGGGGGACTGCATGTTGAGATCAGGAGGTTGAATTAGATGATCCCTCAGAGTCCTTTCCAACTCTATGATTTTAAAAGAGAAAGGGTGAGGGTGAATATTCAGGGGATAAAAAAGATGCTCCACTGAAGTCAAGAACAGGCATCAGTAGAAAGGGGGTATGCAGGCAAAACTTCTATATCTTTATGCCCTTATTTTCCAATCTCTCTCTGCCCAGGACTTTTGTTCTTTCAGTTCTACCATTTGCTATCTGGCCCCCCAAGTCTTCTCCTTCCTTAAAATGACTCCAACTTTCCTCCCTTTCATGCCAAGGGCCTTGGACCCCATGGAGAACAGCCGATTCATGGCCCTGTGGGTTGGTGCAGCTGGCCGGCCCATCCAGTTGACAGAGGGGAGCACCAGCCTTCCTCTCGATGTCACCGTGGGTCAGCACTTTCCTTACCTTGCAGGCAGGTGGCGATGGCAAAATCCATGGCCCAGCTCACTAGGGCCATAAGCAACCCCAAGAGGATCAGGAAGATCCAGTCCTCGCCCACCTTGGAGATGAGGAACTTTTGGCACCGCACAGTGCAGACTGCAGGAAGAGGAAGAAGGGATGGAGAACAAGGGCCATGAATGTATAAATAACTAAAAAAACAAAATACTTTCTGTATAAACTGGGGCTGCCAACAGCGGGTGCAAGGGGGACCTTGAGCGCCCCCTCCCAAGCACTCCCCCCTTGGTCACGAGGCACAGATTTCCCACCTTGGTTTTCAGTAAAACCTTATCTTACCTTGTGGTCAGGTTAAAGCTTACTGGGAAATGATATACAGTGGTACCTCGCAAGACGAAATTAATTCGTTCTGCGAGTCGCTTCGTATAGCAAAAATTTCATCTTGTGAAGCAAAAATTTCATCTTGTGATGCACGGTTTACCATTTACCTGGTCTACCCATTTAATTAATGCGTTCCTATTCGTCTTGCGAAGCGCAGCCATAGGAAACTTCGTCTTGCGAGACGCCTCGCGCAACGCAAAACGCTTTCGTCTTGCGAGTTTTTCGTTGCACGAGGCATTCGTCTTGCGGGGTACCACTGTCTAATGAATTGGAAAAGATGTTCAAAATAACTTTTATTTTTTAAAAAGAACCCAGAAGCTTTTCTTTGGGGAATCACAGGGACAGAACTGCCTAAATTGTACAGAAATTTATTCATGTATTCACAGCAGCAAGAATGCTACTTGCTCAAAAATGGAAAGAAGCAGAAGCCCCAGCAAAGGGAAAAACTTATGGGATATGCAGAAATGGCAAAACTTACCAGAAGAATAAGAAATCAAGATAACAAACTCTTTATAAAAGAATGGAAATGGTTTATTGAATATTTACAGATAAATCGTAAACAGGTTAAAACATTAGCAGGATTATTGTGATAACCTGCAGTATTATAAGAGTACATATTTACAGTAGGTAATTAAATGAGTAAACTAAATTAATTTGGATATGCAGAAGATATTAAAAAATGAAATTAAGGAACCGCAGAAAGAGGGGGAAGGAAGTCAAATTTTGAAATGTTAAATGAATTGTAAAATTAATGAAATGTATAAATTTGAAAAGTATAAATAAAAAACTTTTTCCAAACAAGATTCTCAGTAAAACCAACCCACTGTTGAGCGGCCTTCAAACATTAATCCCAGTGCACGTGTTCAGCTACTGATCTTTGCCACATGTACAATTCGTGGACACACAGTGACGGAGATGTGCCAAGCCTCTGCAAACACGGTGGTGCACACCACAAATAAGCACGGTGTTTGCTCCTAATCCTTAGATTGCAGCTTGCTGGGGTGTTGTGCAAACTCAGCAGCCCAAATTTGTCTCCCTTTCCTTTCCTTTCTTTACTGTTTTAAAACCCCCAGTTATTTTTCAAGCGGGGGGGGGGGGGGAGGGAAGGAAAACATTTATATTTTTAGACGTTTCCGTGAAACTGAATTGTTTTGATTAGAGTAACGACACACATTCAAGAGCTGAAAAGGGACCGCTTGTCTCAGCAGAGACGGCAAAGCCAACAGCCCATACGGGGGTGGGGGTGGGGGAATCCATCAATGAGTGTGAATAAGGAGCTGCATTTTAAGAACCACAAATAAAAGCTTTGGGTCAGCCTGAACAATGATTGGCAAACCTGCCTCGGCCAACTGGAACACAAGACTCTGTCGCCAATTTGGAACTCTGCACGGAAGCTTGTTACATAACCACACAAACATGCACCCATGTGTCCCCTAATGCTCACATAAAGAGCTTCATCAATACATTACTTTTGGAGTCAGCCACAGTGCTTGCTTTCTCTAGAAGCAATCACAATTAGCATCAGTGCGGACCGGTAGCTCCCTCCAGTGGAGACTTGAGAGCTGTCCTAAATGCAGTTCCTGCCCCCCCCCCCCCCCGCCAATATTCTCTTTTTTGCTTCGCTAAAAGAAACAGCTTGTTCCTCCACGCCCCAAACCTATAACATTACCCCCCCAAACAAGACATCTGTTTGTACAAACAAACAGCAAAAAACAGCTTGCTTCCTTGCAAAAAACAACAACAGACAAGTTAGCAAAGGCATTAGAGCACACATAGCCAAAAACTGATAATAAAACACAATTCCTATTTTAACCCAATAATAATAATAATAATAATTTATTATTTATACCCTGCCCATCTGGCTGAGTTCCCCCAGCCACTCTGGGCGGCTTCCAACAAAACATTAAAATACAGAAATCAAACATTAAAAGCTTCCCTAAACAGGGCTGCCTTGAGATGCCTTCTAAAGGTCTGGTAATTGTTATTCTCTTTGACCTCTGGTGGGAGGGCATTCCACAGGGTGGGTGCCACTACCGAGAAGGCCCTCTGGCTGGTTCCCTGTAACTTGGCTTCTCGTAGCGAGGGAACCGCCAGAAGACCCTCGGCGCTCGACCTCAGTGTCCGGGCAGAACGATGGGGGTGGAAACGCTCCTTCAGGTATACTGGACCGAGGCCGTTTAGGGCTTTAAAGTCAACACCAACACTTTGAATTGTGCTCGGAAACGTACTGGGAGCCAATGTAGGTCTTTCAGGACTGGTGTTATGTGGTCTCGGCGGCCGCTCCCAGTCACCAGTCTAGCTGCCGCATTCTGGGTTAGTTGTAGTTTCCGGGTCACCTTCAAAGGTAGCCCCACGTAGAGCGCATTGCAGTAGTCCAAGCGAGAGATAACTAGAGCATGCAGCACTCTGGCGAGACAGACCTGGACAGGTAGGGACTCAGCCTGCGTACCAGATGGAGCTGATAAACAGCTGCCCTGGACACAGAATTGACCTGTGCCTCCATGGACAGCTGTGAGTCCAAAATGACTCCCAGGCTGCGCACCTGGTCCTTCAGGGGCACAGTTACCCCATTCAGGACCAGGGAGTCCTCCACACCTGCCCGCCTCCTGTCCCCCACAAACAGTACCTCTGTCTTGTCAGGATTCAATCTCAATCTGTTAGCCGCCATCCATCCTCCAACCGCCTCCAAACACTCACACAGGACCTTCACCGCCTTCACTGGTTCTGATTTGAAAGAGAGGTAGAGCTGGGTATCATCTGCATACTGATGAACACCCAGCCCAAACCCCCTGATGATCTCTCCAGAACGGTAACAGCAGCTTCCTTTCAGGCAAGTTCCAGTCCAACAGGATCTCTTCAAGCCTTCCTCTTTCTCCTTGTTGCACACTCTCAGTCCCAGTTCTGCATCCCAGAGCAGCTTACATAGTCTCCCACATTTGGCAGCCTCAAATAGGGACTTGTGACATGTTGAAGCCAGGATGCAAGCCTCGGTACCAGAACTTAGTACAGTGGTACCTTGGTTCTCAAACTTAATCCATTCGACTCCCAAAACCATTCAAAAACAAAGGCGTGGCTTCCAATCGGCTGCTGGTACTTCCCGCATTCAAGTGAAAGCCGCATTGGACATTCGGCTTCCGAAAAACGTTCGCAAACTGGAACACTTACTTCCAGTCAGCTTATGTGGTGTGCGGGTTGCACAATCAGTGACACCGTGGCACAGCCTCTCCCCAGAGCCCACCCTGGGCCACCCCCAGCTCCCACTCACATTGAGGGTCACGTCCCGGCGACTACTGGGAGCTGCTCCATGAGTATTGCAGCGCAGCTCCCATTTGCCAATCGCAGACACCACCGCCAAGCAACCATGTTGCTTGCCTAGAAGAGAAGCTTATGGCAGCAGTGCCAGAGGAAGTTCCCGGTCTGCCCCTGCTCTGTGCTTTGCTGTCCCCTGCAGGAGGCAGGGGGGAGCTGAGCTTGCCGAGCACCAGACAAAAGTTGGCTTTGTGCAGTTTATTGGCAAGTCTGATATTTTGAACCAGCAATTGCGACATGGATTTCAAACTGGTTTGCAACAATTTATCATTAAATCACCCAGACCTAGTCCCCACCCACTGCCCATCTCACGCAGAGCCCCTTTCCTTTGTTCCCCCTTAATGGCTCATCACCCAGGCTATCACCTTGGCAATGGAAGTTAGCCTGGCTTATATTTTAACACTTGCTGGATCCAGAAGTTAAAAGGAGCTTATATATAACCCTCAGTGAGAGAAGTGAAGTTACAGGGAACCAGGCAGAAGGCCTTCTTGGTAGTGGCGCTCATCTGTAGAATGCCCTCCCGTCAGATGTCAAGGAGATAAGTAACTACACAACTTTTAGAAGACATCTGAAGGCAGCCCTGTATTGGGAAGTTTTTTTTTAATGTTTGATGCTTTATTAAGTGTTTTATTATGTGTTGGAAGCCAGCCAGATGAGCGGGGTATAAATAATGAAATTATTATTATAATTATTTTTACTCCCCCCCCCCTGCAAAGCTCATAACAAGCGTTTAATAGCAGGGTAGACTTTGAAGCATTAAGGAAGTGTTTGAAGTTCCCTTCAAGTCGACACTAAAACTATAGTCATAAGACCGAATAAGTCTCAGCTCACTAAAACTAATCGGAACAGCTGCTTGACCCATCCGCTGTAAAAGGGCTGTAGGCTTTAAACTCAATCAACATTTCCCCAGTTGGGAATGAAGGGGAGCCTCGCACTGGACAACTTACTGAGTAGGCGCTGGCTCTCTTGGTCTCTGTGTCTACCTCAGAGCTCAACAAGGTTGTTGGAACGATAAAGGAGATTAGAACCATTAAGCACTCTGTATCTCCAGGACGCAGGTGGCGCTGTGGTGCAAACCACAGAGCCTAGGGCTTGCCGATTAGAAGGTCGGCAGTTTGTTATTCAGTCCCAGCTCCTGCCCACCTAGCAGTTTGAAAGCACGTCAAAGTGCAAGTAGATAAATAGGTACCGCTCCAGCGGGAAGGAAATGGCGTTTCCATGCGCTGCTCTGGTTCACCAGAAGCGGCTTAGTCATTCTGGCCACATGACCCGGGAAAACTGTTTGCGGACAAACGCCGGCTCCCTTGGCCTATAGAGCAAGATGAGCGCCGCAACCTCAGAGTCGTCCGCGACTGGACCCAACAGTCAGGGGTACCTTTACCTTTACCTTCAGGACATGGTTAGGACTCCCCATCAACACCACGCCTTGCTTTCAGTCTTATCTGCAGATTAAGGAGCAGGTTGTTTCTCAATGCTTCATTCAGATTTTACTGCTCTCAAACCAAGAGGTTGAGGGGGAAGAGAGCTATGAAAAAAGGGTTGAAACCAAGGGTACGTAATTTGCACCAGAGACTTAGGCCTGGACTGCAATACCTCAAGGATTGCCTCTTTCCATATGAATCTACCAGGACCCTGAGATTATCTTCTGAGGCCCTCCTTTGGGTGCCTCCTCCTCGAGAGGTCCAGAAGGTGGCAACACGAGAAGGGGCCTTCTCTGCAGTGGCTCCCCATCTGTGGAATGTCTTCCCAGGAAAGTCTGCCTGGTGCCTTCATTATGCACCTTTAAGCGCAAGGGAAAAACGTTCCTCTTTAACCAGGCTTTTGGTTGATCTGATTTACATCTCATGCCCTTTTAAAATGTCGAAATAAATAAAAAATTGTCCAGTTGCATATTAGAGACCAACTAAGTTTGTTCTGGGTATCATGCACACTTCTTCAGATACACTGAAACAAAAGTCACCAGACCCTGACTTCTGGTGACTTTTGTTTCAGTGTATCTGAAGAACTGTGCATGCACACGAAAGCTTAACCCAGAACAAACTTAGTTGGTCTCTAAGGTGCTACTGGACAATCTTTTATTTATTTCGACTGTGTCAGACCAACATGGCTACCACCTGAACCTTTTAAAATGCGTTTGGCTTTTTTTTGGGGGGGGGGTATTAGATTGTTGTTTTTAGTTTTATTATGTATTTTGTGGTTTTATATCTTGATTTTATTCTGTGAACCGCCCTGAGATCCCCAGGTATAGGCCGAATAACAACAACAACAACAACAACAACAACAACAACAACAACAACAACAACAACAACAACAGTGTGTGGAGCACCCTGCTTTATGGTAGTGAGTTGTGGGCAACTTACACTCGCCAGGAGTGCTAGAAGCTCCAGCGGATCTCTCCCAAGTGAGTGACACCGATTTACCACCTCTATCGCTTCCATATCACGATCAAGGGATAGAAGCAAGAGGTAGCGACATTATCCGCATGCTAATGAAAGTTGACTCCCAACCTCTGGCTGCTGGAGGCAAGAAATAACCTGGTGGCCCTCAGCCAATCTTTTGGCAGTAGATGTCCAACCTGGAGGACCAATGAGACCATGGAAGGGGTGAGGGTAGGCAGGCTCTAGCCCACAGGAAGTGACATAAACCCAGCTGATCAGTATAAAATGGCAGGCCCTTCGTGGGACCAGAGAGAGAAAGAGAATCAAGGGATAGAAGCAATAGGTAGTGCCATCATTGGCATGCTAAAATGACAGACGCTTCATGGGACCAGAGAGAGAAAGAGAGAGAGAAGGTATCTTGCCAAGCCAGCCTGACAAACACTAGACCGACCCTAGAACTTCTGGGCATCCAATGAAGCTGAATGCTGGAAGATTCAGGGCAGCCCAAAGAAAATAATGCTTCACAGAGCACGTTGTTAACTTTATGGAACTCTCTTCCAGGGGAGGCAATGATGGCGACCCACCTAGTTGGCTTTGAAAGAGGATTTGGCCAATTCACGGAGGAGGAGAGGGCTATTGACAGCTACTAGCCACAATGCCTCTACTAGCTCTGCCTTCCATAGTTGGAGGCAGCAATGCTTCTGAATACTAGTTTCTGGAAACTGTGGGAGGGGAGAGTTGCTCTTGTGCTCAGATCCTACTTGTGGGTTTCCCTCAGGGATCTGGTTGGTCACACCAAGAGCAGGATGCTGGACTAGATGGGCCACTGGCCTGATCCAGCAGGCTCTTCATACATGCTTAAGCCAGCTTCCGCCGCTGTGGCTCTACCACGGACATTTTTCCATTGCGTAACAGGATCGACTGAGCTGCTCCACCGAGCCCCGGAATCACAAAAACGTGCCAAGAGAATATTTCCGCTGAGTTTCCAAGCTGGGGTTGTTTTGGGGCGGGCAAAAGAGAGAGGTTTCCAGGCACAAGCCAGCTCCCTTGTTTTGCGACACTCGCGCAGCTGAAAGAACAAGACTGCCGCCACCCCACCAGCGCACCCCGCCTGCGCCACAGCCCCCTTGCCCACGTCGCCTGGGGTTTGCAGAGGGGACGGCCTTCCCCCTCTGGCTTTGTGAGGGGGGCCTGGGGCCTGCCACCCCACCACTCGGTTGCTATGCTAGCCACAGGCAGCCGGCAGATGGGCCCAGAGGGTGGCAAGGATGGAGGAGCCCCACGCTGAGTTAGCAAAACATGCCGTCACGCTAGAGCAACACAAAGCACCGGTCAACACAACGTGGCAACTGGGAATGGGGTGGGGAGAGGGCGGCCACGCCCAGGGCCATGCCGGGACAGGCCGGCTCTGAGCGGCTCTCTGGCTCACGCTGCGGCCCTAGGGAGCCGGCGACATTTAACAAGAGAATTTGCCTCAAGAACAATGCAGCCCTCGGCCTCGGCAGTTGCTAAGGGAACTATTTTAAGGCAGAGGGAACAAGCAGATCCCATGAATGACGACGGGAGATCTTTGGCCAGGGTATCCGTGCCTTCGGGGTTGGGGTGGAAGGAGAGAGGGAACAAGGGTCTAGATTATCAAGGGGTCTTAAGATTTTAGAGCTGGAAGGAATGCTGTTTAAAAGTTGCTCCTCATCTGCTGGTGCTTAGCAATATATAAATGTATTAAAGATATAAAAGAAGAGAGCAATACCATGGTCTTATTCACACATGCAGCCACAAGTGACCACATCTGGATGCTGCCACTTTTTATTTAGTTGAAAGAATGTTCTGTCTTTTTCCTCCATTCCCTAGCCCTGAGCTTTTGTGAACCTGGTATCGGTGAGAGTGTTGGACTAAGACCCTGCGAGGAACCAGGGTTCAAATCCCCACTCGGCCATGAAACTCGCTGGGTGACCTTGTGGGAGGCAGGGGGCAGCCACTGCCTTTCTCAGCCTAACCTACGCCACAGGGTTGTTGTGGGGGTTAAATGAGGAGGGGGAGGGAACTGTGCACGCCGCCTTCAGCTCCTTGGAGAAGAAGGTGGGCAGATTTGAGAAGCACAGTGCAGGAAAGATTAGGCCTAAGAAGCCAAATCAAGCCTAGACCAAAGGGAAGGAGGTACGCCTCTGCTTACATGCATTCAGTTCCTTCTCCCAAGGCACAGTCTGCCCATTTTACAGATGCACCATCGTTCCTCTCATGGACAAATACTTGCACACTCTGCTGACTCTATAAATGTACTTCTGCAAACTCCATATCTTTTGCCCAGGACTTCTGGCAATTTTGCTGGGGAAGCTTCCAACACAGGAGATGTCGTGAAAGCTCTCTGACCCTCTTCCTCCAAGCGCCCAACAAATAGTCGTGCGAAATTGTATCTCCCACTGGCTCGGTGCACTCGCATGCCCGGTTTATGCCAAGGATTCAGCCGGAGGCCTGTCAGGCTGAGGTCATGAATACTCTGCCTATTGTTAGAGGATGCTGAGAGGGCTCGGTCCGAGAAGACAGACAGAGACAGGCTGAGCAAGAAAGGAAGGCGGAAGCAAGAGAAGCAACAGAAAGGAGAAGTCAGTCAGTAGCAAAGAGGACTCCCTGCACAGTTGCATGTGCAAAGATGCATGCGCAAGGAAAGCCAGAGATGAATAAGTACAACTTTCCAGCAGCCAAAGAAACTGTGCACAGAAGCAGGTGTACTAGAACTGTCAAGTATACAGCGATGCATGAATACAGAGAGTGGTGTATGCAACAGGTAAAGTCTAGCCTGGTTCACCCGAAACAAAGACCGAAAGCAAAGTTGCATGCCGATTCTTACAAAGTATGCATGCACCATTTATGCACAGGCATGAGAAAGGGCTCAGGGTGCACCAAGTGGCTGCAGTAAGGGATTGTCCAAGAGGTGAACCCTCTACTACTGGTTCAGTGCTGTGGTAAGTAAGTGGGAGCATGGGAAATGAAGGGGGAGCATGGGGAGTGACCTGGGGAAAGGCCAATACATCTTTTCCCAGGACCCCCACCCTCAACCCCCAGGTGAACGCCTGGAGGCAGAAGCAGAGTTTACACCGTTCCCAGACAATTTCATACTGCTGAGACGTCCTCCATCTTCGGGTGGAGAAAACTGCAAAGCGAGAACAGAACAATGCGTCCCAAGGCCTCCCAAAATCTGATGTGGCCTGCTTGCATGTGCATTTACAGAATGAAATAATACGTAAAAGCACAGCAAGGCAGAAGTTTTATCAGCATGTAACAAAAAAACACTGGCTAGCGACCTCCAAGGGAGCATGGAAGGCTGAGAGTATAATTGTGCAAAGCCAAGCGAGCCTCTGAATGTAGGGTTTGGACTATGTACACCAGCTCTGAAAAGCTGAATGGCAGGCCCAGGATGCCCCTCCCCTTCCTCTCCCCCCACCCCAGAGGCTGCAAGGACTTATAAAGATGTATTTCCACCCCCAGTTCTCTCCCTGCTCCCCAGGACATGGCAGGCTCCTTACTGCGGCAGCGGGCACATCGGCTCTGGTCATACTCCAGCAGCTCAGAGGGGCGCAGGCGGTCCTTTGGGGATGGCTTCCAGCGCTCTTGCTGCAGGCGGATGCGAGCTGCTTCGTCCTTGGCGTAGGCTCCCAGGTCCTGCGTGTAGCGGCCATACATCTGGGGACGGAACACACAGCGAAGGGTCAAGGACACAGCCGGGCACGTGAAGGAGGAGATGCAGCAATTTGGGTGGTCAGAAGGCACCTCCCTGCCCTTGGAGGTCAAGGGTCAATCTCCCATGGATGGATGAGGCCTTCCTGCTATGCATACAACTTGCCCAAAGTACTGACCCTGCAATGTTCAGGAGAATAGCGCATAATGCAAGGGGAAGGAGAGAGACCGGAAACTATGAAATTTCCCCCTTTATCCCAGAGGTTCGCAGTTATTTGGAGGTACACAAAATGCACTCAGCACATGTTCAGTGGTGCTCTCCTCCTTTCCTTGAGAATGTAAGAAGAGTCCTTCTGGATCAGGCCATAACATCGATCTAACTCTGCATTTTGTTCCCACAGACGCCCATCAGAAGAGCACATGCAGATTATTAATGCAGCAGCACTCCCTGGCTGTTGTCTCTCAGGGACTGGAGTTCGGATCCTGGAGGCAGCATATAGCCATGATGATGTCCAGAAGCTGCTGCTCGGCCCCATCCTCCCTCCCACGGCAGTAAATTCCTCAAGTTAGCTATCCACTGTGCGAAGCACTAGCTTATCTCGTCTAAAATGTTCCAGGGTTGAGGAGATCTTGGAACAAAAAACAAATCTCAAGGTTAAGCCCTCAAGCAACCCTTAGCTTGTTTTTAAAGAGAGGTGTCCAGGCTCCATCTTGCCTCTCTGACCTGCATCCTCCCCGATTCCTACTCCAGGTGTAGGGCTGTACTCAGTGGTGGGGCCAGGCTCCAGGCAAGGCTGTGTGAAAGCTCAGAGGGCTCCTGCCTTTCAGCCTAGACAAAACTGGGTTAGTCAGTCATCTGTCACGGATGCTTAAGTCAAGATTCCTGCACTGCTGGGGGTTGGACGAGATGACCCTTGGTGTCCCTTCCAACTACAGTCTATGATTCCATGCTCTCACGTCCTAGGAGTTGAGCTGGCACTGTGGCCACTTGATAACATCACCTCCTACAGACCCTACACTTCCGAGTGCAGCTCCTTCACCTTGTCCTAGGAGCCTAGAATAGGCTCAGCCCCGCTCTCTCTGCTGACACTATCCACAACATACACAAAGTCCTTTGCTCTGAGCAAAGCTGGCCAGGCTCTCTGCATCTTTCCTGTTTGGCCTAGAGACCCAGAAACATCACTACCCTTTGGTACCATTGCCAAAAGCCTTGCGAGGATGGAAGGAGCAGAATCCCTTAACATCCTGCTGGGATCGGGACATAGCTCCAAAGGTAAAACATCTGCCTTGCATGGGGCAGGTCCCTGGTTCAATCCCTGGCACCTCTGGCTCTTTTTAAAACAAATCACCATTATCATCATCTCCAACTAGGGCTGGGAGAGCACCCCTGCCTGAAACCCTGGGAAGCTGCTGCCAGTCAGTGTAAACAATACTGAACTAGATGCACCAATGGCTTGGTTCGGTATAAGGCACCTTCCTATGCCCCTATGTGTGCGAGCATGTTTGCTATCATACAATCGATGACCAGGAAAACAGTAATTAACCACCACTGCTCCAAAGTGTTGGTGCTGACCTTTAAAGCCCTAAATGGGCTCGGTCCAGTATACCTGAAGGAGCGTCTCCACCCCCATCGTTCTGCCCGGACACTGAGGTCCAGTACCGAGGGCCTTCTGACGGTTCCCTCGTTGCGAGAAGCCAAGTTGCAGGGAACCAGGCAGAGGGCCTTCTCGGTAGTGGCACCTGCCCTGTGGAACGCCCTCCCATCAGATGTCAAAGAGAAAAACAGCTACCAGATTTTTAGAAGACAACTGAAGGCAGCCCTGTTTAGGGAGGCTTTTAATGTTTAATTGTTTTATTTCATTTTTCTGTTGTAAGCCGCCCAGAGTGGCTGGGGAAACCCAGCCAGATGGGCGGGGTATAAATAATAAATTATTATTATTATTATTATTATTATTATTATTATTATTATTATTAGCAGCCCGTGAGGTGGAAAGTTGTTCAAAAGTTGTTTGGCCTTTCCAGTGGTTTTTCGCTTGCTGGGGAGACACCAGAAGGTGGGAACAAACTTCCTTCTCGCTCAGTGGGGTGGACTCTTGCTTGCGCATTTCCCCTTATCTCAGCATAAATAGAAGCAATAGAAGCTTCCAGCTTTGATTCAGAAAATAAAACAAACAGTGTTCTGCAGAAAAGCCCATGAACATCCCAGCACAGCCCTTTCCCAGAACACAGGAAGGTCCATCAACACTGGTTGGCAGCAGCTCTCCAAGGATTTCAGATGGAGACAACTGGGGCTGAACCAGGGACCTTCTGCATACAAAACAGATGCTTCTACCGGTACCCCTGAGCTATAGTGCTTCCCCTTCCTCTCTCTCCACGTTTCCCATCCTCTTGGCTCGCTGGCAGCCAGGCAGTTCTGCCAATGATGCAGACCAGGCAGAGAGAAGGATCTAGGCAAAGCAAACACAGAGGCCTCTTCCCTCTCCAAGGAGGCCCCTCCAGAACAATGGCAGGCAGATAAGGAGGCTGCCCTGCGGATCAATAGCCATTGTTCCCCAGTGCAATGCTACTCCCAGCACTGAGGCCGGAAACGGGCTGGCGCTCCCAGCTGGCACTGGCGAACGGCGCCACCCAGCCAGCCTGATGTCACGAATAGCCACGTGGGCCTGGGCAAGGGCGGTGGGGGTCAAGCCAGGCCAGGCTGAGCACCGGCAAAGAGGTAGCCACAACCCAATCAAGGTAGCCCAAAGGAAGCCCCCCTGCTCTCTCGGCCTCAGCTCTGCCATCTGTAACATGGGCGTGAAAATACGGTTGTGTACAGAGAAACCATTCACGGACAGGGGTGGCTCCGCTGAGCTCTAGAAGTCCCTTCCCACCCTCCAGGATCACCCAGCAGGAGTCTTCCAACCAGGAAATTATCATTGAGGGGTCAGTGGTTGCATTCGGCCTGTCCGTTCAGCCTGTCCAATGATTTAACTGCCTGGCTTCCCTCCCATCTGCCCTAAGCCAGGAATACCAAAGAGCCAGGAGAAGTTAGCAGGGCAGGCAGGGTGGGGAGAGAGAGAGAGAGAGAGAGAGAGAGAGAGAGAGAGAGAGAGAGAGAGAGAGAGAGATGTAGGGCCCTTCCAAAAAGTCATTTTTATTGTACACACCTGATTATTGGTGCACACAAGGGCAGTTACACACAAGCCGCTTTCAACACGACTTTGCTTCTTCAAATAAAACACGCTTAGACTTGCAGAATTTTGCACATCGTGAATCACAGAATTGCAGAGTTGGAAGGGTCATCTAGTTCAGCTGAAGCATCCATGACCAGTGGCCACCCAACCTCTGCTTAAAAGCCTCCAAGGAAGGAGAGTCCACAACCTCCCGAGGGAGACCCTTCCACTGTCGAACAGCTCTTATATCAGAAAGTTTTTCCTGCTGTTTAGTTGGAATCTCCTTTCTCATAAATTGAAGGCATCGGTTGGGGTCTTACCCTCCAGAGCAAGAAAGAACAAGCTTGCTCCATCTTCCATGTGACAGCCCTTGAGATATTTGAAGATGGCTATGCTATCTCCTCTTACTCTCCTCTTTTCCAAGTTAAACATATCCAGCTCCTTCAACCATTCCTCATAAGGCCCTTAATCATTTTGGCCGCCCTCCTCTGCACATGTTCCAGCTTGTCAACATCCTTCTTAAACTGTGGCGCTCAGAGTTGGACACGGCATTCCAGGTGTGGTCTGACCAAGGCAGAATAGAGTGGGACTATGACTTCCCTTGATCAGGACATTAAAATTCTGCTGATGCAGCTTGGAATAGAGTTGTGCTTTTTTTTGCTGCTGCTGCATCACACTGCTGACTCAAGTTAACAGGTTGAAGAGTTGTGAGCACATCCATCATGTGGGCATCGTTACAAATGTCAAGGAGGGAAACCCTGAAGGAGGAAGTGATAGAACTGGGTCCTACCAGACTGGTGTTTCTCCCCACACCCACTGGGCTCTTCCCTGTCCCTTGCAGAACAAGTCCTTGCTCCCTGCGCAGCAGCCCCACGGAGGACCAGCAGCCCAGCCCAGCCCAGCAGCCCCAGGCAAGGCTGGCTGTGCCCTGATCTCCCTTTCCTGACATACATTAATTGGTTTGGGATTCTGACCTGCCATCCACCTTTCCTAAAAAGGAATTGCAGGCCTTATTATATGCCGCTTCCAACTACTACAGTGGAACCTCGGTTTATGAACACCTCGGTTTACGAATTTTCGGTTTACGAACGCCACGGACCCATCTGGAACGGATTAATTCACTTTCCATTACTTTCAATGGGAAAGTTCACTTCAGTTTATGAACGCTTCAGTTTAAGTACTCTGCGGACCGTCTGGAACAAATTAATCCACTTTCCATTACTTTCAATAGGAAAGTTCACTTTGGTTTATGAACGCTTCAGTTTATGAACAGACTTCCGGAACCAATTGTGTTCATAAACCGAGGTACCACTGTACTTGCTAAAACATCTCCTGCATGCACCCAATTTCCACAGGAATTATATATACTGCTTCACTACCTGTGTACTGATTTGTAATCAAACACCCTCTAATGAAAAGATTATTTCTTTGGAGTCACTTCCAGGTGGCCCTGTTTGCTGAGCAACCCCCTTGATTGATTTTCAAGGGGAATGACCCTTTACTGAACCTTCACTCTGATTTGTCTGCAGGTCTTATGATATTGCACCCAGAACTATCCAGTGCATTTTCTGCCCCTTACTGCAAAAAAGAGGAGGAGAAGTCCAGTTTGGGGAGGAAATGAGTTTCTTGCAAGAGCTTTAATTATGCAACCTGAATTTGCCAGTATGTGACTCAATCACATCAGAAAATGATGATTATCTGGGAATGCCATCAACCTGCTTATTGAAGACTCTGGTTTATTTGCAGGGGGATTGGATGACATGGGCTATTTAATGAGTGTTTATTGTGATTTGTTTGCGGAGATTTTAGATGACATTGCATCAAAGCAAGTGTTATGCCACATTTTCCTCTGCATTTTCCCGGCCCCTTCTTTATCTTCTGTGGAAGCAGGTTTGTTGCACAAGACCCCCAAGACCGACTATAACATCGCAATCTGAATTTGCCAGCGTGTGATGGAAATCCATCTGGGGGGGGGCAACTGAAATCGCCCTGGGGCTCCCTTTGCCTTCGGAACAATGCGCAAAAATTAACAGTGAGATCGTGACACACCCTGAAAACAGCTACATCCGTAGAACTCAAAAGCTTCAAGGGCACATAGAGAGGCCGTGCTCCGCATTTTTGGAATTCCTGCCTCCTCGTTGTTTAGGTAACAATGGTAAAGTTTGTTCTAGATTTAAGACTGAAAGCATACTTAGTCAGTATTATGTCCATCTCTCTTGTATTTCTTGCACCTACATTGGCAGCCAGGTAAAGACCTTTTCATCTTCCCAGACTCACAAGATCAGTTATCATTACCGGGCAGCATGCAGCTAAAACAGCTCTGCTAGCACAATAATAAATTTTAGCTGCACAGTTCCTTCCACCCTCTGGAGCAGATTTAGGAGTCGTGTCAGGGGCATGCAGAGGGAGGACAGGGCGATGAATTTCCACTTCATAGCTAAAAGTTCTTGTACTAGCAGAAGTGTTTAGCTGAGCGCCACCCATGGCTATTTTCCCTGCTGCTGGTTTTACTCTGATTGCGGATCACCTGTTTTAATTGTTGTGTTATGATTTGACATTCTGCTTTCACAGTTCATGGTTATAACCTCTTGTCTGTGGACTGCCAAGAAATTTGTGCTGCTGTTCAGAACGGGTAGTGAAGAAACGCTGTCAGTAAAATGAGGTGAGTAATTTCTTTGTGTCCCACCATCCGACACATCAAATTGTCCAATGATTTCTGGGAGACTGTGATGCTTCCAGGATCCCTCCACTTTTCTGGGCTGCAGCCCAGCCTGAGATAAGGAATTCTGGTGCGCCCTTACTCCCTCTGTTGGAAAATGGGTGGCTGTGGGCATTTAATGCTGCGCAGAACCTCTACAAGAAGCTCAAATGCGCCTAACATGGCCGCAGTGTATGTGGGTTGCCAGTGTCCAGGGCAGGCAAGCTGCCGATGCCACAGGAGTGCCTCCCCCCCCCAAAAAAAATGAATCCTTAAAAACAAAACCCATTCAACTTGGTGGTCATCATTACATCTTCTGGGTGCGAATTCCACAGTTCAGCTATGCACTGTGCAAAAAAAGTAAATTCTTTTGTCTGCAATCAATCTTATTTCAACTTTCAGCTTCTGTCCGTGAGGTCTAATGTTGTGAGATGGAGGAAAACTTCCTCTCCTCTTCCCACCCCACCCTCCGCCACCCCACAACGTGACACTTAGGTAAAGGAACTCTAATGCTAAGTAGGAAGATTCAGAATACTCCAGAGACAATTCCAGCCCAGGAGAGGGGCAGAGTTGAAGAGTCTCAATTGTGGGTTGAATTGTCAGCAAGCTCAGTTTCAAAAAGATATAATGTTCAGGAACGTTGAGGGGAAGGTGGCTGCCCTCTTTCCATGTTGCTAGATTCAACCGCTCACTGAGAAAGAAAGAAAGAAAGAAAGAAAGAAAGAAAGAAAGAAAGAAAGAAAGAAAGAAAGAAAGAAAGAAAGAAAGAAAGAAAGAGGAGAAAACCTGCCAGCCTTTATTCTCTCTGGCACAATTTCCTGGTCTGCCCCTGCCACAGAGTGCCAAGAGCACTGGATACAAAGGGAACAGCGGCTGAAAATCTGTGTCATGCTGAATTTATTCAGCAAATCTCTCCCAGGCCGCTCTAATCAGTCCCGATCGGCTGCACGCGGAACAACGGGAGCTTGTGAAGTTTAATCCCAAAGGACCCTCTGCCCTGCTGGGTCCAGGGATGGCTAAGGTGGAGGCAATTCTGCTCAGAAGCATTTTCTCCGCATAGAAGCCCAGCGGCTTCTCCCGACACACACAACTTTTGCTTCTCGTGGTGGAGTTCCCATGCCAAAGTGACTCGCCGAGGAACCTGCCTGCCACACTGCAAAGGAACCCTGGCACACTGCAAAGGACTCTGGGAGGTTTCCTAAGGTGTACAACTAAGGGCCAGGCTGCAGAGTCACGTCAAATCCACGAATGCATTCAATGCGCCTGTTTCATTCCTTTGGAAAGATACAGAGTTCCCAGCACCCTTAACCAAACCTCTTCTTCCTATCTATCTATCTACTGATTGATTGATCAATCTTTCCTATCGCTAAGGCTGTGGTGAAAACACACTGAGACACCAAGCATGCCAACCTGACTAGAGGAAGTGCAGGATAAAAAGTTAACAAAAAAATAATCATTAATTTCCAAACAGGAGTCCGGAGCGAGGCATCTGTCCCCAAGCACACAGCGCTAATTGTCCATCAATTGCATCTTCACATCAGTCAGATTCAGGGAGACGATATATAAATCTAATTCTTGACAGATCTTAAAATAACTGGGGCTTTTTTCATGTTTCCAACTCTGCCAAGCATTAAGTTGTCTTTAGATACAGCATGGTTTTATGTCACTTTAGCAATTGGCCCCGTTTTTGTGGGCCATCACACAAAGGCTTCAGTCATAAGAATCTCGGGTAGACGCTGGAACAGGACGAGACGTCCAGAGAAGCAACAGTACAAAAAAGCACATCCTTGGCTTGAATCTCTCCCGTGACACAAACTTTCTAGGTGGCAAGATAAGTGTTCAAACTCATTGTGCGGGCACCCACCCACCCACAAACTAGCCATCTGCTACACAGGGATAATACTACTAATTCCCCATTATGGAATTCTTGCATTGGTTCACACAGCACATAGTTAATCTGTGGAACTCGCTGCCGCAGGAGATGGTGATGGCTGCCAACTTGGATTATTTTAAAAGTGGACTGGGCAAATTAACAGATGGTAAGGTTATCAATGGCTACTAGCTGGAGGCAGGAGGGGAGAGTGCCCTTGCCCTTGGGTCCTGCTTGTGGGTTTCCCACAGGGTTCCTGTTGGCCACTGTGAGAACAGGATGCTAGACTGATGGACAGTTGGCCTGATCCAGCAGGCTCTAATTATGTTACTTATTCAACGGAGAGGCATTCCATTTACTGACAGCTGTGGGGCCACACCACTAACACTGTTCCTAACATCATCACATGGAAAGCGAAGGAAACTTGTTTTCTCCTGCTCCGGAGGATAGGATCCAGACCAATGGATTCCAAGTTACAAGAAATGAGATTCTGACGAAACATCAGGAAGAACTTTCTGAGAGTAAGGGCTGTCTGACATGGAGGTTTTTAAGCAGAGGTTGGATGGCCATCTGCCATGGATGCTTTAGCTGAGATTCCTGCACTGCAGGGGGTTGGACTAGATGACACTTGGGGCCCCTTCCAGATCTACAATTCTATGATTCCATGATCATCACTATCTCCACCTTGGGGCCTGGGCTAGTTGTGATGTCAGGAGAGGGGCTAGAGGCACAGACCCATCAATGCATGGAACCCTGCTCAAGTGAAGGTAAATTTCTTAACACATGAAGGGGTTGTTGAGCTTGGACATCTGCTACAGGGAAGCTGACACAGAGAATCATCTCGTCCAACCCCCTGCAATGCAGGAATATCAGCTACAGTACCCATGACAGATGGCCATCCAAACCTCCAAGGAAGGAGTGTCCACAACCTCTAGTGGGAGTCTGTCCCACAGCTGATCAGCTCTTACTGTCAGAAAGCTTTCCCTGATGTTTAGTTGAAATCTCCTTTTCTTGTACTGTAACTGCAAGCCAATCCATCGAGTCCGACCCTCCAGAGCAGGAGAAAACAAGCATGTTCCCTCTTCAATGTAACAGCCCTTAAGATATTTGAAGAAGGCTATCACATACACAGAAGGAAGGATGGCCACCAGCTTTGCAAGGTCAATCCCCATCGTGACCAGGTGGGGCTGGGCGTGTTCCTTCTCTGAAATCTGGGGTGCTACTCCTGGCCAGTGTAGACCAGATCTGTGGAACTCTGGTCTTCCAGATGTTGCTGAACTACTACTGCTTTATGGAAGTGTGTCATGGACAACTTCCAACTGCCAGGAGTGACGGCTCAATGCCTTCCACATGTGCTGTGTCAAGAAGGAACGCCATGGCGCATCTGCAGCAGTACAACTGAAAGCCTTCCTCTGCCCCAGTTGCAACAAAACATGTCTCTCCTGTATCGGTCTGTACAGCCACAGCAGGTGCTGCAACCTTCAACAGTCTGACTTCACCCCCAAAGGCGCACTCCTCCATTGTCTCCCAAGACAGACAGGTGCCAGCAACAACTCCCGTCAGCCCCAGCAAACATGGTCCCTCTGAGCCCTCAACTGCAGAGGGCTCAATAAAATGTGGAAGTATATGAATGGTTGCTTGGCATACAGTGATGCCAGGACAGAGCCAGCCATCATGGCCCCTTCACCTGAGTGGCACATGGAAAGCCCATTCCCAGCCTTCCACAGTGACCTCCAGACTGACCAAGAAACAGACCCTGGTGCAAAAGGAAAAAAAGGCCCAAGGCTAGGCTATGCACTGGGAGCCAACTTGATTCTTAACAAAGTGGGTCACCAAGGACAGGAAGCAACATTCCCACTGGAGGACAGCATGTGCTAAACTTCTGATAAGTGGATTAATAGGCACTGCTTCAGAAAGATACCAGACAACAGATTCAGGGCAAGTAGTAGCTTGGGCTTGGGGAAAGAAGGTGTTTAGACTGGGAAAATGGCAGCAGAAATGTTACCCCATCACAGAAACAGAAAAACAAGGAGACCCACAATGTAGATCTTCTGCCATGGCTTGGCCATTGGCTTTGAATGTTCCAAATCAGGGGTGGGCAAAAGACAGAATGGAATCAACTGGTAGACTGTGGGTGGTTTTGCAGTAGATCAGCATGGCTTTCCACATTCCCTCTGTTTAATGGTATTAACAACAATAGGACTCTTACCCATTCCAGAATTAGGCTGATAAACGGAATAACCCTTGAAGGTCAACAAGACATGGGATCTGTGTGTGGAAGGATTGTGAGCTTAGCTCCGTTCTGGCACTCAAAACAATCCCCTCTCGGCTTCCAGATGACCCATCGCTCGAGCTTTCACCCAGATTTTTTTTTGCACAAAGTTTGCAGGGAGGTTAAACCACATTGGCTATTTACTGAACATTCGCCCTGATTTCTTTGTGGGCAGATTATAGCTACAACGTTGTGCCAAGCCATTCTTTTCCCACGCTTTTAAGTGCATTTTCTCTTATAGCAAGAAGTCCAATTGTTGTTGCATAAGAGCACCAACCAACTTCGATTCTGCAACCTGAATTTTTCAGCATGCAATTGAATTTCACGCCCAAATCGTGACAGTGTGGATGAAGCACCCCTGGGTTCAGCAGCTGTTCAGAGATTATTATTTTTTAGTTCAAAATGTGTCTTTTACAGCTGGATCCAGTTGTAGATCCTACAAGCCTAAAGTCTGTCTGCTGCTGTTATGAATGCAAACTCTTCCAAATGTTAAAGCTTGTACCCACCACCCAAAAGGAATCCACTCTGTGTTTCTCTACATCCGTTGTTGAGAATTCTTCCCAACTGTTTTATGTAATTCACTTCCATAAGTTTTGGTGCTGTGCCAATAGCTCACAAAGTTTAGAAGCGAGATTAGACAAATGGATGGAAGAGGTCTCTCAATGGCCACTAGTTGTGTCAGACTGGGGAGACACAGGTTCAAATCCACCCTGCTGGGCCATGAAGCTCAAGAATCCGCCTTAGGCCAGTAGTCATCAGTCTTCAACCTGGCCTACCCCACAGGGTTGCTGTGATAATAAAAAGGAGAAGGTTGAAAGACCTTGAACACATTCTTTTGATCTCTGGAAGAACGGCAGGCCAGAAATGTAATAAATGAATGAACGGAACGGAACGGAACTCTACGGAATGAAACCCACAGGTTCAGAGGCTGGAAGTCACAGAATCATGGAATTGTAGAGTTGGAAGATACCACCAAGGGTCATCTAGTCCAGCCCTCTGCAATGCAGGAAACTCAACTAAAGCATCCATGGCAGATGGTCGTCCAGACTCTGCTTGAAAACCTAAAAGGAAGGAGAGTCCACTGCCTCTACTGGGAATCTGTTCCACTGTCAAACAGCTCTCGGTGTCTGAAAGTTCTTCCTAATGTTGGGTCAGAATCTCCATTCTTGTACCTCGAATTCAGCATGAGGAGGTGCTAACAAGTCAGAGATCACTACAGGGGCCTGGCAACCGCATTTTTTAGCTAGGCTACCAAGGCCAGCCATCAATTATGAACCAGTAGATCGGAACCCCAAATAAGCAGGCAAGCCAGAAGGAAACTGCAACAGCATTGCATCGCTGACCACAGTCCATCACACCACATGCGGTGTTTGATTCTGCGAATGTCGAACACAGGCTTCTTTATCTGCACTGTGTAAAAATTGCTGGCAAAGGAACTGGCATGAAACGTCCTGGATAGATAATACAGTCATTCTCATATTATGCTTTAGAAGGTTCAAAGTGATTCACACATATTTTATCTCAGTAATCTTTGCAACCATTCAGGATTATTATCAATCCCTTATTGCCGGGGGATTGGGGGGGGGGGAGAAGAAGAGCCAAGGCTGAGAGATAGGGCCTTGCCTATGGCCACCAAGTGCGTTCGTGGACAAAAAAAATATTTCAGCCCTCCCCCCCCACTCCCCAGTGCCCTCCAGACACTTTGGACTCCAGCTGGCTATGGGTAATGGGTGGGGAAGGCGGCAAGACCCACAAATCATCAGATGTCATGGAAATGAACAACTATCTGACTTTTAGAGGACATCTAAAAGAGGACATCTTTAGAGGACATCTTTAAAAAAAATGAAGGCAGCCCTGTTTAGGAAAGTTTTTAATGTTTGATATTTTATCATATTATTATTATTATTATTATTATTATTATTATTATTATTATTATTATTATTACTTTGGGAGCCGCCCAGAGTGGCTGGGGAAACCCAGCCAGATGGGCGGGGTACAAAGAATACATTATTATTATTATTATTATTATTATTATTATTATTATTTATTATCTTTCCTTTCTGCAGCAAGCAGCAATGCTTGTGGATCCAAAGCAGTAATACACGAGGGAGACGTCAGCACTTTGCGGGGAAGGAACCCCAAGACTTGCAGAGGTACAATAAATAAATATATGAGCATGCTCAGTGTTCTGAGGAATGCAGACTGGCTGTTCTGGCAGGGAATGGAAAACCAGATGGGAGGGAGGAGGGATGAAATGGAGTTTCCTGGAGGCGGGCATGGGCTGCGCGGCTGGAACAGGAGCTGTCTACGCCCCGTTTGTTCCAGGTCCCACTTACTGGAACTGCTTTGGACAACAACAACAACAACAACAAGAGCTTTTGGTTACTGAAAGGGTAAAAACAGATATGCTAATGGCACCCACGTAAGTAAGGGTCATGCCTACTTTGACCCCAAGTTGCTGTCAAGACTATCCGTCCCTTGTTCTCTTCTTAACAAAATGAGCAGCAACTAAAAGAACAGATCCGTTTGTCTCCCTTGAATGTAGGTTGCCATGAGAGCTGATCACAGCCACGCAGGCTTTGCAGACTGAAGGCAGAAACTCCCAAACATGCCCAGGATTGGGCTGCTTAGTGCTTTGGTGGCCATACACACCAACAATCCCTACCTGGCAGAGGGAATGCCTAACTCACTATCCCTGGGATAGCCAACACGGCATCCTCAAGGTTTTTGGGACTACGACTGCCATCAGCCTCAGCAAGCACAGCCAAAGGCCTGGGGTGATAGAATCACAGAGTTGGAAGAGACCACAAGGGCCATGCAGTCCAACCCCCTGCCAAGCAGGAAACACCATCAAAGCATTCTTGACATATGGGAGTTGGAGTTCAGCAACATCTGGAGGGTCGCAGTTTACGCAGCCCTGCATTACAGGGAGAGATATCCATGTGTCATTGCAAAAAGATTGCTTGCATGTGTACGCAGGTGCAGAAAGAAGAGGGGCAGTTATTGCTTTGTTTTGTTTTTGTTCCTCTTTTTATTATGTATCTTGTGTTATTATCTTGCATTTTTATGCTGTGATCTTCCCTGAGCTCTTCGGATGGACGGCACTATACAAATAAATAAAATCATCACCATTTAGACTTCATTCCCCTCCCCACCCCACTCTATGCATTTGAGAATGCTGGTGTAAAGTGCTTCCTGACCCTCTTTTGCCTGTGCATGCACATGAACAAGAAGAAAAGAAGAAAAGAAGAAAAGAGATCCCTGCTTCCATTCCATGCCCCTCCACCTCCAGAAAGACATCCAATCCAGTTAGCAAATGAGTACTGCTGAGTATGGTTGGAGTTGCAGCTATTCTGCAATAAGCGAGATGGGAAGTAATAGTACCACTGTATTCTGCTCTGGTCAGACCTCACCTGGAGTACTGTGTCCAGTTCTGGGCACCACAGTTCAAGAAGGATACTGACAAGCTGGAACGTGTCCAGAAGAGGGCAACCAAAATGGTCAAAGGCCTGGAAACGATGCCTTATGAGCTTATGGCTTAGGGAGCTGGGTATGTTTAGCCTGGAGAAGAGAAGGTTAAGGGGTGATATGATAGCCATGTTCAAATATATAAAAGGATGTCATATAGAAGAGGGTGAAAGGTTGTTTTCTGCTGCTCTAGAGAAGCGGACACGGAGCAATGGATTCAAACTACAAGAAAGAAGATTCCACCTAAACATTAGGAAGAACTTCCTAACAGTAAGAGCTGTTCGGCAGAGGGATTTGCTACCAAGGAGTGTGGTGGAGTCTCCTTCTTTGGAGGTCTTTAAGCAGAGGCTTGACAGGCATATGTCAAGAATGCTTTGATGGTGTTTCCTGCTTGGCAGGGGGTTGGAATGGATGGCCCTTGTGGTCTCTCCCAACTCTATGATTCTAAGTACAGCTGGCTGCAATGGGAGATAAATCAGTATATTAAACACTGTTGGGGAGAGGGAGAGAGAAAGAGAGAGAGAGAAATAAGGACGGAATGTAGGAAGGTAAAGGTAAAGGGACCCCTGACTATTAGGTCCAGTCGTGACCGAATCTAGGGTTGCGGCGCTCATCTCGCATTACTGGCCAAGGGAGCCAGTGTAAAGCTTCCAGGTCATGTGGCTTTTGGCGAACCAGAGCAGCACACGGAAATGCCGTTTACCTTCCTGCTGTAGCGGTACCTATTTATCTACTTGCACTTTGACGTGCTTTAGAACAGTTAGGTTGGCAGGAGCTGGGACCGAGCAACGGGAGCTCACACAATCCTTGAAATGAGGACAGGTGTTGCAAAATTCCCTGCGTTCAGTATTAGATAGCCGCTGTTTTGCCACAAGGGGATCCTGCCTTTACACTGAGCCAGGCCACGGATCCATCAACCGATGTGATTGGTCAGTTAGATAAGTATTTCTATTATTTTACTGGATGGGGGAGGGGCAGCTGCCCCCCCTTGACTACACCCATGACCCCAGCTCTAACTCTGTGGCATCCCTGCCGGACAGGAAGCAAGGCAGGAGAGGAAGAGCTGCAGGGATGGGGGAGAGAGAGAGAGGAAGGGAACTCCGTATCACAATTCCCTGGAAAAAAGTTGTGCAACGTTTGCACTGGCAATTGGGGCAAGTGTATTGACTAGGGAGAGCATAAAAGCCCGTCATAAAATGGGATTAGGTGGCAGATAGCTCACCGGCGATAAGGCAGCCACCAGGGGAAAGATCAAGGTCAGCGGGCGGCAAAACTGGAACGGCCACAGAGAGTCGGGCAAACTTTTGCGGGGTGGGTGAAGGAAGCAGGGAGGGGAGGAAGAAGAAGAAGAAGAAGAAGAAGACGACAGGAGAGCACTCCAGTTCAGAAAAGCAAACACTGCAAAAAACAAGGGAACTGAAGCTTGTGGTTAGAAAGGGAGAGAGGGCCTGTCGATTAGGGTTTTCTTTATTCTTCTCAACAACAACAAAAAAGGCAGCACCTGCATTTCTTTATTTAGGATTGTCGCCAACCAAGCTGTCCCATTGGCGCAAGGACTCGAACAACAGATTTTCACTGGAAGTATATAAAGGGCAGAGCGCAAATGAATATTTCATGGTACAGGAGGGCCAGGCAAGTAAAGGCAAGGGGGATTCCAAACTGAGCCCCAACTTCCAAGGAAACCCCTAGTATTGAACACGTCGTCCACTTTTTCTTCTCCCCCACCCTCCATCCAGATATGGGCCAAAAGTTCTTTTAAGCTGCTCCCCACAGTGACAACAGCATCACAGTCCCCATCTGGAGCTTGCAAAGAGCCTATTTATGTATTCCAATGTGTTCCAGCCCATCCAAAGGTCAGGTTACAATGGTTTAAAAAACAAACTTACTTGTAAATATCAGGGCTATCTGCCACTCGACAAATTTCTAATTGATTAAATGCCTGGCTTTTTAATAGCTAGTTACTCAGTGAGAGTGTAAATAAGGTTTTCGAAACTGTGCCTCTAAGGGAACGGCATCTCTTAAGGCGTGAAACAACAAGAAATATTAAGGACATAAGAGGAGCCTGCTGGATCAGGCCAAGGGCCCATCTAGTCCAGCATCCTATTCTCACAGGGCCCAACATGCAAAGTCGACAATTAAGACTTTTGTGAAAGAGCACTCTCCCCTCCTACAATTTCTAGCACGGAGAATTCAGAGGCCTCTGAACATAGGAGGCCTCCAGGATTTACATACATATTAGTGTTGCAGGCTCTGCCCTGTGAATAAACTCTTTGTTATTACTAAGAATATTAATAATAATTTTATTATTTATATGCTGCCCACCTGACTGAGTTGCCCCAGCCACTCTGGGAGGCTATCAGCACAATATAAAAAAATCAAACATTAAAAACTTCTCTATATAGGGCTGCCTTCAGATGTCTTCCGAAATTCAGATATTTGTTTATTTCCTTGACATTTGATGGGAGGGCGTTCCACAGGATGGGTGCCACTATCGAGAAGGCCCTCTGCCTGGTTCCCTGTAACCTCACTTCTTGCAGCGATGGAACCGTCAGAAGGCCCTCAGAGCAGGATCTCGATGTCTGGGATAAATGATGGGGGTGGAGATGCCATTTAGGGCTTTAAAGGTCAGCACCAACACTTTGAGTCATGCTCAGAAATGTTTTGGGAGCCAGTGAAGATCCTTTATGACCGGTGTTATGTGGTCCCGGCAGCCACTCCCAGTCACCAGTCTGGCAGCCGCATTCTGGATTAGTTGTAGTTTCCGAGTCACCTTCAAAAGTAGCCCCGTGTAGAGCGCATTGCAGTAGTCCAAGTGGGAGGTGACCAGCGCATGGACCACTCTGATGAGACATTGTGCAGGCAGGTCGGATCTCAGTTGTTGTGACCTGCACCTCCATGGATAGCTGTGAGTCCAGAATGACTCCTAGGCTGTGCACCTAGTCCTTCAGCGGCACAGTTGCCCCATTCGGGACCAGGGAATCCCCCACACCTGCCCTCCCCCTGCCCCCCCAAACAGTACCTCTGCCTTGTCAGGATTCAACCTCAATCCTATTTTTGGAGATTCAGCAGGAACTGTCCCTGCCTTCTTTCAGATGCTTCTTGAAAGCTGTACTTTTTAGACAATACATATTGCCATATCACAATATGGATTTCTCCTTTTAGCCAACCAGGACTTATGGATGTTTGATTGTTGTTTTCAATCATGGTTTATAGATATTTACAAATTGATATTTACAAATTGATTTCGTTGTATTTTATGATGTGAGCTGCCTTGATTTATTGTGTGCCCGTGCATAATCATAAATATTCAAAGAATCAAATAAGCCTGTTCTCACACTGAGCTATTTGTCCACCCGCCACCCCCCAGGGAGAATAGGATGCATCCAATTGACTACAAAGGAGCAAGGAAGTGGGGTGAGGGGGGGGGAGATCAGTTCCCACTGGCTCCCTGCTCAAACCAGCTTGATCAAGCTCTATCAAGGCATCATCTCTGCAAGACAGGCTAGTGTGGGACGGGGAACACATTGGGCAGTATGTGGTCTCCTTACCACTCCCAGCCCTGTCTAGTTAACCATCACAAATGCCTATCCGCTGGTCCTCTTTGAAGTGGTTCAGTTTTCCAAAGCCAGACACCATGACTGATGGACAGGAGAGAGGCAACGGCAGAGGTTGCAAATCCAGACACTGGGCAGCAGGGGCAGGACAGAGAGAGGTTTCACAACAGCTGGCAAAATGTGTTGCCTGCGGCCATCGAAGGAACAGTTCCATTTCCCAATATTTTTGTCTGCCGAGAACCCCAGACAGGAAAGGTGGTTCCATCATATTACAAGCAGATAGAAGACAGATAGACAGATAGGAGATATTGCAAAAGGGCAATGGAAATTCTTGGGAAGATAAGAGTGTTTCATAAGGAATATATTTATAACAGGGGTGGGCAAAACAGAAATCAAGATCTGTTCTGGCAGATCTCAAGGTGATCTGCAGTAGATCAGTAAGGGTTTCTGGCTCACAACTGTCTGGATGCAAATAAATAAATAAATAAATAAAATGGGGTGGGGCGGGGTGGGGTGGGAAGTCTATGGATAAATTAGAATCATAGAATCATAGAGTTGGAAGAGACCACAAGGGCCATCCAGTCCAACCCCCTGCCAAGCAGGAAACACCATCAAAGCATTCCTGACAGATGGCTGTCAAGCCTCCGCTTAAAGACCTCCAAAGAAGGAGACTCAACCACACTCCTTGGCAGCAAATTCCACTGTCGAATAGCTCTTACTGTCAGGAAGTTCTTCCTAATGTTTAGGTGGAATTGAATGTATTGCTGATGGTAAAGTATGTGAACTTTTGAAAACTAAATAAACAAAAATTAATTAATGAAATGCTTCTCCCCACCCACCCCACCCCAGTCCACTGCACCATAAATTGTGAATGCTGGGTGATTGTTTTTTTACACAATATTTTTGAATAAAAAGACTGAGGGGTTCAAATCCTTGGGGTGGAACATGTGCTCAGAGTCACCCGTCCTTAATTCTGAGTCTATACCTGCACCACTGATTTGCACCTGGCTGAGGTTGGTGGACCTGGGGGTGGTAGTGATCAACAAAGTCAATCCCCACCAGACTGACCAACCCTGTTGCATATTCTGAAGCTTTATGTGGAATTGCAATAAACTGTGTACTGTGTACACTTGGGCTCAACCGTTTAGTTTTCCTCCCCTGTACATGTTTGCAAGCATACAGAGGTGTATGTACAACCCCTCAAACATCTGGTCCCACAAAAACCTATGCCCCGATCAATCTGTTAAGTCTTTAAGCTGCCCCGAGATTCCTTCTTGCTTCTGTGACAGCACTGCAGGAGTTCTGGCAAAAGAGAGACTCCAATTTCACCCCTGGCTGAGATCCACCTAATGCAAAATCAGGTGCCCAGCAACAAATGCCCTGGTTTTTTTGGAACATAACCGCAGAGGCCAAGGAACATGAACAGATGAAGCTGTCCTGCACAGAGACAAACCATTTGTTCATCCAACCCGGGGCTCCGGCTGGCAGTGACTCTCTGCAGTCTCAAGGGGGATTCTTCCTCCCCACCCCCACCCCGCAACCCCCACCCCAATGCAAGCCACCGCCTCTGCTCTTCACCTGGAGATACCAGGAAATGAACTCAGATCAGATGCTCTACCCCTGAGCTAGGACTCCTCTCCAGTTACACAATCCTGAATGATGCAAATGTGGTATAGCTAGAGACTCTGTTTTTCCCAGAAGGCTGGAAGCGGCACTGTTGTCAGCTCACAACTTTGTAAGAAATGCAAGAGGAACACAGGCAAGTCCAGAGGGAGGAGAGAAGGAATATTTAGGGAAGGGCTTGAACTCAGTGGCAGAGCATCTGCTTTGAATGCAGAAGGTCCCTGGGAGTATTCCCCGTCTGAAACCTTGGAGAGCTGCTGTCAGTCAGTGCAGGTATTATTGAGCTAGATCAGCGTTTCTCAAACTTGGGCTCCAGCTGTTTTGGAACTACAATTCCTATCATCCCTGACCACAGGTCCTGCTAGCTAAGGATGATGGGAGTTGTAGTCCAAAACCAGCTAGAGACCCAAGTTTGGAAAACAATGTGCTAGATGGAGCAATGTTTTGACTCGGGGTAAGGAAGATTCCTATGTTTCTGAAGTTCAACCATTGTTTCTGATCAGCTATCCTAGGAAAAGACAACAGGCGCAGGCTGGACTTTTTCTTCTCCATCACAGACTTTGGCCTAGACAGGTACATTTTTTATCAGTAAGTACCTCTGCAGATTCTAAGAATCTGAAATACTTCCCTAGCTTTAGACCTTCAGGAACAACAAACAGAGACTATGCAACAAGTTTAAAGAGAGATTTCCGCAGACCTGGATCAGGACCCCGGACTTTTGCCTCCCTTCTGCAGCTCCTCAGTCCCAGAAGTTTCAGTTAAACAAGGTTCCATAAGAAGAGACCTGCTGGATCAGGCCAAATGACCACTAGTCCAGCATTCTCCTCTCACAGTAGCCAACCAGATACCTGTGGGAACCTGCAAGCAGAATCTGGGTGCCACAGTATCCCAACTGGTGACTCCCAGAAACTGGCATTGAGAGGCACATTTCCCCCAACAGTAGAGGCATGACATCACCATCAGGGCTAGCAGCTATTTCAGAAGGTCAGCAGTTCGAATCCCTGCAACGGGGTGAGCTCCCGTTGCTCGGTCCCAGCTCCTGCCAACCTAGCAGTTCGAAAGCACACCAAAGTGCAAGTAGATAAATAGGGACCGTTCCGGCGGGAAAGTAAACGGTGTTTCCGTGCGCTGCTCTGATTCGCCAGAAGCAGCTTTGTCATGCTGGCCACATGACCCGGAAGCTGTCTGCAGACAAACGCCGGCTCCCTCGGCCTGTAGAGCGAGATGAGCGCCGCAACCCCAGAGTCGGACACGACTGGACCTGATGGTCAGGGGCCCCTTTACCTTTACCTTTTGGAGCCATCCAAGTTGGTGACCATCACTGCCTCTTGGGGGAGCAAACGGAATAGCTTTGTCTTCATTTAAGTATTTTTAATGATTTTCATTTTTCACACCACGCATAAAAAAGCATAACTCACAACACATCAACCAGTTTGCTTAAAAATATCAATTCAAATTCTCTCAGTGGACTCCAGAAAAACCTTTACACATAAGCAGAGTTTGGAATGGCCATCTGTCATGGGTGCTTTAGCTGAGATTCCTGCATTGCAGGGGGTTGGACTAGATGACCCTCGGGGGTCCCCTACAACTCTACGGTTCTAGGATATTACCATGGTATTACGGTTCTAGGATATTACCATGAAATCTCAGAGGGTTATAAACACAATCTTCTTGATGTCTATAATCCAAAAACAAACTGCATAGTTTATGTTTTGTGTGGTGTGCTTTCTTTTGCCAGCCCTAAGATGCCAAAATTCAGACTCATTGGGTGCCCATGGATTCTAGTATAATGAGAGAGAGTATTATGAGGGAGGGAGGGAAATCTTCACATGCATATCTAGACTTTCAGGTAGCCAACAGAAAGATTGCAAAAGCAGTCTACAGCATCTATACTTGGCTCTGCATACAGTACATGCATGCATTTACCTTTACCATTTTTACATACATACATACATACATACATACATACATACATACATACATACATATGTATGTAACAGACACCTTATGACAAAGGCCATTGTGACCAGGGACAGATGACTGAGCAGGCTAACAAGGCCGGTGATTAATTTCCCCATGGGGCAGGGTCATCAAAGGCAATGCAACACCCACAGAACCCTCGCCTGCATGTGATGTTTCTTACATAACACTTTCCAGGGAAGTCAATTTGGTTGCAAGTTGCAGCGTGCACGGCAACTGAAGGATTATGAATGAGGCTCTGGCAGCTGAATGGGAGGTTGAAAAGTCTTGAATTTCAGGTGGCGTTGGAAGACGTACGTAGCTTTGACACACCAGCAGGTTTGTCTCCTGGTGGTGATGTAGTCATCAAACAATGACTGTTCATAGGGTGAACCAAACTTAAGTGCTCAGAAAATGAGATGCATCAAGGAATTGTTTCTGTTCCTGGAGTCTCCTTTTCCCAGTATCTCTAAGGCCTATTCACCCAGTCTTGCAACAGCTTGCATCTGTGAATGGACTCAAGTGCTCAGCCTAACCTTCCTCCCAGAATACAAGTTTTGAACAGGCAGTCTTCTACAAGACTCGCAATCATTAGCTGCATTTAAACAGAAATCCAAGGTTGCGTATACTGTATCATGATTCAACTCTCCCCGAAATCCTGTGAGGCAGACCAGACTCAGAGTTGTTGACTGGCTCAAAGTCACTCAGTGCATTTCACGGAAGACTGGAGCTTTGAACCTGGGCCTCCCCAGCCCTGGTCCAACACTCTAACCACTACACCAAGCATGGGAAACCTGCATGTCTACGGATGCTGAATTCCAACTCCCACCAGCCATAGCAAACATGCCCAAGGGCCATGGGTGAGGGGAACTGTAGTCTAGCCATTTGGGACGGAGCAGAGGAAGGTCCTTTATACCAAACTGTGTTTGAAAATAGCCAGGAGCATGGGAGTAAAGCAATGACAAACTTAGCATCTTAAAAAGCAGAGACATCACCTTGCCGACAAAGGTCCGTATAGTTAAAGCTATGGTTTTCCCAGTAGTGATGTATGGAAGTGAGAGCTGGACCATATAGAAGGCTGATCACCAAAGAATTGATGCCTTTGCATCGGGAGGTGCATGCCTGGGGATCATTGAATCCCAACTGTTTTTACATACCAGTACCCCATCCTGTATTATTCTATCAGTTACATTGTATCTGCACAATCAGAATGTGGACTGTCCTTGGATCAAGTGACTTTTCTTCTTTAGGTTTTCAAAACTCTTAACCTAGCTCAAGGTTCTCATGTGAACCAGCCCGATGTTTAACTAAGAACCAATCAGTCAGTCCATTGTTTGAAAAATAAGTCTTGCCCCATAATGGCAACTACACGTTCCATTTTGGTGACTGTAACCTTGGTTTAAGGAGCCGGTTGGCACCTAGCTTATATTTATGAGTTTCTCACATTGATACCAAGTCAGGCCATTGTAGATGGTTAAGTCTGGTCAAAGGCGACTATGGGGTTGCGGTGCTCATCTCACTTTCAGGCCAAGGGAGCTGGCGTTTGTCCACAGACAGCTTTCTGGGTCACGTGGCCAGCATGACTAAACCGCTTCTGGAGCAATGGAACACCATGACGGAAACCAGAACGCATGGAAATGCCATTTACCTTCCCGCCACAGCGGTACCTATTTATCTGCCTGCACTGGTGTACTCTCAAACTGCTAGGTTGGCAGGAGCTGGGACAGAGCAACGGGAGCTCACTCCGTTGCAGGGATTCGAACTGGTGACCTTCCAGTTGGCAAGCCCAGGAAGCTCAGTGGTTTAGACCACAGCGCCACCCGTGTCTATGTAGCTAAGTACTGACTGGCAGTATCCCTTCAGGACTTCAGGGCAGGATTCCTTTCCCAACCTCCCCTGGAGATGACAGCAACTTAACCTGTGACCTTCTGCAACTGAGCTAAGGCCCCTCCTTGAACATGTGGTGGGAAAACTGGCTGCAATGACTTGATGGCAATGATTATTAGACGATAAGTAGTGGAAGCCAGGAAATGAGCAGAGATGCGAAAGACAAAGTCAGGGGTCGTCATGCCCTGCTGAGGCTGTGTGTGTGTGATACATGGAAGAACAGAGGATGAAGGCATGACAGCAAGAAATTGGACATGCCCACAGCTACTCAATTACGGAGCTGGGAGAGCCAACTACAAGGGAAGATTAAAGGAGCTAAATATGTCTAGCAAGGGGCTGGTGCCAGTGGCAAGCATTTGAGTGGTGTTAACATGAGATTAGGCGGAAAGGCGATGGGAGCAGAAAGTAGAAAGGGGGCAGGGGGAGTGCAGATCAACTAAGCAATTTGGAAAGCTTCGTTTGTGGTCAACAACACACGTCAGATGCAGTGGCAGAAGGAGGAACCCCAGCTGGAGGATCAAGGCCCATGTAAAAAGATGCCAGGAATCTGTTTTGGTCCCAGCGGAAAGATGGATTCAACAGCCGCTCTGTGAAGGAGGCATAATGAGGTGGTAGAATTTAGGGGTAGTGTGACGTTCAGTCGAAAGTATGAATGTCTACCCATCATTAACAACAACAGCAATTTGCTCTTCACCAGCAGGTCCCAGGGTGGGTTGCGACAACTGAAAATTCAGTTGTAGAATCATAGAATTGTAGAGTTGGATAGGATCCCAAGGGTCATCCAGTCCAACCCCCTAGAAAAGCCAGTGCAGGATGGAAAAGAGTTAAAACAGATCACAGTTGCAGGAATAGGGTGAGTCCTGAAAACACCGGTCTCAGGGGTCAAAGGCCAGAGCAAAGAGGCAAGTATTCAGCATTTGCTAGGTGCACTCTTTAGGGAGGGAATTCCACAACTTAGGGGCCGCTACAGAGAAGGCCTTCTTCTGGAAAGCCTACCGTATTGATGTACAGTATATCATTTTTTCTGGACCACTCAACTCATGCAAAATATTTTGCAGAAGTTATTTGAATAACCTAAGTGTTAGGCCACTTTAACAAATCTTTTTTTTAAATGTTTGTTTTCATCTCAGAGGTGGAGCAGTATTTCACTACTGTCCTGGATAGGTCATCTAATGCTTGTTGGGAGCCCATCTTTTCCAGCAATATCCCAGGGACCTTCCTTGAAAAGTCAGCACGCTCTCTGTCTCCTTCCTCACAAGCTGCCTCTAGCCATTTTGTACATAAAGCTACGAAGACTCCAGATCTTGCTGGACTACAACTCCCATCATCCCGGATCATTGGCTAGGCTGACCGGGGCTGATGGGAGTTGGAGCCCAACATCTGGAGGGCTGCAGGTGTGAAAGCGGAACACATAGAGGCAGGCATTTGTCTTCTCCACAGCTTCAATAAGAAGCTAACCTGATAGCAAGCCCATCCAGACACATAATTTAGAAACAAACCATTGTTTTTTACTATTTGCTGGTTTTTATTTGTTATTGGTTTTATATTGTTTGAGGTAGATTCCTTTGGGTTTTTTAAGTGCTTTATTTTTCCCCTTAAAAAAAGAAACAAACACAAGTCATCTTCAAAGCACCTATTCAAGTAAGACTCCCTTCCCTTGACACAGAAAGCGGAAGCTTTCTTTGCATGACTGCGCTTCCACCTCCCCTGCCAGCTGCAGCAGACAGTCTTGACTCTTTCCAAGCTGGCACTAACAAATGTGCCAGGGGGCTCCTCTCACAGACACCCCTGCCCCAGGAATTGTGCCCCAAAACACTCAACCGCAGCTTTGCCTTCCTCAGTTCCCCGTGGCAAAACCATGCTTTACTCTGGGCAATTTTTCCCATGCCAATGTGAAACCACTTCCCGAGGGCTCCTCTCTTGCAGAAAGTCCTGCCGGCTGCAACTGTTCCTTCCAGGAGGAGAAATCCCCCTGCCTGCTCTCATCCCATGCTCCTGTGATGCCCATCTCTTTTTTTTCTTTTGAAACAAAATCATTTTAATAATAATGTACAAAAACAACACCCTATACAAAAAACCAGAATTATTATCTTTAACCTGTCTCACATGTTCTTCTACTGCAAGGATTCTTTTCTGAGAAGGAAACTAAAGCCAAACTCAGGCAGGCAGGCAGCTTGTTTGTTGTTGTTTTTTAATAATAAAAAAAGGTTGCAATGACACCGCAAGGCCAAATTTTAAACGACCTCTTTTCAAACCCCATACAACACCTGTGATCTTAGGGGAAAGATGCCTGCCTCCCCCAACTGAGATACCCATCTTATTGCTTAGTTCGTTTGATATATTTAATCCCAAACAGGATTCATATGCTCCCTTCCTAAACACAAGTCCTGGTCAACAATCTTGAGGCAGCTTGAATGTACCTTGCTAGATCCCCTTTGGTAATGCCCGTTCAAGATGCCCTGCTACCCGCCTCTAACCAGGGACCCACAAGTGGCCTTATTCACACACACCCTCCAAAGCATCGCCTTCTGTGTCCCTCTTGCCACCCTGATCTGCAACAACGCCTGGTGGTGCCCACGCCTTAAAACCCCTTGGGAAATGGCTTTCTCCTACATTTAGCATCCTGTTGAGAAGGAAGCCAAGGGCATTCACCAACCGCCCCACAACCATGCTCCTGTTCGGTTCTTTTGAGGGTGGGGGTGATTTGCAGCTCATGAATGCCTTTGAGCCATGCCCCATAAATCCAGATGCTAGGAACGGGCTTGGAGCAACAGGAATGGGAACTCGGAGAGACAGAAAAACTAAGTGGCAGAACATATGCTCTGCATGCAGAACGTCTCGGGTTCAATGCACAGGTAGAACTGGGGACGATCCCTTTGAATAGCCGCTGCCTGTCAGTGCAGGCATCACTGAACAGGAATGGGCTAGTGGCCTGGCTTTCCACAAGGCAACTCACTCCTGCTGCTAACTCCACGAGCAGCGGTTTTCCTTCGCTGCACCAAAAATAACCTGCGGGTGCAAACCTAAGAGTATCTTTGGAGGAAGCAAGTCCGGCTGAGTTCAATGGGACTTGCTCCCAGGGAACAGCGCACAAGAGGGAAAGCTTCTTAGCGCCCGCTCCGCCAAGCGGCACTAATGTGATGGTCTTTTAAGGTGCCCCGCATGCTCAGAAGCACTCTCCTTTTTTCTTTTCTTTTCTTTTCTTTGCAAACCGGTCCCGCGAATCCCCTCCTCTGAACGCAGCCCTGTTTTCCTCCGCCTCTTCCCCCAAATCCCAGGACTTGACCGTGAAAAGGTCCTGGCTTGAAGGCAGCCTTGGGAACCCGCGCGCGGCGAACGCGAATTGCGCTCTGCACGCGCTCAAAGGCACTCTCTCCCCTCTCCTGCGGTACAAAGAAATCCCGGGGCTGAGCGCCGAGCGAGAACCCCCCGCCCAGAGAGTCCGCCCCACTCACCAAGGTCTGCTCATACTGCAGCGCCCGCTGCTCCAGGCCGCTGTCCGCCGCCATCGTGGCCGGCTCCGGGCGCCCCTCTCCCGCCAGCAGGCTCCTACGAGCAGCCCCGGCAGCACTCGCTGCGTCCTGCGCCCGGACGCCTGGCTCCTCTCCTCCCTTCTCCCCACGCCCCCAGCACGGGGCGGGCCCGGACTGGCTGGCAGGGGCAGGCCCGAAGGAGGTCCCGGGGCAGCCGCTCCGCCTCCACCGGGAAAGGCGCCGTCGCTGCGGAGGAGGAGGAGGAGAGGAGGAGGCGGACTGGCGGCGGGACGCTTGGGGAGGGGCCGCAAGAGGCGCGTCGTGGCGGGGCAACCCAACGCCCACCAGCCTGGGATGGAGCGAAGGGGCGAAGAAGACCTGCAAGCCGGGAGCGCGCGTAGGTGGGACGGTCCCATCCCGGGCACGTTTACACGGGAGAAAGCCTCCCTAGATGTCCGATATGGCACTTCCTCTCGGATTAGGCGCGCGCGGAAGTTCGCAGCTGGCCGATATTACTCGCGAGGAAGCCACTTTGAATCAGCAGAGGTTACCTCCCAAGGAAAAGTGCAGAGGACTGCGCAGCCATCGAGATTGCAGCGGGGAGGGCCCTATCCTCTCTCTCCCCCCACGCACCATGTTGTCTTTATTGTCAGTATAACGCTGCGGGGGGTGGGGAGGACCAAGCTGGCCCTCCTCCCCACGCGTGCACCCGATCCTGCTGCAGCAGGATCCAGTGGCTTCCTGCAATGATCACTTTTCTCTGGCCTTTCGTGCTCCCCAAGCCCCACCACTCCCAGACGATGCCGGAGCTGAGGTTAATTGCATAAAGTGGGGTCGCCGAGAGAGCCGTTTATTTTATTTCTATGCCGCTTTTCACTCACATGCGTCACAGAGCTGGTTACAAACAATAAATAACAATAACAGAATAGAACATCACAACTGCAACATAAATCATACAGAATGGTTTACGGCATCATCGGTAAAACAATCGCAAATCAGTAAAACTACCACCTCCCATAAAACACTTACTAACAAAGCAACTAAAAAAAATAGGCACAGCCATGACAAAAACCATTTTATAAGATTCACAGCGCTCATAATCCACAAAACAATATTAGCAACAAAACAATTATTACCAACAATATTGGCAACAAAGAACCAAAACCCAGCTAAGCACGGTTGAGTTCACACACACTTTTACTACTTCTGGCCCGACTGCCAGTGGCACGTGGCCCCTCAGAAGGTTACTTTGAGGAATGTGGCCCTCGGGTTGGAAAAAGGCTCTTCCACACACACACACACCCTTTAAAAAATAATTCTAATTTGCATGATGTGCCTCTCCATCTTCTGCACATGTGATGTACATTGTGAATGGGTTGCCCCTTCCAATCCTAACCCATATTGTTGAAAATATTGTTTCAAAATTTGGGTGCCACCCCACCCCACCCCTCTGCCGAGCAGTGGCAAGAAGCCATGGGGTTCCAGGCAGTCACCTAAAGCCTGTGGTCCTTTGGAGAATTGAGACAGGGCAGAGACTGTCGTAGTTTTAAAAAACGTGGTTTATTCACCTATTTACACCTTCAGTTTGCATGGAGGGAGTCCAGATCTTACAGCATGGTCATGCATTAATTTCTAGGGTTTAGGAGGGGGCCCCTTCCCAATTCTATAACAATATTAAATGTAATATTGCACTCCCGTGGACTGCAAGAAGATCAAACCTATCCATTCTGAAGGAAATCAGCCCTGAGTACTCACTGGAAGGACAGATCGTGAAGCTGAGGCTCCAATACTTTGGCCACCTCATGAGAAGAGAAGACTCTCTGGAAAAGACCCTGATGTTGGGAAAGATGGAGGGCACTAGGAGAAGGGGACGACAGAGGACGAGATGGCTGGACAGTGTTCTTGAAGCTACAAACATGAGTTTGACCAAACTGCGGGAGGCAGTGCAAGACAGGAGTGCCTGGCGTGCTATGGTCCATGGGGTCACGAAGAGTCGGACACGACTAAACGACTAAACAACAACAAATATATTAAATGTTTATTATGAAAGGGTAAGATGTAAAAACATAAGAAGAGCATCTGCTGGATCAGGCCAATGGCCCATCCAGTCCATACTGGCCAACCAGATGCCTGTGGGAAGCCAGCGAGCAGGTTCTGAGCAGAAGAGCATCTCTCCCTTCCTGTGGTTTCCAGCAACTGGGATTCAGAAGCATCGCTGCCTCCGACAGTGGAGACAGAGCATAGCTATCATGGTCTAGTAGCCACCAGCAGCCATCTCTCCCATGAATATTTCCAATGCCCTTTCAAAGCCACGTGGAAATGTCAACAATAGCTGTCAGCCTTTGCAAGAGGCGTAATTCCTGGAAATGGGCACAGCTGCTTGGCAGGAGGTGCCCTGCAGAACAAGCAAGGATGTGTCTTCCTCATTCACAGCCTTCCCTGGTTACAGGCTACATTACAGAAGCAGAGGGCAGAGTGGGGAGAGGGTGGTGGCCCCTGGAGAGCTGTTTTCTCTTCTTGCCAAAGGGTGGAAGCATGATGGATCTCTAAGGAGCTGCCACATGCCTGCTTTAATCTGACCTTAATCGCCAGAGACTATTTCAGAAGCAGGTCTACCAGGTTGTTCCTGGAATGTGACCAGTCTTTGGTGGAACTCCTTAGTTCAGCGAGGTAGGCTTGGTAAATTGCAGCTTTCTATTGCCGTACAATTCCCTGGAGATTATTATTGTTGTTGGGTTTCCCCGGCCACTCTGGGGACATGACCAAGGTCATTTTCTACCCCCTATGAAAAAGGTTGCAGTGTTTGGATCTCTTAAATATAGATAAATTTAGAGAAAAGGCAAGTGATAAGTTTACAGCGCTCTGTACGGCACAGAGAAAGCGAATAGAGAAAAGTTTTTCTCTGGCACAACACTAGAACTCGTAGACATCCAATGAAGCTGAATGTTGGAAGATTTGGGAACCAAGAAAAGAAAGGATTTCTTCATGCAGTGCATAGTTAAACTATGGAACTCACTGCCACAGGACGCAGCAATGGCCGCCAACCTAGATGGCTTTAAAAGAAAACGGGACAAATTCATGGAGGATAGAGCTATCAATGGCTACCAACCATGATGGCTATGCTCTGCCTCCATAGTTGGAGGCAGAAATGCTTCCGAATCCCAGTTGCTGAAAATCATGGGAGGGGAGAGGGTTCTTGTGCTCAGAGGCTGCATGCCAGTTTCCCACACACATCTGGCTGGCTGGCCGCTGTGAGAACAGGATGCCATTGGCCTGTTCTTGCAGGTTCCTCTCCTGTTCTTTTTTAAATGGAGGTTTAGGGGAAGAGCTACAAACTGATGCCCTGGAAATGTTTCCCCTCCCTTCAAAAGTTGTTGAACCTTCAAGCTCTTCTAGGCCAGGAATTGTCAAATTATAAATTCGGGAACTCAGGCAGTGGTACAGGATCTGGAATGGTCAGCTCTGTAATACCTCGTACCTACGGGACCGCCTCTCCTGGTATGCCCCGCGGAGGACCTTAAGGTCCACAAACAATAATATTCTGGAGATCCCGAGTCATAAGATGGCTAGATTGGCCTCTACTAGAGCCAGGGCCTTTTCAGTACTGGCCCCAACCTGGTGGAACGCTCTTTCCCAGGAGACCAGGGCCCTGCGGGATTTGTCATCTTTCCGCAGGGCCTGCAAGACAGAGCTGTTCCGCCTGGCCTTTGGGTTAGACTCAGCCTGACCCCTGTGTTTTTCTCCCTCATGGCTTGGATTTATGGCCTACTTGAAATGAGGCTGCACTTTAAATTTTAATACTGTATTTTAATCTGTATTTTTAACTAATTTTTTTTATGTTTTATTGTGGTTCTGTTGGTGTCAGCCACTTATGGCCTACTTGAAATGAGGCTGCACTTTAAATTTTAATACTGTATTTTAATCTGTATTTTAATTAATTGTTTTTATGTTTTATTGTGGTTCTGTTGGTGTCAGCCGCCCTGAGCCCGGTTTTTGACTGGGGAGGGCGGGGTATAAATAAAAATTTATTATTATTATTATTATTATTATTAATAGAATTGGCACGACCCCCTTTTGGTGAAGTTTTTCTTTTTGCTTGTTTTTTTGCAAATGGCTGCTTACAGTATTTCTTGACTTCTTACAAAACAAAAATTTGAAATAATTTATCCTTCCCTGCATTGCTTGCAACCAGCCATGTTATGGTTTCTTGACCTTATTAATGTCCCACTTTGCCACTAACATGTTCGGTGAATGAAATAAAATAAAATACAGCAAACCAAAACAAATTGTGATGAGGGTCATATTTGGAGGGGATTTCAGGTACGGGCATCACCCTTGGCTACACCCATGGTTTCGGGGAATCTGCCAAGTTGTAGGTTTCCGACAATCCAGCATGTTCCGGATCCTGCCCATCCCACTACGTTTCACCTTCTGTCTCTGCCTTACTTGGCTCTGCTTCCGCACATGGCTCCAGTATTTTGGAAACGACTTTTGTCAGCCCTTTGCACTGGTGGCAGACAGATGGCTGGGCTGTTAATGTGTAAAAAGGGGAAGGCAGGTCTGCTGGAATTCTGAGAAACTCCCCAAATTTGTTTCCTTGACTTCTCATCTACCTGACTCCTTAAGGGTGCTGCTCACTCTTCCCGAGAACACAGTAAAACCATAAACTTCAAACCGCAAAGCCAGTCAAGGCAATTTCAGCCATGGCCTCTAACACAGGAGCAATAGTCAATAAAAGCACACCAGCAGCAGTTGCAACTCAGACGCTCATTGAAATAGAAAGATGACTACCGTATGTCCAAAGGCTAGAAGAGCCTAAAGGACAGTAAGGTAAAAGTAAAGAGACCCCTGACCATTAGGTCCAGTTGTGACCGACTCTGGGGTTGCGGCGCTCATCTCGCGTTATTGGCCGAGGGAGCCGGTGTGCAGCTTCCAGGTCATGTGGCCAGCATGACAAAGCCGCTTCTGGCGAACCAGAGCGGCACACGGAAACACCATTTACCTATTTATCTACTTGCACTTTAACATGCTTTCGAACTGCTAGGTTGGCAGGAGCTGGGACCAAGCAATGTGAGCTCACCCCGTCGCAGGGATTTGAACCGCCGACCTTCTGATCAGCAAGCCCTAGGCTCTGTGGTTTAACCCACAGCGCCACCTGCGTCCTCACATAGTACTTCTTCACATAGTGGATAGTTAAAACTATGGCACTCGCTCCCATAGGAGGCAGTGATGGCCCCTGACCTGGAGGGCTTTAAAAGGGATTGGACACTCCAGTCTCTCAAAATGCCAAAAAAACAAATGACCATATAAATAAAGGACTTACCACGAGATGCTGACACAAAAACTCTGCGCAAACACTATGCAAGAGAATGAAAAGTTCATCACCCCCATACCCCCAACCCTTTCCCCCCTCTCTTCTCTCCTCTCTCTTCCCCCCCAAAATCTATGACAATAGTGTCTCTACCAAATTGTACTACCAACCTTACTGTATGCTTGTGAAACATGGACCACTTCTAAACGCGATCTCCAACTCCTCGAAAGATTCCATCAGTGGTGTCTCTGAAAAGTTTTACACCTCACTCGGGAAGACAAAAAAGGCTAATTGGACAGCGCCTAAAGGACCTTGAGCAACAGAACAACCTGGCCATCACAAAGAAATCCTGCCCTTGGTTTGCCTTCTTTTCCCCCTCCCAGCTGGAATCCCTGCCACACTATCTGTATAAATTAACCACCTCAAAATTCAGACGTGCTTTTACTTTAGCCAGATTGGATGTGCTGCTCTCCGCCGTACTCGAAGGCAGATTTCAAAAGATTCCAGCAGAAAAACGACTCTGCCCCTGTGGAATAACACGGAAACAGTGGCTCACATCCTTCTGTCATGTCCCCTTTATAAAGACTTGCGGCTCGATCTCATTACTCCACTACTTCTAACTTTCCCAGGCTGCCCAACTGAGGCCACGTTGTTCTTTCTTCTATCAGATCAAAATGACCTGAAAACAACACAAGTTGCCAGATTCATCGAGGGTGCAATGAGACTAAGGGCTACCTTTTAAATGATAATCATAGCCATATGACTGATCCTTTTATCCATGTTGTTTTAATTGTATATTGTGTGTATTCTGTTGCTAAGGTATGGCTGTCGGCCATGCAAATAAAGTTTATTGATTGATTGATTGATTGATTGACTCGGGAAGACAGGCAAACTAATGCCAGTGTACTAGAAGAAGCAAAGATCACCAGTGTTGAAGCAATGATTCTTCAACATCAACTTCGTTGGACTGGTCATGTTATTCGGATGCCTGATTATTGTCTTCCAAAGCAACTACTCTATTTCCAACTTTAGAATGGAAATTATTGTGGCCAACAGAAGAGTTTTAAAGACTCTCTCAAGGCAAATCTAAAAAAAAACTATAAACACCAACAACTGAGAAACACCGGTCTGTGAGTGCTCCAGCCTTTACCAAAGGTGTCATGGGCTTTGAAGACGCTCGAACTCAGGACGAAAGGGAGAGACGTGCTAAGAAGAAGGCACATTTGGCAAACCCTCACCCTGATCATCTCCTACCCGGAAACCTATGTCCCCACTGTGGAAGGATGCGTGGATCCAGAATTGGCCTCCACAGTCACTTACGGATTCACTGTTAAAACCGGGTTTATGGAAGACAATCTTACTCGGCTCTGAGTTATCGCCAAAGAAGAAGAAGATACCAAATGTAAACGGACGGTGAAAAAAGACTCTATGAATTGAAAGTGGAGACACTAGATGTACTTCTCCTTGTTTATTTGTTTGTTTTGTATCACAGAAAAAATCGTAAGTAAAAGCTAAATTTAAAAAATCAGGGGGGTTGGCTATCCATGATGGCGATTCTCCCTCCATAGTCAGAGGCAGCAACACTTCTGAATACCACAGGGGAGGAGAGGGCTCTTGCGCTCGGATCCTGCTTGCAGGGGTTTCTCGGAGGTATCTGGTAGGTCATTGTGGGAGCAGTATGCTGGACTTGATGGGTCATCGGCCTGATACAGTAGGATCTTCTTATGTTCTTAAGAGAGTAAGGAGATCAACCATTAACATGACAAGTATTGACACTCAGGGCATTCCTATGCAAATCTGGAGTGGAGTCTCTTAAGATGGCAGCTTGTCACCTCCTTCCGGCAACTCCTGCAGCCAAGTTGGCGCCAAATATATTGCTCTGCTTTCCTTTGGACCCCATCAGTGAGGTTGACAGAGATATCTTATTCTCTGGGCAGCCCAGGACTTCCATACACACTGGCACTGCCCAGGCTTGCGTCCCAGGGAGGTCACTTCAGTGCTGCTAATGCAGCAACTCAGAAGGAAGGTGAAAGCTGATCCTTTGGCGAGAAAACAGCCCGTATCTGCCCTGTGAATGGCATACAATTCACAAAGCTAACGAAGTATGGTTGTAGGTGGGACAATTCGGGAACAATAACATAAAGAAACAAAATGTTCTATTGCAGGAGCCTGGCCGTGAACCATGGCCTACTTGAGAGGTGTCCATTGTACATGCCAGTTGGTTATGGCTCATCTGAGCAAGCAGAATGGAAAGGGCTGTGCCTCTTGCTTGCAGCCTCAAGGCCCAGGGAACCCCCAGACTCATGAGCTTTATATACTGCCCTCCTATTGATTCAAAACCCTAAAATGTATTTTATATAATTGACTTTTTATTTCTATTCTTTGAATATCATATTGTTGGTTTATTGCTATGGCCGATGGCTGACGCAAATAAAGATTCATCCATTCATATACTGCCCTACTGCTTGGCTATAGGTCTGGTGGTACCAAGTGATGTAAAATTATGCCCGCCTTTGCAACGTGAGCCTCATATCCCTATCATGAATGAAAAATAAAGAAAGGGAAAAGAGAGGGTAAATTTCCATTGAGGAAAATGCTGTGGAGAAAGGGTTAACCCTTCCACAATACCGGTAGCTGTCTTAAACAAATAAAAATAAAATAAGGTGTCAGGAGATGCTGTGGCTGATGGCCTGAAGTTACATTGGAGTCATAACTGAACCAGAAATTGCAGTCAAGAAATCTGCCTTATTGCATTTCCTCAATTAAAACCATAAGGATATTTGCAGAAGAAACCTGACAACAGCAATAGGGGCCAAGCCCAAAGCAAGTGCTGGTATAGCTGAACAGAGAGCACGGGTGCATTCATATCTCTTCTCCCCCCTCTCTACAGGATTAAAGCTGCTCCAGTCCTAACCCCCTTACTTCTGAGTGGACAGGGTTAGGATCACACTTTCAGTTGTCTCTGTTTCTGTTTGTGTACACATGGGGGGGGGGAGTTATTGATGGCCAGGAATGCAAAGGCATCCATACTTTTGGTCTCACCCACAACGTATATTTCAAGAACATTTAAAGCACATGGGAGAATCCCAGGAAGTGTGGCTTGTTAAGGGTGTTGGGGATCCCTAGCCATGTGTTTTTAATGTGTGGTTGAATGCTACCTTGGTCTAGAGGTGAATTGAGAACAGCACAATCCATGTGAGGACGGTTTGAGAAACGATGCAACAAACAGTACTGTTTTTGTTGTTGTTTAGTCATTTAGTCGTGTCCGACTCTTCGTGACCCATGGACCATAGCACGCCAGGCACTCCTGTCTTGCACTGCCTCCCGCAGTTTGGTCAGACTCATGTTGGTAGCTTCAAGAACACTGTCCAACCATCTCATTCTCTGTCGTCCCCTTCTCCTAGTGACCTCAATCTTTCCCAACATCAGGGTCTTTTCCAGGGAGTCTTCTCTTCTCATGAGGTGGCCAAAGTATTGGAGCCTCAGCTGCACGATCTGTCCTTCCAGTGAGCAGTACTGTTTTATTACCCCCCCAAAAAAGCACAAGATGCATGCACATTTGGGATAATGTCATGTGAACATGGGTTAAAAGACCCCAGCACTGGAAGTGCAAAGAGGGCACAGGAAACAGGAGTGTGAGAACACAGCCTTAGTCTCTTCCTCCTCTCAGCTGCTGCGGCTTCCAGGGAGGCAGTAACCACTTCCTGGGTAACAGAGAGATGTGTGTTTCGGCAGCAAGTCAGTCAGCCAGCCAGCCAGCCAGCCAGCCAGCCTCTTCCCCCTGATAAGGGCCAGCTCAGCAGAGTCACACAGATATTTAATAGTTCCACATGTACTTTGGCCCTGAGGCCAGAGCCTAGCCTAGTCAGCTACTCAAGACCGTTGGCCAAACTGAGGTTAATGGATTGGATGTAATTAACACACACATGCCTGTTGTCTTTGTCCATGGAGTTTTCTTGGCAGGGATACTGGAGTGGCTTGCCAGTTCCTTCTCCAGGTGGATCACGTTTAGTCAAAACTCTCCACTATGACCTGTCCATCTTGGGTGGCCCTGCATGGCATAGCTCATAGCTTCTCTGAGTTATTCAAGCCCCTTCGCCACGGCAAGGCATTGATCCATGAAGGGGGATCCATGCGTAAAATATGGTCTGAAGCTCAACATCAAAAAAACCAAGACCATGGCCACTGGTCCCATCACCTCCTGGCAAATAGAAGGGGAAGAAATGGAGGCAGCGAGAGATTTTACCTTCTTGGGCTCCTTGATCACTGCAGATGGTGACAGCAGTCACGAAATTAAAAGACGCCTGCTTCTTGGGGGAAAAGCAATGACAAACCTAGACAGCATCTTAAAAAGCAGAGACATCACCTTGCCGACAAAGGTCCGTATAGTTAAAGCTACGGTTTTCCCAGTAGTGATGTATGGAAGTGAGAGCTGGACCATAAAGAAGGCTGATCGCCGAAGAATTGATGCTTTTGAATTATGGTGCTGGAGGAGACTCTTGAGAGTCCCATGGACTGCAAGAAGATCAAACCTATCCATTCTTAAGTAAATCAGCCCTGAGTGCTCACTGGAAGGACAGATCCTGAAGCTGAGGCTCCAATACTTTGGCCACCTCATGAGAAGAGAAGAATCCTTGGAAAAGACCCTGATGATGGGAAAGATTGAGGCACTAGGAGAAGGGGACGACAGAGGATGAGATGGTTGGACAGTGTTCTCGAAGCTACGAACATGAGTTTGACCAAACTGCGGGAGGCAGTGGAAGACAGGAGTGCCTGGCGTGCTCTGGTCCATGGGGTCACGAAGAGTCGGACACGACTAAACGACTAAACAACAACAACAACACACACATCTTTGTTATGGTTTTGTTTGTGGAATCCTTACCTCCCCTTCCCTTCTTCTTTTTTTTTTTTTTTGACCGAGGGCGGATCTACATACAGGGGGGAAACCGCTATAAATAAATCAGAAATTAAATTGTTATAATAAAAGAAAAGAAAAGAAAACGCTATGTAAAAATCACGTAGAAAATTTGTTTGCTCTCTGGCACCATGTGGTGTTGCATGTTTATAACAAATTCAAAACATTGTTTTTTTGACTAATGTAGCTAATTGAGGGCACAAGGAGAAGGGGACGACAGAGGACGAGATGGTTGGACAATGTTCTCGAAGCTACGAACATGAGTTTGACCAAGCTGCGTGAGGCAGTGCTATGTTCCATAGGGTCACGAAGAGTCGGACACGACTAAACGACTAAACAAGCTGAGCCCCAAGTTTGCAGGAATCCCCTGATCACGGTCTCTTGCACAACTTTTCACCAGCACCATCCATTTGCAAAGGGTTTCGCCAGGTGGGTGCAAACCTGGTGGGAGCCCCATCTTCACCTGCCCCACACTTGGCATCAAACATGACATCTGGGGTGAGGCATGTGGATGCAGCTTGGGGAGGCTTGCAGGGCAGTGGCAGACTTTGGTACTATGGCGCCCTGTGCGAGGCCAAAATCTGCCTGCCTCCAGCCCTTGTGCAGCCTTCCCAAATGTGGGTAAGGAGGCTCCGAGCTTTGGGAAGGAGGTGGGGGGAGGCTCCCGCAGGGTCCTATAGCCCCCTCAGCTCCTACCCAAAGCTGGGAAAGCACTAAGTAGGCTTTGGGGAAGAGGCAGGGGGACTCTAGGACCCTGTCAGAGCCTCACGTCTGCTTCCCAGTGTCCAGTGCCTTGCTTACCTGGCTCTGAGATGGCGCCTCCTCGGCTTAGTGTCCATGAGACCTACAGATACTCCACTGTTGTGCCACTGATATGGAGAAGCCGGGCAGCATTCCTAGAGGAGGACTATGGAGGCAGCAGGGAGGGAGCATTTAATTCTTTTTCTCTAGAACAGTTGACCCTCCAGACACCATCATTCCTGACCATTGGCCATCCTGGCTGGAGCTGATGGGATCTGGAGTCCCACAAAATCCAGAGAGACATCTGTCAAGGATGCTTGACCTGAGATTCCTTCCAGCTCTACAATTCTATGATTCTGACCTATCTCACGGGTAGAGACATGGGTGGCACTGTGGTCTAAACCACTGAGCCTAGGGCTTGCTGATCAGGTCAGCGGTTCGAATCCCTGCGATGGGGTGAGCTCCCATTGCTTGGTCCCAGCTCCTGCCAACCTAGCAGTTCGAAAGCACATCAAAGTGCAAGTAGATAAATCGGTACCACTCCGGCAGGAAGGTAAACAGCGTTTCCATGTGCTGCGCTGGTTCACCAGAAGCTGGCCACATGACCCGGAAGCTGTACGCTGGCTCCCTCAGCCAGTAAAGCGAGATGAGCGCCGCAACCCCAGAGTCGTCCGCGACTGGACCTAACGGTCAGGGTCCCTTTACCTTTTAACCTACCTCACAGGGCTGTTGTGCAAGGGAGGTGGAGAGCCTTGGGGCCCTTAGAAAAAAAGGTGGGATATGAAGGCAATAAATAAACATAGTGCACATCTTACTGAAAGTAACATGCCCCCCCAAAAGAAGTTAGAAATTTGTATATGAGGCAGGGTTTGTGTGAAAATGTGCTTGGTAGGAGAGATTCGCATCAAAATGCTGGTGAACTTTCATGAGAAGTTTTAAAATAGTCACCATCATAAGCATAATAAAACCAAGCATGGGGAAATGTGGAGAACTGAATGTAAGCGTTGCAAAAATGAGAAACTGCGATTGACATTCTTGCCCATGATCCCTAGTCCAGTGTAGGCAAGTGAAGGGAGGGAGGGGGGAAGATGGGCAGGGCGGATGCAGTTATTGGGATGCAGTTAGGAGACAGGGCGTGCTTTAGCCTCTTACCCCAGGTGACAATGAGACACAGGCTAATCCCTGGAGAAAGGACACATTTGGGCCTTGGTAGTCTCTGGGGAGAGGCAAAATAAACTCCATGGATAGGCTAGACTTTTCAAGCCCACATCAATAAAGCAGAAGTTTAAAGAGATTTGTTTGTTTTTTCAGCTTCTGTTTCTAGATGAAACCTACGCAGTATGTCTTAACAGCTTCTTACTTAAATTCAGGTTTCACCAGTTCCTGTTTTCTTTGTAAATAAGCTCTGCTTTATGGCACATCTGGTGTGTCTGTTTCCACCTCGGAGCCAAGGTCATGGCAGCCATATTGGTTGGTACGAAAGGGTGGGGCTGGGTTCTGTCCCCCTTTTTCTTCCATCAATAAGGAAGCCATCACTCGGACTGCAGCCAGGGAGCCTGGAATCCTACAGCCAGGGAAAGACACATGCACTTGAGCTGCGTAATCTGAATGATGAAATATCAGGATATTTTGCAAAAGCTGGCCTTGACGTAGATACCTTCCTGCTTCTTGAATTTCTCCCTGTGAACATAGGCGGAACCACCCCCACCATTAGGTACCGTGAGGCAACGACCTCAGGCTGCAGATTATGAGGGGCAGCAGTAGCAGTAGCCCCCCTCAACTGTTGCTCCTGAGGCTGGCGCCTCGAAACATAGCAAATGGCAATTTGGAAAGAAGGAGAAAGCGTGCCCCCTTGTAGCATTTGGTGGGAATGAAGGTGGGTTGCCATTGAAAAACAAAATTGGGGCTTTTGAAATTTCTTTTATTGCTATTATGAACAACCCAAAAGTGCAGTAGCAAGGTATTACATCATAACTTAGACCAAGCAACTTATACCCTAGTTTCTCAATTTGATTCTTTTACATGGTGTTGCACGTCCGGTGGTATTTTACGCATTGTGTCTTGCAGTTATTTTTATTGATTATAGTTTAGCAATCATATGTTGCCATTGTTAAGAGTGAATTTCTCTTTAATTGCTGTTTGCTGGTATTTAATTTTATTATGTACTATTAAATGCTAATGGATTATTGAATATTACCTCACTTGATATAAGCTGTTTGTTTTAAAGTTACATTTTTATTATGGCTTTTCTTTTCTTTTCTTGCATCAGTTCAAAGTGAAATGGAAATCCCATCAGATGACAGTAGAGTGACCTGGATCCTCCACCCCCTTGAAACATGCAGTTTTTCAAAGTTTTCCGTTGCTGGGCTATAGAAGAAGAAGAAGAAGAAGAAGAAGAAGAAGAAGAAGAAGAAGAAGAAGAAGAAGAAGAAGAAGAAGAAGAAGAAGAAGAAGAAGAGTTTGGATTTGATATCCCACTTTATCACTACCCAATGGAGTCTCAAAGCGGCTAACATTCTCCTTTCCCCTCCTCCCCCACAACAAACACTCTGTGAGGTGAGTGGGGCTGAGAGACTTCAGAGAAGTGTGACTAGCCCAAGGTCACCCAGCAGCTGCATGTGGAGGAGCAGAGACGCGAACCCGGTTCCCCAGATTAGGAGTCTACCGCTCTTAACCACTACACCACACTGGCTCTCTTAGTTGCAGCCGACATGCATGTCAAAAGCTCTTTAGAGAGAAAAGCTTTCATGTTGTCCACCTAAATACTCAGTTTTATTTATTTTTATTTTTTAAAAAATGTGAACCATTTGGCCCAGCTGTGGAGAGGTAGCTTAGTGCAGTGTTTCTCAACCTTTTTTGGGCCACGGCACAATTGTTCTATGAAAAAAAATCCCGCGGCACACCAACTCTGTGCCGACCTATATTTAGTTTAGTTTGGAGGGGAGACGTAAAGCATGCCACTGAAGAACTGCTGCGCGGTAGCCAGGCGGACCCACCAGGCGCTCTCACCTGGGTTGGGGGGTGGCGAGGGGCCCTCTCCTCCCTATCTTTCCCTTTTTTCCCTCACCGGGGGGGCCTCCCTCCTTTTCCTCTTCTCCTGGGGCGGCTGGGGTGGCGACGGCTGTGGCGACGAGGCAGGGCCGTCGCGTGGTGGGAGGTCCCGGGCTTCGGAGCTCTTCCCGGCCGCAGGCGGGCTCGCTGGGGGGCTTTAGCGGCTCCCCGCTTGATCCGCCGGGCGATTCCGACGCCCACGCGGCTGCCGCGGAGCCCAGGGGTCCGTCGATCCTCCAGCCGGGCGCTTTCGGTGTCGCTCCGGTGGGGTCACGGGGGGGGCCTCCAGCGGCTCCCCGGTCGATCCGCTGGGCTCACTTGGCGGCCGCGTACCGGCGGCGGTCCGGAGGCTAGCCTGGCAGCACGGGCACACTGGTCGCTCTCAGGAGCTTCGCGCTGCCGTGCCGCGCGCCATCTTGCCTCGCCGGAAGTCCGTCAGCAATGCAAAGCGCCCTTTTCCTCGCCGCACGTCGCGGCACACAAGTCGGTGTCTCGCAGCACACTACTGTGCCGCGGAACACCGGTTGAGAAACGCTGGCTTAGTGTACGTGGATGCCTTGATTTTCAAGCCTGCCTTGCTTTTCCTTCATCTCTCTCTCTCTCTCTCTCTCTCTCTCTCTCTCTCTCTCTCTCTCTCTCTCTCTCTCTCTCACACACACACACACACACACACACACACACACACACAGAGAGAGAGTGGACCTGTGTTCTGCCTGCCGCTGGCTGGGACCTGAAATGCACCACTCCATTCTTCATGTGGACTTTACCTCTTCCCACTATAGCATCACACAAATATAATGGATTTATGGCAGAGAAGCAACATCCAGCCTGCGTCCGACTTGCTGGATCTGGTTATTGCCTCTTTCCTACAAACCTTGACCCACCTTGGTAACCTTCCTCCCTCCCTCCCTTCCCTTTAATAGTACTTGGTGGTTTCTCAACTGGGACAAAGAATGTGTCTCAAAGGTGCAAGATGTACACACCTCTCTGAAGCTAAGCAGATCTGAGCTTGGACAGCACCTGGAATTCATGTCCTCCTGGATGGAAGGCAGCCTGAGAAGCCCATATATGCCACCTTGAGGTTCACCAAGGAAGAAAGGGAATTTGCAAACAGAATACACCAGTACGGGGCTCAGAGTAAGGCATAATTTTTATAGCATTTTACATGCTCTAAAGTGCATCAAATATACTGCTTCAGTAATCCCTCGTCCTTGTCGGAGTATCTCAGCAGAATCCATGATCTGGACCTTTGTGTAAAAAGGAATTCTCTCCACCACAAGAATGTGCTTCAAAGCTTTTCTTAAATACTAGTTACAATAAGATAAATGTTGCAAAATAACAAAGTAACACATAGCAAACAAGCAATAAGTTTCAGTCCTTTATGCGGTTCAGTAAACTTTCCTCTCTCTGGTCCCAGAACTAGAGCCTAAGCTTGTTCATCATCGAGAACTTGCTGCCACCAGCCAGCCACAAAAGGCACAAGCTGCTTTCTCAAGTTTCACCTCCCTGCTGTGTGTTTCCACAGCTTGTGTTTCCAGAAATGAGTCATCAAGTAGTTTATCTCAATCTAATGGAAAAATTCCAGTCTTCTCTGACGCTTTTGCCAGAGTGGAACCTTTTTACCCAAGGCAAACTACTACTTTTTAAATACAATGCATTCGAGCACATCCTTTTATGTATATTAAATTTATAACTTTAACACGGCTCAATCCCATCATTGCCCTTGCAGAATCCAGGAGGGAAAAGGATAATAATAATAATAATAATAATAATAATAATAATAATAATAATAATTTTATTTATATCCCACCCTGCCCGGCCAAAGCTGGGCTCAGAGCAGCTAACAACAAGTAGGGGACAAAAGTAGAATTTGTCTGTTCAAAAGTAGAATTTGCCAGTTCCGTCTGGTCTGTCCTTGGCTCTGGCTCCTGTCCTTTCGCCCTATCAATCCCAATGGGTACCAACGACCACTGTTTGTGGAGAGGTTATATGATGGCTGTGGACACAGTCCTGTTTACTCCACATCCAGTGTGTTCCCACCGCTGGTTTGGGAAGCAGAGCTCACACAAGGTTAACCACATCTAGTCTGCTGTGTTTCCCTCCCAACCCAGCTTTGATCCTAATTGAGAAAATGAAGGACCTCGTTGCGTTTTAAGGCAGTAATGTGTACAGAGCTGGTGTTTCATCAAGCAGTTATCTCCTGCTTCCCAGTGCATTTTCCTGTCACTTTCCTTCCTTATTGCAAAGCCTGGTTTGGGGGGGTGGGGTGGGGTGGGGATGGGGGAGGCGAAGCAGGCTTGTTGCGCAAGGGCACCACACCTGCCTGCTTTTTTTTCTTGTTTGTTTATTTAAAGGCAAGTCTAAAGTGCTTCATATTTTTTAAAAAATTAAACAATACAAAATTACAAAATAAAAACAAGCAGATCAGTATCACAAAACGGCTCCAAAATAAAAACAAGCTGTATTATTAAAAATAGGAATTCCTCAATAATAGGATCAAGTTTCGTGGATCAGGAAAAGACTAATCAAATGATATGTCTTCACAAGATATTTGAAGCAACTCATGGATTGATGTTTGGCAGAGGAATGTGTATTCCAGAGTCCAGGGGAAATGGCAGGAAATGCCCATTTTCAGATCACCACCCTGCAGGGTATGGTGGCACAAGTAAAATTTTCCCCAGATAATCTCTTACACTACTTTAACAGCCAGGGCTTCCCTCCAAAGGACCCTGGGAACTGTAGTTTGCTAAAGGAGGTTAGAGTTGTTGTTGTTGTTGTTGTTGTTGTTGTTGTTTTGTTATTGTCCTTTAGTCGTGTCCAACTCTTCATGACCACATGGACCAGAGCACGCCAGGCACTCCTGTCTTCCACTGCCTCCCGCAGTTTGGTCAGACTCATGTTGGTGGCTTTGAGAACACTGTCCAACCATCTCGTCCTCTATCATCCCCTTCTCCTTGTGCCCTCAATCTTTCCCAACATCAGGGTCTTTTCCAGGAAGTCTTCTCTTCTCATAAGGTGGCCAAAGTATTGGAGCCTAAGCTTCAGAATCTGTCCTTCCAGTGAGCACTCAGGGCTGATTTCATTCAGAATGGATAGGTTTGATATTCTTGCAGTCCATGGGACTCTCAAGAGTCTCCTCCAGCACCATAATTCAAAAGCATCAATTCTTCAGAGATCAGCCTTCTTAATGGTCCAGCTCTCACTTCCATACGTCACTACTGGGAAAATCATAGCTTAAACTATACATACCTTTGTCAGCAAGGTGACAAGGTGTTAAGGTGTCGGCAAGAGAGTTATTAGGAGATCTCCAGTTCCATCACAGAACCACCTGTTCCCAGCACACTTAACAACTTAACAAACACTTAACAAGCACACTTAACAAACTAGTTACTTGATATGCATTTGAAAACTCTCCCCTTCAGGATATCCATCCCTTTTCCTGTCTGCACATGCCTCAGGTGAATGAAGTAGGAAGCGGTGATTGTGATCAATGTCATTGTACAGGTGTGGATACACAACATTGCTGGGACTGCCTACACCTGTTTCGATCTGTTTTCAAATGGGCACACTGAGAGGCAATGCATAATCAATCCGCAATGAGTCCCACCCCCACCCCACCCCCAATTGAAGCCAATTGCCCAAGAAGTGCTTATGGGGGCCCAAAAAATAAATTACACAGTAGATCTAGCTTGTGTGAGGACTCTGTAGAAAGAGCAAGAACTGAGGGCTCTGTTGATTCTGGAATAAAATATCATGTGTATGTAGCCAGAGCATTGTAGTACTTTAAGCACCTGCAGATTTAGAAGGGGTTAGCCTTTAAAATTTCTTAGTTTTGTTTCCACCACATACAGTAAGGATTCCTGAACTGCAGCTGTTTGAAATTCTGCCTTCCTTGACTTACCAACTGCGGACACTCCCAACCCCCAGCTATTGTTTGGCCAGGCCAGATCTGTTCAGCATGTGACCCAAGGCCCTTAGTGCTTTGGCTTGTCCTCTGTTTTTTGCCCCCTCAGGACCAACTTTTATCGAGATCTTTCTTAACCTAATGTGCCCAGATCCTGTGAACAGGGTGTTCTAGATGCAGAGCTTTCTTCCGCCCTTCTAATATCTTACACAACTGCCAGGCCCATCCATGTCTAGGCACACAAGAATAAATGCTGCTGAAGAACTTACATTCTTGGCACAGATTGTGGCATGAGGAAGGGAGAGAGTGTGTGAAGGCCTCCTGCTGCTTTTGTGAATGGGCCGTTCCCTAGATTGCTCTCCTGGGGACCTGGATGTGTAAAGCGACACCTTCATTCATGCGTCATGGATACCTCTGCTCTCAATGGGCCCTGGCATAAACTGGTGGAGATATCTAGATATATCTGAGAGAACAGCAGGACCTCCAAAATATGCCTTTGCCAGGGCTGATTGCAAGCTAATAGGGCGAGTGGGTGGCTGATGCTTCATCAACAGGAGCTAAATGCCAAGAGATGGCCTTGAGATAGCTGGTGATCTCACCTGAATGTTTTGAGAGGTGCCCATCAGAGTTTGGAGAAGATGCACTTCCAGCTGAAAGGGAGGAGGCAGAGTGGAACTGACAACACCCACCCCCACCCCCACCCCCACCCTCCTTGGAGACTGGCAAAGGGAGAGGCAGACTGAATGTTGAGTTCTTCCAGGCAGAGTTGATTTATTAGGGAAGATTTTAGTGTTTGATGTTGCATTGTATTTTTACTATTTTTATTGGGAGTCACCCAGTCAAATGAGCATCATCATCATAACTGTTGCATTCAGTGCTTTTCGGGGGGGGGGGAAACGCAAGGTTATGCATACCCCTAATTATGAATCTTTGTACTTTTGTCCATTTACTGTATCCCCCCCCCAATTTGAACTATAAAATGGTGATTTTCTTGAGTCAAAATGAGAGTCAGTACCCCTAAGATTTTTTTTTTAATGGAAAAAAAGCACTGAGCAGGACTCAGAGCAGATGAAGGGTTGTAGCTCAGTGGCAGAGCATCAGAAAGCCCCGGGTTCAATCCCAACCACCTCCAGAGCTGGAGAAATGCTGGAGAGCAGCTGGTAGTCAGTGCTGACAAGACTGAGCTAGATGGGTGGATGCTCTCAGAGTTGTAGAGTTGGAAGGGACCCCAAGGGTCATCTAGTCCAACCCCTTGCAATGCAGGAACCGCAGCTAAATAATCCATGACAGGTGGCCATCCCAGCTGTGCCCCCCTTTGCTGGCAACTTCGCCACCCCCCCCACCCGAGCTTTGTTGTTGTTCTCCTCCCTGCACCCTCCCCTCCCCTTCACCCCTGGAAGCAGTTGAGGCCAGCAGAATACAAAAGGCCTCCCACAGGCGCCTGGAATTTTTCCTGACTCCTCCACGCCCTGCCTTGGCCCGTTCTTGCTGCCACCTCTGCATCTCTCTCCCTGCGCACAAACAGCCTCTGTGTTCATGCCCCTTATCTCTGTGAGCATCTCTCTTGCTCAGTGCTCCACATCTCAGCATCCTACAAAGAGGGGACTTGTGATTCAGGCACCAAAGGCGATCCCCAGTCATGCTTGCATCACAGAAAACGCCAGACAAATGCTGGAGGCAAAGGGGTGGGGGGTATAGAAATTTAACAAGTAAGAAATAACAAGTAACAAAAATCTCTTACATGTACCCTTGGGTTTTCCCAGACACACACGCATACCCTTTCTCTAGGGGCTAATGGCAACTTCCATGGTAAGCAGGGTAAAGGGATAGGGGATGGTTGAGGATCAACCCTTCCACTTCCAACCACCCTGTCTGTTTGGCAGGCAGTCTTGCCTATCAAAAATCCTTTTGCTGGGCTAGTAGCATCTGTGCTGCTGTTGTCACATACATAAAAAGTTTTTTTCAGTTCCTTTGGAATGTCGATACCTAATAAAAAGGCTTCTGCTTTTCTTTTTCTTTGTTTTACAAAAGTTATTTTGTAAGCTACTAGCCCAGAGATGGAAAGAAGAAAGAGCCCCTACCAGAGAGGAACGGCAAATTAAGCTGTTAGACTATGCTGAAATGGCAAAACTGGTGCTTTTTTCAGGGGAAATAAATACTGTACAGTAAATGGACAAAAGTACAAAGATTCACAAAATGTTTGGGGTATGCGTACCCCAGAAAAAAAGCACTGGGCAAAATTGACCAGGAAACTCAGAGACCAAGTAGACAAGAAATTCAAGAATGAATGGAAAAAGTTTATAATTTATTTAGGAGACCACTGTAAGCAGATGAAAACATTCTTGTTGTTTAGTCATGTCCAACTCTTCATGACCCATGGACCAGAGCACGCCAGGCACTCCTGTCTTCCACTGCCTCCCGCAGTTTGGTCAAACTCATGTTCGTAGCTTCGAGAACACTGTCCAACCATCTCGTCCTCTGTCGTCCCCTTCTCCTTGTGCCCTCAATCTTTCCCAGCATCAGGGTCTTTTCCAGGGAGTCTTCTCTTCTCATGAGGTGGCCAAAGTATTGGAGCCTCAGCTTCAGGATCTGTCCTTCCAGTGAACACTCAGGGCTGATTTCCTTCAGAATGGATAGGTTTGATTTTCCTGCAGTCCATGGGACTCTCAAGAGTCTCCTCCAGCACCATAATTCAAAAACATCAATTCTTTGGCGATCAGCCTTCTTTATGGTCCAGCTCTCACTTCCAAACATCACTACTGGGAAAACCATAGCTTTAACTATACCTTTAACATTGAAAACATTAGCACTTGTAATCTCACTTGTAATGTAACAAATATCATGGATAATATGGATAGATACAAAACAGACTATGAAACAATATGCAGTTGGAAATGTTGACAAAAGGACTCATGGAGGAGATGGGGGTAAGTCTCAAGATTCAGAGGAATCTCACTTTATGGGTATATAACTGGTATTTTAATTAATTTATATTTGTAAAGTCAAATAAAAATGGTTCAATAAAAAGGAATCCTTTCGCTGTATGATGATGACACATAGTGACTCCCCAATGAGGAAAAGTTGCAGTATTTGGGACTTTTCAGTTTAGAGGAAAGGTGACTAAGAGGGAGCAGGAGGGAAGTTTATGAAATGATGCACAGCATGGAGAAAGCGGGTGGAGAAAACCTTTATCTCCCTCTCTCATAATGCTAGAAGTCGTGGGCATCCAAAGAAGCTGAATATGGGGAGATTCAGGGCAGATAAAATAGAATCATAGAATCATAGAATCGTAGAGTTGGAAGAGACCACAAGGGCCATCCAGTCCAACCCCCTGCCAAGCCCATCTTTTCCTCATTGGGGAGTCACTATAATAGCCCATCTTCATGCAGCAACTTGTTGAGCGATGGGACTTGCCCCCACAGGAGGCAGTGATGGCCCTAGGTCGCTTTAAAATAGAACTAGAGAAATTCAATTGGAAGCCTGGGATAGCTCAGTCGGTAAAGCATGTGACTCTAAATCTCAGGGTCGTAGGTTTGATACCCATGTTGGGCAAAAGATTCCTGCTTTTCAGGGGGTTGGATTAGATCACCCACGTGGTCCCTTCCAACTCCACAAGTCTATCTCTCTACCATTTATCCATCGCAGAGGAGAGGGCTGTTGATGGCTAGAACTAGTCATGATGACTATACTCTACCTTCACAGCGGGAGGCAGTACAAATGCTTCTGAATAAGAGTTTCTGAAAACTACAGGAGGGGAGAATGGGCATCTGGTTGGCCACTGTGAGAACAGGATGCTGGATAGGGTGGGCCCTTGGCCTGATCCAGGAAGCCCTCCTTATGTTCTTATCCTCATCTTTGACAATTAAGGCATTTTGTTTTCTTCACCAATTTTACTGGGGGAAAAAATTTATAGACCACAATTTCATTAAAAATATCAAAGGGTTTACAGCAGAAATACATAAAACCATGCAGTAGAAACCACATTAAAATGTCAAAAAACAGTAACCAATTAACCGTTGTGGAAATATTATGTGTTCTTTTTTAATATAATTTTTATTAATTTTTTCTGTTTTAAAATATAAAATACTCATTTTACATCCTTAAGATATCAATGACTTCCCTTCTTCTCTTTCCATGGTTCAGTTTACATATCATAAATCCCTGCATATTTTACAAAAGCTGCCATTCAGTATTCCATTATTGCATCCATCAAAACTTGTTGACACTGCCTAATATATCTTAATGCTGCCAGTGTTAAGATTATGTGTTCTTAATGGCCTGGCATAGGCATGGTGGGAATCAGTTCAGGATCAACATTCTTACTCCAAACTTGTACTGAGGTCGGATTAGCTGAGAGGCATCATCTCTGAATTGGTCTGTCATGAAGGCAGCGTCAGTCTCTGAATTGCTCATCTCCCTAAAAGGCACCACCCATTGGACCGCACAAGAGGAGGAAGAGAAACTCATGCATGGGGTGTGCTCTAAACAACTCTCAGATACATGCAGTCGTGAGAGATGAAAGGGAAGTTGTGTGGGTGGATGTTGCCCCTCCCTGCCTGCCAAGCTAATTGGAATAATTAATCCCCATCATGCAAGCAATCGGCACCTAATTTAGCAAGTAGGATGAAAGGAAGCAAGAGGTGGGCTTGATGACCTCATGTGTTTTGAATGCGAAAGCTGGTTCCCTATACCTTAGAAAGCGTAGTCATTTCTCTGCCAGAATTGCAGGTGGCAGCCTGGCACCAAGGAGATCAGATTGGCAGGGGCAAAAGCACACATTACTGTGCAACAAATAATAGGTGCATCCAGATGGGAGCTTAATACTGCTAATGGGCCATTCAGGTATCGCAAACAGAAACATCTCATTGGCAACAGGTAAAAAAAAATGATCTGGTTTTTCATTGAAATGGTGAATCGGGATAAAATGGGGTGAGGGGTATGGATCGACATTTTAATATCCGAAACATCAGGTGCACTCATGGGAAAATTTACATGCAGTACCCATCCCATGATAGACACTTGTCTGGAAGCACCCAAGAGGCCCCAGTCAGGAAAGAAAAAGAAGAAGAAGAAGAAGAAGAGTTTGGATTTGATATCCCGCTTTATCACTACCCGAAGGAGTCTCAAAGCAGCTAACAATCTCCTTTCCCTTCCTCCCCCACACCAAACACTCTGTGATGTGAGTGAGGCTGAGAGACTTCAGAGAAGTGTGACTAGCCCAAGGTCACCCAGCAGCTGCATGTGGAGGAGCAGAGACATGAACCCGGTTCCCCAGATTACGAGTCTACCGCTCTTAACCACTATACCACACTGGCTCTCCTTAAGGCACTTCCTGGCTGTCCCTTTTTTCAGGTGGGATTTAATCACACACTGCTCAATTAGGGTTCTGCATTTAAAGTTGATTGCCCCAAAGACGGCAGTGTGGACAGTTGTTAGGAATCCCCAAATTTTGAAGCATAGGAACTCAAAAAGTTTTTATGATTTGGCATAACATTCGGTTTAATTGATATGTATTTGTATAATTTGAAATAATGGATGTGATATAATTGTGTTTTAATTGGAAAATTAATAAATATATTTTTTAAAAAATAAAATAAAGTTGATTGCCCCAAATCAAACCCCTTTTTTTCTATAAGGACAGTGGTGGCACAATGCACTGGGAACGTAGCTCTTGCTCGGTGCAACATAATCAAATTTCCCTGCAGAGAAACCAGAATAAATGCTCACTAAATAGCCAACACAGAGCAGATCCTCACCATACCCATTCCATGCGGCAATAACTTTAATTGCTAAGTCATGGAAAAGCAAAGAAGTACCCACAATTAGAGAATGGCAAGAGAAAGTAATTGGTTACATTGATTTGGCTAAATTGACGGATTCGATAAGGGGTGGTTCAAATAAAAAATTTAATGATAATTGGGAAAAATTCAGAATATATTTAAAAGAACTTGGGTTTGAAACAAATCTTTTGTAGAACTTCCAGGAGGAAAATTAATGGAAGCAGTAGGAAAGTAAATAATTTCGAAGTCAGGATGGAAGAGAAGGGGAAGTCGATTTATAGAGAAGATGTAAATACTGAATTGAAGATATATAAGATAAGCTGACAAGACATCAGAGAAGATAGAATAAGTTTGGTTTGAATTTGAATGGTCATTTACCGATTTATTTATTGATTGTGTGTATATTATAAGAGGCTGTTTTGTTTTATACTATGTTCAATTTTTATTTTAAAAATTAATAAAGTTTGGTTTTTTTAAAAAAATTAAAAACAAACAAACCACAGCCCTAACTTTCCTGGGGCATCTATCCCTGTCAGTGAACCAAATGGCTGGCAACAGCATGAAGATGCTGAGCTTCCCAGCTCCAGCGGCAGGTCTTTGCTGTCTTGTCTGGTATGCCTTGGAGAGTAGCCTGAGATGAAGACATCTAGCAGCCGAGGCTTTCCATGCCTTGGCCCAGTCTCAAGGAAAAGCTTTGCCTGCATAATTTCTCCACATCTCTGATGGCATCCATCTGTCTTGCGCAGGGCTCAGCAAACTTTTTCAGCAGGGGGCCGGTCCACTGTCCCTCAGACCTTGTGGGGGGCCAGACTATTGGGGGGGGGGAATGAACAAATTCCTAGCCCCACAAATAACCCAGAGATGCATTTTAAATAAAAGGACACATCCTACTCATGTAAAAACATGCTGATTCCCGGACCGTCCGTAGGCCAGATTTAGAAGGCGATTGGGCCGCATCTGGCCCCTGGGCCTTAGTTTGGTGACCCCTGGTCTTGAGGGACAATGGAGTGTGTCTCCGAGGGTGAAGTCAGACCTCCTTGGGGCATGAGCCTGGGTCATTGGGCATGGATGTCCCAGGCTTCCTAGATGACAATACCTCCCTCTGGTCCTCGCTGATGTGGTCCAAATAAATCAGAGCAATGTGTTGGGCACCAGCTGGGCTGCCGGAGCTGCCGGAAGGAGGCATACAGGACTAGTTTCCTGCCATGTGCCATTGATGAAATAATAGGGCATCGGTGGTGGATTCATACTGGGCTGTCTGCACATCATTTGACTTTATGAGTTCTTCTGCAATGTTTTCCCGGCCTAACTGCCTTATTGCCATCCGGAGGAGCACTTGTGTGCTGCAGTGCAACCACAGCCGGACAACAGAAAGAAAGAAACTGGAATATTAGGGTTTGTAAGATGCTACAGGATTTTAGCAGGAAGGTACAGTACATTCACTGATTGGAAACTAAGACGCATGTCTTTCCCAAAACTTTTCGCAGGCGCAAACGGCATCGGGCAAACAGAGGGATGGTGAATAACTGCCCCAATACCATCATGAGACAGATCACCATGAATGCACAATAAAAACCCTTGCCTGCAAATCCTGCCTCCTTAGCAAGACCCCCATGGCCTCCAGGACACGCCAGAGGCCTCTCTGCAACCTCTGCTTGTCCGCTGACTCAAGCCAAGCATGATACGCTCAGCGTTTGGAAATTGCAATGTAAATATACCCTGCTATATAAAGGACCCATTAATGATTGTGATAAGGATTATTATGCCAAGCCCAGCAGCCACCCAGATGGGCTTCACTTTGAAGATTTTGTTCTTGTTGAAGATTAGAAATGCATGCCACAGCAACCCCACAGCCTCCTTCCTTCCTTCCTCTCCTTTTAAGCATAAAAAGGAGGTAATAAAAAGTATTTAAAAAAAAAAGCATAAAAAGGAGCTGATCACGGATCTCCCATGTGCAATTAGTAGCACAGGAAACTGCTGGTCGCTCTGGCTCTCAATTGACTGGCAGATGCTCACCAGGGTTTCAGGGGAAAGACATTCCCAGCCCTATTTTGAAATGCAAGCAAATTAAACCTGGCACCTTTTGCAAACGTACTTTAGGGGAAAAAATTACAAGAAGAGAGGTGTGTTAGGACAGGGGTCAGCAAGGTTTATCTTGCCTGGGCCGGATCGGCCCCATGGAGAACCCTCTGTGGGCTGGATCGCGCATGCGCCCATGATTTTTGGCATCTCCGCGCATGCAGACGTGATTTTCAGCGTCTGCATCTGCGCAGATGCGTTTTTTGGCACTGGGGAAGCGAGTCCCCATGCCACGCTGTGCCAGTTTAGTGCAGCGCGAGAGTGGGCATCTCGGTTCGGGGCGGCTTGTGGGCCGTTCAAACGACCTCCATGGGCCGCTTCCGGCCCATGGGCCTTGGGTTGCTGACCCCTGTGTTAGGAGATATAAAGCCTGCCTGCCACGGGGTCAAGACCAGGACCTGCCTGCAGCTGCTGCCCCAGGGGACCTCCATCTCCTGCTGTGACCTCCACTGGATCTCTAGACCTGGATCTGTTGGCAGCTGTGCAAGCAGGGCGGGGAGCAGGACCCTGAGCAGGCACTGGCAGGCAGCATTGGAAACACCTGTTGCCCCAGGACGATGACATTCACGCAATGTCAACCTTATGTGGTTGAATGTGTGCAGATTAATTGCATGCTCTCAAGAACATCCTAGAGATGCCTTTGAAGTTGGAAGGGGAGGGTGGCCATGTGCAAGGTGGTGCAGGTTCAGGGATGAATGTTGTAGCATATACATGCCACCCCTGGAATGCAGAGAAGCCAGAGGAATCACCGGAAGATTCTAACACACCCAAAATCCTTTACAGCCTGGGGCTGTGTCTCCCCTCTGGGATGTGCTGGTTTTTGCCTCCCTCTAGTGGCGAAAAGGAAGAGAGTCACAAAGGAGGGAGGTTGCTTGGCTGGCCCATGGTCAGAGAGCGAGAGCCTATTTGAAGTGAGAAAAATGATTTTTGTTCATGCGTTAGAAGTTTATCTGGACTCTTTGCAGGCAGGATTTCCTGCTTGCTCTCCATTCATGTTGAGACTTCCTCATGCTCCAGACTTCCAAGGTGGGTGGCATTTGCCAAGGCTTTCAGCTGCAGCCTTGGCATCAGGTTGTGCCAGCAAAGGAGGCGAGGGACAAGGATTGAGCTATGAAATCACACAACAGTAGATTGTGTAGTGTCCAAGTCAGGGGAAGGAATAGCCCTGCTCTATTCTGCCTTGGTCAGATCACACCTAGAGACCTGTGTCCTGTTCTGGGCATCACAATTTAAGGATATTGACAAGCTGGAACTTGTTCAGAGGAGGGCAACCAAGATGATTAAGGGTCTGATAACCAAGCCTTATGAGGAATGGTTGAAAGAGCTGGAAATGTTTAGGCTGGAAAAGAGGAGACTGAGAGGAAATATGAGAGCCATCTTCAAATATCTCAAGGGCTGTCACATGGAAGATGGAGCAAGCTTGTTTTCTCATGTTCCAGAGTGCAGCACCTGAAACTATGGATTCAAGAAAAAAAATTCTGACTCAACATCAGGAAGAACATTCTGACAGTAAGAGCTGCTTGACAGTGAGACGGACTCCCTCAGAAGGAGGTGGACTCTCCTTCATTGGAGGTTTTTAAGCAGAGCTTTGATGACCATCTTTCAGGGATTATTTAGCTGTGATTCTTGCATTGCAGGGGGTTGGACTAGATGACCATTGGGGTCCCTTCCAGCTCTACATTTCTGTTATTCTCAGTGCGAGATCCCATCCCCTGCTTTGTACTTCACCTGTTAACAGGATTGATAACTGTTATATTCTTTCTGCTTTTTTATTTGGGCTCCTGAAATACCTGCCTAATTGGCAGACCTTTAGCAGACAGTGCGTTCCAAACTATCCCTGGAGAAAAGGGTTCAGGGAGCAAATTTCTTCAAAGGGTGCAGGAATTCTGCAGTGGTGGATTCGTGAATCTGGAAGTGCAGGAGCTCATCATGACAGCTGCCCCAGTCACAGATCTATACATGGCACAACAGTATATAATAATACCACCCCACCACCCCTTTTAGGGCCATAACTTCAATTACATGTAGCTTTTCTGAGAGTGGTTCTTACTTCTGACCACATAGGTTCAGTTTGTAAAGCATGTTGGGCTTTACCAACCTTTTCATAGCCATTGACAGCCTTATCCTCCATGAATTTGTTTGATTCCTCTTTTAAAGCTGTCCAGGTTGGTGACCATTGCTTCCTCTTGTGGAAGTGAGTTCCACAGTTTAACCAGGCACTGTGCAAACAAGTGTTTTCTTTCATCTCTCCTAAACCTTCAAAAATTTCCCTTGGTTGTCCTAGAGTTCGAGAAAAACTCTTCTTTTCCCACACCATTCATAATTTTACATACCCGGTACCTCTATCATGTCTCCTTGTTCTTGTCTTTTCTCTAAGGAAGTCCCAAATGTTGCAACTGTTGCTCATTGAGAAGTTGCTCCGTCCCACTGCTCATTTTGGTTGTCTTTTTCTGAATCTTTCCTAGCTTGACAGCATCTTTCTTCAGGTGACGTGACCAGACTTGTACGCAGTATTCCAAGTGCGGTCGCAACATAGATTTGTACATTTCATTTCTTGTTTCTGCAAGAAGGAAGACACCCAGCCCCTCGCTCACAGTCCAAAGTCGCCCGGTCCACACCATCCTTCCTCCAACCTGGTGCCCTCCAGTGTTGGTGGAGGAATTCATCATTGGCTGTTGGAATTCATCGTCCAAAACATCTGCAGGGCATCTGGTAGGGAGACAGCTTGTTTCACGCTACAGCTGTTTGTCTAGAGAGGGCGTCATCGGTTTGGAAAGCATTCAGCCACAGAGGGTTCCTTTCCCCCTTTTTACTTCTTCTTTTTTAAAATAGGTGTCTCTGTGAGTGCAACAAATTTTGAAACCAATTGAACTGTCAGTTTTTATGCCTCTTGAGCTGTATGACTTGCCACCTTGTTGCTCTGGAAACAAAAGCTGTTGTGTGATAAAAGAAATTATTATTTAAAAAAAGGATTTAAGCAAGATATCGCTGATCTATGTGTATTTGTCAAACAAGAGGGGGAGCAAAAACTGTATTGTATTTGTTTTGTTGATGATTTGCTGTTCTTCTGGAAGAACAAAGAGTTGTACCAGAGTACACTTGCTCAGTTGAAGGAACACTTCAATATGAAAGACCTCGGTGAGGTTTCCAATTATCTTTCTCTACAGGTTGAGAGAAACAAAGAAGGTACTTTTCTGGTACACCAAACTCAAAAGATTACTGATGTGCTGAACCAACTGAATTTAATTGATGCAAATCCTGTTGACACACCTATGGTACAAGGTTATAAAGTTGATGATGATGCAGAACCATTTACCGACACTACACTGTATAGATGTGTGTTAGGTAAGTTAAACTTCATCGCAAGAGTTTCAAGACCTGACATTGCTATTAGCTGTAATTTGCTGAGCAGACGTGTCAACAATCCTACTGTTCAGGATTGGCGTGCTTTGAAACACATTTGTAGGTACTTAAAAGGAACCATGCACTACAGATTGCGTTTCACAAGTCAAAAGACTGGAGGTCTGGAAATCTTCACAGATGCAAGTTTTGGTAGTGATGTCACAGATAGCAAAAGCACTTCAGGTGTTTGTTATGTATACAACCATTGTCTTTTTGATTGGATGTGCAGGAAACAGACAACCCTTTGTCAGAGTTCCTGTGAAGCAGAGCTCAACGCTCTCTCACTCTCCTTAATGGATTGTGAATGGTTGTTGCAACTGTTCAAGGATATTGGAGTCAATGTGTCTTGTCCTATTCAGGTATATCAAGACAATCAGTCCTGTTTAGCTTTGCTAGCATCCGAGAGTTGCAAGCAGAGGACCAAATATTTGCAGATAAAATTACATCGTGCAAGGGAATGCATAAAGAAAGGACTGGTCCAAATATCATACATGCCAGGTAATGAAATTCTGGCTGATATGTTGTCCAAAGTTGTAAATAAAGAACAGTTGCACAGTTATATGCAAAAGCAACAGTTTGGAACTGCTGAGCTTAAGGTTTCACAGAATGGGGGAGTGATGTCAGGAGATTCAGTTCCACCTTAAGACTTAGGCATGTTGCTGCTGATATATGTCACATGTCTAGGTATATCCGTTTGGACTTTTACTTTCTGGTTCTGTTCTGAGCTGTTTGATCTGATGGAAGAGAGAAAGCATCGTTCGCTCTCTCTTCATGCTGTAATATAGCTGTAAATAAATCACTTTAAAATGCCTCTCTGCTGCCTTATCATCTCTGCTGAAACTGCGTGGGCATCTCTGCTGATTGCGTGCTCAGGTTGCTGAGACCCTGAGTCGTGTTCCATGGGAATCACTGGGACTGTGGCGAGGAGGGAGCTGCCGGCTGGACCTCCCAATGGTGAAATCCCAACAGAAGCAAGGTGGGTGTGGACTGCCCTGGGTGTCATCTCCGAGGGGTGGTGGTGACATTTGTCATGCTGCCCACCTGCGTCTCCCGTCTACCCCAATCCATAAGGGGAAGGGACAGAGCTGTGCTGCTTTGCTGGTGGTCTTTCCCCCTTCCCCCTTTGTTTTGACAGCCCCACGCTCCTGGGATGCTGGAGGGTGCATGCCGGCAGGCAGGGAGAGGACGGGAAGGAGGCAGGCGAGCAAAGAAGTGGAGGGTAGAGGAAAGGAGAGAAGCAGAAGCTCCCTCAACTCAGGACCCAAACCCCGTAACCCCCCAAAAAGCTCAACAACTTTGGTCAAACCTTCCCTAAAAAAAAAAGCTGAACAACTCCTGGCAATGACAATGGGTAGGTCACAGCCAGTCTTTTAATACTGTGAGTAGATCGCAGTCTCTTGGGAGTCAAACTAGATTTCAATGGGGTGGGTGACAAGAAATTGTCTGCACCGGGTACCACCTGACCTTGCTACACCACTGGTCCTAAAGATTTTGTGTACTTCTGAAAACCTTGCCATCACCTGAGCCTGGAGACATCCCCCCCCCTTCTGCATGCTGCTTTGGCTACCTAAGAATCCATATTCTGAGTTTGCTGTCACTATATTGGATTCTCAACATACATGTGCTTTGCAAAGCATTCTCTTGATCTCCATAACTATTGCCAAGAAAATGCTGTGACTGTATGGGCCTTTGGTCTGATGCACCAAGACCAGGCCCTCCAAGCACCCCTATTTTCCAGCGACAGTCCTGGATTTACAGAAGCTGCCCTGGTTTCTGATTTTATCCCAGAATGTCCCACTTTTCCTTAAGGGGTTCTTCTATTTTTATTGGAGAAATGTTGCAGGGCATGGAGCTATGTGATCCCCGAGCCAAGGAGATAAGTACCTATACAGCATTTAGAAGACTTCTGAAGGCAGCCCTGTATAGGGAAGGTTTTTTTTTTTTAATGTTTTGTTATGTTTTTATATATGTTGAAAGCTGCTCAGACTGTTAAGACCCAAGAAAGACGTAAATTTCTTTTTGTATGCTACAACGGTGGCAAGAGTACTACTAGCCAAGAACTGGAAGATTCAAGAATTACCAACAGTGGAAGATTGGCAAATGAAAATGATGGAGTACATGGAACTGGCTGAAATGACCGTGGGACTACGTGACCGGGGAGAAGAAGCAACAGAAGAAGAGTGGAAAGATTTTAAAGTTTATCTAAAAAAAATGCTAAATTTGTATATTGAGATTAGATTTAGAAGTTCATAGAAACTGCGGGTTTGAGAATTATGTCAAATAAATTGATGTATGAGAGATTTGAAATTGGAAAAGAGTTTTAAATAATGAATTGGAAATTGCTAAAGATGAATGAGAAATGAACCGCAGACAGGGGGAACTCGAGGAAGTTCCCCCTTTACAATGTTAATGGAAAAGGATTATGGTATTTTGATTTTTTTCATTGTTATTTTTGTAATGTTAATGTTATTTTTTCTTGTGATTTTTGTATTTGTTGTGTCTAAATTGTTGTGTTTATTTGTAAAATCAATAAAAATTATTTTTTTTAAAAAAAAGATGGGCAGGGAAGCAGAAGCAGAGGAGGAGGAGGAGGAGGAGGAGGGGAATAGGGCACCTCTTTTTTCATCAAAGAAATGTTGGAGAGTATGCATGTTCTTATTGCAAATCTTTTGGCAGGCTGTGGTACCCAACCCAATGCAAGTAGCTCACTGCTTTGGCTTGTTTTATTCAGCATCCTTAGTCACTGAATATTAAACATGTGCCCCATCCCTACACCAAATGTTGCATGGGAAACAGGAAGAAAGTGATACGGGGAAATTTGAACTCATCCCTTCCACCAGGGGGCGTAGCAACTCCATAATTACTGGACCCACCAAATGACTGCAAAAGAATGGTCCCGTTTAAGTCAGTGCTTCTGGCAGGAGAGGATGGCAAGTGTGGTGGGAAGATTCAAGGACCATCAAAGAAACGTTTAAACATTTCAGTGTAATATAGTACAGTATCAAAATATTATTATTTTATTTGCAGAATATGGATAGATAGCTTTTCAAAATGAGAGCAAGAGCGTCAACTGATAATTGAGGACAATCTTAGTTGTGATTTCCAATGTTTTGGCCACATGACCCAGAAAATCTGTCTGCAGACAAACGCCGGCTCCCTTGGCCTGAAAATGGAGATGAGCGCCGCACCCCGTAGTCAAATTCGACTGGACTTAACCATCCAGGGGTCCTTTACCTCTACCCTTTACCTTGTCAATAATCATTTGTTTTCATTATGAAAGTGTGGCCCAGAGAAAAAAGTTTGAGAACCCCTGTGTTAAGTTGAGCTAGCGCAACTCAGGACAAGGAATTAGAGAGCTGCAAAAGCAACGGAGGGTGGCACACAGCTTGGCTTGCTGCTACGGAATTGCAAGCTATCACTGTCCACAACAGATGCAGATTAAAAAAAAACCCATTGCAGAGCTGGAAAAGGTTCAGCAAAGGGCCACCCAAATGATGGTTGCAGCGCTTAGGACTTTTAAGTTCAAGAAAAAGATGAGGACTCATCCACACTCCTGTTTGCCCTGTAATTTCTAGGCATGGGTTGGAGAGGTTCAACACCGCTGGAGTGACACACCAGCCCTGAGCTGCTTGGTGAGGCTGGGATTTGGTCAGGCTTGGGGAAGGCGGCATGAGAAGGGCACAACAGCAACACGCTCTTCAATCCCAGCCCCTCGAAGGTGAGGCTCAAAGGGTGCAGGACGACGGCCTTCTCATGCCACCCTCCCCAAGTCTGATCAGATCCCAGCCTCACAAAGCGGTGCAGGGCTGGCTCGGGGAGGACAGAGTGAGTGGTGCACCCCCCGGAAAACGCTCCCAGGGAAGATTGCCCCAGCAGTTCCCCCCCCCCCCTATACACACACTATGGCCCAACCTGTCACTTTCCTTGGGAAAACCCGTTGTTTACTACTAAATTGGAACAAAGGTTGATCTGCAGAAAACCCAGCTGATGTTTGTTCAGATTCAGTGGTAAACAGCAGGGGGTTTCCGTAGGTAAGTGGTAGGACAAAGGGAAAACCTCTTGGTCCCATTCCTGGAAATTATGGATGAGCCCTGAGAGAAGAAGAAGAGTTTGGATTTGATATCCCGCTTTATCACTACCCTAAGGAGTCTCAAAGCGGCTAACATTCTCCTTTCCCTTCCTCCCCCACAACAAACACTCTGTGAATGGACATTCAATGAAGCCAAACATCGGGAGATTTAAGACAGATTTTAAAAAGGACTTATTCATACAGCACAGAACCTTTGGAACTCCCTCCCACAGGAGGCAGGGGTGGCCACCAACTTGAATGGCTTTAAAAGACAAATTCACGATGCCAAAAGCTATCAGTGGCTACTCGTCATCCTGACTCTCTGCCTTGATGGCCAGAGGCAGTAAATGCTTCTGAATACCAGTTCCTAGAAACGACAGCAATAAAGAGAGCTCTTGAACTCGGGTCCTGTTTGTGCGTTTCCCACAAGCGTCTGGTTAGTTGCCATGAGAACAAGATGGTTGACTAGATGGACCATTGGCCTGATCCGGCAGGTTCTTCTTGTAAGAGCAGCGCTCTACTCCGACCGCGCCCAAGAGTGCAATATGAAGAATCATAGAATTATAGAGTTGGAAGGGACCCAAGGGTCATCTAGTCCAACCCCCTGCATTGCAGGAATCTCAACTAAAGGATCAATGACAGACGGCCATCCAACCTCTGCTTTAAACCCTCCAAGGAAGGAGAGTCCACCACCTTCCGAGGGAGACCGTTCCCCTGTCGAACAGCTCTTACTGCCGGAATGTTCTTCCTGGCATTGAGTCAGAATCTCCTTCATTGTAACTTGAAGCCATTGGTCCGAGTCAACAGAAACACCTTTGGGATAGGGTGGGAAATCGCAAAAACACTTGCCAAAGCTAACTAGCTTTTCTCCACTGATTCTTTTTTTTTTTAATAAATACATCATCTCCCGTAACAATCCTCCCGCATTGCGATGAGCGGGGAACAAACAGAAACTTTCCCGTGGAAACCATAAATTACACAACAAGTCCTTCCCAACAACAGACCCCAAAGAAATGCATCAGAGGGTGACAATTTTACACCATATACAGGCTGGTCTGGGGGGTGGGCACTTCTCATGGGCAGGTGGGTGGGCCATGTAAGACGTACTGAAGACATGAAGCCATCTGAAACAATTGGATGGAGGCACTGCACTCTTTGAATTTGTTGGAGTCCCAGCAGATGATGCCACACACACCTCTCCATTGCAATTATAGCCTTGCTTGATATCCACCTGTAGTCCCCAAGAGGTTTGTGGATCCCCCATCTCCTTTCACGGATGCCAGTCCAAAATATATATGACAGTCAGGCTGGTGCCAGGCAGGGAGCAGAGAGCCAAGAGGGTGCCAGGCACTCCAAAGGATGGCTGCTCATTCTGGGGCGAGAGCAGAAGTCGCCCCCTCTCCTCTGTTGACTTAGGAAGCCAACACAACATGGAGGGGTTTGGGGAGGTCTTGCGAAGCGCCAGCTGCAAAATGCCCTGTTCTTCAGCTCTACCAGCACTTGGCAGTGCCCACCGTGACATCTGGGCTCCCTGGTCCAGCCAGCCAGCTAGTGTCCCCAGGAATCCTTAGCTTCCTCTCGTGGCATCTCCTGAGTGTCATCTGGTGCTGCAAGGCAATGGAGGGAGGGGTAAGTAAACAAGAGAACAGGACCCAAAGCAAAGGAAGGCTATACTCAAAGCTGCCTTCGTTGTGTTTTGTTTTTTTCCTTTCGCAATAGACTCTGCACCTTCTTGTGGGATGTAAGCCTTGTAGCAGTCAAATACAACATTCCTTGTTTGCCTAGAGTTGACACAGACAGGGGGGGGTGTTGATCCAACCAGTTGAACTTCCTGTTACACCTGGTCTGGCACATCCTTCTCCTGCATGTGACCAGGTAGGTGGGCATGACCCTTGGAGACCCCACAAAAAGGGCCAGTCACATAGCCATCTTCCTCTCTTGATGCTTTCCTTCTTGATGCCTGTTTCCTGATGCTGTTTGCTGGCTCTCTGCCAGCAGCACATGGGATGAATCCCCATATGGGATAAATCCACACCTTCTTCTGTAATTACAAGCTAAAGCCTGCCTTTAGGGATCATACCGTGAACGGAATGTAAGTAAACTTCTTGTTACTGTTTAAGGAAGACTGTTGTGTCTTTATTGCTTTCTAAGAGGAATCAAAAGGGGTCTTACCAGGAATAATCCAATCTGGGCATGCCAGACTGGATTGCTTAACTAAAGAGATTCAAACGAATCTGCAAACTACTCCTGCTGTGTAGGGGGGAATGTGCTCTGCTAAATGGCTCACTAGCATGAGCAAGGAAGGATAATATTTAAGCAATATATCCTCTCCTACTATCCACAACATTCCCACACTTTTCTAGGTGTAGTCTAGGTGAAAAGGCAGGCTAAACAAATCGTGTGTGTGTGTGTGTGTGTGTGTGTGTGTGTGTGTGCGCGCGCGCGCGCAGGGGGAACTGGAAACACAATCTTAGAGACACACATGTTGCTTAGTGGGAGCTGGAACTTGGAAACCTCCAAGTTGTGTTTTCAGCAGCAGACTCAACTGAGGCCCCATGAAATCACTCGTCCAGCAGTTTGGAAAGGAAGGCTAGTGATCTGCAATCTAACCTTCTTCTGTTGAGCAAGACCTTCCACCTGACAGCTGTCCTCATCAGTTTATTATTATAGATAGCTCGGTGAGCAGAGCATGAGCCTCTTAACCTCGGGGTCGGGGGTTCGATCCCCACATTGGGCAAAAGATTACTGCTGTGCAGGGTGGCTGGGTGTGGACCCCGTGGCCCCTTCCAGCTCTACAATTCTACAATTATTAGCTCTACTTTTTAAAAAAAACAAAAAGGACCACAGAACTAAAGCAGAGTAAAAGCTAAGAACACATTCATATTGATAAAAAGGCAGGACTAAAATATTCTGCCCACTGAAGAAGTCCATAGATAATAATAATAATTATCATAATATTACATTTATATTACACAGAACTACACTCCTACTGACCGTGGCATTTGGAGCAGCAGCTGTCCTCTGTTTTCTCCCCTCCAGAGCAAGAGGCAGGAGAGCATTCTTGGCGCTGGCAGTGAGTCTCCCCAGACTGAAAAAGGACAGCAAGAGGCATTTACACTAGAGCCAAAACTTGGGGCTGGCATACCCTCCAACGTCCCGCTGATGATCAAAATCGGGACGCTCGTGTTTTGATCCTCAGCTCTTGCTGGAGCTGGCTGACTAGTGAGAGACAAAACAACAACAACCCGAGTGTCTTTTGGTTCAGTGCTCTGGTGTGAGCCAGCTGACTCCCACCAAAGTACCGGATCAAAAAAGAGGACATTCCAGGATCCAATTGGAAACAGGGATGGAGCCTGTAACTCTGGAATGTTTTGCTCAATTCGGGACAGTTGAGTGGTATGAGGTGGTGCTGGTGGTCAGAGCAAGTCTACAGAAAGTGTACTGAAGCCAGGCTCCCAAAATCCACCTTGAGCTGGGGCCTGGGGCCGTCCCACCCCTGCAGCTCAACTCCCTCCTCCTCCTCCTCTGCCACCTCCTGCCCCTCACTCACCAGACACCAGCAGGTGATGCATTTCATCTCCCCAAAGGGGGGCACGGTGGGGTGCCAGCTCTCGTTGTGCAAGTACCACTGCCGCCCAAACTTGCAGGCCCTGGGCCCGTCTGCTTGCATCATGTCAGAGAGGGTGGAGGGACTCCTCTCTGGGGCTGTGGAAAGAACACACAGAGAGAACAGTCGGAAGGGAGAGGAAGATGCGACCATGAACACCAGGACACTCCCTGGTGAAAAAAAAACATCCCGAAATGCCTAAATCATGAGGTCACTGAGAACAAAACACATGCAGAATTCAAAGGAAAGATTTAGACTTCCTGCCCAATACTGACTTGGTCTGCTCCCATGACCATGGCGTTTAAGGATACACCTACGACTAGTTTAAAAGGTCTCAGAGGGAGAGGGGTCTGTGTCTGGGCTGAACCACTTCAGATTGCTGGTGGAGGATCACAACACTGTAGGCTTGCCCCGCTGCAAAAATCAAATATACGTTCTACCACGTCCTTCTCCCTGACATGCTAGTTTCAGTAACCCTAGGTGCAGTAAATGCTTCTTTGCGTGTACCTCGGTTTAAGTACACAATTGGTTCCGGAAGTCCGTACTTAACCTGAAGCGTAATTAACCTGAAGCGAACTTTCCCATTGAAAGTAATGGAAAGTGGATTAATCCATTCCAGACGGGTCCACCGAGTACTTAAACTGAAAGTACTCAAACTGAAGCGTACTTAAACCGAGGTATGACTGTATATAGAGGAATATTCATTTGTGTGAGTCGCCCACTGCCGTCCGAAGTGGTGCAGTCCAGGCACAGCTCTGCTCCATCAAGGAAAATAGAGCAATTTCATTTATGTTTTTTTCATTAAATCATATCCCAGCCTTCCTCGCAAAGGAGCCCAGGGGGCAGTGAACACGCCAGTGATACATCACAATAAAATAAAATTAAAAACACATTTAAGACGGTTAAATTAAATTAAAAGGGTCTAAAAACAGTCAAGAACAATGAACAGTAGAACATTTTTTAAAAAATTGAAAAACACAAATGCAGCCAGATCTCGCCTCCGAATAGACCCACTGAAACTAAAAAGTTTCCAGCAGTGTGCTGAAGGTGCCTGCTTACTGTAATTAGGCAGGGAGTTCCAGAGCATGCTAAATGAGTGACTCATCGCAAACACAGGCAGGGGGACTGCTGTTGCTGGCAGCTGCTTCTGTGGTCTTGCTTGCAACTTCAGCAAGAGTCTCTTGCAAGAGGCTGGGCAGCTATTTGTTGGGAATGCTCTGAACGAAAGGCCTCCAGCAACTCCTGAGTTTCTGAGTTGTCACGGGAGAGGCAGAAGCTCAGCGACTGAATAGGGGGACCAGCAAGCTGTCGTTTGCTGGACCAATGTCTTATCTTGCACCGATTGGATTTGTGCCCTTGGCAGAAACTGAGCTGGGAGCTGGAGTCCTGCAATATCCGCAGGGCCACAGGTTTCCCTACCTCTTCTTTCCTGCTGGGAAAAACCACAGGGGCAGCCGCTCCCTTTATCCCACCCCACGTGAACCAGAGTTATGGCAGCAAAAGGACCTGCGGCTGGTGGACTGCGGCCTGGTTCCACTTGCTGTCCCAGAACGCTCGGCTCACCTGGGCATTGCTTGCAGCAGTCCGATGGGTTGGCCCGGATGGGGTTGCTGCAGGTCAGGTGAGGGCACTGGACCTTCTCACAGTGAACTTCCCCCGTGGCTCCCTGTGCAAAGAGTGTGGGCAGGTACAGACTGTGAGCCTTAGGGTATACACATGCACACATCTGCATGCGTACACAAAGTACATTTCCGAGCACAATTCAAAGTGTGGGTGCTGACCTTTAAAGCCCTAAACGTCCTTGGCCCAGTATACCTGAAGGAGCGTCTCCACCCCCATTGTTCAGCCCGGAATACTGAGGTCCAGCACCAAGAGCCTTCTGGCGGTTCCCTCACTGTGTGAAGTGAAGCTACAGGGAACCAGGCACAGGACCTTCTCGGTAGTGGCGCCCGCCCTGTGGAACGCCCTCCCATCAGGTGTCAAGGGGGAAAAAACAACTATCTAACTTTTAGAAGACATCTGAAGGCAGCCCTGTTTAGGGACGTTTTTAATGTTTGATGTTTTATTGTGTTTTTAATATTCTGCTAGGAGCCGCCCAGAGTGGCTGGGGAAACCCAGCCAGATGGGCGGGGTATAAAATAAATATTATTATTATAAAGACAGATTTAGAAAAGGACAACCAGAATGATCAAGGGGCTGGAGAGGCACCCCTATGAAGAAACTCTGCGGCAATGGGGACTTTTAGTTTAAAGAAAATGACTAGTAAGGGGCAACATGATAGAAGCTTATGAAATTATACATGTCATGGAGAAATCGAACAGAGAAGAGGTTTTTTTTTCCTTCTCTCAAAACACTACTACGGAAGTAAGATCCATAGTTTAACCGCACTACATGAAAAAGTATTTTATTTTATCCATCCAGAATTCAGCTTCATTTGGATGTCCGTGAGTCAGTGATGGCCACCAAGCTTTAAAAGAAGCCCACAGACAAGCTTATTGTTTACCCCAGCATAAATAAAGCATCTGAGAAGCAAAGGAGATGAGCCCACCTTGCAGGTGCAGATGGCACATTTAATGAGGCCAAAGGGAGGGACCACGGGGTGCCAGTGTGTGCCTGCTCCTCGCCACGTCTTGTCGCCCTCAAAGTAACAGCCTGCAATAGGAGAAGGAAGGTCAGAGGGCATCTCCTAAGTCTTGAAAGGGGCTTCTGCACGGATACTCTAAAAGGGTAGATTATTGAGACTTGTTTACTGAGCATTCCTTACAACTGGTTTGCAAGGAGATGATGTGGCTTTTTAATGAGAATTCACTCCATGCCGATTTGGGGTGAGATCCTACCCCAAATTGCACAAGATCTTGTGCAGCCCCCGCAAGATCTCACGTGATTTTGGGCCAGATCTCGCCCAAAATGGACATAACCTGGCTCAAAATGGGCGCCGATGCTGCTTCTCCACCACTGGTGGAGGTGAATTACAGACTTATAGAGTGGACTCCCTTCTCTTGGAGATTCTGATACCTCTATGGTAGTTTTTGCTATGTGAATGGTGCCACATTGCTATGTGAATGGTGACCTGGGTGGGTCACACGAACCCTCTGGGGTCCACAGACCTCCAACTGGGAACCACTGCTGGCTACATCATAGTTGTGACGCTGTGTCACCCCTAGGCCCAGCGCCCAGGGTGGTGGAACCAGTCGTTCTGCCTTAAATCCACCTCTGCTTGCAGAAAAGCTTTTCCTCCCTTCTCCTTACCTTCGCTGCTGTCTTGGGCTCGCTCAGCAGCTCTTGGTCCTCCTGGGGTTTCTTTCTCCTCTGTTCAGGAAGGTATGATGAGAGACATGAAGACATGAAAGGATCACGGGGAACAGATAGGGCAGGGGCAGCAATGGCCGCTGTGTCTGGAACTGCTAAGTCCTCTTACCACAGGAGTGAGAAACCTGTGGCAATCTAGGCCAGGGGTGGAGGACAAATAAATGTAAGTTATGTAAAGGATACCTTAAATAGTTACACTGAATAGTGGGACCGAGGCAAATAACTTAGGATTTGGCAGAAACTGAACTGCAGTGGAATGGAAACAGTGCTGACTCTGATGAAAATGTCAGAATGGAAACTGCTGCCTTTTTACATACCGAATCCAGGGGTAAGACTTTAATCTTGCTATGCATCATGTTCCCTACCTCTGGATCCCTCTAGATATTTGCAACATATAAGACTAAGAATCCCCTCCTCCCAACTCCCTTCTCCTTCTGCAACTTTCTAATCTGGCCCCGCCCAACTCCATGTTACCTTCGCACACAGGACAGCAACGATCTCTCAGGTGCACCAGCCGCGTGCAGTTGAGTGTTGGGCACAGGACAGGGTCACAGATAACAGTGCGCTTCTATGGTGCAGGATAGGGGAGGGGAGGCAACAAGAAGAGAAGAGTCATTCCACCTCAGAAGCCTGACTTGAAAAGCAGCGGGCAGAGAAAGGAAGGTGCCAAATCCCATGCACACAATTCTGGAGAATCTGCTTCTTTCCAACCCGGGTTCTGATCCTGCATGCCCATTCTTACACCCTTACCTTCTTAGAAGTGATACACTTTGAGGAGCGGCTGTGATTCTGCACCCCTCCTCCCAATGCTATTCAGACAACAGCAGCTCTGAATGAACATGCAGGTGTTGACATTAATCTCCTTTCGCAAAGGAGCAACGGTCCGGAGAAGGACCATTGTAGCTCGGTAGAAAGTCCAGTCCTTGACATTTCCAGATGTTGCTGAACTACAACTCCCATCAGGGCTGGTGTGTCCCGTTTCACCGCTTGAATCAAAACAGGAAGTGGCAGTCCGTGGAAGCATCCCTTCCCTAGGCTGCACGGTGATGGCATGAAGTACTGGCAATGCCAGCAGGTTCTGGTGAGATCTCACGAAATCTTCCCAGAAACCAGTGCCGTCACTGCAGGTGTGAGGACAGGTGAGGCACCCATGAGGCTGCTTCTCCCACCTTACGGGATGGCTGGCCCTGACCCCAATCACCCCTCACCCTTGGCCATTCAGGCTGGGGCTGATGAAAGTCGTAGAAGCATATAATTGTAGAGTTGGGAAGTCCAACCCCCTGCAATGCAGGAATCTTAGCTCAAGCATCCATGACAGATGGAGTCCAACTATCTCTGGGGAGCTCCAAGTTGGCAAAGGCTGTTGTAGTGGGATCTTGTTGAGCACAGACGCCTTCCTGTTTGTACAAAACTTGCACCTTAGTTTAATTTTTTTTGGATGATTCTGGTCTTTTGGGAGGTGGCCCCACCTTTCTGCTCACCTGGCAGCTGCATACGGAGCATTTCTTGTCATACTCTGGGGCCCAGCGGGAGCCATGGGGCCGGTGCTGCCCTTCAAAGTAGCAGGAGCTGGGGTCTTTCTTCAGCTCTTCAGGGTCCCTGGGCTTTGGATCCCCTGGAAGCTCATCCTCAGGGTCCTCTGGAGCCAGCCGAATGCCGCCCGCCTCACAGTGGTTGGGAATGTGTACCTAAGGGAACAGCAGCTGTCAGAGATGGAGCATCGGATTCAGAAATGGACAGCAGTGCGGCCAACGTTATGCAAAGCATTTATTTATATTCCACTTCTTCCCCCAGAACCGGGACTCAAGGCGGCTCACAAGAATCAATACAAATACAAACAAAACACACATAACTCATACAAACACAGACATAGCTAAGAAGACACTACAGTTCCCAGGATTCTTTGGGAGGAATCCATGTGCTTTAAACATACGGTGCGGTTCTGCAGTAGGTTTAAATAGGGTTTAGTAGTTATCTGCGAAGGTCACCGACGAAAAAAATTGCAGCCAACTCAACTGCACATTTAAAAATGAAATTTAAAATGTAAGCAGCCCAACGGAAGTACGAGGTGAGTTTAAAGACTGTAAACTGAATTTAGAATCTGATTTGCAGAATGTTGTGCTTGGCATTAGGAAGACGGGCTCACTCTGACATGGTTGCACAGGGGAGGAGATAAGGCACGACAACTTCTGTTTGCAAATAGATCTGGATGCACCCTTGCATGCCATGCTAATGAACTCTCTCTCTCTCTCTCTCTCTCCACTGCAATTTTTGTGTCCATCCCATGAATGCAAAGCAGCCACCCTTGGATCCAAGCCCAGTTGACCTGCCTTGTTGATGTGTGCAGAAGATGCACTGCAAAACCCCTGCAGGGCAGGTGGGCCTCAATACCTTTCCACCCGAGAAGAAGCCCCAGCGAGGCTCAGAAGGCAATTGGAGGGAAGCACATGTTCCTGATGCCAAAACAGCCAGCAGGCTCCCAGCCAAGCATGGCTTCTGGGAAGCCCTCATCAATGCTGGCCACCGGCCCAGAAGAGGCAAGCCGAGGCAGATGAGAGTCTGTCAAACATCTCCCCAACCAATTTCCCCGGTGAAGGCACCAGGGGAGTTAGCACCAAGAAACAACTGGCAAGTAACTGCAGGTCAGTTCAGCCCTGCCTTTGCGCCACAGTGAGGGGAAGCGACAGTGGCAAGGTCTTCCTGGCAATGCAGCTGACCTCATCACCAGGGTCACATGACCAAAGTAAAACCGGGTCGGGGCCTGTTCACATTTTCATGCGCGGTACCAGGAATACTTGCACACTGGGTTTCAGCAAGATCAACCAAGATCACCATTTCAGCAAGCTCAACATTCTCCATCATTTCACTGCCATGTCAAGAAAAGCTTCACCTGCTGAATTTCTGCCTGCCACGCTGGAGTTGAAAGCAGCAAGCCTCTTTCAGAGAAGAAACCCTGCAGCGAGCAGTTGCTAAGAATGCAAAAATCCTTATGCTAAGTGTAGAATTTAAGATCTTGGCAAGCATCAGGGTCTGGCACCTAGCCACGCTTCTAAATTTCTCCACCAGCTAAGGGACAGAGAATAATTTTGGAAACACTCTCTCTGTGTGACCTCAGCCACTGTCAGTTTAGAAGGCCTTCTGTAGCTCTGGGCTTTCAAACCATTATCCAAAATGTCCTTGGGAGGGAGGGGGGGGGGTTTCAAGAATCTATCCTGGCAAGGAATATCCACAAATTCAGCTCGGCCTCAAGTGGATCAGGTCAGGCAGATGATCTTCTGCTTTATTTACAGCGCTGCAGTTTAAACACGTAGATAAGAAAGGTTCGGCTGGCGCCATTTTGTGACAGGATCGGCCAGCCCCACCCTGCTGCTACAACTTCACAAAAATGTGAATATCTGCTCTCACTCTCCCGCAGGAGAAAAAAAATTACATGGGCAGTTGCCATCTTTGGAGAAAGGAGGGAACAGTTTGTAAAAACCGAAATGAGAAACAATAACCTGCTCTGCCTCAAGATGCCGCTGAATTTGTCTAAAAGGGACGATTTGGAGTTCCTGAGGTATTTCAAGTTTCAGAACTAAAAGCACTTTGACAAGGTTTTTAGGGGCGCTCCTCACACCTCTATGAACCTAACTGAAGAAAAACCTGAGGCAATTTGGAGGTTCCTGGTGGGGACAAACCTCTGGGCAATTTTTGTGGAGAGTTAAAAGACTCTGGGGATAGTTCACAGCTCCCCAGGTGATGATGGTTGAGGGTGAAACAGGGACAGCCATGTTTGCCGTTCAAGGGTACAGACTTATTCATATACAAAGGAAAGGTCGGCTCTTTAAAAATTGTTGTTGTTGCTCAGGGGTCAGCAAACTTTTTCAGCAGGGGGCCGGTCCACTGTCCCTCAGACCTTGGGGGGGGGGGCAGACTATATTTTGAAAAAAAATGAACGAATTCCTATGCCCCACAAATAACCCAGAGATGCATTTTAAATAAAAGGACACATTCTACTCATGTAAAAACACCAGGCAGGCCCCACAAATAACCCAGAGATGCATTTTAAATAAAAGAACACATCTACTCATGTAAAAACATGCTGATTCCAAGACCGTCCATGGGCCGGATTTAGAAGGCAATTGGGTCGCATCCGGCCCCCGGGCCTTAGTTTGGGGACCCCTGTTGTTGCTGCTGCCAAATGATATTTATTAGTTTTTCAAATTTTTAACAAATCATTGCCAAATTACATCAAATATAATACCAATTTCCCATTAAAATTATTATTACTGACAGCAAGAGTGAGAGAAGCCAAACTCTCCCTCTTCCCGTCCCCGTTTTTTACCTCAGCTTCGCTCTGATACTGGAAAGGAGCCAAGCTGAGGAGAAAACTGACTGCATTGATGGAGTCTGGGGAGAGGTTTGGGTCTGAGGTTTTAACCACTACAAACACTGAACAGTTGTACAAAGGTCAGCATATGAGGAAAGATGAGAGTATTTTGTTCTGCTAGAGTATTTTTGTAGTGCATTCTGAATGTGCAAAATGATCTGCACGCATAATCTCAGCAATCCTTGCGACGCCCCAGTGATATTACCAACTTATTGTGCATGTGACAATTTGAGGGTGCAAAAACAGTTGGTATGCTTCTGTGTGCCTGCAATGGCTAATTTGTAATGGGTGGCGAGACTTGGGCCTCCCTGGAAATGAGACCATTTGATTTTGAAAGCTCTCCTCTAACTCCAAATGTTGTTGGAGGCTGCTTGTGAGTCAGAACTTAGTAGAGTAAAAAAAGCACTCTTCGCATGCTCAAAGGCTTGCATGATCCCTGGAAAAGCAGAGCCTATAGGCAGGTACATTGAAAAAGTGTATGATTTAATGGGTAGTTGTGGAACCACTGCACAAGAAGATCAGGATGAATTCAGGATGGAGGCTTATTATTGTGTAACCTCCCTGCAAAAGAAACAGAGCAACTTTGCAGTAAAGGCAGGACATGGTTTAACCTCCGCATAAGCTTTGTGCAAGCAAACCAGGATAAATGCTCAAGAAACAGGTTGTCCGGAGGAACCCAAGAAAATCCCAAGAGAAACAGCAGCGTGACCACGACTGACCTTGCCCCGCATCTCCCCTCGTGGGTTCGCTTTAGTGCTGACTTGCAGGAAGGCTGTGCCCTGAGCCAAATGCCGGAGGAGCTCCTCATCCAGGTCCTTCACTACTCCTTGAGCCTAGATGAGAAGGAGAACCCCATCAGGCAAAGGCATCATCCTTTGTCTAGTCTCTTAGGGCCCTTCTTGCCACTCCCCTTGGGCTAGTTTTGTGTCCACACACAGGCAGGCAAACTCTGGCCTCCATCACTCGCCAGGCCTTTTTGGGAGAATGCACCCTTTGCCTCCCAAGAAGAATATCATGGCAAACAAAAAAGGGCAGAGGCCAAGCTGGCCCAGGCCACATCTTTGGAAGAAGAAAAGGTTTAGGAGCAAACTCTATACAAATCCGGAGCGGAGTCCCTAAGACGGTTGGGTGGTGCCTTGCATGCCTCTTTCTGGCAACTCCTGCAGCCAAGCTGGTACCAAAAGTCTTGCTCTGCTTTCCTTTGGACCACATCAGCAAGGCCAAGGAGGGGGGTCTTGTCGCCCGGGCAGCTGAGGACCTCCAGACACACTGCCAAGGTTTACACCCCAGGGAGCTCGCATCTCTGCCTGGGGGCTTCTGCATGCAATGAAGATGCTCCACCCCTGAGCGACCGCCCTTCCCCTTACCTCTGTGCCATAGAAGCCCCGCAGCAGTCGCTTGTGCTCCCGCAGACTGCTCTCCCGGAGCTCGCCCAGCTCCGCAAAGCCGTGAAGGTGAGCGCTGACGGTGCCGTCGTCCGCCTTGCCAAGGCCAGCTACTATGATCTCGTAGTGCAGGTGGCAGTGGTCGTCCAGGGATACCCAGGCATGCCCAGCAGATCCAGTGCGCACAGGAGGGGACACAAATTGGCCGGCCAGTGGGACAGGAAGCTCTGTAGCACAAAAGCCAAGGGTTACATGCTGAGAGGCTGGTCCACTGCCACATGCCAAACGCATCTTAATAGACTTCTTGGTCTTTAAGGCATCACAAGCCTCTTTTGCCATCTTGGGCTTTATAGGAATTTTTCATAATCTGAATTTGGCAAGATAACGTCCACAAAGAGACTAAAACCGATTGTCTGAGTCAGGGTGATGCTGCGGAATGTTAACAAAACTCAACATTCCAATGGAGGGCTGGAGAGGTGCAGAGTAGTCAGAAAGTCTGCAGTCCAATTTGTGCGAGGAAAGGAGGACTCGGCAGTTTGGCTGGGATTCAAACTTCACACAGAACCCAAAGCGGGAGACAGCTGTGTTAAGAAGGATGGTGGAAGAGACAGGGCTGAATAGGCATTCTGGTGAAAAGCAGGAATTTGAGGGGGAAAGTGAAGGCATGTTCTGGGGGGCGGGGATAGGAACAGAGAAGCCAAGAACAAACTGAGCCTAGTCCTAAGCCCAGGAGGGACTGTGAGTTGTTGGGAGGAAGTGGGCAGGGGGAAGGGCTGGGGCTGTGAGTCAGGGAGCAGGGCTGCTTTACCTTTTTACAATTGCATGGAAGGGGGACTCTGCCTCCTGTGGAACCTACTGTCACTGCCACATTGTCACCTGGCAACCCTAAGGTGGGCAACAAGGCCAAGACACGGGGGTGTTGGAGGGCGGGGGGGGGGGACAAAAGAGCTGTAGCTCACACTTAACAGCCTATTTCTATGGCTGCGGATCAAGCAGTTCTTCCACTCTAAACTGAATTTTCCAAACCTGAAAATTCAGCATGTTTGGATCCCAAACTTGGCTGGGAATTCATGCAGAACATTTAAGCCAACAGTGGGCAGCGCTTGCCTGCCTCTGTCTATGGAGGGGCTCCCAGACTGTGGTCTGCAAGCTTCATTCAGGTGGTCTTCCTACTGTATAGTAGGAGCCATTGGTTTGGCAGCTCCCCTCTGGAGCAGGAGAAAACAAGCTTGCTCCACCTTCCAAGTGACAACCCTTCAGATAGTTGAAGATGTTCTCTTCTCTAGTCTAAACATACCTCAACCGTTCCTCATAAGGCTTGGTTTCCAGACCCTGTGTCCCACCAGATATTGAACTCCAGTCTTTGGCACCTACCACCATTCTTTCCTTCTCTTGGTCTGGTCACAGGCTTCTGTCTAATCCAAGAACTAAAAGGACTAGGCAGAGATTCTGTTGTTCTAGCCCAACTAGCCAGCAGGCCTGGTGGGCGGCTCAGCTCCTCACACACACACACTCTCCACACAATGGTACCTTCGTGCCGGGCTGGCAGTCCACTGTACAGGAGGCTGGTGATCTGCCCGCGCAGCTCCCCTTCTTCAAAATCCCTGGTGGCCACATTCAGGAAGAGCTCGTTCTGCAGCAACATGTGGGCGTCGCGCCCATTCGCTTGCTCCCAGGTCCCGCTGGCCTGAACAAAGGTGGATGGTTCAAGAGGAAATAAAAACAGAAACACAGAATAGTGAAACATGGTCAATCATGACCCGCGCACAGGATTTGACATTTGCTCCAATTTGGAATATATATATTATATCTGAAGTCGCTAATAATGGCAAACACATTATACCAAATTCAATTTATTGTATACTGTATAGCCAAAGGCCTTCACAATAAGCAACTGAGGGCAAAAAGCAAGGCAGCTAACATATACAGTCGTACCTTGGAAGTTGAACGGAATCCATTCCAGAAGTCCGTTCGACTTCCAAAATGTTCGGAAACCAAAGCGTGCCTTCTGATTGGCTGCAGTAAGCTCCTGCAGCCCATCGGAAGCTGCGGAAGCCCCATCGGATGTTCAGCTTCCAAAAATAGTTCACAAACCGGAACAGTCACTTCCGGGTTTGCGAAGCTCGGGAACCAAAATGTTCAGGAACTAGGCTGTTCAACTTCCAAGGTACAACTGTAGCGGAAAGTGGCTCAACCACCAATTTCTCTAGAGCAGTGGTTCCTAAGCATTTTTGGACCACTGTCCTCTTGCTTCCACAAACCCTTCCCCAGTGCCCCCTGCCCTATAAAAAGCATTATTCAGAATTACACGACCCACTACGGAAGATAATAATTCAAGAAAATTCAAAGCAGGAACAATTAATTGCAAATTTGTTCAAAATCCAGCTAGAATCACAGTATTGTATTGTAGAGTTGGAGGGACCACGAGGGTCATCCAGTCCAACCCCCTGCAATGCAGGAACCCAATGGGTGAACTTAATCCAGTGATGCTAGGTTTTCATGGCCAGCACCCCCTGCCACCCCCCTTAGTGCCCCTAGGTAATCCCACTGCCTGCTAGGTGGTGGTACCACCCAGTTTGAGAACCACTGCTCTAGAACCTTCTGTGCCTCTCTCTGATCCATGCAAACACTCACCGTTCCATCCTCGTAGCTGGGTGTCATGTCGAACACGATGTTGCGCTTATTCCTTCTGCGAGGTTTGGTCTCCAGCGTGACGCCAATCACTTCACTTCTTGTTCCGGCCACCTGGACCTGCGGGAGGAGAGCACAGCCCAGAAGAAGCGACTAGATCTTCGCGGGAGACTTAGAACCATAGAATTGATGAGTTGGAAGAGGTCCCAAGGAAAACATAAGATGGTCTGGAGGCTGCAGGTAATGTGGACTGCAACTTGCTAGACTGGTCCAGAAAGTGCTATACTAGCCATCAGCGAGTTGCCAAGTTCAAATCAAGGTGTTAGTACTAATGTACAAAGCTCTGAATGTCTTGGGACCCAAATACCTCAAAGAATGCCACCCCCAATATTAACCATCTACGAATGGCAGCAGAGGCCCTGTTGGTGGTTCTGTCCCTGCTGCTGCCCAGTTGGTGCCGGCAGGTCCTTCTTGGTGGTGGCTCCCCGCCTCCCTCATTATTAACATTCACGAGGCATTTACAAACATTCCTGCTCACCGAGGCATTGATTGGCTGAAATAAACCATTCATGGCAACCTTGAAATCATTAGCTGTGGGGGTATGTGACTGTTTAAATCAGAGATTCACAAACTCCCCCCCCCTCCCCCGGGCCACGCTTTCAGAATAATAATTTGCTTGCGCTACACCGATTTTTTATTGGTAAGAAATACACTGGAAAACAAAAAGAAACAAGTCCTAGCGGTGCTTGATTTATAACACAGAGCACAACCGCTTTATATGATGATCTAGGGCCATCCAGAAAGTATAAAACAATGCAGCTACAGAAGAACATGAATCATTCCCCAAATATAACTGTAACAAGCCTCTTACATATGTACCTTAAGTATGTACACTAACTCAGCGAAAGGTGCGAAATGTTTCAATGTTTATCTGATTGTCCTTGAATCTTCCCCGCCACACTTGTCATCCCCTCCTGCCACACCAATGTGGCATGCCACACCCTTTAATTGTTTTCAGATGTTCCTAATGTGTGTTTTTTAATCATTTTAAAAAAATTGCAGTGGTTTTCCGCTTTTTGGGAGGGACAGCAGGGCAGAAATTTAATAAATAACGAAACAAGCCATAGCCTAAGAAGACCCCATCAGTGCCTGGGAGGAGCAGAAACATGGGGAGCTGCGACGCCACAGACACTTCTCTTTCAAGGCTTGGAAGAATGAGTCTCAAGGGGCTTGTAATGCTGGCTTCAAATAAATGGCAAGCATTAAAATCATCTTGCGGTTTGGATTCTAATCCAAACTGTAAAATAATTCCCCCTCCTGCGCCTTCTTTCCCAGACAGGCAGCTCAAACTCTGCTCCCTCCCTCCTTTTCCTTCCCCCACCCACTTACTCCTGAAGCCCACACCCCAACCCATCTCTCTCCCACCCGTCTTATTAGCCTGGGGGTTTATAACATTTGCATCAAAGGCAAGATGAGCAGGAGGATGCCCAAACTGTTTTGACGCTCCAATTTTAATCCAAGATGGCTTACTAGCCTGGCAAGGCTGGGCAAGAAGGGAGAGGGGAAGGAGAGGAATTCTCCCTCCCCAAAACAAACAAGAAGTTTCTAGGAAATGTGATTTTCAGAAAAGGAGCACATTGTTGGGGTGGGAGGAAGCAGGGAGAGGGAGAGTTTGGGGGCTCACAGATTTGTGGAAAGGAGACAAGACTCTCCAACCAGACCTGCAAAACCCAATGATTCAAACTATGTGTCCTTCCTTACAAGATTCTCTTAGGTGTGGCCTTCACTTGACATATTATTTAGTAATATCATCTCCTAGTGCCTAAATGCAATTCTACAAAATTTGGGTTCGCTAGGAAATAAATGGAGTTGTTTCACTTTTGGGGACAGGGTGAGTAAAGTTACTTGGTTTATTTCCAGGCCAACGTGATGCAAACTGGTTGGGGGAGCTTGAAATCAACGGTGGGGCAGAGGAAGGTGGGAAGGACCTGGTGTTTATTTATTCTGGGACATATGCTTTATGGGATGATGTAAGTTCAGAGGCTTGGTTTCTGCATCAAGGAAGAACCAAGATGGCAGCGTGGCTGTCATAGAGATGGCCCTCCAACTGATTTGGGGCTCTGCAGGTGCCTTGCTTTGCCAGGATCCGGCATCAGGCATGCGTCAGTGCGTGCGCACACAAAGACACACATGTATCGATGTTGTTTGCTCCAGCCTCGTGCAAAACCACCAGAAGTTTCTTCCTACCTGATACTCCAAAGTCCCGTTCTCATGCAGCGTGAGCTTGGCAGAGCCCACAGCCCCCGTCTGGGTGGGCGTCAAGGCGTCTCCTCCACAGAGCACACTCTGGATAGCTGGGGGCAAGAAGAAGAAGAAGAGGGTGTAGTAAGGCTACAGAGCTGGCAGGACGGGTGGCAGCCAAATCTACATGTGGAAGCCATCAACAGCAACCGGAGTCTGCACTGTATTCAGCTGCATGGGCAGCTGTGCAGCAGGCAGAAGTCCAACGGGCAATGTTTTCTGCCCCTCCAAACTCACTGTCACAGCTTTTTCTGGTAGTGATCCGGCCAGCAATTTTACGGCGCAACCTGCCCTCCACCTCTGCGGCGATCTCCAGCTGCCCTTGTGCCAGCCACAGCATTTCTCGAGCTGCCAGGCCAGACAGCACCTCTGCAAAGTCGGGGTCCTGATGTGGCAAAATGAGAGGACAGGGGAAGGGGAGGAGGAGGAGGAGTAAGACGGTCAAGTAACACCTGAAAAAGGAGGAAGCGGCAAGCAATTTGGCTCAGCATTCAGGTACGGTGGCTTTTACCTGCCAGGAGACATTGGCCAGCACCTCTCTCAGGACCCTGTCCTGGTGAAGGATCTGCACCCTCAGGGGGAGCCAGGAGGATTCTGGGAAGGAAGAAGTAAGAGGCGAAACACGTCAATGCCACTCTCTGCAGCGCTGTGGACCAACATCACCCCAACTCCTGCTTCCTTGCCCCACTAGGTCAGCGAGGGTGGGGAACCTTTTTCAAACCAAGGGCCAAATTCTCCCATGGTCAACCTTCCAGGGGCCACATGCCCTTAGTGGGCAGAGGCAAAGGATGTAAATGTTACATTTGCCAAAACAGGCTTGTTTCTACAGACATTTGTACCTCCCTCTCTATCTTCCAGCCAGGCAATCAAGAGGCAATATCAGGGCAATCAGGAGGCAATATCAGGGCAATCAGGAGGCAATATCAGAGGCATGATCGGGGTTCAAGGACAGGTTGTCCAGCCAAGCAGTGGACACTCAGGGCCCTCCTTGTCCGATGCCGGGCCTCACTTGGGCCTCCGTTTTTTTTTTACCTGGTGCCGAGTGGAGTGCCAGGTACATGAAGCTAGACTTGCCGCATCACAGCGTTTCTTCTCCCAGGGATGCAATGGCAAAACTACCGTATGTAATGGAGGTGGGAGGCAGGTCTGGCCCCAGTGCTTTGGTCTGCCCTGTTGGGTCACTCTTCACATCTCCCCAGAGGGAACGCAGGTGCATTTATGGATGCAATCAGGTTGAGGGTGTCATGTATTACCTGCTGCTTTGACCTTATATTCACTGCCCAGAGAATTTTTTTTGTCACCTGCTCTTGACTTGCCTCTCAGGCCAATCTCCCCAGGAGGTTTACACACCTGACAGCCAAATTTGCTCTGGTGGCTAAGAAGCTCCATTGTGGATATATTAATGCTCTCTAATTTCAAATTTTTATGCTGTAAACTTTTTATAGGGTATGTCTTGCGATTTCAGAGGAGAGCCTTGCCTTGCCCTCTGCTGTACATTGTAAAGGCCTTTGGCTATGCATGCACAATAAATTAATTGATTGATTGACCTCCCCACAGGGTGAGAGGTCCCAGCCTGCTGTTGGGGCCCACAGAGGGCCATTGTAAGTCCTCTGTGGGGCCCACTGGGTGGGGGAGGCAGCGCACTAGGGGCCCCTACTGAGGGCACTTTGTCCAGGCACCCTCAAACACAGAACCAGCCCTAATCTTCATCAAAGTTCCACAAACACAAATTGCTATTGTTTCAGAGACAAGGAGCTGAGGTCAACAGTTTGCAATGCCCAGAAGGAGATATAATTTAGTCCCTGGCTGTTGTGGGAGTTGAACTCAGTTCTCTCTGACACAAACCCAGCTTTTACCCATCATCTCCCCTGGCTGCATCTGCCCCACAATCCCCTGCATTTCCGCCCCTTGCTCACTTTTCTCTGCTGGCTCCAGAAGCCCTTTGGTGACAAGGACAAAATGTAGGTTGTTCTCCGCGTCACTCAGGGTGAGCATAGCAATGGCCCCCATGCCAAGGTGGGTTGCGTCGACGGATGTCAGGATGGCACTGAATGTTTCTGAAATGGAGAGGAAAGCAAGAACACAGTGCTTGTCATGGATTGGTGGGAGGAGTTGTGGGAGACACCAGCTGGGGAACCCTCAACGGGAAGAAGGTTGTAGAGCAGGCATCCCCAAACTTTGGCCCTCCAGATGTTTTGGACTACAATTCCCATCTTCCCCGACCACTGGTCCTGTTAGCTAGGGATCATGGGAGTTGTAGGCCAAAACATCTGGAGGGCCGCAGTTTGGGGATGCCTGTTGTAGAGCCTGGGGAGTGGTGGTGGGATGACAATGAGAGGTCAGAGGGAGAAGCCCGGGAGAAGGAGGTATTGGAAGCTGAAGAGGTAACAGGGTTTAGTGAGCAGGGAGACTCTGTGGCAGAGAGCAGTCCAGAAGCAGAAGCAGATAGGCCAGGATCTTCAAATATCCTAGATCAGAGAGACAACAAGCATTTTAAATTGAATCATGAGCAGTTACTTTTGAGTGAGGGCTCTGAGTGTACAGGTGAAACTTGGAAAATCAGAATATTGTCAAAAAGTGCATTTATTTCCGTAATGCAACTTAAAAGGTGAAACCAATATATGAGATAGATGCTCGACATGCAAAGCAAGATATGTCAAGCCTTTATTTGTTGTAATTGTAATTATTTGTCATTAGGCGGGTCAATTATAAATGGAATGTTATTAATGAAATGTCATAGCAATGTTTATTTTTGTATTATTGTAACTATTTGTTTTATTACTGTGGAATTTCCAAAAGAAAGCATTTGTAAAAATTAAAAGGAAAATAAAAAATTATAAGTTGCACTACTGAAATAAATGCACTTTTCGACGATATTCCAATTTTCTGAGTTTCACCTGTATTTGCAGGGCTGGAAATGACAGGAATCTGCACTCGACGGAAAATATTACACATAAACTGCATGTTTCCAGGGGTGGAGGATCCAGAATGCTTTTGCGTCATCTGGTGGGATTTTATTTCCTCTACTTCAGACTTAGGTGCTCAACACACAACATCCACACCAGATGGGGAAATGTGGATGTCTTGATATACCTTGGTATATCACCATTTATTTCTCTTACTAATTTATTGTTTGTTTGCTTTGCAATGCTAAAAGGGAGGGGGGAAGCAATCTGTACTCAAAGGTAAAACTCTCAGATCACAGATTACCTGCAAGGAGGGCCCGGTGCTTGATGATTTTGCCTCGTATCTCGCCCTCAGGGTGCGACTTGGTGACCAGGGAAATGTGCAGCTGGTCAACCTTCAACTGCCGGGTCAAAGATTTTTGCAGGTTTCGCCAGACGCCACAGATCTATAGAGACCGTGTCCAGAGAGAGGGGCAGGAAGAAACAAGCCAATTTATCAGGCTATTGGAAAGAGTGAAAATCCAGGGGACCGGACACATATCCAGCATGGAGAATTGTTGGCATCTGCTTTGAGAGAGAATGGAGTGCACCTCCGGGGGGTGGAAGTCAACCGCTGTGTTAGCAGCACTGAAGTGACCACCTTGGGCTGTCCAGATGACAAGACTCCCCCCTCCTTGGCCTCACTGATGTGGTCCAAAGGAAAGCAGAGCAATGCTATTGGCCTTACCTTCCAAGTCCCGGACTGCAGAATCCGGGACTGGCAGCCGTGTGACACCGGAAGTTGCGTCGACGTAACTTCCGGTGTCGCTTTGCCCTTCTATGGGCACAAAAAATGGCCGCCGCCGGCTTCAAAAGTAGCTTCTACGCATGACCGGAAGTGCGTCAACGCAACTTCCGGTGTCACCCCGCCTATCTATGGGCACCAAAAATGGCCTCCGCCGACACCGAAAGTCGCGTCTACGCACTTCCGGTCATGCGTAGATGCGACTTTTGAAGCCAGCAGCGGCCATTTTTTGTGCCCATAGAAAAAAAGGTCAACGGCAGGAGAAAATAATGGAGAAAAACGGGAGACGAAGTGATACGGGGGAACAACGGGAAAAGGTAAGTAAAAACGGGGGTTTCCCGGGGAAAACGGGGTACTTGGCAGCTATGGCTATTGGCACCAGCATGGCTGCAGGAATTGCCGGGAGGAGGTATACAAGGCACCATCCAACTGCCTTAGGGACTCCGCTCTGGATTTGTGTAGGGTTTGCTCTTGAGCCTTTTCATCTCCCAAGGCAGCAGATGTTTAGGATGAGAGTTTTCCTTCTCCTGGATGGGCTGCCTTCCCAGGTGGACGTGCCCCACCTGCCCCTCACTTCCCTCTACAGCAACATGCCTTGCTGTTTCAGCCACACAGTGCTCCAAAGCCTACAGGGGAGTAGAATAATTGGGACAATGACCTCATGGGTCACTCACCATGTTATCCTGGGGGGAGGGGCCCTTTTGCACAGGATGCTCAAAGAGGACAGTCCCGCCAGCGTCTGTGAAACGGACTCGGCTTGGCTGACCCAGCCTGCAGAAGAAAAGGCAGAGGCTGTGGGTTTGAGGTTGCAACCAGAACAGGAAACATTGAATGGGACTAATAGGTTAGGCTGGTACCACCAACCTGACTTAGCTCCAGAGCGCCCCGCCAGCTTCTTTAAACAGCCTTCAAAATGCCAATGGATTTTGCAGCCCAGTGCATGCTAAAAGTGTCCCCAGGCTGCTACTGCTATCATATGGTAGTGTGGCAACGTCACCCTGTCTAAAAGCATTCAAAGTCTGCATTACCATACTGCGTACAGTGTTTGGTTATCTTTTCATTTTGTACTTTTCCAAGGATGCATAAAGCCCCAGGGACAGCTTTACTGGGTCTCAGAAGGTGATGGGCTCTCTTTCCTTGGAGTTCAGATGGCCATCTGTAGGGGATTCTTTAGCTGTGATTCCTGCATTGTAAGGGGTTGGACTAGATGACCTGGGGGGGTCCCTTCCAGCTCCCATCATCCCTAGCCTGCACGGCCACCCTAGGCTCCTCAGGGTCTCAGGCAGAGGAAGGTCCTTCTCAGTGCTGCTATCTGAATTGTGTGGTTCACCCCACACCACCCCAAGATTTCAGGGACTTAGCCCGTGGGCTTTCTGCATTGAAAGCACACCCCCGGCCACCGAGTTATAGAGGAGTCACTGAGATACAATGTCCAGAAGGAGATTTATGCTTGCCATTGGCAAGCAAGGAACCGCAGTTGCAGACTCCCAAATTTTTGCCAATGAACCCCCTGCAGGAGGATAGATGGTGCCCCTCAAGAGGCTAGCCTCTCTCCCTTATGCAGCTTGAAAAATGCAACTCTCCTTGGCCCTGCTTAAAAAGGAATAACGACAGCCTTTGAGGCTGTTTTTTGGGGATTTGTGGATGCATTTTGAAATTAGTCACTGCTCGGCTATGCAACAGCCTGGAAAAAGAGGAGGGACCACCACGGCAGAGAGGCTGGCCGCAGCTCTCTCCCGGAGCAGGCAGAAGGAGGATTTAACAATCAGCAGAGACTGATTGATTGCAGCTCCCCGGAGCCAAGCCCCAGGCAGAAGGCAGAAAGACCCCTGCTGACCCCAGCCTTGTGCAAGCAAGGAGAGGCAGCTGGGGCCTCGCCAACATGTGGATGCTGAACTTCTTTACTGGAGCCTTTCCCGCTTCCCCCCAAAATTTGTTTTTAATAAAAAATAATAACCACCGTGACGGGGAGGAGTCTTTCTGCCTGGAGAGCTGCTGCCACTCACTGGAAGTCAAATGGGATCCGTTCTGGAAGTCCTTTCGACTTCCAAAATGTTCGGAAACCAAAGCACGGCTTCCAGTTGGCTGCAGGAAGCTCCTGCAGCCAATCAGAAGCCCCGTCGGATGTTCAGGTTCCAAAGAACATTCGCATACCGCAACATTCATTTCCGGGTTTGCGGTGTTCGGGAGCCAAAACACCCAAGTACCAAGGGACGACTGTACTGAGCTAGATGGAACAATCGGAGGTGCCAAATTTTAGCCTCGCTCAGGGCACCACATTTCCCGAAATTACCAAAGTCCAGCTCTGCTACGTGCTTCTCCCCACCCTGAACATCAGACTGGGTGTTACTCACCTCTCATAGTTGATTGAGAAGAGGAGGTGAGAACGCACAAGAGTGAACCTGGCTTTTGCCACTGCGCTGGACACGGGTGCCTGGGTCTCTGAGCCGCTGGTTAGCAAGGACACAAAATCTGAGGAGCAAAAGGGAACTGCCTGTGATTCTGCATACATTGCAAGTGATCCAGGAAGCCTGAAGAACCAGATATATATATTTTGAAGTCTACAGTTCTACATTTATATGTGATAAATGCCTCCACTGTATCTTTTTTTAAACGCAAGTTCAATAAATGATGACATAAACATGCACACATACAAAAACCATGCTTACTCATACTGAAAGTATTAAAACTCTAAACACCAGCGATTGCATTTTCAAAACTGATAAATTTATTCCTAACCACATTTATAAACTGAGCTAGTAAACTAACTTTACAGATCTGCCCTTTGTAGGTTTTATAAATTCACAAGTGCTAGATTCATTTCTACTGTGTTGGATCCCAAGTCCCCGTCTTACAAAAGCACCCATGTATATTTTCAAGGAACCGTGTAAACGCTGTAAACATAAACCGATTCCAAAAGTTAATTCTGTTCTGCAGTATTATTGCTTAAATTTAAATAAAAAACCCCTTTGTTTACTCAATTATAACATCATTGCATTTCTAATTATATACAAAAGCGACTCTGTCCTGTCTAACTAGGGGAAGAATTTTACATAATTCAATAAAGATAGCACTGGTCCCAATTATATATTTATTTGGAAAATGCTATTAATCTTCTTTATTACTGTCCTCCAAAAAGCCTCTATTTATTATATTAACTTCAGCATTCTGCAAAAAACAACAGTAATGACCAAAAAAAAAAACCCCAACCCTTTATCTATCTGCTGCAAAGAAAAGTGAACTACCGGTACCTGACAAGGTTCAGAAATGGGGAACCCAAATAATCAAGGGAAAGGAGCAACTTCCCAATGAGGAAAGACTGTAGCATTGGAGGATTGCGGGAAAAGTGAGTAACGGGAGGCATCACAGAACTGTATAAAATTGGGGCTGGTGTGGAGAAAATGGATCTCTCAAAATGGTAGAACTCATGGATAGCCAATGAAGCTCAATGCTGGAAGATTTGAGACAGATCAAAGAAAGGACTTATTCCTGCAACACATTGTTAATCTACGGAACTCCCTCCATCAGGAGGAAGTGGTGGGCACTGACTTAGATGGCTTTAAAAGAGGGTGGGACAAATTCATGGAGGAGTGGGCTATAGCTGGCTACCAGCCATGATGGCTGTGCTCCGCCTCCACAGTTGGAGGCAGCAATGTTCCCAAATACCAGTTGCCGGAGAGCACAGGAGGGGAGAGGGCTCTGGTCCTGCTTGTGGGTTTCTCGCAGGTATCTGGTCAGCCACTGTGAGAACAGGATGCTGGACTAGATGAATCATTGGGCTGATCCCAACATGGTCTTATGACACAAGGTTGAAGGAGGCCTAAATTGCACCACCTCAGGATTCGCAAAATATCCAAATTCCAGTTCCCCGCTTCCTGTACTTCTGCCGCAGCTACCTTGAGTCCTTATTTACCAAGGTTCGGGTTTGCATTTAACTGGGGTGTAGGAACGGGCAAATCTGTCGCTTTTAGATTATCTCTGCTTTTCATTTTTCCAATCTTAAATTCGCTTCTCGCATTTCCATGTCAAATCTGTGCTTTAAAAAAAAGTGCTCCTGAAAATTCATCAGAGTTTTTATGTGAATTTATTGTAATATACACATTTTAATGCAGTTTTGCCTAACATACATATTTCTACAATGCAATTATTCTTAAAAACAATGCATTCTTCTGTGTTGTTTTCACAAATATATGCATTTTAATGCAACCTTTGTCAATGAAACTGCACTGCAAAATTCAGAAAAATGTGAGTTTTGATGAGTGGCTGTGTTTCAGTTTGGGTACCATGTTGGAAAGTGAGAAATAGAGATGTTTGTCTTTAAATGCAAATGGATTGATTTTCTCCCTACATCCCTACTTGGGTATGTGCCAGGTGCAGCACATACCAGCTCAAGATATTAGGAGGGTTGCATGGAATCAGTGTCACAATTTTTTAAAATAAAATAAAATAAAATGTATCCAGGTTATCCAAATTCTGTGACAGGAAAAATTGGATTCTACTACCTGAATGAATAGGAAAATCTGAGCAAGTTTGCATAATTTTAATTTGCATAAACCAAATCTCAATTTTGCACCGTTATGGGAGGGGCAAGCTGCTATGCGAGGGAGTGAAGGCACATCTAAAAATGTGATTCAGTCACACTCCTCTGTCTTCCCAGATTTTAGCAGATGCTGCTCACAGACATTCAGGCGGTGGTAGCTAGGGCTGCTAGCAGGTCATGAGTGTGTGGCCAATGAGATGTCACAGGAGTGTGGTCAAGTTGTCCTGGTTTTCTCCCCATCCTCCTTTGCAAAGATTCTGTGGACACCTGAGCATTGCAATTTTACAAGCAGCACCTAACTGAACTGAAAAGTGTTTTATCCCAATTCAGAAGGAATCCTGGTTGTCACAATTTGTAGTGTGGACATTTGTGCCCAAGAAGCTGTACATTACTCGGAAGTAAGCTCCACTGGATTCCACAGGGGTTCTATATCATTTCCAGAACGTGGAGCAAGGTGGAGAGCTATTAAATGGACTCTGACTTGGGAACATCGGGTTAAAAATCAGGCAAGAAGCTGACTGTGTGACTTCGGGCCAGTCTCTCGACCTAACCTACCTCACAGCAGGGGCGGAGGAAGGGGGTGTGGTCCGCCCCAGGTGTCACCACTGAGGGGGGGGGTGACAAAACGCCGGGCAGCACTCTCCGCAGGGCCTGCAGCGTACCCGAGCCACGCGTCTTTCCTGGGAGAGATGCAGTGGCTTGGGCATGCTCAGGCTCCATGCTGCCCAAACGGTCCGCCTGCTGCCTCCCCCCCAGCTGTAGGGAGGTTGAGTGGAAGGAGGCAAGCAGACTCCGGAGGCCCCGCGCGGCTCGCCCCACCCCTGGCTTCCTCCGCTGCCACCTCACAGGGTTGCTGTTAGGATAACATGGAGAAAACACGACTTGTGAATTATGCCACCGTGAGCTCCTTGGAGGGAGGGTGGAATAGTCATACAAGCAACACTGATAAATAAGAAACAAGCAAAATGATTTTTTTTCTCTCCCTCTAGCCTGCCTGCAGCTTTTGAATCATGGAAAAAGCCTAACCAGACAACCAAAGAAAAAAGAATCTGGGATACAATCAGGTCCTGTATACCTGAAGGAGCGTCTCCACCCCCATCGTTCAGCCCGGACACTGAGATCCAGTGCCAAGGGCCTTCTGGTGGTTCCCTCCCTGCAAGAAGTGAGGTTGCAGGGAACCAGGCAGAGGGCCTTCTCGGTAGTGGCACCTGCCCTGTGGAACACCCTCCCATCAGAGGTCAGAGAGATAAACAACTACCTGACATTTAGAAAATACCTAAAGGCAGCCCTGTTTAGGGAAGTTTTTAATCTGTGATATTTTAATGTATTTTAATGTGTGTTGGAAGCTGCCCAGAGTGGCGGGGGGGGGACCCGGCCAGATGGGCGGGGTATAAATAATTTATTATTATTGTTATTGTTATTGTTATTGTTATTATTATTATTATTATTATTATTATTATTATTAAGGGCCTGCAGACACTGGACTTTACATGTAGCTTCTCGGAAAATCCAGCGTGTTGTTGTCTGGGTAGGACCAGCTTGCCTGGGCGTGGTGCACAGGCAGGGTGCAATCCATGATCCCATATTACATCTAAACCATCCCCTGCACCATCCTGCTTTTTTGTAAGAGCATTTTAAGTTTGCCAAAGTATTTTGCAATTTTTTCATCCTCACAACAACCCTGTAAAGTAGACCATAGTGCAACTTCAGCAAAACAAGAAAAATGAACAGTACTTGCACGTTAAAGAACTAGCAAATTCATTATGGCATAGGCTTTTTCAGGCTACAGTCCACTTCATCAGATGCTTCAGTCTTGGCAATCCATTAAAAAACTTATGCAAGAATACATTCTGAAGTGCTACCTGACTATTGAGTCATTTGTGCTGTAAGCCATGGCTACCTGGCTACTCCTTTCATTGAAAGGACACCAGGATACCCAACACCCCACAATGAACCAGTGACAGAGAAGAGAATCTTTAAGTGGCGTCTCCACAATCTCTGGCATGCTCAAAAGTATGAAGGCAATTGGCATCGTGAAAAGGAAAACATGCAGAGAATATTCTCCTCAACTGACCTGTGATGCTGTCTAAGGGTTTAACTGTTAGCACCACCAGCTCTTCCTTGCAAGCCAAAGTCTCCCCTCACGGCTTGAGCAGAGGAGATCTGATTAGGAACTATAGAAATAAATGGCACAAGCATGCGCAGAGTGCATCCAGACATGCGCAGAAGCGACTCAGCGATCCAGACATGTCCAGACATGTCGAAGCGATCCAGACATGTCCAGACATGCGCAGAAGCGACTTCCGGTGCCGGCTCTGCCCGATTTCCGGTGCCCAGACATGGGCAGAGTGGCACTGGAAACCGGTTCTGTGAATGTCCAGACATGCGCAGAAGCAACTTCTGGTGCCGGGCTGCCTGTGTCTGCATGTCTGGGCACCAGAAATTGCTTCTGCACATGCAGCAGAGGCGATTTTCGGCAGCACTCGCCAATCCCGGGGAATTTACGGGATATGTTTCAATTCGGGATAACAGCGGGAAACAGATTTAAATATGGGGGTTTCCCACGAAAAACGGGAGACTTGACAGCTATGCTTCTGGCTAGCTACAAAGAAGGTGCTTTGAGTTTTAGGTGTGGCTCTAGGAAGCAGCTCTGAGCATGCTTGGACTGCCCTCCAAGGCAGCCCCACAAGGCCATACCAAGGATGTGGATGGGCCTCCTAACTACAGATGGGAGTAGAGTAGAAGCCTTCATAGCGGGGCTGCCTTGAAGTGCAGTCCAATCTGTCACAATCTGCAAAGGCCTGGTTTTCCATAGGACGGTAGATTGGTATGAATGTTTGCAGAGTGTCCCTGACTTCAAATGAAAGTGGGACAGAGTATGTGGCTTTGATATTTGGGGGACAATTTCTTTTCCTTTTTTTCCTTGACATTATTCTTGGGAGGGCTGTGTCCCATTAGCCCTAGGGCACCAGCTTCCACTGCAATCAGATACACCTGCAGTCACAAGGACTAGAAACATGGTTGCTGGTTTTTTTAAAAGAAAGAAAGAAAATCAGAAAGTTGATTTCTGTGTCTCTCACCACCACCCACCCACACACACACACACACACACCCCAGACCATACCTATGCGGCTGTCATCTCGGACCAAATCCTCAGAACTTAGGTAGGCACGGTCATTGTAATTCCTATGTAAGTCATCTTCCTTATCCTGTAAGTACTCAAAGTTGTCAAACAGTGGCTCAGGTCTCTTCTCTGGGATGCTGGGAGCGGCTGCATGATGGATGACAGGAAGCAAGGTTTTTTTTTGGCATCACAGAAAGACGACGAATACAGAAACACACTTTGATTCATCTTGCAATGCCCCCTTCCCCTTTCTTGCTCCTGGTCAGGGCCAGCTGTGAGTTCAAGCTGGCCATAGGAAAAGTATCCTTTGGTGCAGGCATCCCCAAACTGCGGCCCTCCATATGTTTTGGCCTACAACTCCCATGATCCCTAGCTAAGAGGACCAGTGGTCGGGGATGATGGGAATTGTAGTCCAAAACATCTGGAGGGCCAAAGTTTGGGGATGCCTGCTTTGGTGGGTCCTCTCCTCCCTGAGAAACTTACCTGGTAACATCCAGCAGCACCTGTAAACAGCACCAGGCAGATAGGTCTAACTCCCATTTTAATTTATCACAGTGCCCCAGTGCCAGAGGCATTGTGGGAAACTCCCCCTTTGCCATCTTTAAATGTCATTTCCCCTCTACATTATCTCCATGTAGGAAAGTGCCCCAATTTCAGGGCTAGATGAAGACATTTTGGCCTCTGAGGTAAACAAAACGATCAGCCAAAATGGCGCTTCCCATATGCTGAAGCACCGCAATAATAAGAACAGATGATACAGCTGGCCATTCACCACTTGCTGTGGAGCCCAAAATCTGTCACCTGAGGCAAGTTTTATTCCATTTCTCTTCATTTATTGCTAAAACACACAGGCCACTTTTCAACACAGGCGCGTTCCCAAGGCATCAAATGTAATAATAAAAACACTCCACTGTTAAATCCAACACGAAAATTAAAACAGCATGAAATATTAAGATAAGTAAGGGCAGAAGTAAAGTTGTAGACAAAAACCAGCTCCCACAAAAGAAGTAAACCAACCAGATATTACTATTCAATTAAAAGCTTGGGCATATAAAACAGGTTTTTCCCTGGATGTCTAAAATTTTAAAAAGACAAAGAAGAGGGTGAGACAGATCTCTCTGCGTTGGCCCAAATATGTTGGGCCTTCGGATCTTGTTGGACTCAACCTCCCATCGGCCCCAGGCCAGCATGCCCAATAGTCAGGGATTATGGGAGTTGTAGTCCAACAGTTCAATATATGATTTCTACTCCGGTGGGGAGTTTCCTGTCGACAAAGTGTAGGATCATGCCAATGAAAATAATGAACAGAGTTGCAACTACTCTATTCCGAACTTAAAAATGGAAAGCGTAATGCTGGTGGTCAACAAAAGAGGTTTAAAGACTGTCTCAAGGCAAATCTTTAAAAATGTACTATAAACACTGACAACTGGGAAACACTGGCCTGCGAGCGCTCCAGTTGGAGAACAGCCTTTACCAAAAGTGTCATGGACTTTGAAGACACTTGAACTCAGGATGCAAGGGAGAAACATGCTAAGAGGAAGGCACTCTTGGCAAATCCACACCGTGATCAACTTCCGCCTGGAAACCCATGTCCCCACTGTGGAAGGACGTGTGGATCCAGAATTGGCCTCCACAGTCACTTACAGACCCATTGTTAAAACCGTGTTTATGGAAGACAATCTTACTCGGCTACAAGTGTTTGCCAAAGAAGAAGAGTCCAAGTGTTTTAAGACTATGGAAGCTACCCTAGTTTAGGGATTTGCATTAATGCAGTGTCACACACACACACACAACCAAAAGAAGGTTTTCTCACTCTGGCGGCATTTATTTATATATATATAATGCTTTCCTATACAAATTATAACAACAGGCTGAAAGGGGGTGGGGGTAATGGCAGGATTTGACACCCCCAGTGACAACGTCCCTTTCCACATTCCGTAAGACATCATCACCCATTTCAGTCCAGGGAACAAGAGGGCAGACATGAACAAACAAACATGGCAGTCCCATCATGTCATGTTTTGCCTTGGATATAGAACCGAAAATTGGAGCTTACTTGTTGAATGTCCCTGGCAAAATACCCAGGAATTGGATCTCCCAACTTTGCTCGTATTCGTGGAATTTTGCTAATTCTGAGCACAGCAAGACTGGTGTGGGAGCTAAGATGCTTTGCGACAGAAACGCCAAGATTTATGGCATCCACATGTGATCATGAATGCTGCCCAAATGTGCTTTTTATTTACTCAAATGTGCATCTGGGTGGTCATTTTGTAAACTGTTTGCTGAGGCACGTCCCCAGACCACAGTGATCATTCGGCCACCAGGACAGCAAGAGCTCCTTATGCAATTAACCATCTCGGGACAAAGTTTCACTTTCGCTGGGAGTCCCTTGCATGCAAACAAGGAAAATATTCACCCTGTGATAAATTCAACTTGTAGCAACTTTGCTGTGTCAAAAAGGTAATGGTGTCATAAGGACTGCTGTGCTAGCCATCCCCATATCACAGGCTTCGCCTCAAATTGCTTCCTCCTCTAACTCTTAGAAGCAGGGCTTTTTCCATGGTGGCACCTTGCTTGTTGGAATGCCCTTCCAAGAGAAGCCTGCCCAACTTGCTTGTTCTGTTGGAGGCTTGGAAGTGTCAGGAAAGGTGCAAAATCATTTAATACTGCAAGACCTTGAAGTGTATGTAATTGAGCTATGCTACCGCTCCTAGGAGTCAAAAGGTTTTACTAAAAACTCCCCTGTTTACTTTGCTTGCCAATTCTGTGCCACCAGGTTGAGGTTCAGGCAGTGGCAGCAATGTTGCTACTTGAACCTTTCCTTTTTAGCTACTCCCGCATGAGGCCAGGAAACATTGCCTTCCCTCTGCTTTGGTACTGTGGCATTACTCCACTGCCAAATCTGATTGATTACATTGTATTTTCGGGAAGCCAAATCAGAGTGAGGGTAATATTTTTGTGCCATCGCTCTGAGCTGTCTTTGCAACATCACCATGTAGCCAAATCAGATCGGCTACATGGTGTTGTCATGAAGTCAGAGCACAGTATGGTATCATGCCATGTGGCTACAGTGGGATAATAGCTCAAAAAAGCAGAGAAGCACTACATCCAGTGTCCGATGAGCAAACATTTATTCACCTTTTTTTGCATAAAAAGGTCAAGGGACCCCTGACCATTAGGTCCAGTCGTGACCGACTCTGGGGTTGCGGCACTCATCTCGCGTTATTGGCCAAGGGAGCCGGCATACAGCTTCCAGGTCATGTGGCCAGCATGACAAAGCCGCTTCTGGCGAACCAGAGCAGCACACGGAAACACTGTTTACCTTCCCGCCAGAGCAGTACCTATTTATCTACTTGCACTTTGACATGCTTTCGAGCTTCTAGGTTGGCAGGAGCAGGGACCAAGCAACAGTCAGTGTGGTGTAGTGGTTAAGAGCGGTAGACTCCTAATCTGGGGATCCGGGTTTGCTTCCCTGCTCCTCCACATGCAGCTGCTGGGTGACCTTGGGCTAGTCACACTTCTCTGAAGTCTCTCAGCCCCACTCACCTCACAGAGTGTTTGTTGTGGGGGAGGAAGGGAAAGGAGAATGTTAGCCGCTTTGAGACTCCTTTGGGTAGTGATAAAGCGGGATATCAAATCCAAACTCTTCTTCTCTTCTTCAGTCCCAGCAAGGTCCCAGCATAGCCCCCTCCAATATCACCCAAATATGTTGTGGATTTTAAATTCTGAGCAGCCTTGAGGCCTCTTTTAGTCAAACTAGTGGAATATACTGGTAGTTATGATGAACAGAGACATTTTTTTGTAGTAAACCAGGATCCAGCATGAAAATCCCTTGTGCATAAGTAAATGCATGAGACCAACATGGCTTTAGCTGTCACACAGGTGGCAAAGCTCCATATTGCAGGGGGTTGGACTAGATGATCCTCAGGGGTCCCTTCCAAATCGGCAGTTCTATGTGCCCATTGCTCATGCATGGCAAACTCTAGCTGAGATTCATGCGATGCCCTACCCCGATATATATAGATACAGTGGTACCTTGGTTTACGAACTTAATCCGTTCCGGAAGTCCATTCTTAAACCAAAACCGTTCTTAAACCGAGGCGCACTTTCCCTAATGAGGCCTCCCGCCGCCGGTGCCCTTCCACGTTCGGATTCCATTCTTAGACCGAGGTAAAGCTCTCAAACCAGGACACTATTTCCGGTTTTGCGGAGTTTGTAAACCGAATCGTTCTTAAACCGGACTGTTCTTAAACCGAGGTACCACTGTAGAGAAGATTTCACCTTGGGGAAGATGCACAGTGGAATTTTGTTTGAGTCCAGAGTTCATATCTTTGTTCCTTTCCCATTGAGAATTTATGCCTCCTTTCCCCATTTACATTGCTGCACAGTTTCTAATACTGACTGACAGGCCCAGAAAAGACCCTTGACTCAGAGGGAGTCCCAGTTTCCCATTTGACTTGTGGGCCTTGCAAGCTCTGGTCCCCTGCTCCCTTCTTCCATTTACACCCTGATCTGCACAACAGCTGATCTAAAACCCCTTTTGATTTAAAGCAGGCATAGGCATCCTTGGTCTCTCCAGGTGTTTTGGAACTACAACTCCCATGATCCCTTACTACTGGCCCTGTTAGCTAGGGATCATGGGAGTTGTAGTTACAAAACATCTGGAGAGCCAAGGTTGCCTATGCCTGATTTGAAGCCAGAGAAAATCCCATAGAAATCAACAGAGAGCCCTTGGCATGATGGTAGAGGGTTAACCGCCACCCTTAGCAGGTTGCGATGATCAGCCAGCCCAGTTGGAAACGGCTTTTTGGCAAGGGGAGCTTGTCTGTATGCTACTTGGGAAAGAACCGGCACAAAAGCTGTTATTATGTAATCCTGGTTGGGACAAAGTTAATTGTGTTTGTGCAAATCACTTAGGAACAGAGCAACAACAGGACAACTTCCATCGGAGCGGGAACCGGACGAGGTGACACAATTCTCTCCAGGCTCTCTGCTGCTTCGGGAGCAGCCAGCTCCCCAAGCAAACTGACTTTGTGAATCCCAAAATCCTGTGCAAGATATTAGTGGGGTTTGGGATACTGTCTTGTGCAAGGCCCCCTTACCCTGCCTCTTCTAAGGTGGCAAAACACACAGAGAGACATGGCTCTGAATAGCAGCCAATCTTTCTGGCCCATTCAGACTAACTCGCACACGAGCACATTTCCTAAATCCATCTACCTTTAAAGGTAAAGGTAAAGGGACCCCTGACCATTAGGTCCAGTCGTGACTGACTCTGGGGTTGCGGCACTCATCTCGCATTATTGGCTGAGGGAGCCAGCGTACAGCTTCCGGGTCATGTGGCCAGCATGACAAAGCCGCTTCTGGCGAACCAGAGCAGCACACGGAAACGTTGTTTACCTTCCCGCTGTAGCGGTACCTATTTATCTACTTGCACTTTGACGTGCTTTCGAACTGCTAGGTTGGCAGGAGCCATCAACTTATACTTTCTGCCAATTTTTCTTTTTTGGGGGGGAGGGCCTACTTTGAGCAGAAAAGTTACTCGGGAGGAGGGGGAATAGTCCAGCAGGGTAAAAGTAAAGGCCCATTCACTGGCCAGACAGAGAGCACCCAAGAAAGGCATGGAGAGACGCAATAGCCGTCCTCTGCCAAGGGACTGCCTTTTTGCAGAGATTCATAGTTCTAGGCTTGGGGGAAATAGCTCCCGGGGCTTAAAACTTGCTGACCTCAAATGACAGGTGAGAAGCACAACCCAAAATGCAGCAATGAAACTGATAGCACGTTTGCAAAGCTAAGCAGGGGCTGGTATGGTTTCTAATTGGATGGGAGACCATGTGTTGAGATTCCTGCATTGCAAGGGCTTGGGCTAGATGACCCATGAGGGTTCCTCCCAACTCAACAATTCAATTGTTTTATAATTCTATGAAAAATGTGTCTTCCAGAGAGGCATGGCTCCCATCCCTTCCTTTGACTGATTTCAGGGGGTGGTTTGCCCCTCCAGATTTTGCAGGACTCAGAAACTTCCATGAGACACAGTCAGCAGAGCCAACAGGCAAGGAAGATGGGAGTGTCGCCCAACGACACCGGTAAGACCACACATTTCCCAGACCCACCTGCTGAAGTGCCTGATAAATGGGGTAAGTGAGGGGTGGAACTGGAGGTGGGGAGGAAGTGGAGGAGAGAATAGGCATAGCGGGCTTTGGGGCTCATGGGACTAGACATGGATTATCATGGGATCTCCAATTTTCTGCTTTGTACTTGAGATAGGAGGAGCTTGCCTGCCACTAGCAGGTCTGGAACTTGCACCCAGGATGGGGAAAATAATAATAATAATAAAAGATAAACAACTATCTGACTTTTAGAAGACATCTGAAGGCAGCCCCATTTAGGGAAGTTTGTAATGTTTGATGTTTTATCCTGTTTTTACTATTCTCCTGGGAGTTGCCCAGAGTGGCTAGGGGAAACCCAGTCAGATGGATGGGATAATAATAATAATAATAATAATAATAATAATAATAATAATAATAATATTGTGGGGATCAGTGCTCCTCATGCCTGTAAGGTTTTTCTTGCACAGTCCCTGTGGCATTGTTGTCATTAAAAATGCCAGGCTGTATTTTACTCCCATTTAATCCAGAGTTGCTGTTTCCAAGTAAAATAAGTTGTTTTAAAAACCAACAACCCATTTGCAATATCTTGATGGCCCATTTGCAACATTAAAGCCCCCACCAGGCTGCACAGTTCATACTCCTGTGAAACGTACAACCCTCTTGTGTTCCCAAGCTGTCTCCCGTCCCAGAACAAACTCTGCTGAGCTGGCCGGAGCAGGTGTGTTGTTCAGGGTGTTATGATCACAGACAAGCTCCCTTCTTCTCAGGTGCCCAGAGAGACCCAAACAAACTGGGAAATAGACTATACAGGGGAAGCAGGCCCCGGCTCAATGCACAAAATCAACACACTGAATAAACCAGAGAGCACCCGTTCCTTCGGATATCCTCCCCTTCCACCTCCAGTCTGAGAGATTTGATACACAAGCCTCTCCGTGAAAACAGTAGCTTTTCAAATGGAAGTCGCCTGCAGCAACAGGCTTGAGGGTGTGTCCTCAAACTGCTGCCAACGAAGGCTGGAAAGGATGCATCTTACACAGGCAGCTACAGCGAAGCGTTTCATACACAAACTCTGCCAGGGGACGGCGTCATATAATGTTGGTCCTTAAGATAGTGAGTACCCTTTCTCTTCTGCTCTCTGCCAAAAATGGAGGAAGTTTCTAGTCCTCATGAATCGCTTTTAGGCTGATTTGAATATGATTAGCATAACCTAAAGAAACTTGGGGACTGCCTTTATTTACTTGTTTCATGTTTCGATGCTGAGCTTTTGCCTACCAAGTCAGGGCGGCAAACATACCCCTGCCCCTCTCCAATTTTATGAGAAAAGTTAGGTTGAGAGATAGTGGCTTGTCATCAAGTTAGCATTGTGGACAAGATGGGTCTCCCCAATCGAGGTCCAGCGCTCAATTCACTACTGTACCTTCCTCTGACCAATGAAACTGGCTGGCTGGACAGGAAAAATGGTGCCTGAGTGCCAGGGGGCTCCGTGAGGCAAGTGGTTTAGAAACTGAGGCGAATTCACACCCCACTTCATGAGGGCCCCCAAATATCCATCTGCCGTGGGAGAAGGCCAGATTGGCTAGTGTCAGGGAGGCCCACAACCCACGAGGACAGCCCACTTTACCTTCCGCCCCACGGAAAACATAGGGCCCACCACTTTCACCATCAACCCTTACCCTTCGGACAGGTTTTGCAGCAGTGTCCTGGAAGCAGGATGGCATCATTGCAAGGAGGGGTGGGGCAGTCATGCTTAATGTTCTTACAGCTGACTTTGCCTGTCGGCTTCCCACGACGATTCCTCTGCTGTGGAAGGAAAGAGAAAATATTGATGATTGAGGACATGCATCTGAGGCATTGCGAGCTGTGCTTCCACATCTGTGCTGGACCTCGCAGAATATGCACCTCGTATCTCATGATCAGTTCCAGAGAAGCCTCACTTAACTCTTTTTTTAAAAAAGAAGAAGAAGAAGAAGAAGAAGAAGAAGAAGAAGAAGAAGAAGAAGAAGAAGAAGAAGAAGAAGTTTATGATGCAGAGATAAGTTCCGAAAGTTGCATACTGCATTGGCTGAAGGCCACTGCTGTTATGATAGCAAAATGCTACTGTCTATGGGTGCTTTCCAATTTCACACCAGGGAACGGTAGTAGTTTACACCTGTAAAAGCATCACCGTAATGCAATTATTTACAGCTATCCGCTCACATTGCCAAACTAGTGGTTCAGGAGGAAGGTTGAAAGAGAGATGAGCCTCAACGAGAGCTGAAAAGAACTTCACAAAACATTAAAATGTGACAAAATGTCCTACAATGATCCTCAACGTTTGAAAGTGGAATTCAAAACACGGAATCTGAATGTGAAATTTATTTTGAAATTTGCACGCGTTACCTGGCTTGCTGATTTTTCTCGATTATTTTTATCTTGACAGCTGTCAAATATGAAATATCAAATACTGGGAATATTGAATGTTGTTGCATCTCATCTATCGAATATGCTTACATATTCAATTTGTTTTTCATGTTGACAACTACAGTAAATACTGCCAAAGACCATTAAATGTCAAGCGGTCAAAAGTTCTCCTTACCAACCATTCAATAGTGTCAAACGCCCACTGTAATGTCAACTATCAAATTCTAGATTGTATTGCATGACAGCTCCCGTAGATGGTGATTTATCCATAACTGGATGCCACATATTCATCTCAAATATTTACTGCGTAATCAGTAAATAATCCAAGAATACCATGTGATTTCTTAATATCAACATCTGTCAAGGAGAAATGTGAGAGGTATCACTGGGAGCAAAATCATTTCACCTCCACTCCTGACTCTCCCAGCCCCAGGAGGAAGCAGTTCTGACAAGGGCATCTGCAGAATTTTTTCCAAGCAGAGCGGGGGAGCAGGCTAATTTATCTCATACACCAAAATGAGAAGATTAGGGCCTGTACTTTCTGTCTCACATCTCAGGCTCTGCTAGAAACTTTCTTTTCTTTTCTTTTAAAGAAAGATGGTAATCTGAGTGTTATGGCTCATCCAGGGGCAAGGAACTGGGTGAGCTTGTGGATGTCCATGTTTCTGATACAACAGCAGTGTGCAAAGAGTTGTATGATGCAAGTGGGACATCTCCTTCCACTGTGTGTGTGTGTGTGTGTGTGTGTGTTCATTTGTGTGGTTGTTTCCTGTAGGACTCTAACCCTCCAGGCTAGTGTTTCATTGCGGGCATATCCTGCAACATGTTCTTGACAGCACATCAATGGTGTCTTTGTTCTGCCTTAGGTTGCTCTCTCCGTGCTTCCCCAGGGCTACTGCATCATTGCTGTCTGGAGGGGTTGTTGCGCAACAAAAGCAGGACAAAAACAAACCAGGACATTCGTGGTATAAAAAGCTATGGAATTATGAAAGAGGGATTGCATGTGACCAGCCTGAGAGAATAATCAGTGCACAAATAGTTACAAATGTGCCATACAAAAATAGTGTATGGGGGGGGGGCATTAGAGGTTCAAGAACTTCCCCCATCATGAATCAATATAATAAATTCAGTGCAAATTCTGCATTCACAGAATCATAGGACTCTAGAGTTCGAAGGGACACAAAAGGTCATCTAGCCCAGCCCCCTTCAATGCAGGAATCACAGCTAAAGCATCCCTGACAGGTGGCCATACAACCTGTTTTAATAACTCCAATGAGGGCGAGCCCACCACCTTCCAAGGGAGTCCGTTCTACTGTTGAAAAGCTCTTACCATCAGAAAGTTCTTCCTAACGTTTCATGGGAATCCCCTTCCTTGTCATTTGAATCCATTGGTTTGGGTCCTACCCTCTGAATTAGCAGAAAACAAGCTTGGTCCCTCTTCCATCTGACAGCCCTTCAGATATTTGAAGGTGGCTATCGTATCAACACTCGGTTTTCTCTTCTCCAGGCTACCAAAGCCAAACAGTACTATCTAGGGCGGACCGTAGAGCAAAGCTACCGTGTTTCCCCCTTTTTAAGCCGTAGTCATAATATAAGCCAGGGCAGGATTTTTAAACTTTGTAAAATTTAAGACATACCCCGAAAATAAGCCATAGGTCTACCTGCAGGGTCGGCGCCCAGCAGCGCCGCGCAGAATGCTGGATCGAGGAGCCGGTCTGCAGGGTCAGCGTCCAGCAGCGCCGTGCTGGATTGAGGAGGTGGTGTTCCGTGTGGCGCTGCTGGGCGCCGACCCTGCAGGCCACTTCCTCGATCCGGTGCTCAGCGCAGCGCTGATCGGCGCCGACCCGGCAAGCCGCCGGATCCACTCTGCTGTAAAAAGCACAATAGCAGTGGCGGCGGCAACAGCAGCAATTAAAGCAAAGCTGAAGAACCTGAGTGAAAACGAGGAAGAAAGTATTTAGACGAACTGGATGAAAAGAGAGCAAAAGCGGCCGCCGCCCACGCCATTTCCCCGCTTTGATTTTTTTCAAGGCGATCGAACGAAGCAATGCGGGAGCCTGATTGGCCTCGGATCGAGGCAGACCGCAGGGAAACCGCGGGGTGGGGGAGCCGGGAAGCGGCACTCAGCGTCCGGCTGCAACTGCACCTACAGAAGCGAGGTTTCTGCAAGGCATCCAACATGGAAGGGCGAGTAGGGAGGCTGGAGGAGATGGGGGCGAGGATCATGGCCCTGGTGCAGAGGTTCTGCCTAGCGCCGGGGCTCCTGAGAAGCCTTGCGAGGGAGGAAAGGAGGTGAAGCCGAAGCCACTTCCACGGCCTCCTCCTCCTCCCCCCGCCTCCTCCCCCCCCCTCCTCCTCCTCCTCCTCCCCCTTTGCCATCGCTGCCTCTTCTCCTCGCTGCAGCGTCTCCCGCTCCCGGGTCCCGCACACTGAAGCGCAGGCGGATGGAGGTTCACTCTGCACAGGATTGGGCTGCCCTATTGCCTTTAACCCTCTTGCGGGGCTGGAGGGAGGAAGCAATGCACAAAAGGAGGCGCAGGCATTTGATCCGACTGTGCGCTTTGGTTTGGGGATCTGCCGTTTGGGTCAGTTAACTTTCGTCTCCTCGCTCGCGCACAGTGCCATCCTGCGCATTCAGTGGCGTGCTTTACCCCCAGGGGAAATGTGTGCGGCGGCGGCGGCAGCAGCAGCAGGATCGCAGCCGAAACTGGTCCCTGGCTGTCAGAGCTCCGCTGAACTCCACGGGGCTTTCTTCTGAGTTAGGAGCCATAGGATCGCGCTGCAAGTGGCTGGGACTCTGCAGCCTCCTCTGTTGTGCATTTAGAAGGAAACGCAGCAGCAGAAGCGGCACGTCTTTATTTTTGGGGGCCATCTGATCCGGGTGTTTTTTTAAAAAATAAATCGAATAAATGTAGATTGCTGTACCATACTTAATAAAAAAATAAGACATCCCCTGAAAATAAGCCATAGTGTGTTTTTTTAAGGAAAAATAAATATAAGACGGTGTCTTAAAAAGGGGGAAACACGGTAATCCGTCTGCTTGCCTCTCCAACTGCACCAGAGATGAATCCTGTGCCCCAGCACTGCCCTCTCCCTGCAGCCGGGACAAACAGCGACGGCAGATTTACTTCAGGAAATTGTCTTGGAGCATATCGTGCAGCAAAGGACGTGCCAGAGCATTTTGAGCTATTGCGGAAAGGAAATAATGTGACTGCGTCCAAAAGTACAGGCACTTCCCCAGTAAAGGGCGCCTGCAAGTGGGGTGTTTATGAGATCTGCTTTCCCAGCCTCCCTGTTATTTATGAATTTGTTTGCACCCCCCACTTTAAAAAAAGGTGGGGGGGACAGTACATGAGGCAACTTATGCAAAATATCATCAAAGAACAACACAATAATTTAATACAATCTGAAAAGAAAATAATCAACAAATAGACCAATAGATAAACAAGCTGAAGTGTGTGTGTGACTATCTACATTTTGCAGGACACTATAATTTCCTGTTTTGCAGCTGATGGGGGATTAGGTGAGGGCCTTGTCCAAAAAAGACATGCAAATGACAGAACAGAATTGCAAGCCAGAGCCCCACTCTGAAATCCCAGCTCTCTGATCACTGCAGTTAGCCTTAGCATCATTCTTGTTATTAATAACCTGTCCTTCGCCAGAAGGTGTGACTATGGCACGTCACAGCAGTGCAAAACACAACATTAAAAACTGTTTAAAATCAATAGAAGAGGCCTGAGGCAAGGCACATACCTTGAAGTGATTAAGGTGTGTGTGTGTGTGTGTGTGTGTGTGTGTGTGTGTGTGTGTGTGTGTGACAGAAAGAAAAAGAAAGCAGTTTTCTACATTACATTAAAAATGAGTGACTAAATGCACTTTTGAGCCTCTCTCAGGGAGTAATGAAGGTGGGAGGTCTGGGATGAGCAATTCCTGGTCTTCCCTCCCCCTGCCCCAAACAGGGTAAACGCAGCTGTGTGTATGCAAGGAGGGGAGATGGTTTGTTTCAAATGTATCTACCTTTAATTTCTTTTTTTTCTTTTGGAAAAAACCCACAGGAGATAATCTGGTCATGGCTCTCCTGTGGACTCACCTAGTTTGGAACTCACTCAGTATTTGTGTGCCTGCGTAACTGTTGTCCTACAGAAGAGAACAGAGTTTCCTGAACTTCCAGTTCCCAAAGCAGACCTTAGATTTTATTTACGGTATTTATTTTTTAAGGTGTTTTAAAGTGAGAACTGGAAGCACAGATTGTCACCCTACGAAAAAAAAGGAGGGGCGGGGAGGCTAACTCGGACAAAAGCATGAAAAAGCTAGTTGTTCTCAAAGGAGACCACCTTCTGCTTTTCTGTGTTCCTGACTGGAAAGAGGCAAGCTCAACACAGGGTATCATGCAATGGCTTTGGCTGCTTCCGGGACATGACTCTGCTTCGAGGGTAAATAGTGGCGGAAGTGGCTGGTTCTTGCTGGGAGGATGGCAAGGAGGCCAACAGCAGGTGGCGCCAGAGCCAGTGAGAGGCAGAACCAACTACCGTAATATAGTTGTACCTCAGGTTACAAACACTTCGGGTTACAGACTCCGCTAACCCAGAAATAGTACCTCGGGTTAAGAACTTTACCTCACTTCTGTATGCCACAACAGCAGCAAGATTATTAATTGCCAAGAATTGGAAGACAGAAGAAATACCAACTATAGATGAATGGCAAATGAAGATGATGGACTTTATGGAACTCGCCGAACTGACTGGGAGAATCCCCGACCAGAAAGAAGAGAAGGTGGAAGAAGATTGGAAGAAGTTTAAAGCATATTTGAAAAAAATATTGTAATATTTAATATTTTGAAACTCTTAAGGAAGTTGATATAGGCTATCGGAGTAGAAAAAGGAGTTATATGTTGTATTTTAATCTAAGTTTAAGATTTATGATGAGAATTTTTTAATATAGTTAATAAGTTGATGTAGATATATTTTGGATTTTAGAAACTGCTAAAGAGGATTAGAAGTGGAATTCAGATGGGGGCACTTGGGGAAGTCACCTAACAAAGTTAAGAAAAAGTAGAAAATAATAAGAATTATTGTGTGTTGTTTGTTGTTTTCTTTGTTTTTTGTTTGTTTGTTCTTATAAAATGAATAAAAATTATTTATATATATCAGGCATGTCCAACAGGTAGATCATGATCTACCAGTAGATCGCTGGATGTCTGTGGTAGATCACTGGTAGATCATTGGGTCCCCCCAAAGAAGCTGTGGCTCTGCTAAAAAAAGCTCAACATTTTACCTCCTCCCTGAAAAGACTCAACAACTTTGACCTGAACTCCAAAAAAAGGGGGTAGATCACTAACTCTGTGAGTAGATCGCAGTCTCTTGGGAGTTGGCCACCCCTGATATATATATAAAAAGAACTTTGCCCCAGGATGAGAACAGAAATCACGTCGTGGCGTCGTGGCAGCAGCGGGAGGCCCCATTAGCTAAAGTGGTACCTCAGGTTAAGAACGGTTTCAGGTTAAGAACAGACCTCTGGAACGAATTAAGTTCATAACCAGAGGTACCACTGTACCAAGTTTCCTCCCTGCTAAAAGGGCAAAAGTGAGACTTAAGGAGGAGGAATCAGAGAGACAGTGCTATGCCTTGGATGCATTGCAAGCAGTGATGTTGTGGTCCAGGGAGTAGGGGAAACCCTTATTGGGATGTTTTTAATGTTTGATGTTTCAATATTTTTTATATGTACTGTAAGCTGCCCAGAGTGGCTGGGGAAACCCAGCCAGATGGGCAGGGTATAAATAATAAAATTATTATTATCATCATCATAGGTGGAGGATTTGGGGGGGAGGTGAGTTTGTGCTGAAACCAGCCTATAGCACAAAGGGAAAAGTCCCCATTATAGCTCCGCCCATCTCTGGCCCCTGGCCCCGCCCACTGGTACTCTGCAACCCTCCGAAAGGTTGCTCAAAAGGGAATGTGGCCCCCGTGCTGGAAAAGGTTCCCCAATCCTGCTCTTGGGTTCTGCAGCAACCCCCTCCCACATCTGGAATAAAACTAGGGAGGGAAAAGAATCAGAAATAACCACTTACGGGCTCGCAGGAGCAGACCACGCAGTGCATGATGCCAAAAGGCTCGCCCAAGTCAGGATGCCAAGTGTCCTCCAGGGCATAGGATCTGCCACCGAAAGAGCAGCCTAAAAGAAATGGGGGGGGGGGGAGAGGAAGAGTTTTGAATGTTCCTGAAAGCCTCATATGAAGTTGCCTCTATTTAAAAAAAAAACCTATTTATTGATTTTGCACCAAAAAAACACAAAAAAAACACTTTACAGATTTTGGCATAGACCATAAATAATTTTATCCATTGACTTACCGTACCCCATTTCCATGGTTACCATATTTACCCTTAAATGATGCATATTTCACTTATAATATTCAATACATCCATTCTAACCTATTTATCTTAATAAATAACGCTGATGCTCCTATTTCAAGTTCTGTTGTCTCTAATCTTTGCTGTTAATCTTGCCAGTTCCACATAACTCCGCCATTTTCAAAAGCCTTATCCCAGAGGCAGGCCACTGGGCCACTTAGCTGAGCACTGACTGGCAGCAGCTATCTGAATCCAGCCCCAAATCTGCTGCTTCTGATCCTTTTAACTGGAGGTCCTTGCAGTGGGCCCTTGCAAGCCTCCTGCCTTCACCCCTTTAAGCCACCCAGCATCATAAATGGCCTAGGACCACAATACCTCAAGGAACACCTCTCTCTATATGAACCAACCTGGACCCTGACATCAACCTCTGAGGCCCTTCTTCACCTCAGGTCTGCAGGAAATGTACGGTCTTCCAGCTGCCTGCACCCCCTCCTCCAAATATATTCAGTTCCCTAAAAGCACAGGGTGTCTGCTGACACACCCAGGTCCACCCAGCAACCTGCAGTGCTTGCCCTGCCCTCAAGGCTTCCTTTCTTAGAATCAAAGAACTGTCAAATTGGAAGGGACCCCATGGATCATCTAGTCCAACCCCCTGCAATGCAGGAGTACGCAGCTGTCCCATAAGGGGATCGAACCTGCAATCTTGGCGAGCACCATGCTCTAACCAACTGAGCTGTCCAGTTCAATTAGGACTCAACAGACTTTATAACCTTCAAACTTCTTCTCAGCGCCAAAAAAAGCAGCGATGAAGGAAAGAGCAACTGCGGGAATTCCAATTCATCAGTTGGGAAAATAAAAATGCGGCTGCCTTCTACGATTGGTTTGAAGACTTATACAAACTCGCAACATATGAACAACTTGCATATAAACGCAGATTTGCCATGGTCAAATTCAATGATACAGTATTTGGAATCCATTCTTGCAAATACTGTAATATTTTAAGATCTGGTGAAGTACAATAACAACCTTGTCAAATATACAGTTTTGTGGGTTTTCCCTCTCCCCCCTTTATTTCCCCTTCTACACGGGTTCTGTTCCTCCTATTTCTTTTCCTCTCTTTTAATTAAATCTCAAAATGTTTAGTGCACATACAATTATGTACTTTTTGAACTTATAATAAAGATGTTTAAAATTGAACAAATAAAAGAGCAACAGCAGGCAGGGACAGGGGTACACTTACCCCATTACTGATCAGACACCCCCAATTTGGAATCAGGATGGAACCAGAGCTTCCAGTTGTAAAGCGTGTGTTTAATAATGAGCGGACTTAACAATGGATTCCTATGCGTGTTTAACTCAGAAATAAGTTCACCAATTCTCAATGGGGTTCACCATTTCCAGGTACTGTACAGGATTTCAGCCCTAGGCCCAAGCATCACCTCTTTCCCAAACATTCTCTATCTCGCATCTCAAGGACATAGTTCCCAATCCACTCTCTTAATTCCTCCCTCCATGTGCCCTAACCCAGCCTATGTAGACCTGCTGCATGGGCGTGTAGACAGTGGGTTTTTTTTGGGGGGGGTGTGCAGGAGCAAGCATATCCCTAAACATTTTGTGAATCTAAGTTTGGCCTCATTGAGGGGCAGTATTTCAATATGAGTAGGAAAATGAGAGTACCCCTAAACATTTTTTTAGGAAAAAAAAGCACTGGGCGTATATGATGGGGGCAGGGGGGCAGCTCCCCCATCAAATAGAACAATAAGAATAACTAGCTGACGAATCACATCAGTTCTGTCCCCCCAAAAGTCCTGCCCCCCCCAACAAAAATCCTGGCAACGCCTAATAATTTTTATACCTACTATGTAAATGTTGACTGGATGCTCTCTAATAGGACCATTAAAGACAGTGTGGTGTAGTGATTAAAGTGCTGTGACTCACACCTGGGGGGCTAGGGTTCAAATCCCCGCTTGGCCATGGAGCTCACTGGGTGACTTTGGACCAATTACTGCCTCTCAGCCTCTCCTGCCTCACAGGGTTGTTGTGAGGATGAACAATTATAATACTAAGAAACAACAAGGCAGGTCCCTGCCTCAAGAAACATACAAATCTAAATAAACAAGATAAATAAATAAATTTCCAAGGCGGGAGAGGAATGGAACAAGAAGAGGTACATGAATAAATAAAGTGATTAATTTGGATGTTGATATATTTCATGTCGACGTGGGTTTTTTTTTAATTGGTATTTTTAATGAATAATTTTAATGGACAGGCTTTTGTTGATTAAGTGATATATAAATCTTGCTCAATAAAATAAATATGCATTTCAGTTAGAATCCTAGAATTGTAGAGTTGGAAGGGACCCCCGAGCGTCATCTAGTCCATCCGCCTGCAATGCAGGAATCTTTCTGCCAAATGTGAGGCTCAAACCGGACCCTGAGATTAAGAGTTTCACACTCCACCGACTGTTACAACCGCTTAGGGCTGCTTTGCAATAGTTGAGCTGGTGATCCCTCCCCAATTCCTTTCCTCCACATTCCTTCCCACCCTGATTAAAGATAAAATAAAGTCTTTGGTCAGGGAACCCATTTTCCCAACCACTGATCCATCAGGACTGCTGCATAATCTTAGGGACACCTAATGTGCATCGCCAGTTCTTCACCTGTTGCAGGACCTTAAAGGTGAAAGTCCTGTGACTTGTGCGTGTTGAGCCGTGATACCTGTTGAGCCGCGCCTCGACCCGCTCGACATTCCTGCAACCTCACAGCAGCACCCAGGACTGCACATCTAGACACTGAACGTGTGTGGGTGTCTTGCGTGGAATAGCTCTGGGCAAAGCCTTGGGGGTGGGGGTCGCCTTGCAAGAAACTTTTCTTCCTACCGAGATTCGTGCCATCTGCTGCGTTTGGTGCCTCCCGTTGCACGCTGGCCCCTTACACACACACACACACACACACACGACGAGTCACCCTCTCAACAGGCATCCCTGTACCCACAACCAGTCCATTTCCCGCCTGTCCCTCTTGGAAGCGCGCTCCTCGCCCGTCGGTAACCCGCCCGCGTTCGTCCCAGCGGCCCGGGAGGCTTCCTAAACGCCCGCGTCCCCGCCGGCCTCGACGTGGTTGCCGCCCGGCCAAGAGGTGCGGGCACAGGATCTTCGAAATCGGTCCATGGAAGCAAATGGGAGCGAGGCTCGCCTTCCGCTGCCCGGGCAGCTGTGCCAACCAAGCAAGGGAGACGGGGCTGGGTGCACCCTTCCGAGGGGTGGCCCATCTCCTGCAAAGAAGCCTCCGCCACCCGCGCGTCCCAGGAAGGAGGAGGAGGGTCCTACCTACCTGCCGCCCCCTTGGAGGGCAGAGGGTCCGCCGATTCGGGCTGGATGGGCAAGAGGGGCTTGGGCGGGCGCGGGGCTGAGCCGTGGCCCGGCCACACGAGGGCGAGCGGCGGCAGGAGCAGCAGCGCCGCGCCCAGGAGGGTCATTGCGGCGAGGCAAGCGCGGGATCCCGGAGCGAGTCACCGTCCCGTCTGGCCCCGACGGACTTTATAGGCGCCGGCGTGGACCAAGCGGCGCGGAGGGGGCATCTCCTCGAGCAAACAAAGGCGGCGGCACATCGCGGCCCCGGCGGGGGGCCCGCTCAGCACCGCCGCGGGGGGGTGGGGGTGGGGAGAGGGGGGGAAGGATCGGGGAGGCGGAGGCGACGGATTGGGCCCCCTCCCACCGCCTCCGCCTCTCGTCCTAGCCCTCCGCGCAGTCCTGGACGGGACGTCCTCTCGTCGGCACGGGAGGGAGGCTGCCTGGCCCGCCGCCGCTGTCGCCGCTCCGGTCCCTCCCGGGCTCCGCTGCTGCGGGAGGACGAGGGCGCCGCCGCGGGGCAGGCCGGACCCGGGCAGGGATAGGCAGGGCGCCCGACGGCGCGGGAGGAGAAACGCGGCGGCGAGGAAAGGAAACGGGCGGGACGCGGAGAGGAAAAGCTCCGCCCGCGCTGCTGGGCGGAGGCGGGGGAGCCACCGCGCGGCGCCCACGGTGCTGGATCCACCGCGCCCGCACCTGGGCTTGCCCGCCTTCCCTGCACCCATCCACGGTGAACGGATCTCCCCTGTAAAAGTTCCTGGTGAGGGGGCTGGCCAACTACAAGCTCCCTCACAAATCCTGAAAATCTTTTCCCGTGGGTCCCCCGAGTCACCCACCGGCCGCCGACGATTTCCTTGTCACAGGGGCCCCCATGCGCCCCCAGCACGTCCCATTCAGATGTGTCCTCTACCCGCGCCTATTCACACCCGAAAATTGTGCCTGCTTCCATAGGACGGCATACAGTATTACCGGTATTATAAACGCTCAGGATGCTAAAAGACACCCAGGAGGGCTTCCCCACCAACAATTCCCAACCAAGCCACACTAGAAAGCCCTTACTCCCACCGTCTAGTCCTCTTCTGAAATCTGTATTTTGAACTCTGAATATCGCTCCACTCCATAGCAGGCTACCCTTCATTACCACAATCTGCCCAGAAAGGCTTTGAAACATGAAGGACAGCCCTGCAGGATCAGGCCCATCTCATCCAGTATCCTTTTCTCACCTTGATCAGCTCCCCTCCTGCCCTTTCCACTTTGCTGCCCCCAAACAGTGGCCTCATGCCACCAACCTGCCTTCTGCTGCATAGGCATGAGGTTATGCTGCGATTCCCAAAATGCTCACACTCAGACATGAAATGTCCCTCATGTCTTGCGCCCGAAGACTCACACTCCCTTCCTCTCCCAGAAAATCATCACTCAGCAGTCCTTCCCAAAGGGGTCCCCTGCTTCAGCTCCCTGAAACCTAGGATGGGGCCCTTGAGATGTCAGACTTGAGGTGTCCCTGCAGCTGGCTGCATAGATCTACTCCTGCATCTCATTGGAAGAAACTGGATAAATCGTCCAGCAGGGGGCGAGTGGAGCTCTCCGTGACTGATCACCTGTGAGGAGAAGGTTTTGGATGAGGAAAGAGGCCAGAATTAAATGATGGAAGTTTGCCATAAGAGTGTCTCTGAACTGAAAATGACACGAGGCACACATGTTAAAGTTAATATGATTTGAAGCTTTGGGATTTTGGGGCGCAGGGGAGAAAAGGACTCTGGCTCTGGTAGAAGCCCGTGTTTTGCATACAAAAGATCCCAGGTTGAATTCCTGACATCTGGGAACAACTTCTGCTCCTGCCCTTGAAGAATTGTGGCGAGTCAAGTCAAAGGCTAGGCAGACAAACTGCCCAAAATCTCAGAGCTACCCCCCCCCACCCAGGTGGCATATGATGCAACTCTGAGCTAGATGCCCAAACATTGAGCAGGCCCATGTGACACACATACAGTATTTGCATTCAAATTGCATACATTCATTCACTGATATCACAGCCATCGGTGATTGGTGGTGCTGTGCTTGCCTCTGCCTACTGCAGCTTCCACCGGCAGGCCGGAAGCATAGGAAATTGATCAGCATTCTGGCACAAATTCTTCCTAACACACATGTTTGTATGCAGCTTTATTATTAATTAATTAAATACATTTGTAATTATCCGAAGATCCCAGGGCGGTTTACAACAGAAAAAATATTCACTTTTTTTTTTTGCAAAGCAATTTCCCCTGATGTAATGCATTTGTGTGTGTTATGTTCACGAATATGTGCATTTTTCTATTTACCAGGGAATATGCACTTTTGCACACGTTGCTTGGCTGGAGGCATTGCCTTGCAAAATTTGGGGAAAGTGCAAATTGCGTAGCGTAGCTGTGTTTCAGTTTCTGCGTTGCTTCGGGATGTGTGAGGCAGGTTAGGTTCGCCTTTCTGTGTGAGCTATTTTGCCTTCCTCTCCCATCCCAACGCAACAACCCCACTGTATCATATGCAGGTTGTACCGAGGCTTAGAAAAAAATCATTTTAAGGGTAGGGAGATAGAGAGGAGATAGAGAGAGAGAGAGAGAGAGGCCCACAAGGAGTGTCCCACTCCCACCATCCTCTCTGTAGGAAAAAACAGGCAGCCTACCGAAGCCTCAAAACCAGCAGATGCTTTGGAAGCTGCAGCCTTGGTGAGTCACGGGGGGGGGGGGGGACACAACAGAGCCATCCTCCTCTGCTGCAAATCCATGTGGCAAGGAATCAAACCTCTTTTTTTCAACATTTCTCCCTCCCCTAGAACCAAGTAACTAGGCTGAACGCACTGAGGCCTGCTCCCTTGAGAGACAATTTCAGTAAAACAGGGAGAGAGAGAGAAAGATCTAATAATTCACATTAGACATGGGAATTTTGGATTCTATGGCAATATTTGCACATCTGAAGCCCAGTCGCAAGGTAACCGAAGGGAGGTGCGGGAGTGGAAGTGGGGAAGAGAGGCACAAGGCTGAGCCGAGGATGATGGTGCAGGAGGGAACCAGCTGTGTTTTGTCTGAAACACATGGACTTAATATTATTTCCCTCATATTCAGCATGATTGAGCTATGCCCCGGGATCGCCTGTAGGAACTTCCTGTGAAGTAACATGGTGGGCTGAGGAGGGAGGGAGGGAGGCATTTGCCAGGTGTTCAGGAGCAAAAGACTTTGGGGAGAGGATGACAGGCTATTTGTTTTATTTCTTTTTTTGGGGGGGGGTCCTTCTTAATTATAGAAAACACACCCTCACTCAAACCTCGAAAGTAATAAAAAATACCTACGGGTTTTAAAAAACACCCAATAAAAATATCCAGCTTGTTTTCTGCCAACAAATGCAAATATCATCACTTCTGGGATGTATGGGGTGTTAGGGGAGGGCTAGTACCTCGGGGGGGGCGCTCCACGTTCCTTCTGGGGTAGTTTCTCCACCTTTGGTCCCCACCCTGCTCTCAGCTCTCACCTGCGACCCCTAGAAGCTGACAGCATGCGACAGTGACTACACTTCAATTATGTGGGGTGGGGCTTAGCTGCGCCCCCCTAATATTTTATTCAAGTTGGCATCCCTGAAGGGGAGGTAAAATAGTACTGATAGGTAAAAAACTAGCACCGTGGCCCATCTCAGGCCAACTTCCAGGACAATATTATTCGTATTTATTGCATGTCCCAATTTGCTCAGCAGAATTTGCTCCCATGCAATTGCACAGAGGTCTGCAGCTTTAAAGGGTCGTTTTTCCATGCTGAACTGACGTTTGGCTAGGTCCTGAGAATTCTCTGCTACGTTAGAGAGCCTTTCCTACCAAAAGAAAACAGCTGTTTTAGCAACCTGTTTTAGCCCTCTGATGCAACAGGGTAGGAATTTTAAGCAAGCCTGCTGGCTTCGCTGACTTCACTCTTGTTTCCCTTTGTGAAGAATATATGTATCATCGTCGAAAGTGAGATTGCTCGGAGTTTATTTGTTGAGTCAGATGTTTTGATTCTGTCTACTTAATTTAACATGGCAACCTCCTCTGGGCAGGGACAGAATGAATGGTTTATGTTTTATGGCACTTCGAGAGCAACTAACCATCACTTGCAGTGCTGTTAAAATTCCTGCAGAAACACATCTGCATGGAAACCGTCTACAGATAGATCTCCATGCAAGGTTAACAAGTACAGATGGATGGTCAGTCCATGCGCTCGAGCTAGGAAGCAACAATGGCCCACTGCTTCCTAGTGTTGGATCATCACATGCACAAGTCATGAAATATATGCACTAATTACTGCATAGTGAATTCTGATTTTACATTTTCACCCGACTTTCATTTTCATTACATTGAGTTACTCATACACCACTTAGAGGCGGTTGTAATTAAGTAGTAGATAAACTTTTGAAATAAATTTACTGATTATTTATCTTATTTCACAAACTTTATATACTGCCTGATTGTAAAAGAACAAACAAACAAACCTGGGAGTGGCCGCTGAGATCACATAACTCCGGTCCTTAAAGACCTACATTGGCTCCCAGTACGTTTCCGAGCACAATTCAAAGTGTTGGTGCTGACCTTTAAAGCCCTAAACGTCCTTGGCCCAGTATACCTGAAGGAGCGTCTCCACCTCCATTGTTCAGCCCGGACACTTCCCTCCCTGTGAGAAGTGAGGTTACAGGGAACCAGGCAGAGGGCCTTCTCGGTGGTGGCTGTGGAACGCCCTCCCATTGGATGTCAAGGAAATAAACAACTATCTGACTTTTAGAAGATATATGAAGGCAGCCCTGTTTAGGGAAGTTTTTAATGTTTGACGTTTTATCGTGTTTTTAATTTTCTGTTGGGAGCCGCCCAGAGTGGCTGAGAAAACCCATCCAGATGGATGGATGGGGTATAAATAATAAATTATTTTTATTGTTATTATGCAAAAAAACAAAGCAGTGACATTATCAGTAAAAACCATTAAAAGCAACTGTTTAGAACTCTTGAAAATATTGCTTGCATGCATATCCCAGGTTTCCTGAAGTAAACAGTACATAAACAGTTACAGGTAGGTAGCCGTGTTGGTCTGAGTCGAAGCAAAATAAAAAAATTCCTTCAGTAGCACCTTAAAGACCAACTAAGTTTATATTTTGGTATGAGCTTTCGTGTGCATGCACACTTCTTCAGATACACGTGTATCTGAAGAAGTGTGCATGTATCTGTGCGTGTGCGTGTGCATGTATCTGTGTGTGTATCTGAAGAAGTGTGCATGCACACGAAAGCTCATACCAAAATATAAACTTAGTACATAAACAGATACATAAGAGTAGACAATGCATATATTTGTATACAAATGTGTATGTATTGCTATAAAATTATGCTGCATAAATATAGTACAGCATGGGATTATATGCATATAGCGGCTTTCGTGTGTATAAAATTTTGTGTATGATTTTGCATATAATTAATTGTACATGAGATGATTGCAAATCACCAGTGGAGAAAGGTAGGATGAACATAATTAATCAAGTCTTAAGCACCTTTCCACCTGCTTTGGTAAAAATAAATCCAAAAATTTATACAGCAGCCTGTGGGCCGGACTCTACATCTGGCTTTGATGAACTTCTTCTCGAACCAAGATTTGGAAAAGAAAAACAAAGCTTTAGCAGGCCACATTCTGATGGCAGCCAGAATGACTTTGTCCAAGCGCTGGAGGAATGGTATAACGAAGTGTGGTATTTAGCATCAGCAAAGAAATTAACACAAAAGCGTGGAATGCTGAAAGATCTCTCAAAATCAGACAAGTTTAATTCGCATTATGATTTTAAGTTTTTATTCTTCGTCATGCTATGCAAGGATCTGGAATGTGTAACGATCCCAGTGGTCCCAATTCCTTTGCTTTTATAACATATGATTTCATCTTGAACTTTCCTTTTGGAAGATTTATGTAGTACCATCTACACCTGTTTCCAAAACGGGTTTTCTCCTCCATGCTCATTTGTAGAGGGATCTGTTTATTTCCTCTGCTGTTGGTTATCTTTTCCTGCCTTTATCATATCTGCATGGGACACCCAAAACTAAAATCCATAAAGATTGTTAACAGTTTTTCTTGAAAAGAATCTCTCCACTCCCATTGAATATACACTTTCTATAGGGCCATATAATACATTCTCCCAAAATCTTTTCCTGGATGTGTAAAAGGCAGAATAATAATAATAATAATAATAATAATAATAATAATAATAATAATAATTGCCTCTTTTTATGGAGAGTTTTCTAATTTGCCTGTTTGATAAAGGCAGCAGGCCACACTCCTGAGCCATTCATTAAAAGTTCTCTTCCCCTATCTCCCGCTCTCTGGGTCTTGATTTGGCACCCCTGGGAGATCAAAGTGGGGCAGCTGTTCCCCTTTTCCTGTGTGCCTTTTGCAGCTGCCGGTGGGGGTTCCCCTCTCTCCGTAACCAGGAAGGGGGCTTGTTTGGCCATGGGATTAATGGATGCATTAGAAAGGGATGGTTTAATGACACTGGCTATGCCCAGGGAATTGTGTTTGCCAGCCAATTGGGTTCCCAGCCTCACCTCCCTGGGAGGGAGCCCTGCCACACAAGCAGCCCAGGAGACGGAGGCAAATATTTGGGCCTGGGTGGGTTTCGCAGAAGTGTGAGAAGGAATTCCGTTCTTGCTCTCCACTCCTTTAAAACACATTCACACACTCGATTAACCAGATGCTCCAACTGCCCTTGTTTAAATAGGATGGTTCGGTTCCTATTCTTTAGCTTCCTGGTAGATCTCCATTTTAACCCCCTTCTGGGTGATACTGGCTAAAAAGTGTTATTAGCATGAGTCGCAAGAGGTGGCATTCTTCAGGGGTTAGCTCCTTCCCCCAGGCTCTCTTGAAGCTAACAGTGCAATATTGTGCATGCCGTCACTCAGGAACAGATCCCATTGAACTCAATGGAGCTTAGCTCCCCAGTACATAGGACTTGCAGTGCAATGCAGCCTGTCTCTAGTGCAACAGGCTCCATAAATGCACACATGTGAACATTTACTAATGTTATAAGGGTATATCTCATGTTAGCCGCCCTTGGCAGGGGAGGGCGGGATATAAATGTTTGTTATTATTATTACACAGCCACACAGCAAAACAACCCTCTATCATCTCACAGGCTGCTGAGTTTTGTAAACCATTGAGAGCAAAGGACTGTAGGGCTGGGTTGCATGCACACACCTTAAGTTTAAAGCACATTCAATGCACATTGAAAGCGCACGGCTGCCCCAAAGAATCCTGGGAACAATAATGTGCCCCACAGATCCATAATTCCCAGCATTCTTGGCAAACTAGTGTTCCCAGGAGTCTTTGTTGGGTCCTTTCAATGAGCATTGATTGTGCCTTAAATATATGGTATGGATGCTATCTCCCCCCCCCCCCAAGTGCATCCTTTAGCTTAAAGAAGGTGTGGGACCTGCAACAAAGTTTTGCAGTGTAGAGCACTCTTCTTCAGCGGGCAAGCCAGCCCTGCCCTCTTACCAGATACTCTATTTCGTTCCCCCTTTCGCCCTTTTGTGCAGAAGGCGCTCTTTTGGCCACCTGTGACAGGCGCTCAGGGAAGGAGACTCCCAAATGCCCCGGCCAATCAGAGGACGGAATGCTGAGAGAGATGAGCCCAACAGCCCGACCTGGGGAAAGGCGCCCTCATAGGTTCCTTCCTACCTCTGCAATCTGCTAGTTTGTGGAAAGCTGCATTCCTTTCCTCCTCTCCAACAATAACAAAGCACTGTGATATTATCCAGATTTTCTGCTCAAAGATAATTAAACAATATGCATTTCCTGCTTACTGAGATCATAATAAGCAGTCGGTTTCCCCAGAGCTGTTGCTAGGCAGGGTGGGGTGGAGGGGCTTGCAGAGGGGCAGAGCCTGCAACATACCTAACCTCTGAGCTGTTCAGAGACCCTCCAATCCTACCTCTCTCTCTCTCTTTTCCAGATGCAACCTAGCAAATATCATCCCCTGGCTTTCTGCTCGTCTCTGTCACTCACCTGCCTCTCACACCTTTGCCAGCGTGACATGTGGAATTCGGCATACTTGAGCTTGCAACCCTATGCACACTTACACGGGAGTAAGTCCTGGTGCATTCAGTTGAATTATTATTCAACAGACACAATTTTTGAAACAATACAATGCAGTAAAGAACGAACAGGAAAGCAGTTTTCCAAAAGCTTATAGGGGCAACCTGTTTGTAGTGCATTCACTCTGATTTGCTTGCATAACCCTATGCAGAGGTTAAACGATGTTCAGTCTTCATTGCACATTTGTTCTGATTTGTTTCTAGGTGGGTTATATGGCAATGAGCACCCTTCCTGATTTTCTTCCAGGGTCTTTCCATTAAACATTCATTCATCTCACACTTTCCATTGCATCTCCCCATCACTTTCCTAACTGCAAAAAGCTCCAATTGTTTTTAAGGAGGATTTGCTGTGCTAGGGTAACGGAGTGCTTTGGTCCACTTCAATGACACAAGCCTAAATTCCCTGGCATGTCCTTGAACACTAACCACAAAAGAAATGACAGTCTGGAGGTCCACTGAGATGCATTTGGGAAGGACATGCCATCCCCCACCAGGTGAACACTGGAATGACATGCTATCCAGTCCTGTAGACATTTAGTCAGAAACAAGCTCCTTTGCATCTGAAGAAGTGTGCACGCACACAAAAGCTTATACCCAGAACAAACTTAGTTGGTCTCAAAGGTGCTACCGGACAATTTTTTTTATTCATTTATTTATTTCGACTACGTCAGACCATCACGGCTACCTACCTGAACCAAGCTCCACTATGTTCAATGGCACTTCCTCCCTAGTGACTCTGCTATCATTACAGCCTGCTGTCACCTGCCGGGCTTTAGGCTTTAACAATGTCCTTGTTAAATACTGTATTCCCAAGCTAGAAAGAGCCTGTTTCAGACCTTATGGGAAAGCACAGGCTTCTGTGTGGATTCACCTAATGACTGCTAATGTGCCATTTTGCAAATGCAAAATCTGAGTGTGTGTTTTTAGGCTGGAGGAGGCAAGACTGATTTTTTTAAAAAGAAAAAAGATCTGCAACAAAATTTTGCAGTGGATCCTCACTTTGCAACAGGAAAGCTCCTGCTCACAGCCATACTCTCCTGCAAGGTGGCTTGTTCCATCTCCCTGCTTTCTGTTTTCCTTTTCCAACAAACACACACCATTCTGTGACCAATGAGCATGTGTGCTACTACTCATTGGGCTGTTTAGGAGTGGCTGTTTTTTAATTTATCAAAGATGTTTGCAAACGTTGCCATGCTAGTAAGCTCCTCTTGCTTTTTTGTTGACCTGTATTGTTGACACTCACTGTCTCGGTTTGCTATTAGAAGGAAGCGATGGCAAGCTGGGAAAGCTCATATCCTGAGCCTGTAAGGTGACAGGGATGGGCGGGAAAAGAAGTCCATCCATTTTCCTGACACAGGTTCCCTATCCCTGAGAAAACGGGTGTGTGTGCCCATACCTTCTTGCAGCACTACAGGTGAGCAAGCATCTTTGTTCACCTTTTCATGAAAGGCGGAGGACATCTTGCAGATCTACTGGAACAAAAAACTGACCTATGTTTGTGTGTATACATGCAACATACAATGAATTAATGTCTGTTTGCTAAGTGGAATACATCAGCATTACTTAGAAGCATGCAATACAATGCCAGCGTAATGTATTTACCTCGGTCAAACCACAGCTGGAATACTGTGTCCAATTCTGGGCACCACAATTTGTTGACAAGATGGACACCACAAATTCTGGGCACCACAATTTGTTGACAAGATGGAACGTGTGCAGAGGAGGGCAACCAAGGTGATCAAGGGTCTGGAACCCAAGCCTTATGAGGAACGGTTGCATCCATGACAGATGGCCATCCAGTCTCTGCTTAAAAACCTCCAAGGAAGGAGACTCCATCACCTTCTCAGGGACTCCATTCCACTGTCGAACAGCTCTTAGCACCAGGAAGTTCTTCTTGATGTTGAATCGGAATCTCCTTTCTTGTAACTTAGAATCATAGAATCATAGAATCATAGAGTTGGAAGAGACCACAAGGGCCATCCAGTCCAACCCCCTGCCAAGCAGGAAACACCATCAAAGCATTCCTGACAGATGGCTGTCAAGCCTCTGCTTAAAGACCTCCAAAGAAGGAGACTCCACCACACTCCTTGGCAGCAAATTCCACTGCCGAACAGCTCTTACTGTCAGGAACTTCTTCCTAATGTTTAGGTGGAATTTTCTTTCTTGTAGTTTGAATCCGTTGCTCCGTGTCCGCTTCTCTGGAGCAGCAGAAAACAACCTTTCTCCCTCCTCTATATGACATCCTTTTATATATTTGAACATGGTTATCTAAAAACCATTGATTCATGTCCTACCCTCTGGAGCAGGAGAAAACAAGCTTGTTCCCTTGAGAATTTGAAGACGGCTATCATATCTCCTCTCAGTCTCCTCTTTTCCAGGCTAAACATACCCAATTCCTTCAACTGTTCCTCATAAGGCTTGGTTTCCAGACCCTTGACCATCTTAATGAATGCCTCTTAAAACTTTTATTTTGCTGGCCTATTATAATACGGAGTTGACACTTGTAACCAAACATTGCCAAGACTCACATCTTAGCTTGTAACACTTGGGATCCACTCTGGCTCATGGGAGACCCTGTGCTGCTTGGCCACAAGGTCCTTGCTTGGATTGTCTCAAGTCATGGTTATGAAAACATTGCCTTGCACAAAACCAATGGCTGCCAAAGACCCCAGGTAGAAATTTAGCATGACAGTAAGTCAATAGATCAGCATACGAAGGGAATTTGGTTTTGTGGGTCACCATATGAAAAAGCTAGGAACTGCTGAGAAAGCATATGCAGGAACAAAGGAAGCTGAATTATATAATTGTCTATCCAGCTCAGTACTGTCTACACTGACAGGCAGCCACTCTTCAGGGTTTCAGGCACCTACCAGTACCACTAGCTACAACACAATAGAATCAGACACACAGCATTGGAGAAAACCAAGAGACAATTGCATCTCTTCTGGGAAGCCACTGGATGATGTTTATGGACCCTCAATCTCTCAATGTCCCCCCCCCTCCCTGTGGCCTCTCTGCAAGCCCATCTGTTTGCTTGGCGGAAAGATTAGTCTCCCAGGCTCTCTCTTTTGTTTGCCCCAGTTTGTCCAGCTGTAATTGTGGGCTTTTATAGGGGCTTCAAAAGGCCTCCCCTCCCCAACCCTCTCCTCCGCACAACCCCCCTGTAGCCCGCTAACAGGATGGCTTTAATGCCAGGATGAGAACCCAGCGGCATCCTTGCAGGGAAGGAGGAAACTTCTGGGGTAATTCTGAGCCGGGCCTGAGTGTGGATCCAGGGCCCGAGGACAGCTTTGCACATTGTTAAACACACACACACAATTTTAAAAAATCCTTCCAGTAGCACATTAAAAAAGGTAAAAGTATCCCTGACCGCTAGGTCCAGTCGCGGACGACTCTGGGGTTGCACGCTCATCTCGCTCTACATATAGGCCAAGGGAGCCCCGGCGTTTGTCCACAGACAGCTTCCAGGTCATGTGGCCAGCATGACAAAGCTGCTTCTGGCGAAACCAGAGCCTTCCCGGCGGAGCGGTACCTATTTATCTACTTGCTCTGGCGTGCTTTCGAACTGCTAGGTTGGCAGGAGCTGGGACAGAGCAATGGGAGCTCACTCCGTCACAGGGATTCCGATCGGCAAGCCCTTAGAGACCAACTAAGTTTGTTATTGGTATGAGCTTTCGTGTGCATACACACTTCTTCAGATACACAGACACAGACACAGACACAGACACACACACACACACACACACACACACACACACACACACACACAAATGAAACACAAGTAATCTTTTCCAGCAGAACTGCACATTGAGGAAGTCTTTGGGACGAGTAGAGCATGAGATTCTTAATCTCAAGGTTGTAGGTTTGAGCCCCACGTCGGGCAAAAATATTCCTACATTGATGGGGGTTGGACTGGATGACCCTCGTGGTCCCTTCCGACTCTACAATTCTGTGATCTATATATCTCTATACCAATTCAGGTGCTGATATTTCTGATCTCACAAATGTTTACTTAGATTTGCTTCCCTCAGCGGTTTTGCTGGCTGGAGCTAGTAGCACTGGATGCCCCAAACATCCAGAGGGGAGATTTTGGGGTGATTTTGATGTGAGCTCCATCAATTTCCCTGAGGATGACAATCAAGTGAGTGGATGCACACAGGAAAACAGGCTGGAGGCGGGTTTTTTTGGGTGGTTAGGGGGTAAGCTTTGTGCTGAAGGTCGCAGTTCTCCAACAGAAAATTGTTAGGAGGTCCTGATCCGGGTAGGGCATCCATTCTGAATGGGAGCCCCATGGCAACTGGTCCATCCAGGAGCTGTGCTGCTTTATTAGGGTGGGTGCTATAATCTCGAAGCTACGAACATGAGTTTGACCAAACTGTGGGAGGCAGTGGAAGACAGGAGTGCCTGGCGTGCTCTGGTCCATGGGTCATGAAGTTGGACATGACTAAGCAAGAATGTTTTCATCTGCTTACAGTGGTCTCCTAAATAAATTATAAACTTTTCCCATTCATTCTTGAATTTCTTGTCTACTTGGTCTCTGAGTTTCCTGGTCAATTTTGCCCAGTGCTTTTTTTCTGGGGTACGCATACCCCAAACATTTTGTGAATCTTTGTACTTTTGTCCATTTACTGTACAGTATTTATTTCCCCCGAAAAAAGCGCCAGTTTTGCCATTTCAGCATAGTCTAACAGCTTAATTTGCCATTCCTCTCTAGTAGGGGCTCTTTCTTATTTCCATCTCTGGGCTAGTAGCTTACAAAATAACTTTTGTAAAACAAAGAAAAAGAAAAGCAGAAGCCTTTTTATTAGGTATCGACATTCCAAAGGAACTGAAAAAAACTTTTTATGTATGTGACAGCAGCAGCACAGATGTTACTAGCCCAGCAAAAGGATTATTGATAGGCAAGACTGCCTGCCAAACAGACAGGGTGGTTGGAAGCGGAAGGGTTGATCCTCAACCATCCCCTCCAGGCATAGGCAACCTTTGGCTCCCAGATGTTTTGGAACTACGACTCCCATGATCCCTAGCTAACAGGGCCAGTGGTCAGGGATCATGGGAGTTGTAGTTCCAAAACATCTGGGAGCCAAAGGTTGCCTATGCCTGCGGCCTATCCCTTTACCCTGCTTACCATGGAAGTTGCCATTAGCCCCTAGAGAAAGTGCTATGTCCCAAGCACAGAGAAATGTGCAGGCTGCAGGTGTTGGGGGGAGGGAGGGAGAGGAGGAAGGTAGGGCCTGTGATGAAGGGGGAGGAGAGGGGACCACTGACCCCAGCCAGGCGAATCCTCTCTTCAGCGCCTAGCACATGCTTTTCACTAAACAAATGTTAGGTAGTTGGCGCAAATCTTTTCAATGTGTATTCGCTTTGTCCCTTTTCATGGAGAGAGAGTTGGACACCTGCCCCGGCCTGATTTTGGCAGCTCCAATTAAATTGAACATCTAGCAAATCACAGCTCAGATCATTAACACATGTCTTTGTCTCGCTCTCCAGGAACAAAGAGCTCAGATTAGTACCCAATAGAGTTGCCAACTTTTTTTTGATTGACCCCTGTAGCTGTGCCTTAATAGCGGTGTGGAAGTGCCAACATTAGCAGGTGATAAGGACTTTCACCAGGAGGGGAAATGGTGCTTGTTTGTTTTTTAGTTTTTTGAGGTTGAGGTGTCAACAACTGGAAATCTTGGGGGGAATGGAAATACATTCAACTATCTAACCCAAACTTTTTGTTTTTGTTTTTGTTTTTGTTTTAAACAACGTAAAATGCACCATTTATGTTGTTGTTGTTTAGTCGTTTAGTCCTGTCCGACTCTTCATGACCCCATGGACCAGAGCACGCCAGGCACTCCTGTCTTCCACTGCCTCCCGCTTTGGTCAAACTCATGATTGTAGCTTCGAGAACACTGTCCAACCATCTCGTCCTCTGTTGTCCCCTTCTCCTTGTGCCCTCAATCTTTCCCATCATCAGGGTCTTTTTCAGGGAGTCTTCTCTTCTCATGAGGTGGCCAAAGTATTGGAGCCTCAGCTTCAGGATCTGTCCTTCCAGTGAGCACTCAGGGCTGATTTCCTTCAAAATGGATAGGTTTGATCTTCTTGCAGTCCATGGGACTCTCAAGAGTCTCCTCCAGCACCATAATTCAAAAGCATCATTTCTTTGGCGATCAGCCTTCTTTATGGTCCAGCTCTCACTTCCATACATCACTACTGGGAAAACCATAGCTTTAACTATATGGACCTTTGTCGGCAAGGTGATGTCTCTGCTTTTTAAGATGCTGTCTAGGTTTGTCATTGCTTTTTTCCCAAGAAGCAGGCGTCTTTTAATTTCGTGACTGCTGTCACCATCTGCAGTGATCAAGGAGCCCAAGAAAGTAAAATCTCTCACTGCCTCCATTTCTTCCCCTTCTATTTGCCAGGAGGTGATGGGACCAGTGGCCATGATTTTGGTTTTTTTTTATGTTGAGCTTCAGACCATATTTTGCGCTCTCCTCTTTCACCCTCGTTAAAAGGTTCTTTAATTTCTCCTCACTTTCTGCCATCAAGGTTGTGTCATCTGCATATCTGAGGTTGTTGATATTTATAACTGAGCACCATTTATAACTGAGCATATAAAATTGCATGATTTGGCAAGCTGGCAAAACGACTCTAGAGCGATCCGATTCATGTCTTCTCAGAAGTAAGACCCACTTTGTTGTAGTAGAGCTTTCTCCTAGGTAAGCGCACAAAGGATTGCAGACCCCAAAGGACAGGTGCCTTAGTTTTGTGCAAGGAAAAGTGCAAATATACCCAATAGGAAAACGAGAGGGAGCGAGCCAACTGCACCATATGATACCTAGGCACCTCCATTTTCCTCCACATCAGAGAATCATAGAATTGTAGAGTTCGAAGGGACCCCGAGGGTCTTCCAGTCCAACCCCCAGCAATGCATCCAACCTCTTCTTTGATTTTATGATCCTACGTTACGATTTTCCTGAGAGTCATTCCCACAGTAGGTAAACACACATCAGACTGCCCTATAACTCACCCTGACACCCCATTACCGAAAGCAACGAACGGCCCTTTTCCTATATCATTTAGGGTCCGGTCTCTTCCACGGTTTTGGAGATTATTTATTGCTGCCATCTGGTGGTGATTTTCCAGAACTGCTGTGCGGAGAAACCTCTCTTGCCGCCAGCAAGCCGCAATGGAAGATCACACTTGGGGGGGGGGGGGAAGAGAAGAAGAAGGGGAAAGGTTATGGTGGCAGACCCAGAGAGAGCTTTCTTTGGCCTGCCCGGTTATGGTGGCAGACCCAGAGAGAGCCATAGCGCTACGAATTCTGTGGAATCCAAACTGTCATATAAGAAAATGCAATATATAAGAAATAAAAGAAGGAAAAAGGAAAAAAGATTGAAAATTGTACAGCACCGAGCGCAGAGCACCGCTGTTGCTACAACAGGCAAAGAAATAATTAGGCAGCCCACCAATATCTTCAGCAGTTTTCAAGTGGTTCATGGGGAGGAAAATCTATGGGAACCGCTGCACGAATTCCTGAAAATTTACACCCAAATGCAGGGCCGGACCAAGACATTTCGGCATCTGATGTGGACCCCAAAATGATGTCCCCCTTTCTGCCAGGGAAGAAGGGATGGGGGAGGATGTACATCAGGAACAAGAGGGGGAGCGGGGAAAAATGACATCCACATCTGCTGCCCCTTGGATTTTGCCGCCTAAGGCAGTAGCCTCACCTTGCCTCTTGGTTGGGCCAGCGCCACCCCAATACATCTGTTGTCTTTTAAGCTGCCACAAGGCTCTTTTTAGCAACAGACTTAACGCTGTTGAATCTCCGTCAGGAGGCTGTTTTCAAGCCTAATTGCTTCATGGGTGGAGAAGCGAGGCAGGCAGGTGAGGGCCAGATGAGGAGTTCCTGTGGGCTGCATCCGGCCTCCAGGCTGACAGTTGCCCTCCCCTGTTTTCCAGCAACATCCTTCTAGCATTCTCCTGCCAGGCAGTCCTTTCCTAGCCGACACCTTTTTCAAGGGACCCCAGGGTGGAAGGGGTGCATTTCAGAGAAATCCGGAGGCAAGCTCTTATGTCCAGACTCTTTTTCCAGGTGACAGCAGTTTCAACCAAGGTATAGCGAATTGTGTCTAAGGCCCCTTCAGACCCATCTCAGTATCCCTATTTTCCAGGGACACCCCTGTTGTAGGAGAAGCTGCCCCAGTTTCTGATTTGATCCCGGAATGTCCCAATTTTCCTTAGGATGTCCCACTTTTCATTGGAGAAATGTTGGAGAGTTTTAGAGTTATCTGTCCCCCAAGCCATCTGAAGGCAATCCTTTATAGGGATGTTTAATGTTTTATTATGTTTTTATTAGTATGTATTATTATGTATTAAAGTCGTACCTTGGCAGTTGAACGCCCTGTGACCCAAATGTTTTGGCTCCCGAACGCCGCAAACCCAGAAGTGAGTGTTCCGGTTTGCAAACGTTCTTGGGAACCTGAATGTCTGACCTGGGTTCCGCGGCTTTTGATTGGCTGCTGGAGCTTTCTGCAGCCAATAGGAAGCTGTACCTTGGTTTCCAAACGTTTTGGAAGTCGAACGGACTTCCGGAATGGATTCTGTTCAACTTCCAAGGCACAACTGTATTATGTTTAACAGTCATACCTCGGTTAACAGATGCTTCGGATTGTGCATTTTTTGGTTGCGCACCGCGCCGAACCCAGAAGTGCCGGAATGGGTTACTTCCAGGTTTCGATGCTCACGCAAGCGCAAAAGCACTAAATCACACTTTGCGCATGCGCAGAAGGGCCGAATCGCAATCTGCGCGTGCACAGACGCGGTGCTGCGGGTTGAGAATGCTGCGGGTTGCGAATGTGCCTCCTGCATGGATCACGTTCGCAACCCAAGCGTCCACTGTATTTATTATGTTTGATATTATGTTTTCATATATGTCAGCCCTGGAGTGGCCGAGGCAACCCAGTAAGATGTGTGGGGTATAAATAGTAAAATTATTGTTATGTAATGGGACGTCCCTATTTTCATTGGAGAAATGTGTGTGTGTGGGGGGGGGTAATGTCCCCTATGTCCTGCATTTTTAAAGCAACACCATGCTGCTTCAATCCTGGGAACTGTAGTTTTTCCGGGGCGCAGGACCCACAGTTTGTTACAACTGAGGGAATTGCACCCTGTGGGGGGGGGAACTACAGTTCCTGGAATTCAGGGGGGAGGTTGCCATGTGCTTCAGTTGTGCTTTAAATGTTTGGGGTGGGTGTGGCCTTGTACGGTGCCTTCCTTCCCGCAAGCACCCCACTGCAAGATGTGACTCCCGTCACGTCCCTACCCGGACAGGAGTCCGTCTGCCGTGCTGCGTGTGCCACGAGGAGGTGGTTGACCTCCCTTATCTCTCACCGCCCACTCCTGAGCGGGTGCCGGATGCAGCTAGGGCAGCTCCACAGCCCTCTCCCGGTCCCCAGGCAAAAAAATGGGAGAGACGGGGGGGTCAGGTCCCTTCCGGCTCTCAAGGTGGCCGATCTCACAGACCTGGGGCACACGAGAGCCGAGACGTCCCAAGGTAAGCATGGAGGTAGCTCTCTAGCAGGGTGGCTCCTGAGAGGCAGCAGGAGGAGAGAGGGGTTTGTTTGCTTGGCTTGTCAAACAGGCACTTGCTATGGAACAGGGCAGGCCTCTGACGGGAAGCACAGTTTGCGCTGCGGACTGTGTGCCACAGGCAGGCCGAGCTAGAGGACAAGAAATTCCGCAGGGAAATCCGAATACGCAGGCCATGCCAGAGGCCGGATGGAAAGCCTCTAGGGGTGGTAGCTCAGTGGCAGAGCATCTGCTTGGCATGCAGAAGGTTGCAGGTGCCTGGCATCTACAGATAGGGCTGAGAATGTCCCCTGCCTGGGGTGACCAACTGCAAATATTGCATTGCACTGCACTGCACTGCACTTATATCCCACCTTTTCCCCCAAGGAGCACAAGGTAGTGCACATGGTCCTCCCCCTCCTCATTTAAGGACAGAGGAATGAAATAACTCCTTCACCCAGCACAGTTAACATAAGGACCTCACTTCCCCTGTGGCAGGATGGCCACCATCCTACATGGCTTCCAAAATAGGATTAGACTAATTTATCGAAGCTACCAACATGAGTCTGACCAAACTGCGGGAGGCAGTGCAAGACAGGAGTGCCTGGAGTGCTCTGGTCCATGGGGTCACAAAGAGTCGGACACGACTAAACGACTAAACAACAACAGCAACAATTTATGAAGGAGGAGGCTGTTGACGACTACAGTCGTACCTTGGTTTTTCAACTTCCGAAAATGTTGGAAAACCAAGGCACGGCTTCTGATTGGCTGCAGGAGCTTTCTGCAGTCCATCGGAAGCCACGGAAGCAGCGTCAGACGTTCGGGTTCCAAAGAACGTTTGCAAACCAGAACAATCCCTTCTGGGTTTGCGGCATTCGGGAGACAAAACATTCGAGTCGCAAGGCGTTCAACAACCAAGGTACGATTGTACTAGCCAAGATGACTGTGCTGTGCTTTGCCTCCACTGTCGAAGGCAGCGATGCTTCTGAATACCAGTTGCTGGAGAAACCGCAGGAACAGAGAGTTGGGTTTCACACTGGCCTCTGGCTGGCCACTGTGAGAACAGGATGCTGGATCAGATAAGCCATTGGCCGGATCCAGCAGGATCTTCTTATGTTCTTAAAAATGTGGTCAAAAGGTCTAGCGCGTCAACGCAGCCTATGGCTGTTGGGTATCCAAAGCTGTTCAGAGCTCCAGGAGAATTGTACTTCTCCCTGTGAAAGTCATCCTATCTGTGTCCATTTGATAGCTCAGTCGGGAGAGAGCATGAGATGGGAACCGTAACCTCAGGGTCGTGCGTTTGAGCCCCACATTAGGCAAAAGATTCCTGCATGGCAGAGGGTTGGACTAGATGACAGTTGGGATCCCTTCCAAATTTATGATTCTATGATTGGTGACCCACCCTGAGACCTCATGGTGCAAGGAGATGATGCTGCTGATGATACAAGACTGGGCCGACTCAGTGTAAGGCAGCTTTCTGGGTTGCTACGATGCTCCTTTCTCTCTCTTTTTGCTAGGTTTTTTGGAACAGATGCATCCAGACCAGAGGAAACTTGACGGACGCCAGGCTCTTCATCACGAGGCCGTGGGAGCCCAGCTCCAGGTTTCGTGGTGCTCGCTAGAACCCCCCAATTTCACCAACTGAGGCGAACAGGCGCACCAGGACTGTGCATCTGGCCCCAAACCGCGAGGAATGGCCATGGTAGAGAATGAGCCTCTTAAACTCAGAGCCGTGGGTTCGAGCCCCACACTGGGCACAAGATCCCTGCACTGCAGGGGGTTGGACTGGATGACCCTCGGGGGTTCCTTCTGACTCTACAATTCTGTGAAACTCTCGCCCCAGGGAGCGAGCTAGCCAGCCAGCCTTAGCGGCCTTGTCATTCCTTGCCTCCTCCGTCAGCCAAGGAGGAAATGTCTGGAAGTGGGAAGTCTTCCTGAAGGCTCGGGCTTGCTGCTCGGAAGCCGTTGACCAGAGGTCACCAGCAGCTGCACAACAGGAAGCCGCGCGGTGCTGGCTCAGAGGTGCCGGCAGCTACGCAGAAAGCCCGTCGGAGCCCCCTTGGCTTGCCCTCGTGGCTGTGGCATCGTTCAAGACACCGTCCATGGAAGCCAGGCAGGAGCTGGGAGGCAGCCGCTGTTCCCTGGCAGGAAGATGCTGTGACAAGGCGGATGCCAGCTGGGCATGGAGCTGAACCGTGAGTGCTGGGCTCGCCCCAAGGGATCTCAGAAGACACAGGCAGGTCTCCTGGGGAGACCGGCCTGTGGGTCAGCCACACACCCTTCTCTGCTGGGAGCCCTCCTTCTCCCCAGTCCTAGATGGCTGGAGGGAAAGGCACTCTGTGCATGGGCTGGAGCGAGGAGTCTGACTCCGGCAGACCTGGCTGAGTCTCAGGGGCTGTGGATGGTGTTGCCTCCAGTCCAGAGCATCCTGAGAAGGAGCAGGGGTTGATCTAGGTGGCCCTCAGGGCCCCTTCCAACTCTACCATTCTCTCCAGGACTTCCTATCCACTATGGATTTCCCCAAGGACAAGTCTTGCTGTTACACACAGCAGCGCCTCTCTAAAAAGCAGGGTGGTGCTCCCCCCCCCAGAAATGTTGCTTACGGGTAATTGTATGCAGATGCATGCTCATTGGACTAGTTCCTTCATTGACAAATGGTCATGTGGGTCATTGAATAACAGTACAATCCCCTGCATGCCAAAATCAGTCCTGCTGAATTTGGTGGGGCTTACTCATGAGTGGGTACAAGATTGCAAAATAAATAATAAAAATTCCTTCCAGTAGCACCTTAGAGACCAACTACTAAGTTTGTCATTGGTATGAGCTTTCGTGTGCATGCACACTTCTGCAGATGCAAGACAAGATTGCAGCGTGAGATTTAGTTCATTGGGTGACGTCTTTTAATTAGCAGAGGAAAGAACTTGGATCCTGTTTTGTTTTCATGAAGCCCAGTTCAGGCCAGCGGTGAAAATTCTGGAGAAGTAACGAAACTGAAATTGCTATTTCCAGCATTCGGGTGGGTGGAGAGTGCTGTGCCTAAAACCTTCACCCTCTCCCTCTAGGTGATCCTTCCCTCCACCTCAATTATCAGGTCTGGTTAAGGTTTCTCTGTGTTGAAGGCCAGGCTCTCTGCACATGCTCAGAGGCCCCTTTGCAGCCTCACATGTTCAGCTGCTAAGCCTTGGCATGTGCACAACACACCATTCCAGAATACAGCAAATATTAATACAATACTGGAAGGTGTTTGAACAGGAAGGAGAAGGCACCCACCCCTTTGTAACTGAAATGCACATTGAACCAATAATGTCTGAAATCCAGTTTCACCATCATCCTGGTCCTCTATTCATACGCAGAACATTTTCTTTCTGGGTCAAAGGAGGTGTGTGTGCACATACAATCTCTGTGTGTAGGAAGGAGAGGTACTTGTTATGTCCTTGTCATCTGCCTGATAGCTCCGCTTTGGAGGGGCAAATTTAACCGGGGAATTGGATTGGGAAGGGAATTGTGGAGTCTGTGGACAGATCCTTTGCCTGCAAACTCACCCAAATTCAGCCTCTCATTACCCGGGGCTGAGGGTTTCCTTGTCCCACCTAATTTTATCATCATCATTCATCACACTTATTTCTCAGCTTTTCCTCCATGGCTCTCAATACGTGGTTTCCTGTCCTCCTGATTTAATCCCAACAACCCTGTGAAATAGATTGACCTGAGAGGAAAGCCCAATGTTAAATGAGGAGGGGGAGAACCTCTTTGAGGAGGAAGGAAGGAAGGAAGGAAGGAAGGAAGGAAGGAAGGAAGGAAGGAAGGAAGGAAGGAAGGAAGGAAGGAAGGAAGTCTAGGGAGCCCACCTGCCAAGCTGATTCAGAGCATACCAAACATTTGGCCATCTTGTCCACAAATTATGCAGTCGAGTGCTTCTGTCCGAGGGGGACGGGCAGCCGGTTCGGGATGAGCGTCGTGACGGGGACCCCCGCGGTGGTGTCCGTATCCATCAGCAGCACCCTCAACTCCTTCCGGGCCCTCAAGAGATACGCCCGGGGGCTCACCCTCGCCGAGTTCAAGTGTAAGCTGGAACTGGTTGTGGGAAGTCCGGCATCATGCATGGACCTTGAGCTCTATACTCCAGATGACAAGTTTGTGATGAAACTCGACAGCGACGAGGCCTTGCTGGGGTCTTACCCCATCGACGACGGGTGCAGGATTCATGTTATTGACACGAGTGGTGCAACCATCGGGGAATATGAAAATGTGTCAAACGTGGAGAAATTCGAGATAACCGATGATGAATATGACAAGCGAAGAGATACAGCACGCTCCTTCATGAAAACAAGTAAGCTGGGGCACTACAATGCGGAAGAAATGATGAAGAAGGAAGCAGAGAGGGAGCAGAAGCTGGTGGAGGAGAAGGCCCTGGCGGAAGCCATTTCCGTGGGGTCAAGGTGTGAGGTGCGGGCAGCAGGGCAGCCCAACAAACGAGGGACAGTGATGTACGTTGGCTTAACGGAGTTCAAGCCTGGTTACTGGGTCGGCATCAAGTATGATGAGCCTGTGGGGAAGCACGACGGAAGCGTCAACGGAAAGCAGTACTTTGAGTGCCAGCTCAAGTACGGCGCCTTCGTGAAGCCTCGCTTCGTCACCGTGGGGGATTTCCCGGAAGTGGTGGACTATGGCCTGGATGACGAAATGTGACGGGGAGAGGAAGAGGTGCAGGGGTGGCTGAAGGAAGCGGAGCGGGTCGCCATGCGGCCTCTGTTAATGGCTGGCTGTGGCGCTCTGATCCCATGTGCGAGGTCACTTGAGCAAGCCAAAGGGAGAAGGCGCGAAAAGCCGCTGTGTGTTCTTCGACTTGTGTTGGTGGTTTCCTTCCCCCCTTCCCTTTCTCCTGGTTGTGTCTCGTCTGTTCCGTGAAGATGCTACATCCCCATGATTTTTCTCACATTCACACCCTTCTTTGCCGGCTCAGTTAACCCAGAGAAAACTGGAGTGCCCTTGCCTTGTTGTAGCAATCCTTGAAGGGGTGGGGCCTGGGGGTGGCAGCAAAGTCGCTCCTGATTCCCCCACCCCACGCCACCCCGGTAGTAAGGCCTGCTGGTTGCAGAAGCAGTTAGTTGAGCAGGATGAAAAGAGAACCTCTGAGCAGATTTGTACAAGACCCTTCCTGCTTTTTTAAAAGTAAATGCAGACATTTCTATGACCATGCATTTTTTCCCCGTTGTGAAAAGTTGTGTTTTTTTTTTTGTGCTGCTGGCCGATGCTATGTGAATACGATAAATTAAAAAAGTTGGTGGGAATATAAAAAAAAATAAAATAAAATAAAATTATGCAGTCGAGTTTCCCGCATTTGGGGAAATCGCAGGGGTCAGCACACCCGCAGTGCAATGGATGAGCCTCACCCTGGGAAAACCATCTCTTGTCTCTCCTCCCTCAAACCTCCCTTAGGGCTCCTTCTCCTCACTGTATTCGTGCTCCATATGGACCTGTTCGAGATGAGTCCCACCAGACTGGTTTGTGACAGGCGGCTAATCCAGAAGTACATCACCGAAGCCATGGACTTGGAGGAGAAAGTGGTAAGCAATGCTGTTACACTTCACCTGGGCAGATCGGGGCCCTTGGAGTCTTGGCATATTTTGCTGGCTTCCACAGTCTTTCCTTAAGGTTGCACCACTCACTGAGTGGGGGGCATGTGGTACGTGGCCCAGAATAATATTCAGAGCTGTCCAAGACATTTGGCACCTGAGGCAGACCCCAAAATGGGGCCTTCCTTCCCGCCGCCAGAAAAGAAGGGGTGAGGGCAGATCTACATCAGAAATGAGGGAGAAAGATTGATACTGTACTGTGACCTGTTGCCTGGTGAATTCTGCCGCCTGAGGTACTTGCCTCACTTTGCCTCATGGGTGGGCCGGCCCATGATAATACTGCCCAGCTGCAATGAAGGACACCTTCCTCAGTCTAGTGCAGGGTTTCCCAAACTTGGGTCTCCAGCTGTTTTTGGACTACAACTCCTATTATCCCTAGCTAGCAGAACCAGTGGTCAGGGATTATGGGAATTGTAGTCCAAAAACAGCCAAGTTTGGGAAACACTGGTTAAAATGTTTTGGACCGCAACTCCCATCAGCCCCAACCAGCTCAGTAGAATTTTTAACCACACAGCACACAGCGTTGGGGCAGCCACTATTTCCTGCAGTTGTGTGGATAAAATGCAGGGTGAGAACCATGTGTCTACACTAGTGGCTGAAACTGTGGAAACCTTTTGGAGAAAGTGTATTTTTGAGGTTTGATGGCTCATAACACCTTTTTTTTTAAGTAATACCATCAATTTATATATCATTGGAAAGATAATTTAATGAAGAATGTAATGCAACAAAGTATGTTCAATTATCTGTATTCTATCAAAAGCTATAGCCAAATAACAAGAAACAGGAGTGTTTAGAGAGCTAATCAGGTGTCATCTTGTTTTGGCAACAATGGCTCATAACACATTTTTTTTGGAGTACTAATACCATAAAATTATATATCAATGGAAAGATGAGCTGCAGCCCCAAACCATGTTATTTCGGGTACCCATGAAGTTCGGCCGTATTTGCTTTGCACCTCATTTGCGGGGTGCAACTTGTTGGGGGCCAGGTGCCAGGTGGTTGCATTTGCCCTGCACATTTGGCCATTCCTGCCTGCTGGCCTGGTTGCTTCTCCTCTCAGGGGTTTTCTGTCCTTTCCGCAGAGCCAGTGCGGGGAACTCCCCTTTCTCCAGCAGCCTGTGCAGCTGCCCCTGGTTGGGTTCAGCCTCCGAGAGTGGATGGCAAAGACAGTGAGTATGTAAAAAATCAACAACTCACCCACTATGGGTCAAGGGCTGGGGCCTGGGCTTGTTGAGCTGTGATGGCTTTTACCCAAATGCTACAAGCATTTGACCTAAAAGAAGATGCCATGGCAGGCTGGAGGGCTCACACTCAGGTTCCCAGCCAGCCATGGCATCTGCTATGAAACTAATGAAGCTTCCGCTTCGAGGCTGCTAATTTCAGAAGGGCCTTGGAACATGGGCATAGCCAGGTGGGATGGGTAGGGCAGCTTCCTCCCCACAAATCAAGAAAATAAATAAAATAAATACTTAACTAAAACTAGAAATAATCAGAATATTTGGAATTGAAATACTCACTGAGGTCACCAGGATGATGCTGTGGTGCATTCTAGTGACACAACTGAACGATAGGCATGGCTTCTGTGAACTGACCAATCACGTCGCAGGTAGCTTGGTTCTGGAACAGGACATGGGGCTATCATGCCTGCCCACCCCCCAACATAAATCCTGGCTGGGCCCATGCCCCAGAAATGACTTCAGTCCACATTCCTTTTTAAAAAAAAATGGGTCTAGTAGATTCGGTTTCACCATTCTGTGATGCACTATGCATATAACGTTTCCTTAATTTTCACCCCGCTCACAACTCGAAAACCGTAAGGCATAGGAAATATTTATTCACTGTGTTGACTTGGACGTGTGAGACAACCCAGTACAGCAACTTTAATCAAAATCTGGGGTGTAGTAGCGGAAGTTGTTGTTGTCGTCATCATTATCATTTTAAAAAGTGATCTGTTGTGGAACAACCCCATTGAAGAAGGTAACAGGGCTTACCCAGGCCTCGTTGCTAGTTGCTCAAGCTTCAGGACCCCCAAAATGTAGATCTGCCACTGCCTAGGATACTCCATTCCGCACAGGCCCTGCAACAGACCCTGCTATTCCGCAGCCACGGATGCTTGGTCCTCACTGGGTTGTTCTGCGTCCTCCTATTTCCATTTAATCTAATCTGACTCCTGCAAGGCAACACCACCCTCTTGTGGTGCTGCTTTGATTACGCCAGAAGAAGCACAAGGAGAAGGAGTTTGCTTCCACTCATCCTTGTCCCGCCACCAATCCCTGGGCTCTGAGCCTTGAGAGTTCCTCAGCTGGTTTCTTCCGCCATTCCTCAGCGTCCAGCCGCTCCATGACATACTAGGACCTGGAAGAGCAGAGTTTGAATCTCCCATCTATACCTATCTCACAGGTTTGCTGTGAGGATTAATAATAACAATAATAATAATATGGTGGTAATAATAATAATAATAATAATAATAATAATAATAATAATAATAATTTATTTATACCCCACCCATCTGGCTGGGTTTCCCCAGCCACTCTGGGCAGCTCCCAACAGAATATTAAAAACAAGATAAAACATCAAACATTAAAAACTTCCCTAAACAGGGCTGCCTTCAGAAGTCTTCCAAAAGTCAGAAAGTTGTTTATTTCTTTGACATCTGACGGGAGGGTGTTCCACATGGCGTGGGCCACTACCGAGAAGGCCCTCTGCCTGGTTCCCTGCAACCTCACTTCTTGCAGTGAGGGAGCCGCCAGAAGCGCTGGACCTCAGTGTCTGTGCTGAATGATGGGGGGGGCGATGCTCCTTGAGGTATATTGGGCCACGGGCAGGGAGAAGTCTGGACACCACCTTCAGATCTATGGAGCAAAGCTGAGATACGACCACAACAACCAACCAACCGATAAATAAATAAATAAGAAATGTCAGAATCACCCAACGACTGCCCCTCTCTCTTACTCTTTCAGAACCAAGACAAAGGGCAAGAAACCCTCCGTGATCTGGCTAACTTGGTGGATGGCACAGCAGCTGCCCAAAACCAGCTGAGCCAGGGCTGCGCCTTGCCACTACTCCAGCAGCTTTATGAGAAAGCCAGCTCCTTCCTCCTGCAGCTCCGAAACTTTGGGTGGCAGGTGAGAGGCCAAAGGGGGCTTCCCCAGGATGATGATGACGGTGGTGTATTAAATTTGTGTACTGCCTTTCATCCGTAGACCTCACAGCGGTTCACAACATAAAATACAAAATAAAAACACAAAATCTCTCTATATAAAAATGTAAAAGGTCCATGTTTGTGTTTCATGACCTATCTCCAAAACCGCTTGACTGATTGAGTTGCCATTTGGACACAATGTTCCTGTCCAATATGCGAGTGTTTCCATAAACTTAGATTACGCAGATGTGACACCTGTCACAGGTAAAAACATGAATTTGTGTGTGGGGGGGGGAAATAGCTCCCTCCAGTGGACGGCAAAGGAACAGATGCCATTTCTGTACTGCTGCCACACCCCACCCACCCTCTGGCTCCCCTCCGACCTCACCACCCCTGCCCCCTACTCCTCCTCCTCCTACCTCACCAGGCCGCTCCAGAGCCAGACCGGGCCCACAAGTCCCCTCCCTCGACTCTGGGCACGGCGGGAGAGGTAGGCCCGCTCCCATCGCCACTCTCTCTGGAATCAGGCCTGGCCCCGATCTCGCGTCTGTCGCCCCGACACCTCCTGCAGAGCCAGGCCAGGCCCCAACCTCACGTCCACCTTCCCAGATGCCACCTCCACGTTCAGGCCGGACCCACAAGTCACCTCCGCCGACTCCGCCGACGGCAGGAGGGACAGGCCCGGTCCCGCCAGCAGACCAGACCATGCCCCAAAACCACCTCCACCATGAGGAAAACGGGAGACTCTCCCCCACATTACCTACAGGTACCCCCTTACCCACCGGGGGACCCACACAGAGCCTCCCCAAACTACGAATACTTCATATGGGGGGGGGAAACCAGACAGGGCTTGGGGGGGGGTCACGTCCTCCCTGTGTCCTGGGAAACGGGACCCCTGACCTGCCAAGGTGGTCCATTCCACTGTGGAAGAACACTTATCGGCAGAAATTTCTTGCTAATGTGTAACACGGCTACCTACCTGTAGCCAACACTTGTGCTCGGAAATATACTTGGAGCCAGTGAAGATCCTTCAGGACCAGTGTTATAAGGTCCCGCCTTTCATTCCCAGTCACCAGTCTAGCTGCCACATTCTGGCTTAGTTGTAGTTTCAGAATCACCTTCAAAGGTGGCCCCACGTAGAGCGCATTGCAGTAGTCCAAGCAGGATACAGTGGTACCTCTACTTACGAACTTAATGCATTCCTAACGCACATTTGTAAGTCGAAAAAATTTGTAAGTCGAATCCCATAGGAATGCATTGAGAGAGAAAAATTGTAAGTAGAAGCAACCCTATCTAAAAATTCGTAAGTAGAAAAAATCCTATCTAAACAGCATCCAAGATGGCGGACGGAGCTCCATTTGTAAGTAGAAACATTTGTAAGTAGAGTTATTCGTAAGTAGAGGTACCACTGTATATCCAGAGCATGTACCACTCTGGCGAGAAAGTTTGCAACTGTTCCTCATAAGGCATGATTTCCAAGACCTTTTATCATCCTGCATTCAAGATTTATTCATTTCAGAAATTTTATGCTTGTTTTTTTAAAAAAACATTCAAAGCAGTTTACCAAAAATAATGTTTTTTCACTGTGGCCCCTTAGCCCTGACAGGCACCCACACACTTGTTTTCCTTTTCTCATTCTAGGAACAGAACCCAACTGCACAGCCCGAGAGCAGCTCCCAGTTAATTCCTGAAAGAAACCTTAGGACAATCTTTGAGACCTACAAACAGCTTGTGCGGGGAAAGCTGCGCTTCCTCTTCCATGACTTGTGGAAAGACTCCTGCAGTGCGGAAGATCAACAGAGGGCTGCCAACCCTGCAGTCCTGCAACCTCCCAGTCGGAACACCTCGAGGGGCAACTGAAAGACCCCCCCATGGGCCTGATCCTTCAAGGGAGAGAAGCACAGCACAAGTAGTAGGCCCTCTGGTGGCCAGGTGTGGAAGAGCAAGCCTAGCCAAGCCCTCAAACCACAGGGGTCAGGAAAAAAAACCACACACCCAAGGAAGGAGGAGACCCTCATCGTGAAGGCTTGCTCTAGCTGCCTGCAGAAAAGTGTTTCCAGAGCTGAGCGAGCCCAGCTAGGTTACTGGAAAGAACCGGCTGCCAGCCACGATGGCGACATCCTACTGTTGGAGGCAGCACACCCGTCTTTCAGCTGCAGGGCATCACCGGGGGAGAGTGTGTGGCTGCACTCAGGTCCTGCTTGCAAGCTTCCCAGAGGCACTGGACTGGACTGGGAAGTGTCCCGATTTTCCAGGGACAGTCCTGAAAAGACAGAAGCTGTCCCAGTTTCTGATTTGATCCCGGAATGTCCCACTTTCTCTTTGGACACCCCTGGTTTCATCAGAGAAATGTTGGAGGAGATGGAATAGGATTCCCTATTTTCACTGGGAAAATGTCAGAGGACACCCCTCTTTTCACTGAAGAAATGTTGGGAGGGATAGAATAGGATGTCCCTGTTTTCATTGGAGAAATGTTGGGAGGATATGCTGTAATGAATGGATACTGGACTTACAGTCTCAAGGCAGCAGCCAAGCTCCTCACATGATCTTATACTCTTGGAGCCATTCATCGCCTTGCTTGGGAAAGGGACTGAGATTTTAGGAGCTCCGCCCCGCCCCGCCCCGTACTCTGTGCAAAGCCATTGGGGCAAGTGGGCATTACTCAACATCTTGAGAGAAAGGACAGCAGCTCTTTCCTCTCTAAGAGACCATGATGGGCGCTTGGACTTCCTCAGTATCAGGGCTTCCAGCTGCAGGAGGCACAGTGAATAGAAAACACTTAGAATTCCTCTCCAGGCCTTCCCCCATCTGGGGTGGAGTGTGCCAGGGACATTGGAGGCAGGTCTGACCACAAGCCTCCACATTATTCCTATACGGCTTTGAACACGGTCCACCGGAGAAATTGAACCAAGATGGGTGCCCCCACCTCCTGCAATTCCACACACAGAAGCTGACACAGGTCTCTTACTTTGATCCTGGAGATGGGATCCTATCCTGTCCTGTGCCGGTTAATGGCCTAGTTAAATGGATGTGAGGCCAGCTGTGAATATGTCACTGCTGTTGCTTCCAGTGACCTCAGTCTGCCCAACGGTAGGGCCAGGTCCAGTTAGAAGTAACCCCTGAATACAACCAGAGTATTTGGTTAAAGTGGGGGCAGCCTCTGGCACATTTAAAAGTTGTCACCCAACTTCTGTTCTCCTCCTGACACCAATAGCCAGGGTGCACGGCGTGGGCAGCTGTGGAACAAGAACAGCTGGCTTCGGTCAGCAGGAGACACCTGAGCAAAAGGGGAACACCTCTTGCATCTGCCTATGGTTGTGGGATCCTCCCTTCCACCTATGAGTGGCAGCAGGAGACTGATTAGTTTGAATACTAATAAGACCTGGTTTATACCACCAGTGAATGCACTAAACATAACTGAAAGCAGGAGAAACTACTGAAGAAGCCCGTCATATGGGCGAAACAGGCGAAAAACGCCGGCAGCCTGTCTACCATTGACACTTCGTTCGACCTGCTGCCACTTTGCTGACCGCTAGCTATATAGCCTCAAAGATCATAAAGACTGGTTTGCCTTTCGGTATTTATTTGTACATGCTATCAGCTTGACGTTAGGTTTTGGCTTCTGTGTCAGCACTTGTATATGGTTCTCTTATTGTTTTCTTTTTGGATTAATAATACTTGATTGAAACCTGATTGAATCTTGTGCCCTTGCGTGCTGCTTGTTTTGTATTGGACTTTTGAAGAAATTGGCAGCATTAGCCCATTATCTTTGTTTTTGTTGTACCCACTCAGAAGGAGGCAGGGTATGGTGCCTTAAGAGACTGGATCAGAACCGGCCTTTCCTGAGACTCTGTGCTGGAAGAGCACAAAGGCTTTCTACACAAAACCTTAGAACAATAAAGACACATGCTTTTTTTTAAAGAAAAAAACCATAACACCCCAGAATGTGCTCTGTTGTATCTTACCAGCCACATGGGGATAGGTGAGCAAAATACAGGGTACGAAGAGGTGACTGTTCCTTGCACGCAGTGGGTGCATCATAGAAAAATCCCAGAAAGCTACAAAACACATGTTGATTGAAGTAGTAGTAGTAGTTTGGATTTGATATCCTGCTTTATCACTATCCTAAGGAGTCTCAAAGCGGCCAACAATCTCCTTTTCCCTTCCTCCCCCACAAAAAACACTCTGTGATGTGAGTGAGGCTGAGAGACTTCAGAGAGAAGTGTGACTAGCTCAAGGTCACCCAGCAGCTGCATGTGGAGGAGCGGGGAAGCGAACCCGGTTCACCAGATTATGAGTCCACCGCTCTTAACCACTACACCACGCTGCCACTCGCAGCCCATGGTTTGGTTGTTTTGGCACAGTAGGCCGGGCTTCTGCAGATGTTTTGGACTACAACTCCCATCCGATGGGAACTGTAGCCCAAAGCAGCCGGAGAGGCACAAGGCTGCGGAAAGCTCTTCCAAAGTGAGGTTTTTTGAATGAATGCTTTTGTTAGGCTCATTATCAGGGAGGGCAGCATCATGTGTGCAAGCATATGGCCTGGGCACAAAACTGGTTAAGAACCACTTAAAAATTCAGCCGTAAGGATCCCTTGAAGTGAAAAACAACCCCAGGGTAAAGTGCAAGGAGGGCTCTGCACGTACAATAATAAAAAAAAAAGGATTGAGTCAGTGTTTCCAAGGACTGTGGCTGAACGAGAGATACTGGGCAATCGGTTAACAGAGGCTGGTTGGCTAGAGGGTGAAACGGCCAATATGACATACAGTATATTTTGCCTACATACTGTGTCCCCTGATGGAAAGCTCTCATGCATTCTTGCATTGCTGAATAAAGTATGAATTTTGTGTACTCGAACCCCCAAGGGAAATCTATTATATCAGAAAAGCCAGAGTCCTGGTCCTAGTCCAGAATCTTGTCATTCCCCTTTTCCTTTCTGACATTATCAGGCCGGCTTTCTCTTCATCTGTCTTGCTCTCTGTCCTTCTGCCCAGGAAGGCCATGTCTCCTTTGCTATTTGAGATGAAACTTGGCCAGGATTGCAGTATTGTGTGTGTGTGTGTGTGTGTGTGTGTGTGTGTAGAAGAGTCCAGATCCTGAACATTAGGAATATATGACAAATCAGAAAGTCTCCAAAAGCAAGCAGATAAGTGAATTCAATCTGCAGAATATGGATTTCTGACTGCAGTCTTGCAAGCTTGTTGTTCTCAAATGCTTGGGCAGCGAACTTTCTAGCGTATATACAACAGCCAAATATATCTATATATATATATAAAAGCTACGTTTAATTAAGGTAAGAAACTGAGGTCAAACAGAGGCTCCCTCCTTTTCCCCAGGCCCCCAGCTAAGACAGCCGTCCCCAACCCAGCTTAGGATGGCAATGCTGATTCTCACAGAACTGTGGTCCTTACCACAATCACCTGTGTAATAAAAATGGCAGTTTATCACAGGCACAGAGAAAATCCGGAGCACAAAATGTAGCCCTTTCAACCTCCCAGTTGTAGAGGATGTTCTCAGTCGGCCTGGTACTCTGCCTGCTGCCACCAAGGGGACATTTGGGATACATTTTCACACTGCAGTCCTGGCGGAATCCGAAGAAAGATGATCTTCCTTGAGGCTGTTGATGCAGAGGCTTGGCTGGGGGGATGTGAGGAGGAAGAGGAGAAGAGGAGCTGGGGAGAGATGCTTCTTTTAACAGGCCAGCAAGATTCCCTCCATGTACTCGGAGGGCAGCAAATGCCCACGCTGCCCCACACTGAGTCCACGCTGCTGCCATGACAGCTCCCAAGGTGGCTAGAAGGCCAGTTTCTTCATCAGGAGATAAACCCTGGAGTCTACTTCAAAGCCATGCAGATTGTTGGCATCTCCCTGGAGCCTCATCAGCAGCCCACCGTAGGACACGTAGGCAGAGCTAGAGGAGGAAGGGTGGGCCAGAGAAAGGTGAGAAGCAGGAAGGGAGACCACGGCAGCCACGGGGGCTTAAAACAACCCCAGCAGGGTCACGCAACTGCAGGTGCACCATACTATGGAACTCACTCCCACATCCTGCCCCAAGTTCTGCTGGACGCCCTTCTCAGCCCTCACTTTCTATGGCTGGTGCTCAATGGGTCTGGTGGGGTGGAAGGCAGGGAGCTCAACAGCAGGTGGCGCCAGAGGCAATGACAGGACAAGCCATTGCCTGCCTGGCTGTAAGTTAGATGCCAGGAAGGTGGGGCTGGCTGAGGGCATATTACTGGTGGGGCTGTGCTCTATTTGCTCTAAAGGACAGACCTCCAACAGCCTCGGAAAGACTTCTTACCGTCTTCCTATTCACTCCCCACTGCTCCCAATCCAGTCGCTTAGGTCCTTTCCTATTGAGCATCACAAAGAGCTACACTCCGCGCTCAGAGAGCTTGTGAGAAGGTTATTACTGGTATGTACCTATTCGTTTCCGGCCAGCCCTTTTCGCAAATAGGGGGGGGGGGACACTTACAGGCGCGTGGCGGCCTCTGTGGACGTCTCGTCTCCCTCGATCCTGTACACCTTCCCATACATCACATACTCAAACTGGTCTGCCCTGGGGTCAAAAGGAACAGTGGAAGAGAAGGAGAGAATATGTGTGGTTTGTGGCCATCACATCACTTCAAGAGGTAACAACATGCTAATAAAGATCTGCGTATCTGTTTCAGCTGCATCACAAGTTTTAAATAGTGCAGATTACAGAGCCTGCAGATTTCCTCTTTCTAAATCCACTTGCAGCCTGGGGAACAGTAAGTTCAGGTGCCTTCACCAGGTGTCCTGCATGTCATACCAGAAATGGGCAAACTCCGACCCTCCCAAGTTTTGTTGGACCTCAACTCCCATCAGCCTCAGCCAGCATAGTCAATGGCCAGAGATGATGGGCATTGTAGGCCAAACACAAGTGAAGGACCACAGGTACTCCATCCTTGGGCTGTATGGCATAGCGGCCAGAGTGCTGGACTAAATCTAAGGAAACTTGGCTTCACATCCGCCTTCCAACAGGGGTGGCCTTGGCAGAATGTCTCTTTCTCTGCCTCGGCCACCTCACAGGGTTGTTGTGGGGATCCGTGTGTGTGCAGAGAACAGAGAACCATACACGCCACTTTGAATTCCTTGGAGGAAAGGCAGGATATAAATGTAAAATACATAGAGGGTAACAAAATATTGTGCAGCAAGTTGGCAGGAAACAAAAGCACCCCTTTTATTGCTCTTTCCTCTCTGGCCCAGGAGGACTCAAGAGGAGCAAGAAGAACTTAAGAGGGATCTCATGAGAGGCATGGCTTAAGGAGTGCAAGGCAGACAGACACCCTGTGCATGAGGAGCAAACTGCAGAGGATGAAAATAGGGGTGGAAAACCTAACTCAGCTCAAGGGCTTGCACTTCATACTGTGCAACCTATCAGGGGCCAGAGACAAAAGTGGGCGGAGCAAAATCTCTCTCAATCCTCCATCCAGACAGGCAAAGGGGAGACATTCCATCAAGGCAAAAGTAGTGGTGCAAAGCAGAGCCAGAGAGGGGTGCAGCCAGGAGAGAGCTCCAAGAATCAGACAGAGAGACCTGGGTGGTCACATTTAGCCCCTGGGCTTCAGGTCCCCGACCCTTGGAGGCAGTAGAACCATTGTGTTTACATTTCAAATGTGAACACACTGTGGGTCTCTAAGACAGTTGGATGGGGCTGTGTATGCCTTCTTCCAACAACTCCTGCAGCCAAGCTGTTGCCAAACATATTGCACTGCTTTCCTTTGGACCACATCAGCGAGGCCAAGATAGGGGTCATGTCGCCTGGGCAGCCCAGGACCTCCAGACACACTGCTCATGCTTGCGCCCTGGAGAGGTCACTTTGGTGCTGCTAACACAGCGGTTTGACTTCACCCCAGGAGGCAAACTTCATTGTCTCTCGAGCCAGACAGATACCATCTAGTGTAGGTTTTGAAGGTACTACAAAAAGAAGCTAGTTTTCAACCTTGCAGAAAGCTGAAAGGAAGGGCACACAACCACGGGACTGATTTGTGAAGTCCTCTCCTTGGCTAGTCCTCCGTTTGCCATCCTCTGGCCCCCCATTACCTGGATGGCCTGTCATCAGTTGGGTTATATTCTCCATCATCCAAGGTCCCATCCTCATACAAGGTGCTGGCGATCACAAGGCGGAATTTGTCACCTGAAATGCACAGGAAAACAAAAATGACAGCGACGGGCCTTTTCACTACAGCTGATGTTTGTGAGATTCATGTCGCAATGCCTTTGTCTAGCTTCATACATCACAGATTCGGCAGCTGAATTTCCAGGAAAAAACCAGCATGTGTTTCAAGAGATATGGGGACATTCAAACAACAAGCGAGGGGAAATCTTTGCATGGGGCAAGTGTGCAATAGGAATGCGTAAGTGTGATGAGTGTTTGGTCTGTGTTTATGAGTATGGGATGGCTGTGCCTGCTTTTGCTATGGACACATCCACTGCTGGCATGTAATGTTGGGGTGGGTGGGAGTACAGGGGAAATGATCCATGGGCTAAAAAAGTTTTTAACTAGCTCTGGGTCAGAGAAACACGGCCAGGCAAGGCCCCTGATGGCACTCACTTACCAAGATCGACAGGGTAGATCTGTATGTTCACATCCAGGATCAAATCCATCTTGAAAGACTCGCTCTCACAATGCAGTCGGGAGACTGGGGGGGGGGAAACAAATCTGGGTGTCAAGTTATTAGGGGATAGAGGCATAGAAGGCAGACCCCACCTCCACTTCTGCTGGAATGCCAAGTCACTCCAGACTCAGTTTTGTGGAGCCAGGGAGAAGGATGAAGAGTTGCACATTTAAATACAAAATATCTGTTGAAACCCTGGCTCAGAGATCAAAGAGAAAGGGACCTAAAACTGTAAAGTTTTTGAGCCAAGATCTGAAGGGATTTTGAAATGGAGGGTCACCAAAGTGAGCAGTGATTTGAACCTGGGTCTCTCAATTTGTAATCAGAAGCTCTCACCACAACACCAGGGCCGCATTCTCTCTTGTTGCCATGGTTATTAGCATCTGAATTGTTAAGAGATCCTTCCCCATCACTCTTGCTTCATAAATTCAAGCCCTACTAAGCCAAGTAGACTTAGTAAACTTAGGCATTGCAGTAGTAATAGTAGAAATAGCACTATTACTACTGCTAATAACAGTAATCATCACCACTATAGACATACTCTTGCACTGCAGCACACTGGCAACCTTTGTTTATTTATTTAATGAAGGCAGATATAAAATTAGTGGCTCGACTCAAACTGTTAAAGTGTTGGACTAGTATGTAGGTGCACTGGATTTCAAATGCCTTATATACATATACGAAATGGTTTTTATTTCCAAACTGCTTTGAGATTGTATTTAATGTATGATGTATCTACAAAGCACCTTTTCTAGGTGTCTCAGGGAGTTTTGCAAACCGTTAAAACAGTTTTTAAAAACCAATTCCAAAATCCCCTGAAGAGAAGTTTGACCCTAAGGCGGAGAGGGACTTCTGCGCCCATTCAACTGAAATAAATAAATAAATAAATAAATAGGATGCTGTTGGGGGAGGAGATTCAGATTTGAATTCCCTGTCAACCATAAAGCTCAGAGGCGCTATCACAACCCGCCTCACACGGTAGTTTGCAAGGGTAAAATGGGAGGGGGGGAACTGGGGGTGAGGGGAAGGGAGAGAAAGAAACCAAGTACTGTACACTCCACCTCAAGAGCCTTGGAGGGGAAAACGAAAGGGTACACTGCACATGCACATGCAAACGCAGGAAGTCCGCAACTTAGGCACATTTAACTTGTGTCTGTTCAGCTGTACCCAAGGCAATTTTTTTTTAAGGGGGCAATCCTATCCGCCATTGCACCCATTGGGTTTCGGCTATAAATGCCCTTGGCTTTGGGTGCGATCCATCACACACACATTGGCGGGCAGGAGAGCAGGGAAGCAGCAAGGATGTGGTTCCGTGTCCAGGAGCAGGGTGGCCAGACAGAAACGGGAAAGGATAGATTCACGGGATGAATGAACGGGGGTCGTCCAAAGGCCATCCAGCCCACCCCGCAGGAAAAATACCACTGTGGCCCCCGTGGTTGGAAAACGAGCGCCTGCCTCTCACCCCTGTCGAACTTCTTGCCCTCGGGGTCGATGTCCTTCACGTCGAAGATGTCCTCGAAGAGGATGCCGGCCATGGCAACGCGGGAGGAGCAGGAGAGCCGGAGCTGGGGGCTCCCGACCTGCTATAGCTACGCGCGCGCTCGCGGTGCGCATGGGGCTCCGCTCTCCTCCCTTCGCTTCCGGCGCGGGCGCCTGACGATGACGTCAGCAGCCTGAGGCTCAAACGGACATGCTGGAACAGGGCAGAGGGGGTGGCGCGGAAAGGGCGCCAGCGACTGGAAGGAGGACGAGGGCGAGAATGGCGGGTGGGGGAGGGGGCGTCCGTCGGCGTCCTTCCGCTGCGCACGCAGATCCCGACCTTTAAACCTGCGGGGCAGGAGGAATAAATATATATTTGTGTGTATAGACTTAGAGTATACGTATATTTATATTTATCTGTACATGTATAGCACCCTGTTTAAAATGCATTTTATCTCATTTATATATTTTATTTTTCATCCTGCGTGTACTTTTTTTTTAAAAAAACCCCTTTAACTTACATAAATTTAAGTATTACCGGTGCACCGTGTGGTTATTTTATTTATTAAATTTCCACGCCGCCCTTCGTCTGAGGATCACAGGGCGGTTTACGAGATATATATATATATATATATATATATATATATATATATATATATATATATATATATATATTAAAAGTGTTTTAAATGCTGCCATTGAATATTCAACGATGCATACGAGTGTTTGAGAATTATTAACTGCATATTAATTAAAGCATTTCCTTTACATTGCCTGGATCAGTAGTACATTGGCAGCTGCTCTTTTAAATAATTTCAGTTATCGAGCCAATGGTATTGTGGGAGTTGAGCGGTTTCTTCCTCTCTTGCGTTGCTGCAACTTTCCCCATTCCATCTGCACAGGATTGGACCAGTTCTGGCTTCCAAGATTTTAGCCTGCCTCTAAAACCGCCACCTATTTTATTAGCATCATAATAGACAGAAATGCCACTACTCAGCGTGGCAACTTCTTTGTAGTTGGTCAATTTAGCATAGCACTTAAGCCCCCCCCCCATGGATTCTTTGCACCACTTGTGACCCAGCCCCATGCTGAATGCAACTGACTGACCATATACTGAGGGATGGGGAGGGAACAGAGCAGTGAGAGCCACATGGCCTGCTTTGTACCCCCTGTGCCAACCTGCTGCCCTTCAGTGCAGTGCAAGAAATTGTCCTTTCACCCGAACTGGAGTATGATTCACCTGTCAGTCCAGGTGGTTTCTGTATGCACCTTGGTAGAGGGTGCCATCTTGCCTCAGACAGCAAAAGTTACTGAGCTGGACCTGGTCTTTCTTCATCGGAGGAACATCCTTGGGGAGACATGTTCTTCCAAACGCATTCAAGTATCGCTTGTATATTTGCACAGCCAAGCCAGCAAATCAAGCTGCTGACTTATTTCACGTAGGACTGCTGGGCTGTTGGCTTGTGTAGTGCCTACCACAAACCCAACTGGTGAAGCTCTACCCATCACTGAATCTGCATGCGGGCAGAAGCATCACGTTTAATTTCTTCCACCTCCATGCTGCAGCTTAAGTGTCATAAAGGGAAGAAAAACAACAACTGCCAAGTACAACCTTGTACTCCTTCACGTCATGGATGGCCATCTGTCATGGGTGCTTTAGCTGAGATTCCTGCACTGCAGGCATAGCTGCCAAGTTATCCCTTTTTAAAAGGGATTTTCCCTTATGCTGAATAGGCTTCCTCGCGAGAAAAGGGAAAACTTGGCAGCTATGACTGCAGGGGGTTGGACTAGATGACCCTCGGGCTCCCTAACAACTCTATGATGCTATGTGCTGTTCAGAGGAGCTACCAGACTGCTGTTCTGGGTGCGTTTTAGAGCTGCAGCAAAAAGCAGAAATTCAGCCGGTGAAGTCCTTCCCAGCATTGCATGCCCAGCAGAAAAAAGAAAGCCTGTTCGGTTTCCGCATCCATTGACAGCCCTGCTTTTTACTCCTTGCTTGGAAGCAAAATCCCACTTCCGAAGGGCCGTAGCTGAGCGGCAGAGCGCAGGCACCAGGTTCCAATCCTGAGGGCGGCGGCATCTAAAGGTAAGGATGGGACTCGCTCCCTGCCTTGCAATCCTGGCCTCTGGCCAGTAGACAACCCTGTGCCAGGTGCGCAACTCAGTGAAAGGCAGCTCCTTACATTTCAAAGACGCGTGTGCGTAAAATCTGGCGGACGGGGCTAAGGAAATACAGCGGGGCGCCCGACCTGCCTCCTGCACGAACGGGGAGTGCTCTCGGCCAGGTGACTTAGGGATGCTTGCTTGCTTTGCATGTGTCTATGAGGAGGCGCGCTCCCATTGGCTGCCCGGCGCTTTTCCTTCCCGATACTAGGTTAGCAGCAGGAGGGCGATAAAGCCGGGTAGGCTGGGGGACGAGGATGCGCTCTCCATTGGCTGCTGCGCGCGCTCGTCCCGCCCGCTCGCCGATCATTCAATAAACTTTCTCCCGGCTGCAGCTGCCTTGGTCGGGCAGAACAGCCGCAGCAACGCGCAGGTTGCGGGCTGCGAGAGGGAGAGCGCCAAAGGGGCGACTGGATGGGCGTGTGCGTAAAAAGGGCTGGAGAGGAGCGCTGCTGCTGCCACTGCTGCTGCTGAGGCAGGGAGAATGGTGAGGGATAGGAGGAGGAAGATGGCACCGCCGCCACCTCCAGCTGCCCTTTGAGCTCTCCGGAGGGAGCGAGGAGACGACGACCTCGGCCCCACGCTCCTTCGAGGGGCCGCCTCTGTCCCCGGGGAGAACCCAACGCCAGGTGTCTATGGATGTGCAGCGGAAGAAGAAATGGACCAACCTCACCATTGGCCTCCTTTTCCTGTCGGGAGGGATTGAGTACGGTGAGCTTCCCTGGGCATGGCTGGGATGGGCATCGGCAAAGTGGGGTGGGGGTGGGGAGAGAGAGTACCAGGGGAGTGTTTGGACCCTGGATACAGAGTTGACAATTTTATATATAGCTTCATCACACACACACACCTACACATGTACATATATACGCGGGTTTTGTTGAGGCTGGTCTCAACATGCTGGTGTTATTTGTGTGTGTATTATTAGATTTTGTACCCCACAATTTTATATGTAGCTTGATCTCTCCCTCCCTCCCTTCACACACCAGGGGTGCCAACTTGAATAAAATATGGGGGGCAGGTAAGCCCCGCCCCATGTAATCTGTCTCAGGATGCGGCACACACACATACCATTTGAATGGCAACATCCATCCCATCAACATGGGGTACACCCCCTAAAATATTTTACTGAGGGGTTTCAAAGGGTCCTCAGCTCTTATGAGTTGGCTCCTATGACACACACATACCCTTTTGGTTGAAGCTGGTCTTATCATGCTGGTGTTTATTATTATTTTTATTACGCCTTTACAGCTCTGGTACCCAGGTCTCCAGTCAAAAAGGTCTCCAGGAGTGACTTGCATTTGAGCAAAACAAAACTGTCCCTGCTCTGGTGCTTATAAGCTAAACACACACACACACACACACACACACACACACACACACACACCACAAAGGGGAAAAGGAGGCTGTTCTGCGCTATCTGGCCAAGAGGTCCTCCAGAAAGGGCTCCCTTGCTGCTGAAGTACTGGTAGCATACTCTGCCCCTAGGAAGCCCAGGTTTTAAGGGGAGGAGCTTGGTGATGGAGGAAATCCAGTTTGGGAGGCTCCCTGGCTTGATCCTCTGATCCAATGCAGATTTTGTAGATAGATTTTCATCTTTATTGCATGCTCCAGGAATGCACATTGGATGTTTTGAGGTTTTTGTGCCTCTGCCAGTTGTTCAGCATGCCTGCTTTGAAGAGATCCTGGCCTGTAGATAATCACATGAACTGCGTGGTTAAGTCTGAGAAGGTGCAGTTCTTTAGCCCTGAACTTTCCCCACACACCTGCTTTGCTTCCTGCCATTCCCAGATAGGTGGGAGGAAGTGACTGGAAGTATTTTGCTGTGCTCATCACTTAGAATCATAGAATCTTAGAGTTGGAAGGGACCCACGGGTCCAACCCCCTGCAATGCAGGGATCTCAACTAAAGCATCCATGACAGATGGCCATCAAACCCCTGCTTATAAACCTCCAAGGAAGGAGAGCCTATCACCTCCCGAGGGAGACCGTTCCGCTGTCAAACAGCTCTTACTGTCAGAAAGTTCTTCCTGGTGTTTAGTCGGAATACTTTTTCGTGTAACTTGAATCCTTTGAATCAAGTCCTGCGCTCTAGAACAGCAGAAAGCAAGCTTGCACCCCCTTCCATTTGCAAGCGCTCCAGATATTTGAAGATGGCTATTGCATTTCTTCTCAGTCTCCTCTTTTCCAAGCTGAACATAGCCAACTCTCACTTCTCACCACTTTCAACCTGTGCAGTTGGTTTGCTCCGGCAGAGTCTAGAATGCTGTGCCTTGCAAATTTGTTTTCCGGATGCAAATGGTTTTCTCCCAGGAAACTAGCATCTGCTTCCTAACCTTTGACTTCTAGAAGCTTGCCAATTGTCGTTGGATAGGTTGGCTGTTTCGGTTGCTGTTCCTCTGCCCTGTGATCGGATGAGGTTAGCAGGCCATACTCCAGAGTAAGGACATAATAGGCTTGGGCTGCAATATGGAAATGTTCTTGGGGTAAGATGCTGGAGTAAGCATGATTGGAGTCAGAGGGGGTAGGCAATAGCGACCACAGGTGGCATCAGCCCCAGACAGCATTGCCAAGGTCAGGGATGATGCCAGTGTTGTTGGACTACAGCTCCCAAGTCCCCACATTGGCTCACCCTTGAATGTGAGATTCCTCTCACTATTCTCAAGGTGCCGGAAGCAGCAGCCTTGCAGAAACTGAACAGGCCTGGGTCTTTGTCAGTGCTAGGATAGAAGAAATTCTGAAAGGCCTCATGGAAGAGGGCCAAGAGACAAATGTACGAAATCAATAATAGTTGCAGGACACTTGGAGGGATAAAGCTTAGAAAAACGTGACTAAAGGAGGATGTGATAAAGATCCCTAAAATTAGGTGTAGTGTGGATATAGTGGATAGAGGGAAGGTTTTTCTCCCACTCTTGTAATACTTGATTTTGGTGTTAAGAAAAGGGAACCCAAAATGATAAAGGGGATGCAACAATTTCCCTATGAGGAAAAGTTGCAACCTTGGAGGATTTAAAATTTAGAGACTAGGTGGATGTTTCATTTAGAGAAAAGGTGAGAGGAGACATGATTGTGAGTTGTACAAAATTATGCCTGGAGAAAGTGGAGAGAAACACGTTCTTCCTTATTACAGTCATATCTTGGGTTGCGAACGTGATCCGTGCGGGAGGCACGTTCGCAACCCGCAGCGCTCGCAACCCGCAGCGCCGAGCCTGCGCATGTGTGTGACGTGATTCAGCCCTTCTGCGCATGCGTGTGACATCATTTTGCACATGTGCGAGCACCAAAACTCGGAAGTATCCCGTTCCGGTACTTCCGGGTTTGGCGCGGTCCGCAACCCGAAAACGTGTAACCCGCAGCGTTTGCAACCCGAGGTATGACTGTATTATTATTATTATTATTATTATTATTATTAAAAATGTATACTGCCCTTCATATGTCATTTCAGGGCAGTTTGCGACATAAAAATACAAGATAAAAACACAAAACACATAATAAAACCAAGAACAACACCCACACACCCCAACACCAAACAACCAACCAATAACAGCTCCACCCATAAGACTTGAACTCATGAACATCCAGTCAAAGACTTAATTAGCTGGGAGAGTCCACGATCAGAAGCAGAAGCTTGAGCAGGAGAGGAGGGAGGCAAGAGGCAGAGATGAGTCAGGCTGGTGAAGAGTCCTGGGTGTCTCCCCCTCCTGCTGCGACAAGCTCTCCTCCCACCTGGTCTCCCAGAACCAGAAGAGTCATGAAAAGGGCGGGGAAGTTAGCTTCACACAGGCACAGCCTCCTATTGCTTGGAAAAAGCCCTGGAGGGAAGGGGAGGTGGGGACTTTCAGTCTCAGCAACTGATCCATGGGTATGTGAAGCTTTTTTATAGGCAGACCCCCCAAATTATTGAGCTTTTTGGGGGAAATCTAACCCCAAGTTAGTGATTTTAAGATTTTTGAGCTGCTTTTCCCATCACGTTGCCATACATCCATGTTTTCCTTAACTTTTTGCCAATTTGGCAAATCCCCCCCCCCCCCCCGACAACATTTTTACACCCCAAAACCAGCACAGCAGGAATTTTCCTGACGTATGGCAAGCAAGGGAAGAGCTGCTGTGCTCATGAGGCCTGACACTCCACCTAGTCTGTGCCGTAGCTGCCAAGTGTCCCATTTTCCGCGGGAAACCCCCGTTTTTAAAGCTGTTTCCCGCTGTTATCCCGAATGGCGAAATATCCCGTAATTCCCCCAGATTTTGAAAGCAGCTCCTGCTGGCCAGGGAGGCTCCTTCTGCACATGTCTGGACAGAACCGATTTCGAGTGCCGCTCTGCCCATGTCTGGGCACCGGAAATTGGGCAGCGCCGGCACCAGAAGTTGCTTCTACACATGTCTGGACATGCGTAGAAGCGACTTTCGGTGCCGCGCCGCTGCTGATCCCGGATTTTTTAATCCGGGAGTTGACGGGTATGGTCTGTGCAGATCAGTTTCTTGCTAACAAATAACTCCAGCTTGCACGGTGTCACTCCTGATACTAATGACTCCTAGTCACCATGAAGTATTCAGGAGCATAGGCAGCCTGCCGCATGGAAAGCCATTGGTTGGGAAGCAATAATGGCAGAGGACTGTTGCTTTCTTTCTTTCTTTTAAATCATTTTTATTAGTTTTCCAATGTTGTTGTTTAGTCGTTTAGTCGTGTCCAACTCTTCGTGACCCCATGGACCATAGCACGCCAGGCACTCCTGTCTTGCACTGCCTCCTGCAGTTTGGTCAAACTCATGTTCGTAGCTTCGAGAACACTGTCCAACCATCTCGTCCTCTGTCGTCCCCTTCTCCTAGTGCCCTCCATCTTTCCCAACATCAGGGTCTTTTCCAAGGATTCTTCTCTTCTCATGAGGTGGCCAAAGTTTTCCAATACAAACATCCAATTATAATGTTCCAAATATAATATTTCAATTAAAAACAATAAACTAAAGAAAAAAGAACCAAATTGTAATCCAAATGGTTGATTTTTAATTTTTTCTGGACTTCCCATCGTCTGATGTCCAATGTCCTTTGAAAATGTGTTGGGGGTGATTGGGTTGTTTTTGTATTTATTTTTATTATGCATTTTGTGTTTCTATGTTGTAACTGCCCTGAGACCTGCAGGTATACAAATTTAAATACCAGCAATATTATTATTAATAATAATAATATTTTCTGGAAGCCACTTCTAATGGGTGTTCTTTTTGATACTTTCTATTTACTGGAATTTCTTTGTTCACCTCTCTGCAGCTGTGATCCTGCCAACCCTCTGGGCTTACCTGCAAACTCTCAATGCTGAGCCATACTTCCTGGGCCTGGGCATCTCTGCCTTTAGCTTTGCCGGGCTGATCACAGGCCCGCTCTTTGGATATTGGTCTGACCGTACCCATAAAACCAAGGCCATCATCCTCTTTGCCAACTTGTTTCAGATAGCAGGTAAGTGGGGGTTGCATTGAGAGTGGCGGCGGCAGGGGGCAGTGGTTGTGTTTGGGGTCAAAGCTTTCCTTACAGCAAAAAGTATCCTTTGGGGGAAGTGGGTTTGTTGCACAAGAGCGCAAAGTCCACCCTAGCCATGCAAGCTGCATCGACCAGCATGTGATTGAATCCCAGCTGCAAAAAGAGGGAGGTCCCAGAAAAAAGGTCCTGCATTCTAGTGGATTGCAATAATGGGGAGAGAGTTGCTTTCTCTAGAGCAAGTTGATTCATTTAGCCTGGTTTCCTCTGCAACTCATGATTGTCTTTTCTGTGTCTTCTGCTTCCAGGGAACTTCATGTACTTTGTCGGTGGTTCCAAATGGATGCTTCTGAGTGGTCGGCTGGTGGCAGGTAAGTGCTGGAGTGGAGGGTGTGTTTATGTTTGCGCATGTGAGATTTTCTTTGAATAATAGTTGCACTTGGATGGTGGGTCTTGGAGAAAAGCATTGTGTTTCCTCTTTTCTAAAAAAAATTGGGGTGGGAATGCATTTTTGTTGTTGTCTAATGGGGAGGGAAAGAGTATTCCTTTATTTTTATTTCCTCCCCCCCCCATTTAAAATGGATACTGCTGGAGGGGAATTTTGCATTCCTTGTTTTGCTTTGCTTTTTGCCCCGCCCACTTCCACCTAGTGCCCCGCCCACTGTTGGAATGCACCCTCCCAAAGGTTTCCTGCCCTTGAACGCGGCCTGCGGGCCAAAAGTAGCTCCCCACCCCGTGCTTTAGTGATGGATTTGTAATACATACACACACCATTTTCTCTGTATGCCATCTTTCCATACTTAAAACCATACTCAGGGCATCTTGCAACATGAAGAAATTTGTGTAATTACAAATACAGTGGTACTCTTGGCTGTTGAACAGCTTAGTTGTCGAACAAATCAGTTCCCGCACACCACAAACCCGGAAGTGAGTGTTCCGGTTTGCAAAGGTTTTTTGGAAGTCCCAACGTCCGACGTGCCTTCCACGACTTCCAATTGAGTGCAGGAAGCTCCTGCAGCCAATCAGAAGCTGTCCCTTGGTTTTCGAACCAGACTCCTGGCACGGATTAAGTTTGACAACCAAGATACCACTGCGGAACAAAAGCGGTCATAAACGATAAATGAAGCGCATCAAACAGTACACAACCAATCTGATAATCATTTACCCACAAGTCACAATAAGATTTAAAAATAAAGATACAAAAATTAACAGCCACAAGCACCCACAAGCAATATTCCAGCCTAAGATTCTGTGCAGCAGCCTTATTTTTTTTGTAGTTGGAGTCAGTCCAGGACGTGCCTTCCCAGGCCAGGTGGAAAAAGCTGTGCAAGGCAGGGAGCAGGTCTTCCAGGACTTATAGCCAGGATGGCCTCTGGCCTCTGTTCCCCCCTCCCTCTGACTCTTTGTGCTTGGCCCTCCCCTGCAGGTGTGGGGACGGGGGCAGGAGCTTCCATCTTTGGCTACCTCACCCGAACAACCACGTTCCAGGAGCGTGCCACGGTGTTTGCGGCTGTCATGGCGTGCCGGCAGGTCGGGCTACTCATTGGTAAGGCTGATTTCCTCTGTCCCACCCCTCTAAAAACCTTCCTGTCTGCTATGAAAAGGGCTGGGTTAACCATTAAGCAAAATAAGCACATGCTTAGGGCACCAAGGGAAGTGGGGGGTTGGGGCACCACAGGAATTTTTCCATTGCCAGGTTTTTAACATTGATGGCTACAAATTGCTCAGCTGAGCGTTCATTTTCTCAGTGGAAGTCTATTAAAAATCCCAACAGAGGAAATATGCAACGAGGCAGGTTGGGTGCCTTATCTCTACTAAGTATAGAAGCTGATGTGTTATGTAAGATTAGTTTTGAGGATTTGATCAATTAAGAAAAGGAGAGAATTTCCCCCCAAATATAAATAAGGTGGAAGTACAGTATACAAAGCCAAACATCATTTCCCATCTTGCTGTGGGTTTCGTTTCATTTCGACAAATCAAATTTTGTTCTGTGGTTTATTGTTATTTATATTTTGAATTAGATATGTTTTGGGGCACCAAAACCTCAGGTCCTCTAAAAGGTCTTCATCCTGCCCTGGCTATGCATCCCCCCCCCCTCGAGGCTTTTTGTTATTACCATACCTCCCTGGATGTATGTTGGGGCTCAGGTGGAAAGCAAAGGTAGAGAGAGATCAGTCCATTTGTGGACCAATTTTCCAATTAAGACCATTTGTTCGGTCTGCAATTGCCACGGAGAAGACGGAACACACAGAGGATGTGACAATCAAGGGTTAATGTCTACCGTGGCAGAGCTGCCTCTGTTATCAGGGAGAGCATGTCTCTGAATCCTAGTTGCTGGAATTCACATGTGCGGAGAGTTCTCTTGCTCTCGGGTCCTGTTTGGGCACTTCTCGTCGGCATGTGGCTGGCAACGGTGAGAGCAGGATGCTGAGACAGAGGTCTTTAACCTGATCCAGTAGGTCTCTTCTGATGCTCTGATGAACAAGAACATGCAGGTTAACTGCTTGGTATGGCATAACATGCTTGCTTTGTTTCATATGGAGCAAGCGGGAGACATAATCCGCAGCCCTTACCTGCTTAACCATTTATTAAATATTCCAAATAAAAAATTTCCTTCAGTAGCACCTTAAAGACCAACTAAGTTTTTATTTTGGTATGAGCTTTCGTGTGCATGCACACTTCATCATGCACACGAAAGCTCATACCAAAATAAAAACTTAGTTGGTCTTTAAGGTGCTACTGAAGGAATTTTTTTTATTTTGTTTCGACTCAGACCAACACGGCTACCTACCTGTAACTTAATTATTCCAGTTATTCCAGTGTGGAAGCTGGAAGAGGAACAAAGTTGGGTGCAGTGCAAACGTTGCAATTTGAAATCCACACACAGAGAGGGAGAAAGGTGTAGGTTTTTTTAAAAAGGCGCAGTACAAATGAAGGCTTATTTGGGCTTGTTTGCAGACCCGGTTCCTTGATGTGATGATGTAGCAAGTGCCTCTGCATGGAAAAGCAGCATTTCATTTCATTTCGTTTCATTTCATTTTTTATTTGTATACCACCTTTCTATATTGCTATACACAAGGCAGCTCACAAGCCGAAGGAACAACAAAGTTTGCACACCTTATAGCAGTGTGATCCAGTGCAGAAATGTCATCGTTAAAATGTAACATTAAAATAAACAAGTTACAGCAAATAAAGTAATACTCAATCATCCACTAGAATATAATAGTACACAATAAAATTAAATACCAGCAAATAATTATTAAACAGAAATGCACTCTTAATTACAATCAATAATTTCTAAACTATAATCTATAAAAGTAACCACGCACAAAATAACAATTCAAATTTAAAAGCAAAGACACACAATGTATAAAAGTTTTTTTTTAAAATAATAAGAATTCCTGAACTCTCATCCTCTCTTCCCAGCTGCTTCTGCTGTTCCTAAGTCATGGTCTGGGAAAGACTCCTAGGTCTGGAGGGTTGGGCAAGGCAGGTGAAAAAAGCCATTGTCTGGTGGCTAGCACAAAATCTCTTTCTCCCAGTATGTGTCTCAGCCTTGTAAATAAGCAGATAAAAGTTTCCAACCTTCTAAAAGGTAGTTGTGTTTCTGATCTGGCTGCAGAGGAGAGGAGGAGCCCCTCTTCCACAGCCAGAAGTGTAAAGGAACATCCGAAGACCCTGCTTGGTCAGGCCCAGTGGTCCATCTCAGCCAGCATCCTGGTCTCACAGTGGCCAGCCAAATCTCTATCAGCAACCTGCGCCTCTGCTTGAAAGGATTGCTGCTACTGAGAATTGTGGGTGGGGCAGGTTATGCCGCAACAAGCTGAACATGGAGGTTGCAGCCTGCGTGGCTCAGTTGGTTAGAGCGTGGTGCTGATAACGCCAAAATTGCAGGTTCGATTCCTGTATGAGACAGCCTTGCACGTCCCTTCCAACTCTACAGTTCTAAGATTCTAAGCTTTTGTACGTTGCTGCCATGCTGCTTTCAGACACCTGACTTGCCACGTTTGCCCCCCAGGGCCAGCTTGTAACCTGTTCCTGCGCCTCTGTAACTTCCAGGTGGGGCCCTTCGTGGTTGACAAGTTCACATCGCCTGGGGTGAGTAGAAGCAATTTGTTAGCAACTATGTATAAGCAACTATGAATGGATGCTTTTGAATTGTGGTGCTGGAGGAGACTCTTGAGAGTCCCATGGACTGTAAGAAGATCAAACCTATCCATTCTGAAGGAAATCAGCCCTGAGTGCTCACTGGAAGCACAGATCCTGAAGCTGAGGCTCCAATACTTTGGCCACCTCATGAGAAGAGAAGACTCCCTGGAAAAGACCCTGATGCTGGGAAAGACTGAGGGCACTAGGAGAAGGGGACGACAGAGAATGAGATGGTTGGACAGTGTTCTTGAAGCTACGAACATGAGTTTGACCAAACTGCGGGAGGCAGTGCAAGACAGGAGTGCCTGGTGTGTTATGGTCCATGGGGTCACGAAGAGTCGGACATGACTAAACAACAAATGTATAATCCAGCCTGGTGCATTTGATCCCATGGATGAGGCAAGCTCCCCCAACTATTCAACTTTTAAATTATTATTTCATTAAATGTGTAACAAGGCTGACAGAGCATTGCGAGAATTCAACAAAAGAGAAAAAGAAAAGCATTTGAGCCTGGTCAGGTATCGAGTAAAGAGATGAAAGATTTAAAAAATATAAAAATCAGAAAGAGCTTGTACAAAAGAGGTAAAGTGGCAGTATTCCAGCATAAGACAGAAACAGGGGATCAAAGACTCATATAATCAAAAACAGCACCAGATGAAATCATATTTGGATGGAATGTGCTGACTGCGTCTTTAAATAAGGTGCAAAAATAATCGCCAGACAGCTGCTAAGTCCAACAGGTCCGCTTCCCCTCTGAGAATCCAGACTTAGTGAGTCCATTTATTCTGATGCAGTTATAAATAAGGCTTTTAAAAACCGAGTTTGTAATAGACTTTGTGGAAGTGTCCTTCTAGTCTTGAACTGTTAGCAAACGAGTTATCAGTATCTTTTCTCCTTAATATTGTTCGATCCAGAAGTTTGCAAAATTATACGTGGCACAGAGAAAGTGGATACTGAGACGTTTTTCTCCCTCTCTCCTAACACTAGAACGGGGGCTCATTCAAAGAAGCTGAATGTGAGAAGTTTCAGGGCAGATAAATGAAATTAGTTCTTCACGCAGCGCATAGCTGAAACTATGGCAGTCAGTCCTGCAGGAAGCAGTGATGGCCACCAACCTGGATGGCTTCAAGAGAGGATTAGAGAAATTCATGGAAGAGGAGAGAGGGCTATCGATGGCTTTGCTCTGCTTCCACAGTTGGAGGCAGCCATGCTTCTGAAGCAGTATTCCAGTTGCCGGAAAGCACAGGAGAGGAGAGTGTTCTTGTGCTCAGATTCTGCTTATTCGTTTCCCACAAGCATCAGGTCAGCCACTGTGAGAACAGGATGCTGGACTAATGGCATGATCCAGCAGGCTGGCTATAAGTCCCCATGCCCTTTTAATATATATATATATTCCTTATTGCAAAAAGGGTGGATCTAGACATGGGGGGACGGACGGATGACAACGCTATAAATAAGTCAGAAACTAGATTGTTATAACAAAAAGAAAAAAATCTCTATGGAAAATTGTGCTTTAAAATTTTCTGCTCTCTGGCCCCATCTGGTGTTGCATGTTTATAGTGCATTCAAATCAGTGTTTCTTTACTAATGTAGCCGAGTCCATAAAAAGTACGGAATTACAAGTGCACAAAAGAAGAAACAAGAAATAGAAAACCAAACAGAAAAAAGATATTATGTACATTACAAATAAGGGGGGGGGACTTGTTGTTGCAGCAAACCACCCTTGTCTCCTCCGATGACGGGTAGCACATAAATTTAACAAATAAATAAAAGAATGCTCTGGACGATGCACTCATGCTCAGTTTTTTCTCTCCTCCGCTTCTTCAGCTCTTCATGTGCATGGTGTGGCTGCTTCTGCAGATCATTGTTGCGACGCTGTACTACGACCTGCTGCCACCGCCGTTGGGAGACTCCTCGAAGTCCCCGGCGGCAGCTGTGCGGGATGCTGTGGAAGAGGAGGAGGAGGAGGAGAAGCCTCTTGTGCAACACGAGGAGGCAGCGGAGAGCAGCAGCTATGGCAGCACTTCCGCGGAGCGCCGGGAAGCTGTGTCAGGCGACGAGGGTCGCTATGTGCCCAATGGACACTTGGCTGATGAAGAAGCCTCTCTGGAGAAGACTCCCTCCTATGATTTCAGCTCCATGACAGGTGAGCTCTCTTCTGTGGTGGGTATGGGGCCATCAAAGACAAGGGGCCACATTCCCTTCCTGGCAGCCCCGCAGGGGCCACCTGGCAGTGGTGGACAGGGCCAGAGGCAAAAGTGGGAGGAGCAATGGGTGGGCCTTTTACCTTTCTGCAGCAGCCCTGTTTAGGGAGGCTTTTTAATGTTTAATAGATTATTTTATTTCATTTTTCTGTTGGAAGTCGCCCAGAGTGGCTGGGGAAACCCAGCCAGATGGGTGGGGTATAAATAATAAATTATTATTATTATATTATTATATAGACTGGCGTCTATCCTCTCTCTGCCTTCACTGCAGGTGCTAATAATAATAATAATACAGTGGTGCCTCGCTAGACGAATTTAATTCGTTCCACAGGTCTTTTCTTATAACGAAAAATTCGTCTAGTGAATCCCAATAGGAATGCATTGAAATTTTTTTGATTTATTTTTTTGCCCATTTCAATGCATTCCTATGGGAAACCGCGATTCGCTAGACGAATTTTTCACAAAACGAATTCGTCTAGCGAGGCAACCTCCGCTCGAAAAATCCTTTCGTTAAGCGGAAATTTCATTAAGCAGGGCATTCGTTAAGCGAGGCACCACTGTAATAATAATAATAATAATAATAATAATAATAATAATAATTTTATTTGTACCTCACTCATCTGACTGGGTTTCCCCAGCCACTCAGGGCAGCTTTCAGCACATATAAAAACATAATAAAACATTAAACATTACAAAGCAAGACACATGGCTTCGGGGAGAGCCCCGGGGCCCAGGTCCTTGGCTACATCTGATCCCTGGACCTGAAGTTCTCCATCTCTGATCCAAAGCTTGCCCTACAAGAAGGCCCATGGAGAAGGCTAGAGCTGAGCCTACCTTTACTGGTCTGCAGGTCCAGACAGTTGGCATGCTGGAGGATGCTGCCTCAACTCTTTTCCTCATCACCATCTCATAAAACAACCCAACCAATTTCCAAATGTTCTGGTGGGGACATACCGGTAGTAGCTCTCGTGGCAGAAGAGGGCCTTGAGAACAGAGCATCTTCCAAGGAAAGGACAAAATGGGAGGCAGGCAGGAGCAAAGTTAAGGTTAAAGTCAAGTTTATTTAAAAATAATAATTGTACATGTCCTTGTTTCTCAATTTGATCCTTTTACCTGGCTTTGCATGTTTCATGGTATTTTATGCATTGTGACTTGCCATTATTTTTTATTGATTACGGTTTATTAGTGCTTTATTGTTAAGTGTAAACTGTTTAATTACTATTTGCTGATATTTAACTTTATTGTTAACTATTACATTCTAATGGATGTTTCATTTGATATTAGTTGTTTATTTTAAAGTTAGGCTAGTTTATTTTAAAGTTGTGACTTTTTTTTGTTGGTATCGGATTAGATTGTTGTGAGGTGTGCAATCTTTGTTGCTTCTTCAGCTTGTGAACCACCTTGTGGTCTAGTAACATAAAAAGGCGGTATACAGATTAAAAGTGAAATGAAATAATGCCCCAGTCAGCATTGTTTTGGCTCTTTTGTGCCTCAACAAGATTTGTGATTGCAGAGTACCTGAGGGAAGAGGTGGTGGTTCTGCTGACTGCCCAGTTCATTACACTCTTCAACCAAACCGCCCTAGAGGTAGGTGGCATTTTTGATGCGTTGCATGCTCAGGCAAATCCCTGACCACACCCATGCTCATTGTATAGATTCTCCCCCTCCCTTCCTGGCTGGTTCTCACACCGATATTATCCCTTTGGGAAGTGCCAATTATTTCTCACTACGTCTTTGTTTTTAGTATTTGTTTTGTTCCCCGCCCTGCACCTCAAGTCCTCCTGGCTGCATTTCCAGCAATTTGTAACACGAAATTAAAATCGGTGCCAAGCAATGTGGGCCAAAGAATAGGGTGGGTCCTAATCTAGAGGCGTCGAAGGCCAGAGAAAAGGGGAGCGTCTTCATCAGATGACGAAAGCTGTACATTGAAGATCTTAGGTCTACCTGTGTGGCGAGGGGGCACCTCATCTTAGGAGCCATCTCCCAGATCCCCATTTCCTACGTCTCTTAAGTAGTAGTAGTAGTAATTTATTTATGCCTCACCCATCTGGCTTGGTTTTCCCAGCCACTCTGGGTGGCTCCCAACAGAACATTAAAAACACGATAAAAAAAATCAAACAGTAAAAACTTCCCTAAGCAGGGCTGCCTTCAGATGTCTTCTAAAATCAGATAGTTGTTTATTTCCTTGGCCCCTGATGGGAGGGCGTTCTACAGGGCGGGCGCCACTACCGAGAAGGCCCTGTGCCTGGTTCCCTGTAGCCTCACTTCTCGCAGTGAGGGAACCGCCAGAAGGCCCTCGGAGTTGGACCTCAGTGTCCGGGCTGAACGATGGGGGTGGAGGCGCTCCTTCAGGTATACTGGGTAGAGGCCGTTTAGTGTGGTGTTGGAACGTAAAGGTGAGCATTGGTTTCCCCTATGCTCCTGGATGCTCACGTATGTTTTCTTCCTCTAGACGATGGTGACCCCAATCACCCAGAAGTTCTTGAATTTTGGGGAGCTGGAGAACAGCATCATGTATTTCCTCTGCGGTGTGGAGGTGAGTGCCAAGCCCTGTGGCAAAGAGCCCTCAGGAGAGGGACCGAGGTGAGAGAATCCCTCTGGGTACCCTCTTCCCCCCACCTTAAAATGTGACCTTGTCTGACTTCTTCAGAACTGAAGGTTGTTTTTGAGGGGGATGTCACTTTCTGTGGTGTGTATATTTGCATGTAAGCGTGCTCCCCGCCCAATTTCTCCCACTGTTGCCGCTGGTTAAACAGGTTAGTCAGGCTTTTAAACTCTATGCAAACTGTTAACTTTGAGAGAAAATGTGATAAGGTTATATAGCACAAGCCACCCCTTTCCTGTCTCAGGGTGGCGTGGGAGGAGGTATCCTGCCCTGATTACTCACCTGGTTAGTGATACTAGAGAGGGAAGCTAGTATCTAGTGTCCTAATCACTGGAAACTCAATGTAGCAAAGAGGACACATTTTCTCTGTTTGGGGAAAGCTGTTTGGCTTCAAGCCTCTTCCTCCAAAAGGACTTTGAAGGGGTCCCCGTGACAGCTGATTTTATTCATTTAGTCATTAAATTCATATACCAGCCTTCATCAGAACATCTCAGGGCAGTTCACAGAATAAAATCCAAGATAAAACACAATAAAACAATTAAACCAAGCCAAGGCAAAACAATAACCCTCCCGCTTCCCACAGATACATTTAAAAGGCTGTAGGATATTAATCAGCCAGAGGCCTGATAGAAGAGGAACATTTTTGACTGGCACCTAAAATATATATAATGAAGGCGCCAGGTGAGCCTCCCTGGGAAGAGCATTCCACAAACGGGGAGCCACTGCAGAAAAGGCCCCGTTCTCGTGTTGCTGACCTCCGGACCTCTCGTGGGGGAGGCACATGAAGAAGGGCCTCAGATAGTGAATGCAGAGTTTGGGACGGGTCATATATGGGGAGAGGCAGTCCTTGAGGTATGGCAGTCCTGATTGGTGCTTATACCTTTGAAGGTGCCTTCCCAGTACAAATAGGTCCTGGAAGAGCAGCTTCAAAGGAAGGTAGGTGCTGTTACTGTCGGGATGACGCTCTCTGGGAGACGCTGGACTCCAAGACCCCTGAGCGATTCCCGGGAGGCCCTCTCTGGGTGGCATGTCCCTTCAGTTCAGAGTGCCAGTAATATGCGACCCTCCTCATATGAGAAGAGCATACAAGTCTTCTAGCATGATGCAGCAATAAGAAACATCCATAGATCTAAACTATGTTTATTTACAGATTATATACAGAGACTCCATAACTCATGTCTGTGTTCTCCAGCCAACAGTACAGAACTGCGACACGGCAGAAGTGAAACTAACATACAATAACAACCCTTAGGCGGAAGAGATAAGATAGACTTCCGTTCTCACACTCTCTCAGACACTCATGTGATTTACACCAAACCTAACAGTACTTGCTGCAGCAGCTAAGGATAGCTAAAATCCTAACAAAATAAAAAAAATTCCTTCAGTAGCACCTTAAAGATCAACTAAGTTTTTATTTTGGTATGAGCTTTCGTGTGCATGCACACTTCTTCAGATACACTGAAACAGAATCCACCAGAACCTTATGTATATTCAGAGGGTGGGGGTTGGGGGTGATGGGAATGGGTGATGGGCTCATAGGAGTAGTAAACCTGTTGAGGGCTGTTAACGACTGCTGATGACTGCAGTTGGTACTGCGGGGAAATAGCAAGGGCTGAGGCGCTAAAGAAAGCTTGATCATGCATAATGAGATAAGAATCCAATGTCTTTGTTCATCCCAGGTGGTTCCATGGTTTTAAGCTTGGTAATGAGTTCCAATTCAGAAACTTCTCTTTCCAGTCTGTTTCTGAAACTTTTCTGTAATAAAACAGCTTCTTTGAGATCTTGTATAGAATGTCCTGGGAGATTGAAGTGTTCTCCTATATGTCTTGTCGTTCCTGATGTCAGATTTATGTACATTTATCCTTTTTTTGGATTTATCCTTTGGCGTAGGGTTTGGCCTGTTTGTCCAATATAGAGAGCTGAAGGGCACTGTTGGCATTTGATGGCATACACAATGTTAGAAGATGAGCAATTAAATAGTCCTGAGATGGTATGTTGGATGTTGTTGGGGCCAGTAATGGTGTTGTCTGGGTGTATGTGGCAGCAAAGTTGGCATCTGGGTCTATTGCAGGCTTTATTGCAGTTACTGTTGATTGACAGGCTGGTTATGGCAACCTCCTTTAGCCCCTGGCAAAATTGTCATCATTATGACATTGCCAAAGTTGGCTAACGGGAGGCAAAAACTTGGGCAATAAAAAATGAAAGGCACAAATACAGGATGGGAGACACCTGGCTTGAGAGCCATACATGTGAAAAGGATCTAGGAGTCTTGGTAGACCACAAAAGGAGTATAGCATCTAGATCAAGGGAAGTAATAGTACCACTGTATTCCGCTCTGGTCAGACCTCACCTGGAGTACTGTGTCCAGTTCTGGGCACCACAGTTCAAGAAGGATACTGACAAGCTGGAACGTGTCCAGAAGAGGGCAACCAAAATGGTCAAAGGCCTGGAGACAATGCCTTATGAGGAACGACTTAGGGAGCTGGGTATGTTTAGCCTGGAGAAGAGAAGGTTAAGGGGTGATATGATAGCCATGTTCAAATATATTAAAGGATGTCATATAGAAGAGGGAGAAAGGTTGTTTTCTGCTGCTCCAGAGAAGCGGACACGGAGCAATCGATTCAAACTACAAGACAGAAGATTCCACCTAAACATTAGGAAGAACTTCCTGACAGTAAGAGCTGTTCGGCAGTGGAATTTGCTGCCAAGGAGTGTGGTGGAGTCTACTTCTTTGGAGGTCTTTAAGCAGAGGCTTGACAGGCATATGTCAAGAATGCTTTGATGGTGTTTCCTGCTTGGCAGGGGGTTGGACTGGATGGCCCTTGTGGTCTCTTCCAACTCTATGATTCTATGGGAGTAAGGTATTGGGAATCCAGTCCATCAGCCAGATCCAGTTCTTCATCCCTACTTTCAGAGATCTCCCACTCCCTGCCATGATTCATTTTCACCAAGTGTCTGGTAAACTGATAACTAAGGCTTGGCTATTTTTGTGGGCGGTGTATGCACCTCTTGACTGCTGTGTGTGGGTCTGCCCTTGAAGACAGCTTGACTTTTAATCCAGGGTTATATAATGCTGGGTTTTGGTTGACAACAATCCATTTCCAACCAAATTTAAGATGCTCATGGTTGTCCCTTTTTAAAAACGTATTTTTACAGGAATTTTTAGTATGGGAAAAAATATTCTGACTCATATAACATCAGGCTATCAAGAATTTAAAACCAGGATAAGTGCAAACTAAGGAAAAAATTACCTGGAAAGAGTAACAGAAAAATGAAAGAATAAGGAGTTTTTGTTGTTTTATTGTGTTTTTACTATTTTTGTTGGGAGTGGCTGGGGCAACCCAGTCAGATGAGTGGCATAATAATAATAATAATAATAATAATAATAATAATAATACAATAATTGGAATTATGCCAAGCAAATCATTAGACCTAATACAATGGAATAAGGATTTTCAATAAGAAATGTTGCAATATGTCATGGTAAAGTACTGTTCATTATTTTATATTAAATGATTTTTTAAGTTATTACTTCACTTTATAAAACAGAGAGAACAACGAAGGAAAATTAAAAGATTTTTTTTTGTAAAAAAACCCTATAGCATAGAAGTTGTTAGGAGTTGTGGGACATGAGTTAAAATAATGCGGTCCAAGTAAAGACTATCAGATCATCAACTATAGTTCTTGATTTGCAAGGCCTGGGGGTGAAGGTTGTATTGAAAATGATGGTTCTGCTGTATATGTTAAGTCAGTGGTTCCCAACAGGTGGTCCGGGGACCCCCAGGGGTCCGCGAGCTATGCCAGAGGGGTCCGCAAGATGCTATTAGAATAAAAAATATATTAAATATATTTCGTATGATAACATATTTTTGTTTTGGCCGCTTCCTGCATGAGCAGAGTCTAGTGCAAAACTAGAATTAGATAGAGGCAGTAGTTCTGCTGTATGCCGTTAGGTGGTGCTTTACAAACACTACTGTTTTGCAAAGAGCAGTAGCATTCTACTAACGCTCACCTCCCCAAGATGCTTTGCACCCGTCGGCTTCATTTGTGCGCTACTGCGCAGGTACCCTGTCTTCTCCATTCCCCTCCCTCCTCCCTGGCGCGCGCTGCCTCTTTGCAAAACAGTAGTTTTGTAAACAAAGCAAGCATTTTCTTCCATGTGTTTCATGAAAAACAAATATAGGAATCGGCTCGACATGCAGTCGGATTTCAGAGTGAAAGTTTCAAGTTTGGAACCTAATATTTCAGAAATAATGGACTCAAAGGACAGATTTAACTCATCTCATTAAGAACTGAAAATTAAAACTTACTGTATACTGATGGAGTACTCTGTTGTAACTGTAAAAAACGTATAAATATAAAATATAAAAAGACTCTTAATTTGGCTCTCACTTTTTAATTTTAGGATTAGGAATTAATGGGGGTCCTTGTCACAATAGCGGCTCGATGAGGGGTCCTCGAGAAAATTTTGTTGGGAACCCCTGTGTTAAGTCATTAAGGTGCGCAGCCTCCTTCTCAGTAGAAATGCATAGGATTGCACCGTTGATGTCTAGTCAAGTGAGAAGACTATGATGCTCAAAATGACCATCTTCTCTCCCCCTGCCTTCAGGTCATTGCTGGCTTCTTCCTGGTGCGCTGCCTGAGCACTCGCCTGTCTGACCGTGTCCTCTTGGTCCTTGGCCTGGTCATCTGCAACATAGCCTGTGCTTGGTGCCTGTTCTTCCTAGTACGGCCCCGAGGTAACGTTGCTGAGCTCCTGACAAGACGCAGCCAAGGACCTTCCATGGTCCTGTTGATCCTCTTTGTGAAACTGGTGTCCTGCTCTTGGTCGGCCCCATGCCTATACGAAGCGGAAGCCAGCTCTGACAAAATTCCCAGTTCCCATGCTGCAGTTGGGAAAAGCTGCAGCTGAAATGAACTGGGAGAGCAATAAGAAGTGGTCCCAGAGCCAGGAGTGTTGAGATTCCTGCTTTGCTGGGGATTGGTCCCTTCCACCTCTACAATGCTGATTCTATGGCTGTGGACCTGGGAGCCCAGCGCTGCCCTCCAGGTCTTTGTCTGGACCTTGAAACTCTCCTTGGGCCCAAACCCGACATCCCTCACTGCCCCTGCTGAAATGCTTCCTGCTTAGAAACCAGATTATTGTACAATGGTAAAATTCACTTTAGTTGCTCCACCCACTTTTGCCTCTGGCCCCACCCACCACTACTATCTGGCCCTCAGAAGCCTACCCGAAAGGGAATGCAGCCCTTGGGACGAAAAGGGTTCCCCATCCCGGATCTAAATCATTGGCCGCCAACCACAACATGGTAAAACATGTGTTTATTTGTTGGGGTAACCAATTTGTATCTCTTTGTGCCTCCCCACCCTCTCTGCTGGCATCCACCTGTCCCTGGAGACAATGGAGAAGTGTGCCTTTGGGGGTGAGGTCAAACCGTTGGAGATTTACAGTGCCTGCTGTGGCTGTAGAGGCTGATATGGGAGAGACATGCTTTGTTGCAGCTGGGGCAGAGGGAGGGGGCTGCTGCAGGTGCACCATGGCATTTCTTCTCTTTGTGCTCCTCGCAGCAATCATTCTTCCTCTAGCCACTGCTGTGGGTGCACGACTTGACGGCCTCAAATCTTTAATGTGGGCTTTGGGGAGGGCATAAAACCCCTTTACTTGTGTGAGAGAGGCAGATGTAATTCCATCTGCCCTGGAGGTGTAAAAATACAGGTAACCTTAGCCTTCCGTTCACCAACCGTGTGGCTTTGTTCTTTGTTTCATGCACCTGACACTGGGAGGTGAACGGGCATCCTCTGATGCAAAATCCATAGGTTTAAGTCTTGCCCGTGCGGCTTTGAATGCAATGGCTGTGCCCGATGTTGGACCTCACCATTCAAGAGGCCACAAGGTTGCTTTGGTGCAAGGCCTGTTCAGACACAGCCCAAGCACCGGTTCACCTTTCCCTGTGCGGCGCATGGCTGCAGCATGAACGTGATCATGCTGTGCATATGTGAATTGCAGATCTTATGACAATCATGTCGGACACCTCCTTGTTTTCTCCAGTGTGTCTGTTCACACAGACAAGGGATGGGCATGTGCGTACAAGCTGACCCCCCCCCATAGCTGCCAAGTACCCCGTTTTCCCTGGGAAACCCCCGTTTGTACTTACCTTTTCCCGGTGCTCCCCCGTATCACTTCGTCTCCCGTTTTTCTCCATTATTTTCTCCTGCCGGCGGCCATTTTTTTCTTTCTGATTTGCCCTTCTATGGGCACAAAAAATGGCCGCTGCCGGCTTCAAAAGTCGCATCTACGCATGACCGGAAGTGCGTAGACACGACTTCCGGTGTCGGCGGAGGCCATTTTTGGTGCCCATAGATGGGCGGGGCGACACCGGAAGTTGCGTCGACGCACTTCCAGTCATGCGTAGAAGCTACTTTTGAAGCCAGCGGCGGCCATTTTTGGTGCCCATAGAAGGGCAAAGCGGCACCGGAAGTTATGTCGACGCAACTTCCGGTGTCACACGGCTGCCGGTCCCGGATTCTACAGTCCGGGACTTGGAAGGTAAGACCCCCCCCGTGTGTTAAGTGGGCTCCATCGAAAACCTTGCACTGGAGAGGATGGGAGGAAATGCCTTTCCCCCTCAGTGGTCCACTCGCACGTACAGATCATCCCCTGTTGCTCTCCACCACCTCGCTCCTCCTCCTCACCAAGTCCCGTGTGCTTTGCTTCCTCCTAGGTACCTTTGCCATCCTCCTTACAGAGATGGTGGTGGGTGTTTTCCTACAAGTCCTGGGCCTTCCCTTTGTTGCAGTCTCCCAAGTGTCGCTCTTTTCTAAAGTCACGGCCGAGAGAACGCAAGGTAAGGGCGTGTCTCTAATTTTAAAGTTTGGAATAGAGTAATTGCTTCGGAAGACAATAATCAGGCACCTGCACAACATGACCAGTCCAACAAGTGAGGTGTGATAGGACTGTGTCACTTCAGGCTGTAGGTGGGGATGCCACTGTTTTTAAAGCTCGTGTGTGTAGTTAGGGGGGGGAAATACTGCATGAAGGAAAATAATAATGGACCAAGATAACCGGGAAGAAGAGGAAGAAGAGTTTGGATTTGATATCCTGCTTCATCACTACCCGAAAGAGTCTTGTGCAGGGTGGTTGCTGGCTACCCTCAAGCAACGACACTCCAAACCATCTTGTCTTTAGTGCTTTTATTGTGAAAGCTATTTACAAGGCAAGAGCTTCATGAAAACATGTCTACTCAGTACTATCAGATTCTCCCAATGGCGCTTTTCAGCTCCTCTCCCAGCAGAGTAGTTTGGGGGCCCCAAAGCTCCTCCCCCTGCGTTTGCGAGCCGCTGATCGCCTCAGTTCCGGGGAGAATTTGAAAGTACGCCCCTCTGCTGTTTCCCCGCTGGAACTCTCTGCTGGCCCCTCCTTCCTTGCTGATATCACAGGCTGCAGGTAGAGCTCTTGTATGCTGCCTGAGCCCTGCCCCCCTCCGCTCACTTCCTCCTTCCTGTCTCCTGTCCTACCGCTGTTGTCTGAGCCATTAGAAGAGCTGGATTGGATGGGTGGCTGTTTCCTGTAAGCCCACCCCCTTACAAGTCTCAAAGCGGCTAACATTCTCCTTTCCCTTCCTCCCCCACAACAAACACTCTGTGAGGTGAGTGGGGCTGAGAGACTTCAGAGAAGTGTGACTAGCCCAAGGTCACCCAGCAGCTGCATGTGGAGGAGCAGGGAAGTGAACCCGGTTCCCCAGATTACGAGTCCACCGCTCTTAACCACTACACCACAATGGGAATAGAATCTCACCCTATTACGCTAATTTTTAAGGCCTGCGGGGAGTGTTCAGAACTGGCATTCTCTTCCTTTAGCGTGAAGTAATGCAGTCCCATGCTGACACCTCAAGGTTCTACTCATGTTCTGCTGCATGTTTGTACTGAGCCATGTGCACACATGTGTACACATTGACATGTACTTCTAGTCTTGCATCATCTACTTTCGAAGAAGATTTATCTGTGCACTTCGGGTGGTTCTCCATGCCTTCCTACAAGGGTAGCAACACACTCTTTGTGCCAGAGAAGGAATCTTTCAGTGCTTTTCAGAGCACCGGATAGTTAAAGGATAGTCATGTTTTTTTGGGGGTGGGGAGAAAGGAACGATTCCTTAAATTCTAGCATTCAGTGGCTAAATAGTTCCCCTGTTGTTTTATGTCATGGGTGGGACCTCTGGTCTAGAGTGGTGGTAGAGCTTCCCCCCTTGATCCAAGGTACCTTAACTGCCATGCACCAGAATTGCGATTCCTGCATTGTGGGGGGCTTGGGCTAGTTGACCCTTGTGACCCTCCTGATAACTGTCTGGACAGGTGGCATCAAAGCACAACTCTGCTGATGCAGGGACACAACCACCTGCTTGCTGAAAGCTTCATATTGCATTTAAAGCCATTTCGGGGATAGATTGGTCCAGGTCAACAATCTCAAAAGATCTAGCATCTCTCCCTCTGGCGTGGCTACCAGAGGGCAGAGTGTCTTATTTCTACCAGGATTTCAGTTTCCCAGGCTAGTATTCTCTTCCTGATCAGGCTGCACTTTCCTGGGTCCACTTACTGTGTGCGGCATTTGCCCTCTGGAGCACTTGTTTGCACGGCTTGTTTGTTGGCTGGTGTTAGATTGCTCTGTGGCATGATTTCCCCTTTTCCTTTAAAAAGGAAAAAAGATCTGCCTCTCGACACCTCCCACTCCTGAGAGCAGCAAAACATTGTTGCAACATCCTTCCAGGCTTGGGAAAATGACTCGCCTGGGTTTGCTCTTTCTGCCTCGCTGTGCGCTTGTCCGCTTGTCAAGTAACGGAAGTGACATTGCAGTTCCGTCTTCGCCACTGCTTGTGGCTGGGTGACATGGAGAGTTGTCTGAGGCACAGCAGGCTGAAGGAGCAGCCCAGGACTTTAGATAAAGCAAACACACAACCCAAACAGAATTTGTAACGAAGAACGGGCACTCGAGCTCCTTTCCTCCTCCTCTTCCTGTCCATTTTTCTTTCATGCCGTGTCTTTTTATTGTAAGCCTAATGACAGGGAATGATTTGCTGTTGTTATTTTTTAATCGATATGGGAGCCTTTTTTGGAGTGTGACTGAAGACACTGATAAATATTCTTTTAAATGCTTTTTTCTTCTGCAGGGTTCAGTCAGGGTCTCCGTCGCTCTGTAGGGGGCGTGGCCACCATCCTTGGGCCTCTGTGGGCTGGAGGCTTGACCGACCACTTGGACATCATGCTGGGGGTGATGATGGGTCTGCTGAGTCTCCTCACGGTGAGTGCCCAGTGCCCTAGCAGTGTAAGTGCATTCTGGGGTCACAGTGAGTCCTCCCTATCCCTCCTTCCTCCTCTCCCCCTCCCCAGCCCCACTCTGCTGACCCAGTCCTCTTCTCTGGCAGATCATGGTGGGGCTCTCATATACATACCTGGTGGAGCCGCCCAGAAGATACGTGTCATCGCAAACATCTGAAGATGAATGCCGCTCATGACAGCCCCGTCGGATGGAGGTGCTTCTGAAGGAACAGAGAAGGTCCTGCTCACCCAGGTGAGAGCACATGTCTCCTTCACCACCACCACCACCCTGGTCTGATGGTTGAGCGTGTGGCTTCTCAAACTCCTGGAGTGAGGCCTGGAGAAGCTGGTGATGGAGTCTTCCTGCAAGGAGATGCAGAAGCGGTGGTGGTGGGGATTGCTCTGGTCTTCTTTCTACCAGGCATGTCTGCATAGTGGTTAAAAAAAATGTATTATTGAGTGTACACACACACACACACACAGAGAGAGAGAGAGAGAGAGAGAGAGAGAGAGAGAGAGAGAGAGAGAGAGAGAGAGGGACGTACCTGGATTTTGTTTGAAATCATTTTCTGGTTGTTGTGCAGGACAAGGGAGAACATGTATACCTTTGGTTGGGCCAGACAGATAACTTGGTGGTGGTCCCTCTTTTTTGCAATATGGAACAAATGGTCACATTTGCTAATACGAAAAAAACCCCACCACCTTTAAAATCACCACTCATAAATGTAAGAGGCCTTTTCCCTCAATGTCTTAATTGTGATAATTGAGGGTGTTTTGGTGCTTGCAATTCCATGTTTTCTTATTGTTTTGCATATAAGTTGCACCAGTATGTACATTTTGCTCTATTTATTAAAACGTTTTTGCCCTGCGTCTGTCCACATATGAAACTTTGCCTGTGGAATGCTACTGAATCTGAAGCTCAGTTGCTGAAGGGGTCTACCAGTTACAAATCAGGAGACCGAACATATATGATGTGGAACTTAGCAAGCTGCCTTATTCAGAGTCAGACCATTGGTCCATGTAGCTAAGTATTTCTCCACATTGACTTATCCACCTGGAGATGCTGGGGATTGAACCAAGGACCTTCTGCAGGCATGTTCTTCTGCAAGAGACGGTCCTTTCCCAATGACACCTAATGCTGTGGAGCTAGACTAAGTTAGGGGAATTTGCAGTGTGGCGACATTGCATATTTTTGCATTGCTATAATCCCAAGGTAAAGGTAAAGGACCCCAGTCCTCCAGTCAAAGGCTGGAGTTGCAGCACTCATCTCACTTTTCAGGCCGAGGGAGCTGGCATTTGTCCACAGACAGCTTCTCTGGGTCATGTGGACAGCATGACTAAACTGCTTCTGGCACAATGTGACACTGTGATGAGTGCCAGAGTGCATGGAAATGCTGTTTGCCTTCCCGTTGCAGTGGTACCTATTTATCTACTTGCATTTGTATGCTTTCAAACTATTAGGCTGGCAGGAGCTGGGACAGAGCAACGGGAGCTCACCCTATCGCACGGATTTGAACCACCGATTGGCAAGCCCAAGAGTCCCAGTGGTTTAGAGCACAGCGCCACCCACGTCCCTGCTATAATCCCATTGGGGTAGAGAGGAGAGGAAGGAAGCACAGCTGCTCCGTTTTTGGTGGCACCTATAGTTCTGTCCCTAAACTACTGTTAAATTCATAGGAGCCTGGGATGGGAGAGGAAATCAGTTTGGTTCACATTCTAATGTGAACCTGCCTAACAGCAGCATCTTGGGTGGTTGTCACTGTGCAAAAATACATCATGTCCCCATATGTGCTAACACATTAACCGTAATGTGTTAACAGTGGTATCTGAAGAAGTGTGCATGCACACGAAAGCTCATACCAATGACAAACTTAGTTGGTCTCTAAGGTGCTGCTGGAAGGAATTTTTTTTGTTTTGTTTCGACCTTAACAGTAAGGAACCGCAGTCTGAAGGCTGAGGCTAGCAAGACAAGATGCAGATGTGCAAACAGAGCAACGAGGGGCTTAGGTTCTTGTTCCAGTTGTGGATGAGGGTGAAGGCTTCATTCCTTCAGGGTGGTTGAAACATGAAAAGGAAGGATTCCTCCAAACTGGCTGAATGGGCAGCAGAATGGCAGCTGCAGTTCCATGTGAGCAGGTGCACAAATTCCTTATGACATGTACGCCTTAATAAAGTTGGAACTAGTAGTGGCTGACCAGCAGTGGGACATTGGGGTCATAGCGAAGATGGCAACCCTCAGATGTTCCAATATGGATTATGGGAAGAAGAGACTTGTGTCCCCAACGAGCCTGGTCTGCCTCATTCCTGCTTCTGTCCTTTTCCTGCAGGTGTCTCTTTGACTGGTGCTGGGCACCCCCTGGCTGGATCCCGGTTCCATGTTGCTGCTCTCCTGCTGGGATGGGGATCGGGAAAGAACTTGTCTCAACCCATTGAGCAAATCGCAGCTCAGCCACCAACTCGTGCTATTTCAGGTTGCTCCTCCTGGCCAGCTCTCCTGTCGCCCACCACCTGGCCGAGGACTTGGCTCCATGCTGCCACCTAAGAGCAAAGAGTGCCATCTCCTTCCATGGCATTCCTCATTTTCTAGCCTGAACCGGGGCCTGGCAAGCCATGGAACTGGATTCGTGTTTGGACCTGGACTGCTGTCTGTATGTGGCCACTTCCAGTTTCTTCTTCACCTGGGGTCCGTGGGCACTATATTAAAGCTTGCTTCATTCCAAGGATGGGGAACCTGCTGCCCTCCAGCTGTTGCTGGACTCCAATGCCCATCAGCCCCAGCCAGCAAGGCCAGTGGGTGGTCATGGATGATGGGAGTTATAGCACAGCTCTATCTAGAGGGTCACAGGTTCCTCCTCCCTGCTGGAAGACATTGGTTTCTGCATCTCTTGGCGCTGCACCTCTCCCTTCTTCTCTGCCCCTTCCTGTAGTTGTTGCCACCCAATGGCACCTGGCATTGTTTCCTTGCAATATTGCACATGCTGGCACAGTGGGCAACGGCGTCAGCTTGCCCTGCTTGCAAGGTGTGACCCTGGGCCTGTTTGGCGAGAGGCGGCGGAGCGTAATTGAGAATCACTCTGCATCCTGGAAGTTTGGGCTGCACTCAAACTGCGACCCTGAGCACAGACTTGCACGAATCTGTCGGTGGTGCTGTTTAGGGGCTGAGCTGCGTCGTGGAGGGTGGATTAACACCAGGCAGCTGTCTGAGCAGCAGGTGTGGATGTCATTTCCATCGGATAAGGATTTGGTGTCAGGGGAGTGCTGAACTCTGTGGCTCTCCAACCCCTGCTACTCAGAACCACACATCCCTCAGGCCAGCTCCAAAGTTGGAAATGAGCCATGGGTTTCGGGGTGGGGTTTGAAATGTCTTCTGGGGGGGGCTACAGGGGAAACGCAATGGCTAGAGGCAAAATTCAGGGGGCTCCCAACTCCGCTGACTGTTTCTCTTTTTGCATTCTTACGGTCTGGATCCACTGCAGTAATACTAATCTGCTAGTACTTCAGTCAATATTTATTTAGACACTTGATATATGCCTTATATTTTAGAAAACAAACCAACCGCTTACACTTCCTCCTCCCTTCCTGCTTGTTATTTTTGTGATGACCTTTGGGTTAGCCATGCAACCACATTCTGCAATAATTAATCCCACTGAAAAGGGGCACTAGGAAATTTGCACGCTCAGACCTGCATTTGTTTGAAGCATTTTTAGTTCACTCTTCGGATGAAAAAAAGGTCACCTGGAGTGGGTTATGGAGAATAAGCTTCCCTGCTCTCAAGGTTGCAATCTTAAAAATATGACACCAAAGGAAAAGGATTTCTTTTTTTTGCGGGGAGGGGTAGGAGGATAGACTCAAACTCATCTTAGTTTACAAAGTTCTAAAAATGGCCAGCTGGAATGGAAGCGGCTCAAGGAGAGAGGCAGAGCTGGTCTCTCAGCAGAACTGATGGAGTAACCCTGCTTCCTTTCCTTCTGCTTCTATGAGCTCAACGGAATAATAGAGTTGTAGAATTATAGAGGTGGAAGGAACCTCAAAGGTCATCCAGCCTGACCCCTTGCTGTGCAGGGATAGCTGGTGTCAGGAGGCAGTTGAGAGAGGGAAGATCGAATGGAGCTGAATTCTCAGGAAAGGGCAACCCCAATGATTAAGGAGAATAGTAGTTTCCCTAGGAGGAAAGGATGCAACACTTGGGCCTTCTTAGTTTAGAGCAGTGGTTTTCAACCAGTGTGGCGTGGCACCCTGGGGTGCCTTGGATGATGGCCAGGGTGCTGCGGACAACACTGGCCTCTCTCATTCTTTCCTTCCCTCCCTCCTCTGATGCCCTCTTGCGTCTCTGCCTCCCAAAGACTTGCACAGCTTATTCTTGCAGCAGCCCTGGCTACAAGCTCTGCAGGCAAGTGGTGCCTCTGGGGCTGGCCGGGGGGGTGCTGGTTGCCAGGAGCTGAGGCAGCCTTGGGGTAAGTGAGCAAGTGGGTGAGGGAGCCCAGCCAGCCAGCCAGCCCTGGCTGTTGGGAATGGACAGACAAGTCCCAGGCCCCTGTGGGGCAGTGGGAGGAGGCACCTCTCTTTGGGGTGGGTGGTGGGACAGCTCAGAGACTAGGGGTGGTAGCAACAGCTGCCCAGAGGACTCCCGAGGGAGAGGAGGCTGAGGGAACGCTCCACAAGGGAGGGTGTTTGAAAAAGGGTGAGAGGCTGCCAGTTCTGCAGGCAAGGGGGTGACATAACTGGGTTCCTGAGCCCCACAGGGGTGTCACAAAAAGAATGTTAACAGGTGATATGATAGCCATGTTCAAATATATAAAAGGATGTCATATAGAGGAGGGAGAAAGGTTGTTTTCTGCTGCTCCAGAGAAGCGGACACGGAGCAATGGATTCAAACTACAAGAAAGAAGATTCCACCTAAACATTAGGAAGAACTTCCTGACAGTAAGAGCTGTTCGGCAGTGGAATTTGCTACCAAGGAGTGTGGTGGAGTCTCCTTCTTTGGAGGTCTTTAAGCAGAGGCTTGACAGGCATATGTCAATAATGCTTTGATGGTGTTTCCTGCTCAGCAGGGGGTTGGACTGGATGGCCCTTGTGGTCTCTTCCAACTCTATGATTCTATTCTATGTAGTTGGTCAGGGGAGCCATGGACTCAAAAAGGTTGAAAACCTCTGGTTTAGAGAAAAGGCCCGAAAGAGACGACCTAGTAGAGGTTTATAAAGTTATGTGTGGCATGGAGAAAGTTTTTCTCCTCTCACAACGCCTGAACTCGTGGACATCCAGTTGGTATTCTGCAACTGTTGTTGTTGTTATTTGGCAGCCTGCTATGTAGCCGGAATTTTCATGCTGGATTTGGAAGGGGGAAGCCTTATCCAAAGCCTATCAGGGCATTTTTTTAAAAAAAAGTATTTTACCAAGTGGACTGGTGGGTGAGGGTCTGATGACGCCACTCCTCCATCATTTGCTTCAATTCTGTGCTGGCCAGCAGTTCCTCTGGCTAGCACAGAAATCGAGCAGGTCGACAAAGGAGTAGCACAATCTGCCCACCCCCCACCAGCCTATTCACTCGCCTGCATGGAGTCCCCAGTCGCCTATGGTGACCAGGTAGTTGTGAAATGCAAAGCTGCCTTCCAGGGTATCATCACATTTGTCAAGTATGAGCCGTGTGAAAAGCAGTGGCCCTGAAGGAGAGATGTTCCATGCAATATCACTGTGCCACGTGGTATCTATGAACATGATGGTGCTAGTCGTGTAACGCTATTTTCCCTACATGGAGGTGGGTTTGGGCAGCTTTTGAAACGACTTCTCCAATAACAATTTCCCACCGTGCAAATAAAAATGGCTTGCACCATGTGGCAGAGGGAGAGCGAGAGTGTGCATGTAGTTCACACAAGCAGGCCAGCATGTGGCGATGCTTCTCTGTGGTTGGGGTTCAAGTGACGACCGTGATGCAGTCTCCGTGCCCATATAAGATGCCAGCACAGGATTGCATCCCAGCAATCTTTCCATGTGTCTCAATTTCTTGCGTTTGTCTCTCTCTCTTGGATTTCTGTACAAACAACAAAAATAAACTGACATCCTACTGAAGCTGCCTGAGATAATTTAATACTGTCTATAAAAGGCTAGCTGAATGTATGAAACTGCCTCATCTTTTGAAGGCAGCTCACTAGTTGCTATCATTGAATGTCACCCATGGGCAGCTGCTGAGGACTCAGGTAGCTGAGAGGCACTATTTAAGTTTCCGATATACCCAGCGAAGGTGTGGGGGCTTTGCAAAACGCATGGTCACCCTAGAGGGGAGGTACCAAAGGACTACCACAAAGGGAAATAGCTGAAGTATAGCTTGCCAACCTTGATAGCTAGGTAAGTTCATGGAGGAGAGGGCTATTGATGGCAATGCTCTGCCTCCACGGTTAAAGGCAGCAATGCTTCTGAATACCAGTTGCTGGAAAGCAGAGGAGGAGAGAGTTTTCCAGCTGGCCTCTGGGAGGACAGGATGCTGGGCTAGATGGTCTTGGGAGAAGGTCAAGAGGAAGCCTGTTCCACCAGGGGGCTCTGTGCCACCATAAATGAGAACATAACAGAAAACCACTAATAGCATCCCAAATGAAAGAGGAGGGCATTCGCTTTCCTATGGCTGCATAAAAGGAAGAATGGCTAGGTGGGAAATGCAGATGCAGCCAAGTGTAGACACGCTCAGCCCAGAAGCATGAGCCCAAATGGTTGGTACAGGCTGGGCATTGCACAAAAAACGCCACCCTGTGCATGGGCTATCTCCTCTGCATCCCTCCAGCTCTGGTGGGTTGGCTGTGGCTCTGAACCAATTGTCCAGTCCCCTTTGAGGATGCAAAGCTCCAACTTCATGCAATAAGCCTGCTGCAGGTCTGGTCCAGGTTGGCATGGCTTCTTTGAAATTTGAACACAGGAGTGGCGCAGCCAAGGCCAGCTTGGTTCAGAGTCCACAGGGCAAAATGCCCTTGGCCTGTTCTCTGATGGAACTCAGCTGGGAAGAGTTTGTAGGGCTCTCTCTACCTGGTGATCTCTCACAGCATGGTGGTTCTTTGGGGGCCAAGGAAAGCAGAGGGTTCCTATCCCTTTGATAGCTGCACAGAGGAAGAGGAAAGCCTGAAATGACATGCCAGGTAACTCCATAAATTATGGAAAGTGAACAAATTTACATGTTTGATCCAATTTTGCATAATTTATATTGTGTGCTGTGCAAAGAAGTAGAAGCTGTGCAGAGCACTAAAATCAACACACGCAAATACGCAAAGTCTACGGAGGCACCTCTCTGGCTTTCTGAGATCTCTGCACATTTCAAACCATAAGGGTTATTTACAATACCATCCTTTCCTGAGCATCCTCTTCTAACTCGTAATGTTGGTGCGTGTGAGGCTGATGCTGCCATGTGCATCCACTGAAACAAATTGCATTCTGGGAAATGTTCTCTTCCAACTCTTTCCCTTCTAAAATACATCTAGAAACTGCTGGGAGTTAAGTTCAAGTCCTGCCTTTGTTTGGCCTTGGACTCTCAGTCTCCATTCCTAAACTGTAAAATGGGAATAGAAATGGCTGCCCTTTATCTGAAACTGGGCAGAGGAAGAAGGGGACCAGAAACCGCACAGACCATTGACTCCAGAGCCCTGCTGGGTGCTAGGTGGCAGGACAAAAGGGAGAGAGGAACGTTCCCATTGTGGGTGGGAGACCAGAGGTCAAATTCCCACTCGGCTATGAAGCTCACCTGGTGACCATGAACCTCTCAGCCTAACCTACCTCACAGGGTTGTCGTGAGGAGAAGTGGGGAGAATCACGGATGTCACCTAGACCTCTTTGGAGCAAAGGTGGGATGTAAATATATTAACTAACTAATTAATTAGTCCCCTTTCTGTTATTTCCAATGAGAAGGTTGTATACAGTCTTACCTTGGTTCTCGAACGCCTTGTGACTCAAACGTTTTGGCTCCTGAACTTCGCAAACACGAAAGTAAGTGTTCCGGTTTGCAAACTTTTTTTGGAAGCCGAACGTCCGATGTGGCTTCCGCGGCTTCCAAATGAGTGCAGGAAGCTTCTGCAGCCAATCAGAAGCTGTGCCTTGATTTTCGAACATTTTCGGACGTCAAATGGACTTCCGGAATGGATTCTGTTCAAGAACCAAAGTTCAACTGTATATGTCAACTCCACAGCTGGTATATATTTCCTCCTGTTTCAGGGATGTGTCAAAGGAATGGGAAGATTTTTGAACTTTTGGATCCAACCCTTCCCCTGATCTGCGTCTGCCAACCTCCCATTCACCTCCATCAGTGTTGGCCTGCAATGGTTTCTGTGTCACCTGGGAGAGTCCGCATGAAATCTGATATCGCCCTCCAAGGTCAGATCTCTCTCTTTCTCCATACTCAGAGGAGAACTGAAACATCCTTGGCCGCAATATCCTCTCCCAGGGACCACAGGAAGGCAGCCTAAAGCTCTCACACACAACTTGAGTAAAATGTAGATATAGAAGGTGTATATCTTTCCAAACTGTAGAGGTCTCTCTCTCTCTCCCTCTGCTTGCAATGAAGGGTAAAGAGAGAGACAAAAGATCCAGGACAATTTGATTAAGCTGAAAGGCTCTGGAATTTGCCACACCTCGCTGAAGAATTTAGGACATTCCCTTAGAAAGCATCTTGAGATTCCATACAAATTTAGCTCTCAGAGATCACCCTCCCTGCAGAATTCTCAAGCTTAAATATTTACCAACAGACTTCTCGGAGCTTGTTCCCAGATGAAAAGAGATGCTGCGTTTTCCCTGCCAGAAACAAATGATGTACACACAGAAGCGACTGATCTCTGTAGTGAGAAAACAGGCTCTGAACTCATCAAGAGGTTTCATACGGAGTTGGATGATGGATGAATTCTTTGCAGCATTGGCTACTCTGACTGGCAGTGGTGGTCCTTTAAAAGCACCACTAAGAACTGAACCGTGGAGTATCTGCATTTAAAGGATATTAGGCAATGTAGCATATACTGAAACTATGCAATCCATTCCCACAAGACACAGAGATTTTCCTCCAACTTGAAAGGCTTTAAAAGAGAATTAGACAAATTCATGGAGGAAAAGCAGGAATCACAAGTGGGGAGAACACTGTTACACTCATGCCCTGCTTGTGCGCTTCCCATAGGTCGTGTCCTCAAAGTTTGTGGGTTTCCCATAGGTCATCGTGAGTATGAGATACTGGAATCGATGAGCCTTTGGCTTGATCCAGCAGGCTTCTTATGTCCCACTGAGCTCCAGCTTTAGCTGGAAGACACACCCTCTTATCCTGGTGTTTGTGGTAAGAACAGTTATGTTAGGGAGAAGGAATAAAAGCTTTTCCCTCTTAGGACACGCCGAGCCTTTAGTTGGGATGGACCTAGCCATCAATTTCTTGTCCTTAGTCATTTCACAGATAAAGGTAAAGGGACCCCTGACCATTAGGTCCAGTTGTGATCGACTCTGGGGTTGCGGTGCTCATCTCGCGTTATTGGCCGAGGGAGCCGGCGTACAGCTTCCAGGTCATGTGGTCAGCATGACAAAGCCACTTCTGACGAACCAGAGCAGCACACGAAAACACTGTTTACCTTCCCGCTGTAGTGGTACCTATTTATCACTTTGACATGCTTTCGAACTGCTAGGTTGGCAGGAGCTGGGACCGAGCAACGGGAGCTCACCCCGTCGCGGGGATTCGAACCGCCGACCTTCTGATTGGCAAGCCCTAGGCTCAGTGGTTTAACCCACAGCGCCACCTGCGTCCCATTTCACAGATAAGGTAAAGGTAAAGGGACCCCTGACCATTAGGTCCAGTCGTGACCGACTGGGGTTGCGCGCTCATCTCACATTATTGGCCGAGGGAGCCGGCATACAGCTTCCAGGTCATGTGGCCAGCATGACAAAGCCGCTTCTGGCGAACCAGAGCAGCGCACGGTAACGCCGTTTACCTTCCCGCTGTAGCGGTTCCTATTTATCTACTTGCATTTTGAGGTGCTTTCGAACTGCTAGGTTGGCAGGAGCTGGGACCGAGCAACAGGAGCTCACCCCGTCGCGGGGATTCGAACCGCCGACCTTCTGATTGGCAAGCCCTAGGCTCAGTGGTTTAACCCACAGCGCCACCTGCGTCCCATTTCACAGATAAGGTAAAGGTAAAGGGACCCCTGACCATTAGGTCCAGTCGTGACCGACTCTGGGGTTGCGCGCTCATCTCACATTATTGGCCGAGGGAGCCGGCATACAGCTTCCAGGTCATGTGGCCAGCATGACAAAGCCACTTCTGGTGAACCAGAGCAGCGCACGGTAACGCCGTTTACCTTCCCGCTGTAGCGGTTCCTATTTATCTACTTGCATTTTGAGGTGCTTTCGAACTGCTAGGTTGGCAGGAGCTGGGACCGAGCAACAGGAGCTCACCCCGTCGCGGGGATTCGAACCGCCGACCTTCTGATTGGCAAGCCCTAGGCTCAGTGGTTTAACCCACAGCGCCACCCGCGTCCCATTTCACAGATAGTCCTTCATAATTCTGTTGGTTTTGCATCTATCTACAATTATTATAATTATTTTTTAAAAAAGAAGCATGGACACTCACAACTTTGAACATATTTTCCACACAATAATATATTTTTATGCATTTCATCATAAAAATACCTTTTTTACAGGGCTTTTTCTCAGCCGGAACTCAGTTCTGGCACCACTCAGTTGGGTGCCATTGCCATTATAAGAGAACAAGGGAGGCGTTCATGGCGAGTTCCGGCACCTCTTTTTTCTAGAAAGACAGCACAGCCTTTTTATATGCATTTTATCCTAGGAGGCACATTTCGGTAGGCATTGCAACCTAAACAGATGCATCCACATGCACATTTTGTACACTTTTTTTAAAAGCAGAAAACTTGATGGCAAAATTCAGAGATGAGCAAAAACCAAGGGCTAACCGTGCTCCCATTTGCTTGGTTCGCTCTGGAAATCTGAATCAGGTGAGTTTGCCTTGAAAAGTAGATTGAACAAAAGCCTTGAGCATCCAGAGCCCTGAGTGGGAGCCCTGAAGGAAAAGGAAAAAACCTTCAATAAAGGAAGGCCCCTGTAACATTAGCAGAGACCTTCTTGTACCCTGAATCTTGCTCTCCACAGAACTGGGGGGGAAACTAGCTTGCCCTTCACGTCTACTCCTTCGAAAAAGAGCCAGGGAACTGGTCTGTTGAGGAAGGCACTCTGGATCCCACCAGATGTGTGGAGAAGAGGGTCAGAGGTTAAACCCCGACCAAGTGGCCTCTTAGCCTCCTGTCCGGAACCTTCTCTCTCCATGCGTCTCCCACAGAGCTAGGTGTTGACGCAGCGTCCAACTTGCACACTTGCTAAATATAACTTTGGCTGCCGTGGGTGGGTTGGCGGTGTGAGTGTGTGTGTGTGTGTGTGTGTGTGTGCATGGGGGGGGGCGGATTGCCAAGGCGGCTCACCCAGTGGCCTGCAAGTGAACCGGAATGTTCTCTAATCCCCGCCAGGCAGGGGGTGGGCGCGGGGCAGGCAGGCGGAGGCAAGGGGGCTGACAGAGCGGGTTAATGCGAACCTGTTGGCAGTGCCATGGCGCATGATGGGGGCGCACAGCACTTGGCATCTGCTCAGGCCCCCGGGAAACACGGGGTCACAAGTTCAGCCCGGTCGCTCTGCCCCTCCTCTCTGCAGTGACATCTTTTCGGCCCTGCTCGCCTGTTACAAGCGCCCCAGGATGCCGGAGACGTTAAGCGTGACTCCATTTCTGACAGAAACGTTTTGTGGGGAGTGAAGTCAATGGGAAGAAGCACCCCACGCGCCTAGAGGGTTATCAGGGCAAAAGGTCTACGCGAAAACTCTAGGAAATATCCACACCGTGCATTGCAATTGGTACCACACTGCTTTAAATGCCCATGGCTACCCATAAAGAATATTGGAAAGAGTGTTTTGCTAAGGGTGCTGAGCGTTGTGAGGAGACGCCGGTTCCCCTCACAGAGCGAAACTTCCCAGAGAGGTGGACTGTTAAACTACATTGGGAATTGCCGCTCTGTGAGGGGAACAAGGATTTCCTAACAACTCTCTGCCCAGTTCCCAGGATGGTTTAGGACACTGGTTCCCAACCTATTTTTGGCGATGCCCCACCTAAGTATCTCTAAAATCCTGATGACCACCCCCACCCCACCCCGTGACAGGTAATTCTTATGATTCAAAAAGTGAGCTCCTATTCATGTGGATGAAGCCTAAAAGGCCATTCACTGTTAATAATTGCCCCCCTTAAAAATAAAATTGCCCCCCCCCCATGGCGCATGTGCCCCACATTGGGAACCATGGGTTTCGGAGAAGCCATGGCTGTTGAGGTGATATGAAAATGCTTTAAATGCATGGTGTGGATGTGAAGGGAGAAGGGAAATGGCACTGACTCCTGGAGGTATGATGACGGCAGGAACACACCGCCAGTAGCCCCAGTGATGTTTAGTGTTTGGAGGGAGCTTGGGGGGGGGACTGAACCCTGCCCTCCTGCCCCGCAAGGGTAAGGGGTGTCTGACAACAGTGCAGACCCTCTACTGCCCCAAATTTCCCCCTCCCTCCCCACCAAATGTCTCCGCTGAATTAGGAGAGCTAAGTGCTCTCTATTTGGGATTTTGGGGAGGGTGGCAGGTGCTGGAGAGAAGGCTTCTGTGATGGAAAGACACCCTCCCTGCCCCCAACAGAGAAACAGAGCTTTGTGATACGAGTGTAGGGATTGGGGCTCACAATGGGACAGAAACAGCCTGCGTTCGCGGCAAAAGGGGGGGTGGAATCTGGCCTTGCTGCTAATGGGGTTTGGGTTCACGGCCAGGTCACCATCAGGCTGCTTCTTTGCCAAGGGTAGGGGAGGGTCAGCTTGGCTTAAACTCCCCCTGTGGTTAATCCGGTTGGACGTAGATTTCCATCTCTGTTCGTTTAAATCATCCTTTCCAGCAATCCCACCCACCCACCCCCAAACCACCTCCAGCTTCCTCTTGCGCATGACAAGGTCGGAAGAGAAGCTGTGAATGCCAGTGGTTCAGCCATCACCGCTCTTCGAAGTGCTGTCATGGGCTACTGTGCTCATGCCCCACTGGTGCACTTCCCATGTGCATTGGTTGGGCCACTGTGAGGACAGAGCATAGGACAGGGTCTTAGGCTGAGTAAGACCATGGTGGTCCATCTAGAACAGGGGTCAGCAAACTTTTTCAGCAGGGGGCCGGTCCACTGTCCCTCTGACCTTGGGGTGTGTGTGTGGACTATAAGCCACCCTCACGACGTTCTCCTCCACAGCACCTGACGAGCCCCGGTGGCTGCTTACCTGTGTCTTGCAAGCGACAGGGGCTGGCTGTGGTGGGAGGATGAGCAGTGCGCGAAAGGGCTCCGGAGAGGGGCTGCTTAAAATGGCAGCAGCTCATTGCAGGCTGCTGGCACCAACAAAGCCCAGCCCCTTTACTCCTCATGGCAGGGTGGGGAGAAGCCAGGAGGAGGGAGGGAGGAGGTGCCGCCACCGCCGTGGGAGGGAGAGGGAAAGAACGTGTACGCTGGCAATCCACGCGGCACTTCCCGGACTGTCTGCGGGCCAGATCCAAAAGGCAATTGGGCCTGATCTGGCCCGCGGGCCTTAGTTTGCCAACCCATGATCTAGAAGCATAGAATCATAGAGTTGGAAGGGACCCAAAGGGTCATAGAGTCCAACTCTCAACCTGTACCGCATCTTAGTGTATTCCACCATGCCTAGAAGCGCATAGCCTCCAACATCCCTCAGATGAGAACAATTCCCAGAATGCAATTTGTTACAGTGGATGCACATGGCAGCATCAGCCTCACACGCACCGACGAGTTGGAAGAGGATGCTCAGGAGAGGATGGTATTGTAAATAACCCTTATTGTTTGAAATGTGCAGAGATCTCAGAAAGCCAGAGAGGTGCCTCCGTAGACTTTGCGTGTTTTCGTGTGTTGACTTTAGTGCTCTGCACAGCTTCTACCTCTTTGCACAGCACACAGTATAAATTATGCAAAATTGGATCAAACATGTAAATGTGTTCACTTTCCATAATTTAGGGAAATTCTGGAATCAAATCAGAAGCCGGGATGCCTTTCTTAATTCCAGGAATGTCTCTGGAAAATCAGGACATTTGGATGGTATGGAAGCACCTCGCCATTGTTTCAGTTGGGGGCCTTTCCCAGGCGTTCTTGGAGATACCAGCGTTTGAATCTGAGCCCTGCAAGGCAAATGCTCCACCTCTGAGCTACAGCCCTGTGCTAGACTGGATAGGCCAGGAGTTGCCTTCACTTTGATTTCTCGGGTAGACTCTCAAACTGTAGTTGGTGCAAAAGAGTGGCCAGGTTCCTCGGGGTAGGTGGAAGGACCAGCCGTCTCTCGACTCTGTAGTGTAGCTGGATTCAATTTTGCAGCTCGCAGCCTAGGAAGAGTGACAGTTTGCAAAACGAAGCCGAAGCACAAAAGCTCTCTCTCTCTTTTCTTCTTCTGATTGAACACATGTGTTGGCAGAGGTGATGCTTATTTGAACCAGTAACCAGCCCATGTTACTTGCTGCTACATAATCAAAAAAAGCCTGATCATTACAACGCAGTAAAACAAAAATTTCAAGCGGACAGAAAAGTTGTGTTTGGCAAAAACTGCAAAGCGTTCCTGAGAAATAAACAACGGCTATCTCAAGATTCTTTAAAACTGCCAGCAATAAATATCTCAAAAAACCAAAGCCAATAGCTCAACACAGCAGGGTGCCAAATCTCTACGGTATCTTCATGTCCTGGGAGAACAGGCTACAAAACACCTCAGAGCTTGGGTGGCAGAAGGGAGGTTGCAGTGAGGAAAAACAGCACAAGGCAAACGAAGGACATAAGGGTTTCATATATGAGAAGAAAATGTTGGCTTCTTATATTGATTCTACTAGGTTTTTTGCTTTTCATTTCCCCATGTGAGGGGACAGTGTTGACAAATGTGGTAGTGAGGCCTGGGCCTTTTGGGGACTCCGTGGAAATTAACCCAAAGAACAAAGACTCCTGTAGAGTTGCCGTATGACAGGAGAGTTTGCCCGGAAGCAAAACGGAGGCCCAATTCACTTCATTATGGCGAAGCCACCTCCAAAAGCTCCAAGTAGCCTCACTGAGCTATGTTTCTAGAAAAGGAGGTGCCGAAACTCACCATGGATGCCTCCCTCTTTCTCTTAGAACGGCAATGGTGCCCACTTGAGGGGTGATGGAACTGAGTTCTGGAGAGTTCCAGCTGAAAAAAAGCCCTCTCTGGCCTTCTCTTTACTGTGCAAATTTTGTTAACTGCAGGGATTTTGTTTGTAATGAGGCATGTTCAGCTGTGCAATCTCTGGTGGAATAGGTCAGTAACAGTTTTACGACACCGTCAGCTGCTTGCATACAACTAGTTAAAGTTTCCAGCAGAGTTTCCCAACTCGATTTTCCCCGAGACGCAGAAGGTTCCACAGAGGTCTGGTTTTCCCCTAATGCTGGAAAGTCAACCAAGAAGGCCAGGATTGAACCCAGTTGGAACTTTGAGACATCCCTGAAGGAAGGGAAGAATGGCTGAGGCAGACTTCCATCTTTCAGATTTCAGTGGCACCCTATTCAAGGCCAAAATTGGGTGCCCCCCCTTCTTGCCTTCTGTTATACTCTATTCGCTAGGTCATAGTTGTGGTGCCCCACGGCACCCCCTTAAGTTCAGTGCCCAGTGTAGCGAAACCAGTCACACTGCCCTATATCTACCTCTGATGTGTGGGGCAGGACGAGCCTGGAAGGTGGAAATTGTTGGTGCCCCAACCTGCAGACCCAAAGGTCCAAGCAGGGGTGCCAATTTGAATAAAATATTGTGGGGGGCCAGGTAAGCCCTGCCCTGCATAATCAATCACATGTTGCAGTGCATGCACATCATTTGAATGGGGACGCCCATCAACTTCGTGGGAGCTCAGCCCCCTCAAATATTTTAGTGTAGTCCCCACGGCCCCTAGGAGTTGGCTCCAATGGGTCCAAGGTTGCGGCTTCATGGAATTGGTTGCTCTGCCAGGAAATAAGGAGCCGGAGCACAGAGAGGCCTGTGCCTCCCTCCAACTCCACCTCACCCCAGCCCTTTGTGTGCCCATTTATTCACCCTGAAAGTATCTGTTTCTTGGCAAGAACTAGAAGGTTATGACCCGCCCGGGGCCCTGTGTTGCGCCAAAACGATCCGCTGCCACTCTGTTGATGGCTCGGAGAAGCCCGTCCGAATTGATCAGCATCCATGTCCCCTCCCAGGCAGAGGGGGTCGCGCCTCAGCTGGGTCGCTGGGAGAGGAGTGGGTCAGGCTGCAGCTGGGTAGGCACTGAGCCAGCCCTTTCCCCCCATCTCCCCACGCTCATGGAGGACAAAGCTAGCAGTATCTAATAGCCATGGGGGCTTTGTTCTACCTCCCAGCGTGTTACGTCGGCACGTCGCGTGGCACACATTACCGAGGAATGTTGAGGGGACCAGGCCTCTTCCTGGGAATTTTTTTGGGGGCCCTCAGCCCCTCACCCCTCCCCACCCCAGATGGTGTCCCTGCACACAGCTCTCATTGTTGCAGCTACCTCCAGGTCATGGAGAAGAAAAAGTCATGAGGTACAAAGAGAAGCTGGGAAAAACAGATTATAGGGCAGGGATGGGGAAATTCAGATGCTGCCTTTCAGCTGCCTATGTCTTCTTCTTCCCTGAGTCCATCCCAAGCAATCTGACACTACGCCGGTGCACCTGTCTCTGCTCCACCCTCTTCATACCTCTTCTGGTTCTGGGAGACCAGGGGGGAGACCCCTAGGCTTCTTCACCAGCCTGACTCACCTCTGCTTCTTGGCCTCCCTCATTCTGTTCTCCTGCTTCAGCTTCTGCCTCTGTCTGGACTTCTCTCTGCCACAGCCTCCCCCTGCTCCCTAAACCCTGTTGCCCCTTCTAACACCCACCCACCCACCCCAGTCTTCTCCCTCTGACCACTCATTGTTGTCTCACCACCAATGCCCGTCTCTGTGCCATCTTCCTTTGGGGGGTTCCCTATCTGGTGTCTCCCACTGCTCCTCTGTGTCCAGCTAGTCTGTGGCACAGGTTAAAGATGTATTCTTTGCTCTTTCCACTGCTGCCTCTGTCCCCACCCGCCACCAACAGGTGGCTCTCAGAAAGTTCCCCAGAAGGGAATGTGGCCCTTGACCTTAAATAGTCTTTCCTCCCCTGCTCTAGGGAAAGAAGCCATGCCACGTTCAGTTCACATTCCTGAACATCTCTCTCTCTCTCTCCTTTGTGGATGCAAGACGTTTGCAGCTGGCCTTAATGCGCAGAACTTCCCCGCTTCCGGGGAGGGGGCAGGGAGGGAAGAGGTCACCCCGAGAGCAGCCACTTTGCCTCCCCCCCGTCACCTCCCTTTCAATTGCAGCAGCTCCAGGGCTTGGAGAGGCTCACAGAGGCGTTATTATAGCACCAGGGGAAACGCCGCTGGGCTTGCAAGCCTTGTTTGCGGCATGCACCAGACCGTGTACTTTTGCCGTGTTTTCATGTAAACACATCAAACCTCCCCCTGCCCTGCTCCCCCAGCACAACGTTGACATGTCTGTTGGCTTCCCCTGGGATTTTAGCCTGGGCTGCAAGCCTTCTGGCTAGGATCACAGGTCTTTCCTTTCTCTCAAGTTCCATCCAAACTGAACTTGCTCCGAAGTAAATGGGGAGGCCCTGCCATGCTGGAAATTGCAATGATTTGGGGGAGAGTTCATCATGTGCAGCCAACAGGCCTGTCTTACTTTGCTGCAGTTGGTGGAAAGATGCCTCTTCTCAGCAACTCTTAAAGATCTAGGAGCCGTACCAAGACCTGAACCTGTAAGTTGTTATTATTTGTTTGTTTGTTTATTGCATTTATAACACATCTTTTTCTCCAGGGAGCTCAAAATGGCACACAAAGTTGTAATCCCATTTAATCCTCACATTAGGCTGAGAGGCAGCGATTGGCCCAAGGTCACCCAGTTGGCTTCAATGCTGGGTAGGAATTTGAACCCTGGTATCTCCCAGGTCCTAGTCCAACACTCTAACCACTATGCAACACTGACATCATCAGTGACCCTTCGTTCCCCATTGTGTGAATGAACCACATAGGAAATCCCCCTCCTGGCTCATCCTGTCCAAACACACTTGGTATTGTGCCCGAATTTCTTTGTGGTATGCATGAATAGACATATTTTTTTGGGTGAATTTTTTACGGGGCACGATTTTATTTTACACAATTAATGTCTGCCTCCAGGCTGACAGTATTTTACAGGAGGCGTTCAAGTGTACGACAGAACTTTAGGTTTGCACTATTAAAAGTGGATTAATGGGCTCTGTTGTCCCAGAGCAGGGGTGGGCATAAGCAACCTTTGGCCCTCCAGATGTTGCTGAACTACAGCTCCCATCACCCTTGGCCACTGGGCCTGATGGGAGTTGTAGTTCAGCAAACATATGGAAGGTCAAAGGTTGCCCTAGCCTAGACTGAGCAAGGAAACGTTTTTTTTAAAAAATGTCCTCACACACTTTTTGCAGTTCGGAAAGCAAGAAGGAAAGGCATTGACAAAAATGTCAGACCCTCCAAGTGTCCCCATTTTCCAGGGACTTCCCTGATTTTGGAGAAGCCATTCTGGTTTCTGATTTGATCCCGGAATGTCCTACTTTTCCTTAGGATATCCCTGTTTTCATTGGGAAAATGTTGGAGGATTTAGAATTAACCCCCCCCCCCTCGCCTGAGCTGTCTGAAGGCAATGCTTAATGTTTTATTATGTTTTCATATATGTCGGAAGCTGCCCAGAGTGGCTGGGGCAACCCAGTAAGACATGCGGGGTATACAGGTAAATATTAAAATTATCATTATGGAATGGGATATGTTGAAATGTTGGAGGGTATGAAATGTGGGATGAATGAATGATGGACGGGAAGTCACGGAAACACCCTGTAAGCAAATTGCAATCTGTGCTCGTTGTCATGTAACTAACCTGTAAACAAACGAGAAGTCATGCTCAATAATGATTGGTTTTAGTCTAGCCACTAGGCAAGAGCAATGCAAGCAAATCAAGATAAGTGCTGAATAAATAGCTTGCCCGGAACAGTCCTGTGTTTTAGCAAGCCCTCAGAAATGATTTGTAAGTATTAAAATTATATTAGAATATGTAATAAAAAAGACCTGTAAATATAAAACAAACAAATAAACAAACCAGGCTTGTCTGATTCGCACAAGGGATTATTCTTTATTGGATATTATGCAGTCAAATTTCCTTGGTATAATAGTTACAGCAGTTTTCATTCATAGCTATACAAAAGGAAGGGGCTGGCATGTTAGGCTGCAAGTATAAAAGTAACTTACTCCTGAGTAGACACATGTAGGCTTGCACTCTGTATATTTCCACCTTGCTCCTATATCGGTTCAGAATTGGGGGCCTTGTCTCCCACCTGGTCTTGAAACCGTTACCCTCATCTATTTCCAACGGTGACAACAAATCCTGCAGCTGAAACAATAATCCCTTTAGTCTGTCTTTATTAGAAAGCAAGGACTCACTGTACCTCTGTCTGTGCAATACAAAACTCTCCAACTGTAGACACCGTAAATATTTCGGAGAATCCCTGCCTGATTTCTCAGCCACTTCTTCCGGTGACAAGCGACGCCCTCCGTGCTTTGCATCCTTTAAATATACTACGTAGCCATTTCGGAGACATTTCCAATACAAGTGAAATGTGCTCATTATAAACCAACGAGGCCAACAGGGAGATCTCGGAATAGAGCAAGACCCTCAATTTGTCCCTGATGGATAAAGCAGCCACAATACAAATAAAGGGTTTAGAAAGGCATAATGAATGTTTCACTTTAACTCTCCATACTGTGGCAAACGGGGCTAACGTTGGAATATCGACACAACGTTCATGGCATATAGATTTCCACTCTTTCTATTTCCAGAGGGGCTGGGGGTATTGCTTCCTTCCAGCATACCTTGCTGCAACCTGAAATAATTTTTGCACGATCTAACCAAATTAACCGTTGCTGCTTCTACACAGCAGGTTTGGGGGGTTGGGGTTGGGTGTGGATTCAATACTGGTCTTTCTTCCACTTTAATAGCCTTGGTTGTTGTTTCTCTCTACAAATATAGTGTTAATTCTATTACAGTTTAATTATTTTTTAAATGATTCTATTTTATGTTTTGAGCTTTTTGCATTTTGTCTGTCTTGTTTTGATTTGCGTTAGCTGCCTTGAGTTCCGGTCTAGAGTCACAATAATAGGATAGAGTTATACATGCGCTCTCTCTCTCTCTCTCTCTCTCTCTCTCTCTCTCTCTCTCTCTCTCTCTCTCTCTCTCTCTCTCTCTCTCTCTCCATACACACATCTCAGTTGGTAGCACATGAGACTCTTTTTTTAAAAATAATAATAATAATCTTTATTAGTTTTTTGTACATAAATGACATCAAACAATTCGAATACAGTTTACTTTCCAGTTGTTAACTTATAACTCATTTGATTACAAATAATGTCAAAACAAATAAAGCGCTGATGTTACATCTATACTTGTATTGTCTAATTTATACATCCTGAAAATAAGATATAACCCTTCCCCTTCCCCTCTTATCCCCCCCATCAACTTCTTAATCACAGGGTCACGGGTTCAAGCCCCACGTTGGGCAAAACATCCCTGTATTGCCCTTGTGGTCCCTTCCAACTCTACAATTCCGTTTTCCTATGATATATGCAGTGCTTTTTTATGGGGGTACGCAGGGATACGCATACCCCTAAACATTTTGTGAATCTAAGTTGGGCCTCATTGAGGGGCAGCATCTAAATATGAGTAAGAAAATGAGAATGAGTCCGTAAGTGACTGTGGAGGCCAATTCTGGATCCACACGTCCTTCCACAGTGGGGACATTGGTTTCCGGGCAGAGTTGATCACGGTGTGGATTTTCCAAGCGTGCCTTCCTCTTAGCACATTTCTCCCTTGCGTCCTGAGTTCGAGTGTCTTCAAAGCTCACAACACCTTTAGTAAAGGCTGTTCTCCAATTGGAGCGCTCGCAGGCAAGTGTTTCTCAATTGTTGGTATTTATACTACATTTTTTTAAAAAAATTGCCAGGAGAGAATTTAAACCTCTTTTGTTGACCACCAGCATTACACTTTCCATTTTAAAGTTCGGAATAGAGTAGTTGCTTTGGAATACGATAATCAGGCATCTGCACAACATGACCAGTCCAACGAAGTTGTACACACACACACATTGTTTCAAAGATTAGGGCGACAAAGCGTATTTTCATGCTTACAATATTTTTGCACTGTCTGTATGACACCGTCCTCGTCCAAAAGCCATCCTATATTTTCTCGCCCATTTAATCCAGATTTAGGGTTTATCCACACTTCCATTTGTTTTTGGTTTCCTTCCGTTCGTTCTGTGCTTTTTAGGCACGGGTCGGAGACGTTCTCCATTTGCCTAGCCGTTTTCCCTCTGTTCACTGCTGAATCTGCAGAAAACCCGATTGACATTTCTTCTGATTCAGAGGTAAACAACAGGTTTTCTCAGGGAAAGTAGAGCAACAAGAGAAAAACCTTTCAGAAAGCACAGGGCAAATAGTAGCCTGCCTGCCTTCCTTCCTGCCTGTCTTTACCCTCTTTTCAGCTATTTTGTGAAAACAAACAGTTCTGCTAAAGGAGGAATCTGCTGTTTGGGGTAGCAGCCAATGGGTCACCTATGATGTGCAGTTCTGTCCTTAGACTGCTGCTAAATTCACAAGAACAAAGGAGAGCGGAGAAATCCAGTTTTGTTCACATCTCACTGCAAATCTACCTAATCCACACTTTCCAGAACACTAAGTGAACTGAGACACAGTCATCAGCTTTCCAAGTCTTTCCCCGATCAAAATGTGTTTTTACAAAATGCATGTATTGGGGCATAATATGCATAATATTGCATATGCTGGTGAAAATAATATGCAAACACATGTATTAGGGGGGAAATGTATGCAAAACTGTGTCTGTTAGAAGCGATGTGCTCTAAAGCGCTGAAATTTTTTCATGATGTGTTTTAAAAAAGGAAAAGGAAAAAAGAAATGTGGTGAACTGAACGTAAGATTGGAAAAATGAGAAAGACCATGACAATACAAAAGTTTTATTTAGAGACTCAAAAGGGTGGTTTAGGCATACAAAATTACCCAACGTTATATTACCACCACGCGGTATCTAATCTAGTTTTGCAAGGTGATGAAAATAAAAAATATGGTTAGCAATTCTCTCCACAAGCTTCCTATATGACACTTAGCCAAGAAAAGGAAGGAAGGAAGGAACCATTGCCAATCCCTTATTAAAAAATATTTTAACTGTCAGGGAAAATTGGAGTAAAAAATTACTTCCTCATTCCCACCACCTCATTCCCACCCCAACCATTTTTCTTTGAAAACAACAAATTCGCTTTATTTAAAATTTGGGGAAGGCTTATGCCATCTAAAAGGCTTTTATGTAGGTTATAGACCCAAGCCTGGTGCTCAAATAGTGGTGCAACAAAAAGGTGTTGGGTATTTTTAATAATAATAATAACATTTTTTATTTTATATTATTATTATTATTATTATTATTGGTTTCTACCCATTTGTTTCAATGCCTGAATTAATTAGCCAAGCAACTAGATCAGGGGTTCGTAAAATGTGGTCCGCGGACATGCTTCATTCAGGTGGTCCGTGGCATGTCTGTAGATTTCAAGATGGGAGGTAGTACATCTGTTGCATTAAACATTCATGTTGATTTTAAAATGGTTTTGATAATAATAATAATAATTGATTTTTAACATATGGGAAAATACAAAACATTTTAGTATAATGTTTATCAAAGGGAATAGAAAATCTAGATACAACAGATAAAATTTGCACTAACTTTCTGGACAGGTACATAATAAATAAGGGATCTACTGAACCTTAAAAAAAAAAACTTCCCCATTTTCCCCATCTCAGGATAGAAGGGTAACAAAATGAGGAACACTATAAAGGAGGTATGAACAGTTCCAGAACCAAAATAATCCAATTTCATTTAAAAGCTGAAGATGGAGACCGTCCATTTATGTCACAAAATCATACCATATCAAAAATTAATTTATCTTCTTTTACTTTGGCCTCCAAGAACTCTCAGTCTGATGTCAGTTTTTCAAGCAACACAACGTCCCCTATACCTTCACATTCCAATAGTCTAGATTAGGCCCTGCCCGAGGCCCTCGAAGATTTTGCAATTGTGAATTGTGCTGCAATGAGAAAATGTCCAACTAATTCCTTGCTATACACAATGGCATAATCCTCTGTAAATAATTGGAAGAGTGCCTGTTGTGGAGATGGTGTCGCCCGGCAGTTTCAGTTTCAAGGAATGCTGCATTTGAAAAACATTTAATTGCATTTTTATTTTTATTTCATTTCTTTACTTTATTGTGTTCCACTTTGAATTCTATGGAAATAAATGAAGTAATAAAATTGCAGTTAAAAACCATACGACATCTAGCACGGCACACTACTATAAGCAGAAAAAATCTCTGACCAAGACCTTCAGCAGTTTTCAAGTGGTTTGCGAGTCCAAAAAATGTGGAAACAACTGAACGAGACCTCTCAAAATGTTTGAGAACTTTATAGCCAAAACAGGCACTAACAGCAAAGGTTATCTCTCGGACATCTATGAAATAATTATAGATAAAACCTCTGGGGCACAGGTAGCGTTGAAAAAGAATATGGGAACATGATCTGCAAATGGGAATCTTGAGACGGATGGAGAAGGGCTTGGAACTAAGAAGCCTTTAAAATCTGTTCCAGTAAAAGACAGGGGAAATCCATTAAAAATTATTTCTCTTTGGCACCTAAACCCACAACTTTTTAACAGGATAAATAATCCACCTCCTCCAAATTACTGGGGAAGCCCATTCTGAATAAAGGTTTTTCAGGACATAAGCAAAATGACCAGCCAATATGAACTCCTTGATCCCTGTTTGGCTATAGAAACAATTTTCAAGGGACTCTCCAAATCTGTATTGCATAGCTATGGGGACAATGTAAGAAGGTCGAAAGCAAGAGCCATCCATTTGCACCCTTGGCCAGCCAGATTCCTCTGAGCACTCACTACAGTAGCAAGGCACGAAAGTGTCAGCCTTTTCCTAAACTTTGGTACTTGGAGGTATACTGTCTCTGTACATGGAAGTTTCATTTAGCTGCCTGGGTGAGTAGCCCTTGCAACTCATCCACAAATCCGACTCTTTTCAGCCTTGGCATGACATCTCTCTACAGTGGTACCTTGGTTCCCAAACGCCGAAAACCTGGAAGTGTGTGTTCCGGTTTCCGAACGTTTTTCGGAAGTCGAACGTTTGATCATGCGGCTGTCGGCTATTGTTCAATGGTTTTTGAACATTTCAGAAGTCAAATGGACTTCCGGAATGGATTAAGTTTGGCGCTTTTGTTTTTGCTATTTATTTTGCGTTTTTCTTTTTGAGGCTTTTTTGGTTAATTTGTTTTTGTGACTGTGTGGAACCCAGTTCAGTTACTGATTGATTGATTGTGTGACTGCGGAAATGGACAAAAGCCCCCCCCCATCCAAACATTGACTATCATCAATGCAGGAAAGAAAAAATAATAATTTTAATTTTTATCATCTACAATACTGCCTTCTTTATTTTATAGTACAATGCATTGATTATTGCTTTCATTTTTTATGGCTCAATGGTCTCATTAGATAATAAAATTCATGTTAAATTGCTGTTTTTAAAAGTCTGGAATGGATTAATCCGTTTTTGCATTACTTTCTATGGGAAAGTGCGCCATGGTTTTGGAACGCTTTGGTTTTGGAACGGACTTCCAGAATGGATTAAGTTTGAGAACTAAGGTACTATGAAGCAGACATGGCCAATCTCATGCCCTCCTGACAGCCGTTCTGTCTTGGGCTGATAGGTATTGTAGTCCAGAACATCTGGAAGGCATGAGGTTGGCAAAGGATCCTTTCTACTTTTGAGCACCTGAGCTCTGGGTTATGGTGGACCCTGCCCTTCCTCCTCACCGTGCTTTCTATATAGAAACCATTGACTTTAGAAGTCCCAATTCTGATAGTAATATCTAGGTCAATATTACTGGCGTTGATGTGCAGGGGCTCTTCAGGATGTCAGACTGGGTCCTCTCCCGGCCCTATTTGGAGATGCCAGGTTTTGAACTTGGGACCTTCTGCATGCAAGGCAGGTGCACAACCCCTGAGCTACAGCCCTTCTAGGTCTCTCTGCTGATTAGAAACCAGAGGAGATAGGATAGCCGTTTTCAAATACCTTTCAGGTGAAGGATGGAGCAAGCTTGTTTTCTCCTGTTTTGGAGGCTGCAACCTGGACTTTCTGACAGTAAGAGCTGTTTGACAGGGAAACGGTCTCTCTCGGGAGGTGGTGGACTCTCCTTCCTTGGAGGTTTTTAAGCAGAGGTTGGGCGGCCATCTGCCATGGATGCTTCAGCTGAGATTCCTGCATTGCAGGGGGTTGGACTAGATGACCCTCGGGGGTACCTTCCAGCTCTACAATTCTATGATTCTGTGATAAATCATGTTCCAAATTGCCAAGGGTGATGGTAGGGGGGGTCCGCTAAGGAAGTATGCAAGGGCTGTCCAGATGCTGACATATTTGAATATCTTTTACTGATGAATTATTTTAAAATGTTTGAAGTCACTTTAGACTTCTCTTTATTAATTATTATAATTATTATATTTTTATTAATTATTAATTATTTCAATTTTTTAAAAAAATTAACTCTTTACAGGCTTTTCTATAATCATGTGGCAGAAAGGTTTTGAGGAATAAATAACTAATAAACCCATGAGCTGATTTTAAGAGTTTATTTTCCACTTTAAAGCAGTGGATCTCAAAAAGGCCAATACCTCCCTGAGGGGGGTTGGGATTACCTGTGGGTTTTTCTTTTTTGCTAAGAGTCAAGTGGGTTGCAGTGGGGTGCACTGAAGATGTAAATGACTATCGGAGGTTGAAAAGCTGGTATCCCTGTATCAAGTTCATCCATTTTTTTTACTCGATTAAACTAAATGGTTGTAAATTGATTTGCATAAATGTGCAATTATCTGCTACTATATTGAATTTTATTGTGTTATTATCTTCCATAGTGGGTCATGCAAACTACTATTCTGAATAATGCTATTTCTTCTTTGGCAATCACTCATAGCCAAGTAACATTGTCTTCCATGAATATGGTCTTAACAGTGAGTCCGTGACTATGGAGGCCAATTCTGGATCCACACGTCCTTCCACAGTGGGGACATACTGTACAGTAGGTTTCTGGGTGGGAGTTGATAATGGTGAGGGTTTGCCAAGCATGCCTTCCTCTTAGCGCGTTTCTCCCTTTCATCCTGAGTTTGAGCGTCTTCAAAGCCCACGACACCTTTGGTAAAGGCTGTTCTCCAACTGCAGCGCTCACAGTCCAGTGTTTCCCTGCTGTCAGTGTTTATACTACATTTCTTTAGATTTGCCTTGAGAGTGTCTTTAAACCTCTTTTGTTGACCACCACCATTACGCTTTCCATTTTAAAGTTTGGAATAGAGCAGTTGCTTTGGAAGACGATAATCAGGCATCCGCACAACATGACCAGTTCAACGAACTTGATGTTGAAGAATCATTGCTTCAACCCTGGTGGTCTTTGCTTCTTCCAGTACACTGACATTACTTCGCCTGCCTTCCCAAGTGATGTGTAAAAATTTTCAGAGACACCGTTGATGGAATCTGAGGAGGAGTTGGAGATGGCGTTCATAAGTGATCCATGTTTCACAAGCATACAGTAAGGTTGGTAGTACAATAGCTTTGTAAACAAGCATTTTGGTTTCCCTGCAAATGTCCCGGTCCTCAAACACTCTGCACTTCAATCAGGAGAAAGATGCACTCACAGAGCTCAGGCGATGCTGGATTTCAGCATCAATGTCGGCCCTTGTGGAAAGATAGCTGCCCAGGTAGGAGAAGTGATCAACACTTTCCAGCGTTACATCATTTGTGGCGCTGTAGAGGGGTTGTTTTGTGCTTGTTGATGCAGCACTTTGGGTTTTGGGATGTTGAGCGATAGGCCAAGCAATGGCCCTGGAAATGTTTGGGAATCACTGTTTTAAAACTTTCAAACTGAGATTGCTTCAGAAACATACGATTTTGCCCTGAAAGCTCAGCCCCACTAATTAAAATGGGCTCCAGTCAATGAGTTAACCAAAACTCTAGTTGATTAATCTGCTGACTAAAATTACACCAACCCATAGCTGCCAAGTTATCCCCTTTTTAAAGGGATTTTCCCTTATGCTGAATAGGCTTCCTCGCGAGAAAAGGGAAAACTTGGCAGCTATGCACCAACCGTAGCATTTCCTGCTATTCTCATTCTCTCTCTCTCTCTCTGTTAATCTAATTAACTAAAGTCTAATAACCTTTGTGAAAACAGCTGTGATGGAAATGGATGTGTGTTCCTAGGAGAAATACTTCTCCCCATATCCCACTAAGTTTGCATATTCCCGCATGATTCCCTATCCATAACAGTTTCGCTTCCCAGAGAGGGGAGTTATGACATTTTAAAGCTCCTGGACATTTTAAAGCACACACACCCTCTTTGCTGAATGGATGGATAAAGCCTCCCCTCCCCACAAATGCACAGTTTGGGGGGGGGATCTGAAACATGCATGAAAAGACATCCATGAGCACCACTCTCCAAAGATACTGCATTAGGGTCTTGTAATTCATACAGAATCTCCAGAAGGTGGCAGTATTGCACTAGAAATGATGGGTGCCTCTTGCAGGTAAGCGCTAAGTGTGCAATTGTATGGACGTCTACTCAGAAATAAGAACTGCTGAATTCTACAGGGCTGGTTCCCAAGTAGGGATAAGGGAGGGGGAAATTTGTTCCGGTTCACTTTTAAAGGTGAACCTGCCTCATTTGCTCTTTTCTGAAATAACACGGGAATGGGAACATCTTTGAAATTAGCGCTTCTCTGATTATTGAAATTCAGTTGTGCGGCCAAGCAATGTGTATGGAAAACGAATAGACTAGGAGAAATTGTACAATGCAAGTCTGGAAGGGAACTTGGAAACATAGGGGGCTGGGATGTGGCAGAATTTAAAATCTTATCAATGTATGAATGGCCAATGTGGTACCCTCCAAATATTGGCCCACAAATCCCATCAGCTCTGACCATTGGCCATGCTGGCTGGGGCTGAGGGGAGCTGGAGTTCAGCAGTTTCTGGAGGGCAATGTTTTAGCTACCAATGCTCTAATAGATCTCCCAGTTGGCGGAGGAAGACCTCTCATTTTATTCAATCCCCTGGCAGGCAACTGACCAGGGACCACATTTTGAACTGAAAAAACAGAGTCTTCTTGTCCCCTGAAATTAAGATAGATTTTATAATGGGATAAACTTTTGTGATGCACTCAGTTGCATAGAGTGTGATGTTTAGTTGTCACCTCTCTCTCTCTCTCTCTCTCTCTCTCTCTCTCTCTCTCTCTCTCTCTCTCTCTCTCTCTCTGTGTGTGTGTGTGTGTGTGTGTAAAGGGGAAGTTAAAGGGCACAATAGTCAAAAAGCACAGGCTTTGACAATCAAATTAGAACTTAAACACATGCAAAAATGACATTTCAAGGCAGTGGATTGGTGATAACAGAAATGAGCATTGCTGAGTCAATAAATGCCTGCAATGAGACAGAGAAACCATTGTCTCAGTTCGGACCTCAATGAATAGAATAGAATTTTTATTTTACTTGATGAGTTGCGATTCAGCAGATTCACACTGGAGTTTCCCTTTCAAGTTGCTTCTCTCCAGGATGTCATCCTGAAGATCGACAACACAGTGTCCCGGTAGGCTGAAATGAATCCTTACTGGTTTCTTAAGGCTGCTTTCTGATTTTGAATTGGTGAACATTTATTCTTTTGTGTAGAGGATGCCTGCTTGAGTTTACAGAATGCAGAAGGGCACTGCTGCCAGTTTATAGCCTGTATGACAGCAGAAGAAGAGAAGTCAAATGTTGTGGCTGACATTTTTGGGTCCTGCCATAACCATTGCCAAATCACATAAGGGTTTGCTTGGGCTGGAGGAACAGCAACATTGGGGCCATCCACAGATGAATTCTTCTATGAGCCAAGGTTGCAATCCATACAGTGGTGTAGCATAGTGGGGTATGGGGCAGTTACAGCAGGCACAGAATTGTTAGGGGTGCAAAATTTCAACACCCAGTGCTGCCACAATACAGCTGCATGCTTCCATTGCTGGGCAGTGTTAAAAACGGCTTTTCCATACGAACCAGGAAGTGACCTCTCCAGACAACAGAGCGACTCTTCTTTTCTTATCTCTGCAGTTGTGATCTCCTGGGTGACGCAGACATCATTAGGCAGTTGAATATGCATACTCCATCCATTTCCCTTCCTCACATACACCCTCCGCACAGCCCCGGGCACGGGCAACCCGTGCTATGTCACTGCATCCATAGACTCTTTAATCCAGGGATAGGGGGACCTGTGGGTCTCCAGATTTTGTTGGGCTCCAAGTAGAGCATAGTCCAAATGTTGTGGGACTCTAACATTTAATGCACCTTCCTCTGATTTTAATCTATTGCCTCTCACCCTACCCTCAGCAATTATTTTTTCCATGAAGGGAGGGAAAGGGATACCTTTCCTGGAAACCACAGAAGGAGAGAGTTCTCTTGGGCTTGTGGGTTCCCCAAAGGCATCTGTCTGGCCACTGTGAGAACAGGATGCTGGACATAATAATAATAATAATAATAATAATAATAATAATAATAATAATAATTTATTATTATTATTTATACCCCGCCCATCTGGCCGGGTCTCCCCAGCCACTCCGGGCGGCTTCCAACAGATGAATAAAACACAATAATCTATTAAACATTAAAAGCCTCCCTGAACAGGGCTGCCTTCAGATGTTTTCTAAAAGTCTGGTAGTTGTTTTCCTCTTTGACATCTGTTGGGAGGGCGTTCCACAGGGCAGGCGCCACCACCGAAAAGGCCCTCTGCCTAGTTCCCTGCAACTTGGCTTCTCACAACGAGGGAACCGCCAGAAGGCCCTCGGTGCTGGACCTCAGTGTCCGGGCAGAATGATGGAGATGGAGACGCTCCTTCAGGTATACTGGACCGAGGCCATTTAGGGCTTTAAAGGTCAGCACCAACACTTTGAATTGTGCTCGGAAACGTACTGGGAGCCAATGTGGATCTTTCAAGACTGGTGTTATGTGGTCTCGGCGGCCGCTCCCAGTCACCAGTCTAGCTGCTGCATTCTGGATTAGTTGTAGTTTCCGAGTCACCTTCAAAGGTAGCCCCACGTAGAGCGCATTGCAGTAGTCCAAGCGGGAGATAACTAGAGCATGCACCATTCTGGCTAGACAGTCTGCAGGCAGGTAGGGTCTCAGCCTGCGTACCAGATGGAGCTGATAGACAGCTGCCCTGGACACAGAATTGACCTGCACTTCCATGGACAGCTGTGAGTCCAAAATGACTCCCAGGCTGCACACCTGGTCTTTCAGGGGCACAGTTACCCCGTTCAGAACCAGGGAATCCTCCACACCTGCCCGCCTCCTGTCCCCCACGAACAGTACTTCTGTCTTGTCAGGATTCAACCTCAATCTGTTAGCCGCCATCCATCCTCCAACCGCCTCCAGATGGGCCATTGGCCTGATCCAACATTCTCTCCTTATGCTCTTATGTTCCTGCTCAATCCTGTTGGGTTTCTTGGCCAATGATCTTCACCGCTTTCCTTTAGCCCTTTGAACCTCCCCTATTTTCCACTCTGATCTGCACACTCAGCCAAAAGCAGAGACTTGGAGGCGACCACCCTCTGCCACAACCATGACTCTGCAGAGAGACTGGAGTTTTTACAAGGCTCTGATGGTGATATTATAGAGCTGTCATCGTCTGCGGTTTGCTCATTTTCCCCGCTCGGCACTGGCTGTGCGCATTTTTCCTTGGTGTTTCAAAATTGTATCCGGCAGGATGTTGGGGTCTAGCCTTCCTCAACTCCTGGTGTTTGACTGCTGCTGCAGTAAGATCTGTGTCTATCGCAACAGAGTGGCCGGATAATGCTTTGGATCAGAGCCAGATCCAAAAGGTGACAAGATTGGGCATTGGGCAATAGCCCCTCCCCAAAGACCAACAGAGGGCCCATTGCCCAGAAGTTGTGACCACTGCCATTTTGCTCAGAATTTCCATGGAGACTGGATGAGGTTTCATAAAATCCCCATGTTGTATGTTCTGATCTGTTCCAGATTAAGGGGACCATACGGGCAGGGGGGCACCATGCCTGAAAGCCCATAAATCCAGGAATCAGGAATGACTTCGATGAATTACTGAATGCCCTCTACATGAAAACCAGTGAGGATGAGATGAATTCATGAAGGAGAGGTCTATTGAAGGCTATTAGCCATGATGGCTCTTTTCTGATTCTACAGCCAGAGGCCATGATGCTTCTGAAGACCAGTTGCTAGAAGCCACAGGAGGGGAGAGTTGCTCTTGCGGTCCAATCCTGCTAATAGGTTTCCCATAGGCATCTGGTTGACTCCTGTGAAAACAGGATGCTGGACTAGATGGGCCTGATCCAGCAGGCTCTTTCTTCTGCTTTTAAGCTAGCATTGGATAAAAGTTGTGTGTGTGTTGGGGTGGCTTCTGTTTGCCTCTCATTCCAGCCACAAACTCATCGGACAGGCTTAGATATACTTCTCTCTCCCTCACCCCAGTACCTGCTCACTGGGAATTATAACAACGCTGCCCACCAAACATGGCTATTGTAAGGATAACCAAACTTGAAATGCTATATGTCTGCACCTAAGGAAGCACACCCTCATTTGCAGGGCTGGCTCTAGGGGAAGGCTGGTGGCGCGGGGCACCAGGGCACCAGGGCGCCGGGCCGCCAGGGGACGGCGCACGACAGAGCCGCGCCCGCCCACAAACCGCGACAAGAAACGGGGCGGGGGCGCCGGAGCGATCTCTGCACCACGGCGCCCCAACATGCTTAAGACGGCCCTGCTCATTTGAAAGCATAAGCCCGCACCCTCTTCACAGCTGGCCTGAGGTGTGTACTTCTGAGACAGCTACTGGGCATGCTCAGATAACAGCTTCGTGAATAGGAGTTTTGTGGGGGGAGATTGCAGGTGCAGAGAAAGCAAACAGGTCAGGCACGTTGGATGGAGGCCCTCTCTCCTGGAATGGCCAGGGAAAACTCCTGTCGAGCCACTGCTAGTCAGTGTAGACAATACTGATCCAGGGGGGCTACTTTTGAAGGTGACTCGGAAACTACAACTAACCCAGAATGCGGCAGCTAGACTGGTGACTGGGAGCGGCCGCCGAGACCACATAACACCGGTCTTGAAAGATCTACACTGGCTCCCAGTACGTTTCCGAGCACAATTCAAAGTGTTGGTGCTGACCTTTAAAGCCCTAAATGGCCTCAGTCCAGTATACCTGAAGGAGCGTCTCCACCTCCATCATTCTGCCCGGACACTGAGGTCCAGCACCGAGGGCCTTCTGGCGGTTCCCTCGTTGCGAGAAGCCAAGTTGCAGGGAACTAGGCAGAGGGCCTTCTCGGTAGTGGCGCCTACCCTGTGGAACGCCCTCCCAACAGATGTCACAAAGGAAAACAACTACCAGACTTTTAGAAGACATCTGAAGGCAGCCCTGTTCAGGGAGGCTTTTAATGTTTAATACATTATTGTGTTTTATTCTTCTGTTGGAAGCCGCCCAGATGGGTGGGGTATAAATAATAAATTATTATTATTATTATTATTGTTATTATTATTATTGGTCTAACTTGGTATAAGGTGGCTTCCTAGCAACCACTTAAAGTGAGAAAAGACAGTGTTGTGAGGGCTGGAGGTGCCCTTCACCCAAGAAGGACAAGTTGCCCTCAACACCAAGTGCTCCCGAGCTGCTGCTCAGCCATGTTCCACTGGGTGGGTTGAGTGCAGGATCAGGCCCGGGCAGCCTTGCATTCTCCCCCTCTCATTTTGCCCTAACAAAGACGCCAACCTCGATGCCCATCTCATCTCCGCTGACAGCTCTGGAATCTCTCTGCGGAGGAGCTGGCTCCTTGCCCGCCGGGCTGTCCAGGAGTTAGACAATGGCCCCACAGATCTCTCAAGGCGGCCCCTTTCAACTCAGGTGAGGACTGTGTGCGTTCTCTCTCTCTCTCTTTCTCCCCCCCCCCCCACAGGAGCTGGAGTCTTGCCCATTCCACAAAGCCATCACCCCCACCCCCACCCACCCTGGACCGGAGCACCAGCCTGTTCTGAAAGAGGCTTTCATTTGTCTAGGATGACGGCAAAAGGCAAACCTGAGCGGTGACCAGGGAATGACCCCGGAGCCACGGCAGGGAGACACACAGCTGCCAAAGGCCTGTCTTGGGGGACAAGACGGAGGCCTGGCAGCGGCTGGGAGAGACGGGCGGGAGGGCAAAGGAGCTTGATTCGAGACCGACGCAGGCCCTCTGGAATGCCACTGTTATTGTGCCCTCCAAACAGATATGCTCGTTTTATAGGCTCCAAACAAGGGATCCATAGTCCAGCGCTGAGCCAGGAGACTCCTTCTCCCTTTGTAGGACATAGGGACTTGCCCCAGGCAATGTGGGGAAAATTAACTGTAAAATATATGCCCCATCCTAGCTAGCTAGCAGGAAGCGGTGGAGGCAGGCACCCAGGCACTGCTGGGCAGGGAAGGGGCGAGAGTTTCCCAGCACAAAGGGCAGGCACACACAAACTTAGCTTGGTGGCTTGCAGTTGCCGAGGCAGTGAGCAAAATCACCAAGCATTTTTCTCCTCCCCCAGGTGGGCTACAGTCCAGCTTGTCTCCCAGTCCTTGCCCAAGCAGGCTGGGTTGGTCAGGTATCTAGTAGCCACCAGCCATCAAAGGCCATTGCTGCTCATTTAATCCCCACAACAACAACACCCCTGTTGTTACGACCAGGTAATAGGGTGTTAGGGGAGGGGTAGTACCTCTGGTGGGGGACGTGTTGTGCTCCTTCTGGGGTACTTTGTCTGCCTTTGGTTCCCACCCTACACTCAGCTCTCACCCGGGGCTCCTAGAAGCAGTCAGCATGCGACAGTGGCCACACCCCACTGGGTAAACTCACATTTATACTGGCTACACTCTCAGTAAGGAAATAAACAGCTTTATCTAAGATCAACAGGCTGGGGCAGCAGCAAAGTCCCTCTCCTCACCCTCTCAGCATTCTCAATTTTTTACTGGCATTCCAGAGATTGCTGGCGAAAGGATGTGTGGGCCACATCCCCACAGCCAGGATCCCAGTGACCCCAAGGGCCACCTAGGGGGCAGAGCTGGATTTGAGGGCGGTCAACATTTGAACATGCCAAAGTGCAAACTTGCCACTTAAGACACCAAGGTCCCTGACCACCCTTTGTTTGGATTGTCTTTCTTGTGTGTTAAATGTAGGGTTAGAGATTTAAAGTTTGGGGTTTTGTCCCCTGTGACAGCAGCCATGAGCCAGAGAGCAATTCTGGGATCGAGCAAGCCCAGCCGAACTGCGGGCTTCCTTTTGCGCAAAATCCACACTGTGTCACAACTGGGGTAGTAGCCAATGCAATACTCTGCAGATGCTGTAGGATTCCAGTTCCCATCACCCACAGCCAGAAGAGCCAATGGCAAAGGAGGATGGGAGTTGTAGTCCAACAGCACTGGGCAGAGGACCACAGTGGCAGCTCCTTTAAAAGAAGAGTAGGCAGATTCGTGGAGGAGAGAGAGGGCCATTGGTGGCTAGGCTCTGCCTCCACAGCTGCCTCTGGAAACCACAGGAGGGGAGATGTGCTTTTCTGCTCAGATCCTGCTCGTTGGTTTTCCACAAACTTCTGTCTGGCCACTGTGAGAACAGGATGCCAGACTCGATGGGCCACTGGCCTGATCCAGCAGGCTCTTCTTATGTTCTTACGGTATAATGTCCCCCCCCCCCCAGATTTTATTCTTCAGAAGAATTTCAGGCAGTCCTGAAGATGATGACCAGTAAGGACTTAGGGATTAGAGCATGGAGCTGATCATGCCAAGAGGCCTAGAATTCTATGATTCTATGAATCTGCCAATTTCGGTTTCTTTCCGTTTCTCCTTTCTTCAATCTTAAATTCCATTCTTTGCAGCGATTCGTGTCTTTCTTTCTTTCTTTCTTTCTCTTTTATCCTCCTGGCCAGCATTTCAATTCTAATTCCTCCTGATATACACAGTTTTGTATGCAGTCTTGCCTAACGCACACATTTCTTGCAAACCATTTCCCCTAATATCACACACTTTGCATGTTACTTATGCCTTTGTATGCACGCTTTCTCCTAACAGATGAACTTTGGCATGCATTTTTTTGGGTTAAGGGATGTCACCGCAAAATTCAGAGAAGCGCAAATTTCAAAGGGTAATTGTTTTTCGGTTCTCATGCTGGTTTGAAAAGTGCAGATATTAGGCAGTTTCTCATTAACATTCACACAAAATCAAATTTCTCTCCCCTCCCTGCTGTGGACAAACAAACATCCCTGAATGATGCCTTGGAGTCTTTAACTGGGAACAACTACCCAAGTGCTAACATGGCAGCTCTCCAGAGGAGTGAGGTGACGACCTATTCTCCGCTATGCTGTAGCAGCATCACTTCAGATGCCCAGGGATGGTACTGCAGCTTTGAAGTCAGTAGAGAGGTAAAGGTAAAGGTAAAGGGACCCCTGACCATTAGGTCCAGTCATGACCGACTCTAGGGTTGCGCGCTCATCTCGCATTATTGGCCGAGGGAGCCGGCGTACAGCTTCCAGGTCATGTGGCCAGCATGACAAAGCCGCTTCTGGCAAACCAGAGCAGCACATGGAAACGCCGTTTACCTTCCCGCTGTAGCGGTTCCTATTTATCTACTTGCATTTTGATGTGCTTTCGAACTGCTAGGTTGGCAGGAGCTGGGACCAAGCAACGGGAGCTCACCCATCACAGGGATTTGAACTGCCGACCTTCTGATCAGCAAGCCTTAGGCTCAGTGGTTTAGCCCACAGAGCCACCTGGGTGCCCAAATACCAATAGGGCTCTACATATTCCTATAGAGCTGTTGGCTATGGCTGACTCCTTCATTTGGGCTGCTCTAGCATGGCCCGTTCCTGCTTCGCAGCCTCCAGTCCACATGTCTTGATCTTGACAGAAAACCCATACCCTCCAATATTTCTCAGAAAAAAAATAGGGGCATCCTATTCTGCCTCAGGAAGCTTCTCCCACATTTGATCTTGCCGAACACATAGACATCATATTTACATTTGCATCTCAGCCAGTTGCAACCTCTCAGCCTAACCAACCTCGTAGGATTGTTGTAAAGAAGGAACGTGTGAGGGAAGGGATCATGCACAACACCTCCCACAGATAAATGGAAATAAATAATAATTTAGCTGTTAGCTGCCTTGAGTCGCTGTCAGGGGAAAAGTTGGGAAAGAATAATAATAATACAGTAACAACAACAACAACTGTGAGAATGATCAGGAACATACCAGAGAGTAAATCCTATAGAACTCAGTAGGACTTAGTTTTGAGTAAAAAAAATGTTTAGGGTTGCAATGTAAGGCTGCTGAGTCTGTTCCTCATTTTTCTTAACCTCAGTTCTGGATTGGTCCTTGTGAAAATTTCTGTGCATGTTTCTTCCAGTTTACAAAGGCTTTTGCATGCAATTTTCATTAGCATATGCATTTTTTTTGCATGTTGTTTTCCAGAGCATGTACCTTTGCCTGCACACTTTCCCCAAATATAAGCATTTTTGTACACACACACACACACACCCCCAAACCTGGAGAACTGCTTTGCTGAATTCAGAGAAGTCTTGCTTTGGGAACAGTGACTTTAGGTAGGCTCACATTAAGATGTGGATTGAACTGCATTTCTTGCCCATCCTGAGAAGTGTGTAGATTTGCTGTGCCTTCCAACATCCCCAGCCATCCTCTCAATCCCGTTGAGGATGCTGGAAGGCACAGCAAATCTATCCTCTTGCCATCATCCCTCTTCCAAAATATTTCCTTCTTCTTGTGGTGCCCCTGGTGGGCTGGCACCATCTGCCCACCTCGTAAATCCCAACGCCCCAGCCATGCCAGTACAGACAACTGCCCAGCTGGTACGGGACAAAAGCTCCCTGGCTGGTTGATGACTTCCAAAGGCCCCCGTAATCCTATCATGAATTAGCCGGCCATCTGCTTAGTAGCTGCCGGAGCTGCTCCTCACCAGCTGGGACTGTACAAATGGCACAATGTTTGACATGGACTTCTCTTCACCCCTGGCACTCTGCCACTTCCCTCCTCCTCCTCCTCCTCCTCCTCCTCCTCCTCCTCCTCCTCCTCTCTCTCTCTCTCTCTCTCCCCCTGGGCTTTCTGCCCAACACTGCCTACCCCAAGGAAGGAGACAGTGCACATCCTCCCTCAAGACTGAGACGGGCCTGATGGGCATCAGGACTCAGAGGATGCTGAAAATGGTAAGCAGGAACATCTTTTAGGCCCTGGTTTCAACCCATCCCTCACATCCCTGTTGCATCCAGCTGTGGACCATGGGAGGGGCAGCTGCACTTACCATAGCTGCCAAGTCTCCCGTTTTCCCCGGGAAATCCCTGTTTTTCCAGCTGTTCCTAGCTGAAAAAACGGATTTTTTTGTTTTCCTCCGGTTTATTCTGGCGCGACGGCCATTTTGGAACTGGGCGGAGCATGCTCAGAAGCGACTTTTGATGCTGCTCTGCCCACTTCCAAAATGGGTGCAGTGCGAATTCTGGCGTGGCGGCCATTTTGGAACTGGGCAAAGCAGCATCAAAAGTCACTTCTGAGCATGCTCCGCCCAGTTCCAAAATGGCGGCAGCGCTACTTCCGGTCTGCTATTTCCGGCCCAGTCCCTTATTTATCTGACAGCAACTTGGCAGGTATGGCGCTTACTTGATGCTGTATCAAGTAGGAGGGAGGGGCAAGATGGCAGAGAGGTCAGCGCTGTGTTAATGGACTGGCAGAGCACAGTCCAGGCTCCCTATCGCCCCTCCCTTGCCACTCATCTTGGGCAATTGAGGTTGGAGAGGGCCTGGAAACCAAGCCTTATGATGAATGGTTGAGGGAGTTGGGCATATTTAGCCATGAGGAGACTGAGAGGTGATATGATAGCCATATTCAAATATCTGAAAGGCTGTCATAAGGATAAAAATAGGGACGTAGGTGGTGCTGTGTTCTAAACCTCTGAGCCTCTTGGGCTGGCCGATCAGAAGGTCGGCAGTTCGAATCCGCATGACAGGATGAGCTCCCACTGCTCTGTCCCAGCTTCTGCCAACCTAGAAGTTCAAAAGCACACCAGTGCAAGTAGATAAATAGGTACTGGTGTGGTGGGAAGGTAAACATCATTTCCGTGCGCTCTATCCAGGGGTCCTTTACCTTTTTACCTTTTCCTAATACTAATTAAAAAAATATATACTCTGCCACTTGAGCGGCTTCTAACATACATAAAAACGTAATAAAACATCAAAGAATTGTTTGACAGTGGAATGGACTATCTCAGATTATAGTGGACCCTCCTTCACTGGACACTTTTAGGCATAATTTGCATGACCGTCTTGTCAGGGCTTACTTAGCTTTGATTCCTGCATTGCAGTGGGTTGGACTAGATGACCCTTGGGGTACCCTTCCAACCCTAAAATTCAATGATTCCTTGAAATAATTACGAAACCGATATTTTCTGTCGGGGGAAGGCATCGACAAGAAAGAGGCAGCATGTATGTGACCTCTAGAGAACAGGGAGCACCCCCATGCTGGAAACGCAGAGAGCTGGCTTTTATTTTATTTTTTACGATGCATGCAAAACTACCGGCTCAGTAGAAACAACCAGGAATACATTCCCTGAATGGATCAATAAAGGGAGACTTGAAATGAAATAAAACCAGAGGCATGTGACTCAGCCAGCTGCTGCTGATTGGACAGCCATAGCCAGCCAGGTTAGGATTCCTCCCCCCCTCCATTTTGCTCAAGAGGAATTGCTCTGTGGGGGAGAGTCCCCTGTTCAATTTCCATTTTACAGCCTTGGTCTAACATTACAGGCAGCTGGATCTTTATATCCCACTGATTTCCTCTGCTGCCTCTGCCAAGGGGAGGGGGCAGGAGGGAGGGAGAAAAATGAGAAAAATGAGAAATATCTGGCAAGGCACAGACCCCACCACCACCCAAAGACTTCCTGGGACAAAGATTGGGACATATGTTATGGTCTGATTCCCCAGAGAAAAGACTGCTTTGTTGCAAACCTGACTCCATGCTGACAAGACTCCGGTGAATGCCCAAGAGGTATTAGAAGAGACTGGGAAGGGATGTCAATTTGGCATAATAATAATAATAATAATAATAATAATAATAATAATAATACACACGTGTTTGCAGCAGATGCTTAAGACCAGGTGCCTTGTTGCAGTGAGTGGGCCTCACCATGTCCACTTTCCCCTTTGCTACCAGCCTTTCCCCCTCAAAAAAGTCACAAAGCCTCCTTCCTCCATCTTTGCTCAGTGCAAAATGCCCCAGTGCCCCAGGAACTACCATTGCTTGTGATTTGTTTGTGTGCACCCTAATCTCCGAGCAGCGAGAGACTCGAGGGGGTGGGACTGTGCTTACCCAATGTTTGGCTTCCATCAGGTGAAAGTGTATGGGCGTCTTTAGGATACCTGGTTTTATTTACACAGGCAGTCAGGTCTTGCATCCATAGCAATGACCAGATGTCACAGACTGGTTGGAAGCAGAGGAATGGTGTGAAGAACCCAAGGGAAGAAGGCTCAGAGTCTGGGAACTGGTGGTGGGACAACAATGAGTAGTAAGAGGGAGAAGACTGGGGACTCAGCTATACACAGCTGCAAAGAAAATGTTTCAAGTGTGCTTTAAACGCAATATATAATGCAATGACAAACCTAGACAGCATCTTAAAAAGCAGAGACATCGCCTTGCCGACAAAAGTCCGTATAGTTCAAGCTATGGTTTTCCCAGTAGTGATGTATGGAAGTGAGAGCTGGACCATAAAGAAGGCTGATCGCTGAAGAATTGATGCCTTTGAATTATGGTGCTGGAGGAGACTCTTGAGAGTCCCATGGACTGCAAGAAGATCAAACCTATCCATTCTGAAAGAAATCAGCCCTGAGTGCTCACTGGAAGGACAGATCCTGAAGCTGAGGCTCCAATACTTTGTCCAATTCATGAGAAGAGAAGACTCCCTGGAAAAGACCCTGATGTTGGGAAAGATTGAGGGCACTAGGAGAAGGGGACGACAGAGGACGAGATGGTTGGATAGAGGACAAGATGGTTGGACAGTGTTCTCGAAGCTACAAACACGAGTCTAACCAAACTGCAGGAGGCAGTGGAAGACAGGAGTGCCTGGCGTGCTCTGGTCCATGGGGTCACGAAGAGTCGGACACGACTAAACGACTAAACAACAACAACAACAACAAATATGGCAATGGTGAGCGAAATTCAGTGTACAGTGGAACCTTGGTTTTCAAGTGTCTCGGAACCCAAATGTTTTGGAACCTGAATGCTGAAAACCCAGAAAAAAAATGCTTCCGTTTTTTAACGTGCCTCGGAAGTAGAACAACTTCCACTGCGTGTTTCTCAAATTTTTCACTTGAATTTGCTGACAGCCCTTTGAGCCTTGGTTGTCTTCCGGAATGGTTTCCATTCGACAACCGAGGTTCCACTGTATTTTTAAAAACACTTTTTAAAAAAAGGCATTTTCAGAACGGTTTTTATATGTGTGTAGATTCCACCTGGGAAGAGGAGGTGTCGGAAGATGAAGAGGTAACAGGGCTTAGTGAACTGGGAGAGTCGGTGGCAAAGAGAAGTCCAGACTCAGAGGAAGAAGCTGAAGCAGGAGAGGAGAATGAGGGAGGCCAAGAGGCAGAGATGGTTCTGAATAGTGAAGAGTCCTGGGGGTCTCCCTCTCCTGCTGTGACAAGCTACCCTTGCCCCTGTGATTCCCAGAACCAGAAGAGGCACGAAAAGGGTGGAGCGACAGCAGGCTGCATGCAGGCGCAGTCCCTCTTGCTTAATAAAATCCCTGGAGAGGAGGGGACTTGGGTGGCTGATTCGTGGGGTGAAGACCTACCGGGAATGAGCTGCTATGCTCATTAGGCCTGATGTTCAGCCAAGTGTGTGCAGATCGTGTTCTTGCTCATAAAGAGTTAACTCCAACTTAGGAAGGTGTGATTTAATGCTGGATAGTTCTTTGACACCAGAGGAGGAATGAGCTCTGGGAGAAGCACAGAGAAGGAACGCCATGGTGCATCTGTAGTAGCACAACCGGACACCTTCATCTGCCCCAGCTGCAATGAAACATGTCTCTCTCGTATCGGTCTCTACAGCCACAGCAGGCACTCCAACCTTCCAAGAGTTTGACTTCACCCCCCCAAAGGGGATGCCAACCCAGATACACAACCTGAGTATAGGATGGAAGTGTTCACAGCAGTAACACTGCAATAGTTCTGGTTACAGGTAGGTAGCCGTGTTGGTCTGGGTCGAAGTAAAATAAAAAAATTCCTTCAATAGTTGTCATCTAGTTGTTTCCCCATTAGGTTTCCAGATTGTCCCAGGTTCAATTGTTGGCAACGTCTCCAGGCAGGACTAGGAACATACCATGCCCGGGGAGCTGCTGCCAGTCAGAGACAGCCATGCTGATTTAGATGAACCCAGTGGTCTGGTTCAGAATAAGGCAGCTTCAGACTCCATCATTTCACACTATGATGGGCAACTCAGTGTTGGGCCTATGCATCTGCCAACGTAACAGCCAGTCTTGCCCCCAGACCCTGAAAACCCACTTTTTTTGCATTCCAAGCTGATATATATTCGATCAGTATCTCTTCGCTGCAGCACAAACTTCCACAGAAGGTAGTCTCTCTCTCTCTCTCTCTCTCTCTCTCTCTCTCTCTCTCTCTCTCTCTCTCTCTCTCTCTCTCTCTCTCTCTCTCTGATGTTTTATTTACCACAAAGTGCTGTTCCTTTCATTTCATCTGCTGGCAGGGAGCCAGCAACTCTTTGGGCTCAGCAGCTCCCACTGAAAGCCACCCCCCTCCAACAGCAGCAGGAGCAAGGAAATAAAAGATACAGAAAAGTTTTTCATCTTCTCTCCTAGCCCTAGAACTCATGGTCATCCAACGAAGCTGAGTGTTGGACAATTCGGGACAGATAACAGAAATCCCTACTTCACATGACAACGTAGTTAAACTACGGAACTCACTGCCACAGGAGGCAGGAATGGCCACCAACCTGGGTGGCTTTAAAAGAGGATTAGAGAAATTCATGGAGGAGGAGAGGGTGATCGGTAGCTACTAGCCACAACGGCTGCGCTCTGCCTCCACAGTTCGAGGCAGCAATGCTTCTGAATACCAGTTGCTGGAAACCACAGGAGGGGGGGAGGGTTGCTGTTGTGGCTCGAATCCTGCTTGCTGGTTTCCCACAGGCATCTGGTTGGCCACTGTGAGGGCAGGATGCTAGACTAGATGGGCTGTTGACCTGACCCAGCAAGCTCTTCTTATGTGCTTAACTTTCGGTAGAAATTAAAAGTTGTTACTGAAATTCTGAAGTGCACTGAAGCAAAATGCACAGTGAATTTAGGGATTTCCTAGTAGCCAAACAATCTGAGGAATTTATAAGAGTTCCAGCAAGACTGGTGGCATTTTTCCCAAGTGGACGTTATACATACCTAGTATGGGGGGGGGGGAATCCATCAGATCTGCAGAGGGGGGAAATGTATTGGAAATGGGCTGAGAAAATTAAAGTGTTCCCCCTAATACTTCTCCTATTAGTATTTATTTTATTTTACTTATATTTTTTATTAAAGGTTTCTTGAATTACAAAGGAGCGTGCAGTGTCACTCATATTTTAACATGCATCATTTTTGCAAATCAGTTCCATTAGTATTTATGGTTACAGGTAGGTAGCCGTGTTGGTCTGGGTCGAAGTAAAATAAAAAAATTCCTTCAGTAGCACCTTAAAGACCAACTAAGTTTTTATTTTGGTATGAGCTTTATTTTGGTATGAGCTTTCTGAAGAAGTGTGCATGCACACGAAAGCTCATACCAAAATAAAAACTTAGTTGGTCTTTAAGGTGCTACTGAAGGAATTTTATTAGTATTTATGTACGGCTCCTCCTTGCCAGGGAAGAAGGAGCGAGTGAAGATCTGTATCAGGAACAAGGGGAATAAAAATCTGCCGCCCCTGTTGATTCTGCCACCTGAGGCAGACGTCTCACCTTGCCTTCTGGGTGGGCCAGCCCTGATATTGCCAACGCTCCCCACCACCCCAAGTAATGAACAGCATATTCACACAAACATACAGTAAACGACACAGAATTTATACTGTTCTGTTTAGGCTGCATCAACAGAAATCTAGTCTCCAGGTCCAGGGAAGTCATGGTACCACTCTATTCTGCCATGGTCAGACCACACCTGGAATACTGTGTCCAATTCTGGGCACTGCAATATAAGAAGGATGTTGACAAGCTGGAAGGTGCGCAGAGGAGGGCGACCAAGATGATCAAGGGTCTGGAAACCAAGCCTGATGAGGAGCGGTTGAAAGAGCTGGGTATGTTTAGCCTGGAAAAGAGGAGACTGAGAGGAGAAATGAGAGCAATCTTCAAATATCTCAAGGGCTGTCACTTGGAAGAGGGAACAAGCTTGTTTTCTCCTGCTCTGGAGGCTAGGACCTGAACCAATGGATTCACATTACAAAAATTCTTTCTGGTTTCCTTTTCAGATAGCTAATAGAAAGATGTTGTGGCTAAGGACTAGTGTCTGCGTTTGCTTCTTTTCTTCCATCAAATTCCTTTTCCTTTTGTGTGGTGTCTTTTAGAGTGTAAGCTAGAGGGTAGATATTATCTCATTACAGTACTGATCTTTCTAAGCTGCACTTGTTGTTTAGTCGTTTAGTCGTGTCCGACTCTTCGTGACCCCCATAGACCAGAGCACACCAGGCACTCCTGTCTTCCACTGCCTCTCGCAGTTTGGTCAGCCTCATGTTCGTAGCTTCGAGAACACTGTTGAAATATACTCAGAGTCGAGAGTGAATTTCATGCTCTTTATTCAGCTCTTAGTCATCAAGGAGAAGAAGAGAAGAATGCCCCTTTCCCAAAATCATCTGCTTATATACATTATTTACACAATGGGCTTTGCGTGATTGGCTACTTCAGGGCTACACCTGTGGGCCAATCAGTTTGTGGATTGACTTCTGCCAGCAGCCTGATTGGCTGCTCCTGCAGGCCAATCAGGTTGCGGATTCACTTCCACCTGGAGTTGGATTGGGTGGCTCCTGCGGACCAATCAGACTGCTGATTCTGGATCCTATTGTTCTATGATGCAGCTCAGTACATAACAACTGTCCAACCATCTTGTCCTCTGTCGTCTCCTTCTCCTAGTGCCCTCAATCTTTTCCAACATCAGGGTCTTTTCCAGGGAGTCTTCTCTTCTCATGAGGTGGCCAAAGTATTGGAGCCTCAGCTTCACGATCTGTCCTTCCAGTGAGCACTTAGGGCTGATTTCCTTCAGAATGGATAGGTTTGATCTTCTTGCAATCCATGGGGCTCTCAAGAGTCTCCTCCAGCACCAAAATTCAAAAGCATCGGGCTTCCGGATTCAGCGCCAGCGTCGATCGGCGGGGTTTCGTCTCGTCTCCGAGACGGCCCGTCTCTGCTAGGAGTGGGGAGGGCAGCGAGAGCAACGCTGCGCCCCTTAGAACCTCGGGAAGGGCGTCCCGAGGGCAATTTGCTCGGCACAGACCCAATCCGGACTCCCCAACTCTTCGGTTAGCTCTAATAAGAGCTCCGGAGCGAGGAGGGTAGAAGTCGCGGGGGCCATTTTGAGCGGCAACGTTATTCTAGCAGGGAGAAGCTTCAAGCCGAAGGCGGAGAGCGCTGGATTCTTCCGAAAATAAAACGATTGGAAAAGACTGTAAGTAACCTCACGATTTGGATTATAAAACAATTTGGTCTGGGAGAGAGGGGAGAAAAGAGGAAGCCACCCCCCCCCCCACGGCAACAAAGAGACAGTAAATAGAAACCCGAAGCCATAAACAGAAGATTTGTAATTCAAAAGGATCCCTCAAAGGCATCAAAGAGAATATCCCCTTTGATGCAGGGTGAAAAGGGGAGAGAGACTGTGGTTTATGACTGCCCTGCAGCAATGAGGTAAAGCCTAAGAAAAACCTTTCTTTCCCTCGGGAGCCGGCAGCCTAGGCAATTCAGTGAGTTGATCAGGATTTATAGTCAATTTTTACTTCACTTTGTATTTCTGGACTTTGTGGAATTTCTTTTTTGGCTTAAGTGCTTGTGAAATGTGAGTTCGAACTTTATTGTTAACAAGACTTGAAGAATGCAGCCAGCTTGTTAAAATGGAGTCGAGAAAATAAACTGTGATCATATTCCACCCCACGTGATAAGTTTTGACCTTGGCAGGACTGAAATATGTCAACAAAAAAGTGTTCCCCTGAGTTCCAGCGGTCTGTTTTGACCTTAATGTGGGAAACAAGAATAGAGTTATGTCAAGAGGAGACACGACGACAGGAGTTACAGCAGAAATTTCAGGAGGTGATGGCGGAATATGATTTTCTAGGAGATGAAGCTTTTGACACTGAAAAAGAGCAATGTGAGAATGACAATGATGGGGAAGGAAAAGATGAAGATGAGGACTGTGATGATTCAACACAAAATGAAACACACCATGAAAAAAATGATGACTCTACTCTACAAAAAGTTGGATGGAGTGCCCTGTCTTTGAGGGGGGCACGATTGGTATTATTGGAACTCCAGAACGCCCACAGGGAAGAAGGAAAAAATATGCAGAGAAGAGAAGAAATTCAGGGGTCCTGTATGGTGACCTGGATGGCAAGAGACTGTAAACAGGGGGTGGGGTGAAGGGAAAGTGATGTTGTGATTATAAGGATGGATTAACAGGTTTATAACTGGTCTGCTGATTTTGGAATTTGCTGGATTGGGGGGGGGTGGAGCCGGTAATCGGGGATGTAAGGTTAAATTGAGAATAGTTATAGTTTTAAAAGTGAATGGATTTTGGAAAATGTGAAAATATGGAGGCTTATAGAGGGAGAAAAAAAAAATTAGGCACGGGAAGAGAAAATGGGAGTTTGAATTTTCAGTGATTTGAATATTAGATGAAAATGTTAACAATTGATTTATAAGTTGTATAAGATACAAAGGTGTATTTTTATAAAGTAAGAAACTGTTGCAGATGATAAAAAAGGGATGAAAACCGGGGAAGGGGGGGGAGGGGAAGCCCATAAAATATGGTTTTTCAACTATGAATGCAAGAAAAATTTTTCTGTTTTGTATTGTTTTTTTCTTTTTCTTTTTTTTCTTCGCCCTTTCTTTTTCCCCTTTTTTTCCTATTTCTATTTTTCTCTTTTTTTGGTATAACAATAGATGGTTGGATGGATGTCCTCCTGCGTACTGCCCTGGTTTGCTGGAGCTCCCTGGTGGCAGGGGGGGGCTTTGGGGTCAGGGGAGGGGGAGGAGGACAGAAATCCAAGCATAAAATGGACCATTTCTGACTGTTCACAAACATGGGATACTTCTGTGGCAGGGGAGGACCCATGTGGGTGGGTAGGAAGGAGGTGGAAAAGGGGTTTAAGTATGTACCGTTTTTTTGTTTTTTTGTATTTTGTAAAATTAATAAAAAGTATGTTTAAAAAAAAAAAAACAAAATTCAAAAGCATCAACTCTTCAGCGATCAGCCTTCTTTATGGTCCAACTCTCACTTCCATACATCACTACTGGGAAAACCATAGCTTTAACTATACGGAACTTTGTCGGCAAGGCGATGTTTCTGCTTTTTAAGATGCTGTCTAGGTTTGTCATTGCTTTTCTCCCAAGAAGCAGACATCTTTTAATTTCGTCACTGCTGTCACCATCTGCAGTGATCACGGAACCCAAGAAAGTAAAATATCTCACTGCCTCAATTTCTTCCCCTTCTATTTGCCAGGAGGTGATGGGACCAGTGGCCATGATCAGTGGTGATGGGACCAGTGGCTGTATATTGTCTCCCTGCTTATTTAACTTATATGCAGAATTCATCATGTGAAAGGCTGGATTGGATGAATCCCAAACCAGAATTAAGATAGCGGGAAGAAATATCAACAACCTCAGATATGCTGATGACACAACCTTTATGGCAGGAATTAAAGAACCTTTTAATGAGGGTGAAAGAGGAGAGTGCAAAATATGTTCTGAAGCTCAACATCAAAAAGCTGCACTAGCAGCCCCTTTTCCCCATTAACTGAAGAGGGCGGCTAGGAGAGATGATTTAAACAAAATAAATGAATAAATAAAACATCGGTATCTTACACACGAAAGCTACCATACATTACTGGGAAGCAAAACACCTCTTTAATATTTTATTTTTCATTCCCTATCTAAGTATGTGCCAAAGCAAAAATTGCCTGAAAAAACAAACAAGCATACCTTTAATTTCCCCACTGATTAAAATTTGCTTTCCCTGATTAAAGATGAGTCCTCGCCCATTAATCAATTACACCTTCTGTTGATAAAGCTACCAATTAAACCAATTCCAGCCCTATAGTTATTTAATTTGGAAGCTTTAATTTAAACGTATTACTATTTCTTTCTAGCTTGCTGATATTGTTTTGCACCAATATACAAAGTCTCTCCCCCTGTCCCTACTGTTGCCATCATTTTCAAAAAGTCACGCACCGAGGCTGCGCACATCAAAGTGATTCCTTAACCTGAACAGACCTTGTTTTAAAGCGACCTAATGGCAAAGTTGGAGCATTCTTTGGCACTGCCCTTCTTTGGAATTTGGAATTCTTTGGAATTGATGCTTTTGAATTATGGTGCTGGAGGAGACTCTTGAGAGTCCCATGGACTGCAAGAAGATCAAACCTATCCATTCTTAAGGAAATCAGCCCTGAGTGCTCACTGGAAGGACAGACCGTGAAGCTGAGGCTCCAATACTTTGGCCACCTCATGAGAAGAGAAGACTCCCTGGAAAAGACCCTGATGTTGGGAAAGATTGAGAGCACTAGGAGAAGGGGACGACAGAGGACGAGATGGTTGGACAGTGTTCTCGAAGCTACGAACATGAGTTTGACCAAACTGCGGGAGGCAGTGGAAGACAGGAGTGCCTGGCGTGCTATGGTCCATGGGGTCACGAAGAGTCGGACACGACTAAACGACTAAACAACAACAACATTGGCAAAGTAAGGGACCCAGGTGGTGCTGTGGGTTAAACCACTGAGCCTAGGGCTTGCTGATCAGAAGGTTGGCGGTTCGAATCCCTGCAACAGGGTGAGCTCCCGTTGCTCGGTCCCAGCTCCTGCCCACCTAGCAGTTCGAAAGCACATCAAAGTGCAAGTAGATAAATAGGGACCACTCCGGCGGGAAGGTAAACGGTGTTTCCGTGTGCGGCTCTGGTTCGCCAGAAGTAGCTTTGTCATGCTGGCCACATGACACGGAAGCTGTCTGCGGACAAACGCCGGCTCTCTCGGCCTATAGAGCGAGATGAGCGCCGCAACCCGAGAGTCGGACACGACTGGACCTGATGGTCAGAGGCCCCTTTTACCTTAATGGCAAACCCCAGAGTCGGACACGACTGGACCTGATAGTCAGGGGCCCCTTTTACCTTAATGGCAAAGTACTCATGACCATGTACAGAATGGCTTTCCTTTTTGAGGCAGCAGCAGCTTTAAAAATAACAATTAAAGCACGCCAAACCTTTGACCATGTGCAGAGTGCTCTTCTTCAGAAAGATGCTATATTTTCTTCTACCTCACACTGGCCATGCCATTAGTGTCATAATAATAATAATAATAATAATAATAATAATAATAATAATAATAAATAAATAAATAAATAAATAAATAAATTTATACACCACCCATCTGGCTGGGTTTCCCCAGCCACTCTGGGCGGCCCCCAACAGAATATTAAGAACACGATAAAAATATCAAACATTAAAAACTTCCCTAAACAGGGTTGCCTTCAGATGTCTTCTAAAAGTCAGATAGTTGTTTAGTTCCTTGACATCTGATGGGATGAAAGTAGAGATGCTTTATGAGCTTTTGTTACACAAGAAAATGTTTAATAAAACATTTTTTAAAAAGAAGGAGGAGGAGGAGGGAAACAACAATAAAACACTGAACTTGCAAAAGTCTTCTGGCTTTACATTCTCCTCCTCTGGCAACCAGCCAGACTCCTGGAGGATGAAATGCTGATCTGACCAGGTGGCCACCTGAGTAAATCCTTAGACCACTTCCGTATGAAAATTCCCAGTATTGGGAGCCCAGATAATGTGAAAGAAGTGTTCTTGTTTTCCTGTAACACACTGGCAGACCCTGGGAGGGACTGAGCCGCTTTGCCTCCAGCGCAGAAGATGGCTATCAAACAGCAAACACTCATCTCCTTCTCCAAAGGGTTCTGGCGAGTTTCTGTAGCGCCTCGGTGTATTTTTCGCCACGACCAAGCCGGAGCAAGGAAATCCCTGGGACAAGCAGCCCTGACAGTGTTTTCAATGGCGATGTTCAGAGACCAAAGGAGCCTCATTCCCCCCAAAAATTAGTCCCTCGGCTGGAGCCCAGCTGTACCCACAGAGGGACTGTAGCTCAATTTTTTGGGCCTGACAGCATCAAACCCTCATGCCTTGGTTTGAGCTGCCCAGATAATTGCCATGGGATAGATAAATCCACAACAAGGCAGGCCTAAAGGAATGACCAAACGGTTTGGGTTTCTCTCTCAGGAATGGCTCGCCCTGTTGGTTATATATCCCTGCATGACACGAGCTCAGCTCTGGTCGGCGGGCTGAGGACATCCCTATTTTCATCAGAGAAATGCTGGAGGGTATGGCTGGAGGGTATGGCTATCTCCCACTTGGACTACTGCAATGCGCTCTACGTGGGGCTACCCTTGAAGGTGACTTGGAAACTGCAATTAATCCAGAATGCGGCAGCCAGACTGGTGACTGGGAGCGGCCGCCGGGACCACATAACACCGGTCCTGAAATATCTACATTGGCTCCCAGTACGTTTCCAAGCACAATTCAAAGTGTTGGTGCTGACCTTTAAAGCCCTAAATGGTTTCGGTCCTGTATACCTGAAGGAGCGTCTCCACCCCCATCATTTTGCCCGGACACTGAGATCCAGCACCGAGGGCCTTCTGGCGGTTCCCTCACTGCGAGAAGCAAAGCTACAGGGAACCAGGCAGAGGACCTTCTCAGTAGTGGCAGCCGCCCTGTGGAACGCCCTCCCATCAGATGTCAGAGAGATAAACAACTACCTGACATTTATAAAATACCTAAAGGCAGCCGTGTTTATTTTAGGGAAGTTGTTTAAATGAGTATTCTAAAAAGTAAAAAAGAATACACACACACACACACACACACACACAGAGTGGACGCTTGGGTTGTGAACGTGATCCATGCGGGAGGCACGTTCACAACCCACAGCGTTCACAACCCACGTCTGTGCATGCGCAGGTTGTGATTCGGCACTTCTGTGCATGCATAAAGTGCGATTTAGTGCTTCTGTGCATGCATGCATGCATGCTGAAATCCGGAAGTAACCCATCCCAGTACTTCCGGGTTTGGCGCGGAGCACACAACAGGAAAAGACACAACCTGAAGCGGCTCGGGGTATATATATATATATATATATATATATATATATATATATATGGGAGAATGAAATGGTAAAAGTGTTGTTGTTGTTGAATAGGACACCTCTATTTTCATCAGAGAAATGTTGGAGGGTATGCTACCCAGAGATGCCACTGAGGAATGAACCTGTGACCTTCTGCACCCAAGGCAGGTGCTCTGCCGCTGAAGCACAGCCGCATCCTGCCCTACTACCCCACATTGAGCAATAGGCTTGTTGAGATGACCTTCATGGTCCCCTCCGATTCCACGACTCCGCTTCAGGCCGATGGTTTGCAGCATCCCCTGAAGAGCTCTGTGCAATAGCCACAGGGTGGGAAGCGGCCGTGTCTCGGCTCAGCCGGGGAGCGTGAGGTGGGCCTTGTGAGAGTAGCAGGGCTGCTCCGAAGCACTGCATCCCCAGCTCTCTCTCCCCCGTCGCTCCTCAGAAGCTGCTGCCACAGGGTCATGGGCCTCTGTTCGTTCCTCACTCCTGCTTCCTAATTATAGGCTTTTCCGTGTTGGCAGTAAACAGAACCACCTCGCCGTGCCTCCCAGAAAGCGCCGCTGCCTTCATTAAGCTGTCCGTCGGCATCGCTCACACTTGGCTGGCCCAGGCAATGCTGGCACATCAGAACGTGGCCTTCAAAGCGGGCTGGGAAGAAGGACACCCCCCTCACGCACATCACCCTGGCATGAACTGAACTGAGATTTCCCCACTTCCATTTTGAAAGGTCTCTTTAATTACTCCCTTGCCTGGCCTCTGCTCTTCGCCCGCAGATAAAACCGTCTGTGTCTGTCTGCGCTGCCATACCAACCGAGCCAACCGTTCCCTCGCATTTCGCTTGGCACGTATTCGAGGACACCTCTGGCGGCCCCTTATCGGAGGCTCAGAGCACAAGAGGAAGAGCCCCTTTTCTCGTGCACAACTGCCCTTCGAGCTTGGCCTCTCCTTCAGGCCTATTTGGACAGAGGTTAGCAGGTCGGTGTGCTCTGAGGCAAGTGCATGAGCAGCAAGGCATGCGCTGAATTAGGACAGCTGTGTCCACACACTCAAGGTGTTGGTTGGTTTGTGTTTTGGCCTCAATCCAGGTCAAGTGGTCTTGTGAATGGAGTTTGTGATCTATTTTTATTTTTTATATTAACAGCTTTGAGCTATATTCCCAACAGAAAACAACAATACAGTGCATTGCGAGTGTTCTGCATGTTTCACACACATTATCTCAATAGTGTTGGTGAGGTCGAGCCAAGTGTGTGCACATGTGTATGAGACAGCCAAATATTTTCTTCCTAAATTTCCTGGGTAAGGCTTCTGCGTCATAGGGTTCCCTTCCCCATACAAAGAACCAATACAGAACATCTGCAGGTTGGCGACTTGACTTACAACAGCCTTCAGAATGGGCTACCCTTGAGATCCTGACCGATACAAGTGGGTCCGGCAACAAAATGTTGCAGCATGGAGTGCTGCCATTCCGTATTGTGGGGCTGTCTCAAATGGTCATTGGTCAAACACATTGGGAATACCCCTGATGACATCTTTACCCCAAGTGAGGACCAAAGATTGGGGAGGGGTGTGTGCAATGCACTCCTTTGTTGTGGCCAGGCCTGTAGAGTTTGGGCTAGTATCAGCAGTTCCCCCTCCGTAAGGATGGTTGGGCCCATTTGGATGGCCCACTCTTGGAGACTGATGGAACCAGATGTGAACCTGGATGCTATGGGCAAAGCCCTGGTCTCACTATGGAATGGCAAGGATGAAATGGGTGGTTGGCACCATCGTTCTTAGCAACCCCATGGGCATCGTGAAGTCGAAGTGGCTCCTTGGTGTTCTGGGAAGCTTCAGGGTTTTGACCTTCCTTCCTTGGAGGTTTTTAAGAAAAAGTGCATAACTGCACTTTTGCCCAGTCCCTCACTACTGTCTCTGGGGCCTTGCAAAACCCACCCAGTCCTCTCCTCTCTGCTCTACAGCGCAGATGGTATTGGCTGCGAGCCGACTGCAAGTACATTCCAAGTATCACATTTCAACCATGTCTCTCCCCTTGCCATCAAGGGAACGGTCATGGCAATCAGGAACAGTTGCAGTCCTCAGACCACCATTCATCCTCCTCCACAGAGGCATGAACAAAAGAGAGATATCATAGATATAGAGAGACAGAGAAATCAAACAGGTAGATAGGTTAGTAGATATTTGCTGAGACCCCATTGCATTTTGAGCTTCCCAAATCCAGCCACGTGATTGCACTTCCTAACACCTGGCTGGAAACACCCCCCACCCCCACCAGCATTTTTTAAACGCACTGGACAGAGCAAAACAGTGTCTCCTACTTTTGTTGTGTAGCTCTTGCAAGGCAAGCCATCCAGGGCATGAATGTCAGTGCCCTGGACAAATGGCCCTGCTCAGCCATGTGCAGGCACAGCGACAGCAGGAGCCCATTAGCCAAACTGGAAACAAACTGGCCCTTTCGCAGTGCAGCCATTCCGAATCCCTCGGAGGCCCATAATGCCCCAAACGATCCCATAAATCAGGCAGGGAGCCAGATGGGGCCTCTTCCCCTAGCAGCCTTTGCCCGAGATGTGCCTCTTTATCAGCTCAACGTGGTTAACCCCCTCTGCTCTGGGCTCTTGAGCGTAGACCGGCTGCCCTATCTGTCTCTTGGTAAGGAGGCAGGGGAGAGGATTTTACAACTGCGGGGTAAGGTCTGCCACCATCACAAGGAGAGGAAGGACCGTTAGCTCATCAACTGGAAGACGGAGTTGTCAACCCATTTCACCTGATCCCTGCTGCTCTTATTTCATTTTATCTTTTTAATTTGGAAGCCCTGGTCCCAGGTAACCATTGCGCCAGAGCAGACCCTCCAAGTATTCCTGTTTTCCAGGGATGTCCCTGATTTAGGAGAAGCCATCCCAGTTTCTGATTTGATCCCAGAATGTCCCACTTTTCCTTAGGATACCCATGTTTTCATTGGAAAGACGTTGGCGGGTTTTGAGTTATCCCACCCCCGAGCCATCTGACGGCAATCCTGTATAGGGAGGTTTAATGTATTATGAGAAGAGAAGACTCCCTGTAGAGAGACCCTGATGTTGGGAAAGATGGAGGGCACAAGGAGAAGGGGACAACAGAGGACGAGATGGCTGGACAGTGTTCTTGAAGCTACAAACATGAGTTTGACCAAACTGCGGGAGGCAGTGGAAGACAGGAGTGCCTGGCGTGCTATGGTCCATGGCAGGGGTCCCCAAACTACGGCCCGGGGGCCGGATGTGGCCCAATTGGGCTCCCAATCCGGCCCGCGACGACCCCCGCCGCTCGCCGCCCGCTTTTACGGCGTGCAGCGCGGCGGCGCTCTTCCAGGTTGGAAAAAAGCGCCGAAAATCCTTTCTGCGCATGAGTATGGGCCTCTCCCGACCCAGAAGAGGTCATTTCTGGTGCACTTCCGGGTTGGGGGAGGCCCATACGCATGCGCACAAACGATTTCTGGCGCTTTTTCCGACCTGGAAGCGCGCCAGCGCGCCAGTAAGCACCCGTGCGCATGCGCACGGGCGCGCACTCCCCCGCCCGCCGGCCTGCACAGACGCACACTCCCCTGCCCTCCGGCCCGCCGCACGATCGGCGCGGTGGGAACCGGCCCAAAGCCTGGTAAGTCTGGGGACCCCTGGTCCATGGGGTCACGAAAAGTTGGACACGACTAAACAACAAAATGTATTACTTATGTTTTCATATATGTTGGAAGCTGCCCAGAGAGGCTGGGGCAACACAGTCAGATGTGTGGAGTATAAATAGTACAATTATCATTATGGAATGGGACGTCCCTATTTTCATCAGAGAAATGTTGGAGGATATGCAGGGGTTCATTAGTGCTTTCATCTTCAATTGGTTCACGAACATCCTCAGCAGTGAGTACAGATCTACCTTGGACAATGTGCCCACAGAAACCAGTCAATCCGCCTAATGGCTTTGAGGCTCTGCTCATTTTACCTGCGCCTACAAGTTGCCCATAGTCACCTGGTTGGCCACTGTGAGAACAGGATGCTGGACTAGATTGGCCTCATCTCTCTTCTCCCTGAAAGCCCTCATAGGAGCAGCGTTTGCCACCTCTTCTCTAGAGGCTGGAGTGGAAAGAGAGACGGTATGGTGTAGAGGTTAGAGTGTTAGACTGTGATGTGAGGGAGAAGGGTTCGAATCCCGGCTTGGCCAGGAAATGGGTGACCTTGGGCCTGCTGCTTTCTCTCAGCCTCATGGGGTTGTAGTGGGGACAAAATGAGGAGGGGGCAGACCATGCACTCCTTGGCGGAAAGGTGTGATAGGTGTGATAGGTGTGTGTGTGTGATAGAGAGAGAGAGAATAAATAGCAAAATAAAATGGAGGTTCTCGTTAGCTGTTATCTAACCGCTGAGCTCGGCGGAGGCAGCAAATATGATTAATTGATACGGAAGGGATACAGAGGCAAAGTGACAGCCACAAATCAAACCTCCCCAGCTGCAGCCTTGTTATCCCAATTAGACTGCCTTTCCCTTCTCGCTCCTTGAAATTCTTCTCCTTCCTCCCTTCTGGCTCTGGTTGGTGTTCTGTCCTTTCTGGAGATGGTGAGCCTCTCAGGATAACATGTTCCCTTTTGCTAAATCCCCCTTTGTGCTCCTCTGGGTCAAAACCAGGCCTTGATGTGGGGGCAGGAGTGTCAGCAAACTTTAAAGGTGGCTTAGGACAGCTTAGATATGGGCTCCAAGGGGGTGTGCGTTTGTGTATGGGGTGCCCTTGGGATTCTAAACTGCTCTCTCTCTCTGTGTGTTGTGTGCTTGTGTACAGTTGCGGCGCTGAGGGTTACAGGGAGCATCTGAAGGAACGTTTCAGTTTGCTGAGCTCCATAACAGAAATGTGGCACCGAATCAAGGCAGCCTGAGTCGTTTTCCCCCCAACCCATTTGCACCTTTCTGCAAAATGGAGATGGAGCTGTACTTTGCAGGTATGTCAGGGCAGGTGAAGCACTGCCCCGCAAAGCTCAGCTTGGATTCCTCCTTTCTTACTTACGAGTAGCCCAGAGGATGACTGTGATGCAGAGTTACTGCTCTTCCGGCCATAGGGGGCACTGAGTCCAACTGAGGTGGTCAGTCATGCCGATGTTGTAGACCAGGGTTTCCCAAACCTGGGTCTCCAACTGTTTTTGCACTACAATTCCCATCACCCCTGACCACTGCTCCTACTAGCTTGGGATTATGGGTGTTGTAGTCCAAAAACAGCTGGAGAGTTTGGGAATCACTGTTTTAGACTGTTCTTGTTTGCAATAAAACTGTTCCTCTGTTATGCATCCACTGAACCTGGCTTCTTCTCTCAAATAACCTGGCAGTGGCCCTGGCTGTCCACTTCCTCCTCCTTCATCCCAGTGCTGCCCTTGTAGACCTTACCAGGGAGGAGGTTGATAAGGACAAAATTAGAGTTAGATCACTCCACCCGTCATGGGCTCTGGCTCCACCTGCGGTTGGGCTTCCTGCCTTCCACCTGACCAGTCCCAGTGGACACTAGGCACCCCGGCGGAGGCTCTAGCTGAGGCCGATGTTTGCATTTTGTGAAACTCCGGTGGAGAGAAGCCACTCTCCTTCTCCCTTTAATCCTAAAGCCTTGGCAAGGCAGCTGGCTCAAGGTCTTTTGCTGCCCGAAAAGAAGGAAAATATGGCACCTGCCATTCCACCCCAAGCTGGATTGGCAGATGATTCTTACTTCAATTTTGGACAGGACAACATCCAGCACCACTTCTGAGGGCAGCTGGCTGGCTTGAGAAAATGGATGGCAGAGATTTCAGAAGAAAATGAAGTGGAAACTGCCGATGTTTGGTTATGTCTGGAACAGAGATCAACCCAGTGATTGCGATCCGTTTTCACTGTTGTTGCTGCTTCCAGCCCACAATGAGTCATAACTGATTACATTCTCCCACCCCACATTTGCATTGAAATGAATTGGGTAATGCCAATCTAAATTTTATGCTATTAATTATGTAAGTTATGTGATTTTGCCATAGTGGACAGCGAGATAAATAGCATAGTTCTGGGCGGAAGGTGGCCTGCAGTGGAATGGAAACAGCAATGAATAGGCAGCAGAACAGAATGCCTTCTTGCATCTCGGCTTAGGAGGCGTAGGGCTGACTGCGGTGGAGCATACAGTTCCACCCTCCAACACCTCTCCATCCCCCAGCAGGTGTCACCCAGTGTGGTGTAGTGGTTAAGAGCGGTAGACTCATAATCTGGGGAACCGGGTTCGAGTCTCCGCTCCTCCACATGCAGCTGCTGGGTGACCTTGGGCTAATCACACTTCTCTGAAGTCTCTCAGCCCCACTCACCTCACAGGGTGTCTGTTGTGGGGGAGGAGGGGAAAGGAGATTGTTAGCCGCTTTGAGACTCCTTCGGGTAGTGATAAAGCAGGATATCAAATCCAAACTCTTCTTCTTCAACCGAGGCAGTGAGGCTGCCTCAGTTGGCCCAGTGGCAGGGCCGGTCCTCAGCAACATAGGGACATAGGAAATTGCCTTATGGTCACGCCATTGGGCCATCAAATTCAGTACTGCCTGCACCAACCAGAATAAATTCCATATGCAGAATCAGATGCTGTACCATGAGCTGCAGTTTTTATCTGTTGTGCCCAATCTGCTCCATACTGCTGAATGGGGGGCTAAACCACCTGACGCCTGCGTAGCCAGCTGAATTGATTTGTGGGTGCTGCGCCCATCTTGCCATGAGGCACGGATTGGAAAGTTGTACAATAGGACGTGCAAATTAAGCACGTCGCCCTGGAATTCATGAGATGTGCAATGTGAGCACTTGTCAAACGGAGTCTATCATATAATAGAACTCTCCCTCCCTCCCTCCCTTCCCGCCCCCGTCCCATAATTGCATCCAGGCGAGGTTGAAGTGAAAGTGGGAAGGAAATCCCAAACCTTCCAGCATACAACGCTTCTGTTATGTACTGAGCTGAATCCTAGAATCCAGAATGCAGCAGTCTGATTGGTCTGCAGGAGCCACCCAATCCAGCTCCAGGTGGAAGTGAATCAGCAACCTGATTGGCCTGCAGGAGCAGCCAATCAGGCTGCTGTCAGATGCCAATCTGCAACCTGATTGGCCCACAGGTGCAGCCCTGAAGTAGCCAATCACGCAAGGCCCATTGTGTAAATAATGTATATAAGCAGACGTTTTGGGGGAAAGAGCCATTCTTCTCTTCTTCCTCTATTGCTACTACTAACTGAATAAAGAACATGAAATTCACTCTCGACTCCGAGTATATTTCAGCTTCATATAAACAGGAGCATTGTTTACACATGCTCCCAGTGACATGGAGAGAAGTGGCAGCAGAGTCAGATTCCTAGATATCCAACATAACTACGGACTGCCCAGTAATATGGGGATAATCTAAAACACAACGTATGGGGAATCAGCCCTACTACTTCGCAACAGCATTTCACCCCCAGCATTTCACAGGTAAAAATATAGTCCTAGAACTGGAGGATGTGAGAGCAGGATGCTGAACTAGACAGGTATGAGCCAGCATGGCTATTCTGATACTCTTATACATACACCTTAGGCCTATCTGGCTGAGAGCCGCATCACCACATCAGCAGAAGTTCAAATTTCAGAGGATAGTGGTGGCTTGGTTCACAATTAAGAACCTAAGCCAAGCTTGCTGGATCAGGCCAATGGCCCTTCTAGTCCAGCACCCTCTTCTCACAGTGGCCAACCAGATGCCTGTGGGAAGCCTGCAAGAAAGGCATGAGAGCAGCAGCTCACTGTTTCCGAAGGTATGAATTAGGTATGTTCCCACTAAGATTCAGACTGAGCCAGATTTCTCCCCCATCTCCACAGGAGTGCCATAGCGCTTTCCTGAGTCGTGGTTCTCAGCTAGTGGTATTCGGAGGAAACTGCCTCTGACATTGGTGACAGAACATAGCTATTGGTAGCCTTAGAAATCATAGAACTGTAGAGTTGGAAGGGACCCCAAGGGTCATCTAAGGTAAAAGGTAAAGGATCATTTTGATTTCAGGCCAAGGGAGCCAGCGTTTGTCTACAGACAGCTTTCCGGGTCGTGTGGCCAGCATGACTAAACCACTTCTGGTGCAATGGAACACCATGGTGGAAGCCAGAGCACACGGAAACACTGTTAAACTTCCCACTGTAGTGGTACCTATTTATCTACTTGCACTGGTGTGCTTTTGAACTGCTAGGTTGGCAGAAGCTGGGACAGAGCAACGGGAGCTCACCCCATCACACAGGTTTCACCTTCCGATCAGCCAGCCCAAGAGACTCAGTGATCCAGTGGACTAGGGTCATCTAGTCCAACCCCCTGCAATGCAGAAATCACAGCTGAAGCATCCATGACACATGGGCATCCGACCTCAGCTTTAAAACCTCCAAGGAAGGAGAGTCCACCACCTTCCAAGGGAGGCAGTTCTTCTCTCCTGTTGAACAATTCTTACTGTCAGGAAGTTCTTCCTGGTGTTTAGTTGGAATCTCCTTTCTTGTAACTTGAAGCCATTGGTTCAGGTCCTATCCTTCCAAGCAGCAGAAGACAAGCTTGTTCCATCTTCCATGTGACAGCCCATCAGCTATTTGAAGATGGCTATCATATCTCCTCTCAGTCTCCTCTTCTCCAGGCTAAACATTCCCAACTCCCTCAACCGTTCCTCATCAGGCTTGGTTCCCAGACCCTTGATCCCCTTGGTCGCCCTTCTCTGCACACCTTCCAGCTTGCCAACATCCTTTTTAACCTGTGCTGCCCAGAACTTGACAAAGGACTCCAGATGGAGCCTTATTGCCCTTGACTTTGTCCAATCCCTTTTTAAAGGCACCCAAGCTGGGGACCATCACTACATCTTGTAGGATTGAATTCCATCTATGCGCTCTGTGATGAAGCACTTTCTCTCCACATGAATTCCCTTCCCAAAGCATTTCAGGCCATTGAAGCGAAGACAGCAACAAAGACACCATGCAAGGGACTTAAGCAGAGCCAAGCTTCACCTGGAACTCAGCATCGGAATTATTTTTAATCCCAGTCCTGGAGTTTGGAAAGTAAAATACACAAAGACATCACTCTGCAGGGAGCCACACGATCGCAAACCGACAAACACTTGGGAGCAGGAGGAAGAACCCTGACACATCTTGGTTTAGTTTTAAAAAGAAAATAGCCACCAACTTAAACTATTGCAGAAGAATTAAGATGCAAACGACACACTCTGCAACATTACTTCTTAGGATGCTCTTAAAATGCAACCGTTAGAATTTGCCATGTTAAAAAAACACCGCACTGTACATGAGAAACTAGCATGTCAGGGATTTCTAGCCTATCCTTCTCCCTGACACATTAGCTCTCTACATGCGGGGTTTTGAAGGTGTGTTTTTTTTTAAAAAAAGGTGGGCATTCAAATATGTGATTCCTCCCTATGCGTTCCAAAGTGGCATGCATGATTTTGTTGAACGTGTGGTTTGATTGTTTGTCCTAGGTCTGTGCAGCAGGTGGGCAACTCTTTGCTTTTCCAAATGCTTCCTGTCCTGTCCTATCTACCTTTGCACATCTGATGGCTTTTCTGCCTCCAGGATGCCCAGGGCTGGGCTGGCTTCAGCCACCCCCCCCACCTATGATATTGGGAGCAGAAACACTGCATTGCATGACCACCCAGATGCCTGCGCTGGATTTCCTTTTGCAGCTTCAGCTCTCGAGGACTTTGCCCTCCGGCGTTTCCTATTCTCGGTGAGTGTGGCATGTCCAAGGCATTATTCCGTGAACTCTGCCACTCTACCCAGCCTTTTCACAGATTTACAAGTAATGAAACATGATCAGATTCTGCCAACACAGCACTTCTCCCCTGCTTATGTACCAAGGTTGTCTCTGAGCCCGTTGTTTTATAAGGGGAAGTGCTGCAGACAGGACAGAGTCACTGCAAAGCTCTCCCAAGTTTGGAATGTTCTCTCTCTCTCTCTCTCTCTCTCTCTCTCTCTCCTCTGTCCCACTGCCCTGCAGCCCCACCCTGGTGTGACCAAGAAATGGCCCCCATGCAAGTGGGAGGGGGAAAAAATCACACAAGGTCACCAGGACCAGGTAGCAGGTTTAGCACCCTAAACGCAGTGATGCACCCTATAGCTTTCCCCCATATAAGCAAATGTTTGCCATTCGTTAATACTGGGAAAAGTAAAATGCACCTCTTGGGGATAAAGTTGCAGTGAGAGCAAGGGATGCCCTTACCTAGAATAACATGGTATTAACAGAGGGGAGAAAGAGGTAGGAGAATATTACGTCCCCTAATCTGGACCCTGTTTTTCTGTTGATGCAGCCTAGAATAGCATTAGCTTTTTTCTGTTGCTGCATCACACGGTTGACTCATGTTAAGCTTGTGGTCTACTAAGACCCCTAGATCCTATTCACATGTACCGCTGTCAAGTCAGTCTTGCTTATAATTATTGCCTGGCCTGTAAAACACAACACAACACAACACAAGGTGACCATGAACAAATAGCTCAGACATACGTGGACATTCTATGCCAGAGGTTGTCCGATGCGAGAATATCTTGATTGGATCAGAACTGCTGGTTTTCATTTCTACGTCCATTTGCTGATCCCTCCTCCATCACTGGTTGAACCAGACATGACTGCCATGAAATGTTTAGTCCCCAGCACATTGGAAGACCAGCTACCAATGACAGTGAATTATCAAATAATCTTTGGATCCGGAACAAACAAACAAAATTGTAGTTTAGCTCTCAGTGTCAAGATCTGGCCTCCGCCATGATGTGGAAAACACAAATACTGGGGTCACTCTGGACAAATATGTCGGTTTCTCCCTTCAGCTCAACTCTGCAGCTCAAAAAGCCATTTGAGCATTTTGCTTCAATAAAACAAAATAAGATTCTAAATGCAGTGTGTTCAAAAGAGCAACCATTTATTTAAATCATTGGATTACCGAGTCTACAGCAATGCATTAAACCAAGGAGACGCTGATAATAGGATGAGACTCACATTTCAATATGCATTTGGAGAATTCCTGATATTTTTTCTCCTGGGCTGTTCACTGCAGTGCTAGAAAGATTAATCTATAATTCCTTGGAGATGCCATGATAATGCAGGAAGCCTAGCACAATATCTCCCCATCGCCCTCTCGGGAGAAAAGAGTAGCAGCCGTTTCAGGACTTCTTTGACGAGCAGGTACTGTAACGTATTTTGAAGCCCACTTTAATATATATAAAAAACCTGAATAAGAGTGCCACATGCGTTTGGCTAGTTTTGAATCTCTTCTCCACATAACTTCCCCTCTAATTTTAGCTTCGGGGCAATGCAGAGGGCATTTTGAACTTACACACATGCAAACTGAGTTAATGGAAGCCAAACCATGACATAGGATGGAAATGTAGGTGCCTGGGCTCCTGAAGAAGAGATTTTGGTTTCTCCATATTAGTTACAGCTTGTCGTTTGCCTGGAGCGAGACAAACCATAATCCCAGAAAACATGCCAAGCCAAACCATGACTTTTCATTGGTAGCGCAGCAACAAGAAGAGTGAGGGAAGGTATGCAGGAGCCAATATCTCTTCTCCGGGAACCTATTTTTTCCCAATGAGCCTTGGTTTTGCTTAGTGTAAGGTGTGAATCAGATCATCAGACCCTCCAAGTGTCCCTATTTTCCAGGGACATCTCTGATTTAGAGAAGCCGTCCCAGTTTTTGATTTCATACTGGAATGTTCCACTTTTCTTTAGGGTGTCCCTATTTCCACTGGAGAAATATTGGAGAGTATGGAGTTATCTGACCCCTGAGCCATCTGAAGGCAATCCTGTATAGGGAATTTAAAAAAAAAATGTTTAATGCTTTATTATGTTTTCATATATGTTGGAAGCTGGCCAGAGTGGCTGGGTCAACCGAGTCAGTGTGTGTGGGGTATAAATTGTAAAAGTATCATTGTGGAATGGGGCGTCCCTATTTTCATCAGAGAAATGTCGGAGGGTATGGAGCCATTATAATGAATTGGCATCCCTGAACTGCTTCGTTGCTCAGGACAAAGCAGCAAATGATTTCTGTGGGGACATGACATACATCCTGGAAGCCAGGTGGCCATTTTGAGGGCCAGCTTGACAGAGAGTGCGGCAGCCATATTGGGCCTACCTTCTTCGACCCAAGCCTTGGTCACGCTCTTCGAGTTATCACATCGGGAGCCATTTTGCAAACACAAAAAGCGGTCCCATTAACTCTGGTGTGTGTGTGTGTGTGTGTGTGTGTGTGTGTGTGTGTTATGAAGTTGCCGAGGTCTGGCCTGCGGCAATACGTGTGATTCTCCTCAGGGGCAATGGCACAGCCATTGGCAAAGATTGCTCTTGCGTGTCCCACTCTAAATAAATGCGAGTTTGTCACTGTTAGTTCTGTTTCCCAGAGCCCAGGCAAGTGGGACGTTGTGTGTCTCTCTGTGTTGTTGTTTTTAATCATATGGTTAATTACCATTCCAGCTGCTGTGTGCTGGGGATCCCTGGGGTCAGGCGCTGACAAAGAGCACTTTCCACTCTCCAAGGATGGAGTCCAGATGGCGGCTTGGTTCCAGCAACACATTATAACCTCGTAAGCAGCAGAGCCCTGGAGATAGGCGCAGGAGAGGCCTGGCCCGGCCGGCTGGAGAGCCTCCATTGTGCTCCATGGGGCCCAGAGACTGTCTCGCACGTCCCCACGGCATCCTGTGGGGTTTGCACCACCAGGCCTGGGAGGGGAGAGGCTTAGCGCGAAGCAGGTCTGCTCCTGGAAAAGCTCCGTACTGCGGGAATTAGGGGGACCGCCTGGTCCCGAGGAACTTGAGATTAGAGCCGTGCAGAAAAGTAGAGAGCGAGAGAAAATGATTAAGAAGGAAACATTAATTAATCCTCTTTGCTGGTGACTGAGTCCTTTGGTGGGAGCTGCCTGACTCACAGCCAAGCAACAGATCACAAAGCGTTCTTAGGACTCCGCTTGCTGATTGCAGTAGCTTAATCCCCATTGATTTCCGCAAGCGCTTGCTAGGAGGGAGCCAGAATCCAAGGTCACTGTAGGAAGAACCCCATCTTCCACGTCCTAGAAGGCTGGGGGAGGAAAGGCAGGTGGGACAGCCACTCCGTGCTACAGGCTGTGAAGGTTGAGAAGTTCAGGCACACTGAGCTGGCCTTTTGCACTTGGCGTATGGAGGGCGAAGCTATCAAAGAAGGTAAAGTGGGGCTACCTTTGAAGGTGACCCAGAAACTACAACTAATCCAGAATGCGGCAGCCAGACTGGTGATTGGGAGTGGCCGCCAAGACCATATAACACCGGCCCTGAAAGACCTACATTGGCTCCCAGTAAGTTTCCGAGCACAATTCAAAGGGTTGGTGCTGACCTTGAAAGCCCTAAACGGCCCTGTATCCTTGAAGAAGCATCTCCACCCCCACCGTCCAGCTCAGACACTGAGGGCCAGCTCCAGGGCCCTTCTGGCGGTCAGGGCCGGTGCGTCCATTTAGGCGAACTAGGCAGTCGCCTAGAGCGCATAAATGGAGGGGGCGCTGGCCAGCCTGCCCCGCAAAACCCCCGCGCCACCGCTGCCCTCCCACAGCGTGCGCTCGCGCTCCTCCTGCCTATGGAGGGGACGCTGTGAGCTCCTCAGTGGCTGCAATGAGTGAGCAGTGGCGGTGGTGGTGGTAGCACTCGTAGTTGAAGCCTTCAGCTATGGGCGCTGCAGCTGCCGCCGCTGCTCACTCACTGCAGCCGCCGCTGAGGAGTTCACAGCCTGCGCAAGCCAAAAGCAGAGCTCAGCGCCCTCCCGCCTAGGGAGGGAACGCTGTGAGCTCCTCAGCGGATGCAATGAGCAAGCGGTGGCGGTGGCAGCGCCCGTAGCTGAAGCCTTCAGCTATGGGCGCTGCTGCTGCCGCCACCGCTGACGAACTCACAGCGTCCCCTCCATAGGCGGGAGGGCGCTGAGCTCTGCTTTTGGCTTGCGCTCCTCCCGCCTATGGGGGGGAAGCAGCGGCTTTGTGCATGAGGCATGACGCAAGCGTCATGACGCATGTGCCGGGAGCGCCAGAAGGTGATTTTGCCTAGGGCGCAAAAGCCCTAGCACCGGCCCTTCTGGCGGTTCCCTCCCTGTGAGAAGCGAAGCTACAGGGAACCAGACAGAGGGCCTTCTCGGTAGTGGTGCCCACCCTGTAGAATGCCCTCCCATCAGATGTCAAGGAAATAAACAACTACCTGACTTTTAGAAGACACCTGAAAGCAGCCCTGTTTAGGGAAGTTTTTAATTTTTGATCTTTTATTGTGTTTTTAATGTTCTTTTCGGAGCCGCCCAGAGTGGCTGGGGTATAAATAAATAATTATAATTTTAATTATAAAGCTATCAAGGACCACCAGATAAGATGGCCCTCCACTGTGTTACACAGTATGCCTCTGAATTCCAGCTGCTGGGAATCACAACGGAAGACAGGGCTGCCGCACTCAGGCAACTGGTTGGCCCCTTTCCTTAAATATGCCAAATGTTAGATAAATTCCAACATTTAGAGAAATTCTATCATTCACTAAATTTAAGAATTTAGTAGGGTCTGCCTCCCCACACCACCAACTCATAACCCTATATCTACGTGGTTGCCACCTAGTGGCCAAAGGCAGGCTTTCTTTTGAGAAACAGCCAGAAATGTGCACGCAGGAGGTCTTTGCTCTCGGGAGCGTTTGCTAGAGATGGATGCTGGACAAAACACTGTGTAACAGAAACCAAGAAATAAAAACCAGTTATTCTTCATCTTGCTGATGTAGGCTGCATATACTATAGCACAGGCATCCCCAAACTTTGGCCCTCCAGATGTTTTGGACTACAATTCCCATCATCCCTGACCACTGGTCCTCTTAGCTAGGGATCATGGGAGTTGTAGGCCAGAACATCTGGAGGGCCACAGTTTGGAGATGCCTGCTGTAGCACCTACCCTGCCGAACTCCCTCCCACTGCATATCAGACAGGCAACTTCTCTATTATCTTTCTGGCGCCTGCTGAAGATGTTCCTCTTTCCACAGGCCTTATCCCATTTGGCAGCTCTCTTGGATCTGAAACGGTTTCATGTATGGGATGTTGTTGTTTTTATGGTTGTACTTGTTTTTTGTTATAAAATAAAACTTTCACGTATTTGCAATTTTAAAATGTGTTTTAAAAAAAATATATGCTACTGGCTTGTATATAAGTTACGTAAATTGTTTCGGGATGCATCCCGGGAAGTGAACAGGAGGAGGATTCCTACTGTTTGGAAGAAATTAGGTTACAACTTGGAACGGCGCTTTTGGATGTTGATGTTGCTCTCTTCCCCCTTGAGAGGGAGGGCTACATCAGTCTTGGCAACGAACAACCACACTCATCTGTTGCTGATCATCGGTTGAGATCACCAAAGGACCCATTCCACATACGCCCTGCCCAGAGAGACTTGGGATGTCCCGCTTTCAACCCTAGACGTTGCCAACCTTTCCTCTTTCCATAAGGGCGCCGGCAACTCTTGAGTGTATAACCGCCGTCTTAGGGGGAGCCCTTAATTATTTATCTGCCCAAGACAATGAACAACAATAAAAATCTGCAACAGAAAAGCACCAATCCACATAATGCAATAAAAAATGGTATTTGCAGTGCATAGGGGAATGGCTATAACTCAATGGTAGAGTTTCTGCTTTGTGTGGAGATACTCCCAGATTCGATCCCTGGCCAGCATCTACGGGTAGCGCTAGGAATGTTGCAGGGTATTTAAAGTGCAGTCAAACCAACAATTTTCTAGATAGGCACATGATAGAAGCTGAAGCTCATGGAGTTTTCCTGTAAGTTTGTTAGAGAGGACTGTGAGAGACACCTCCACTGTGCCCTGACAGGGGGAGGTAGTAGCTACTCTATATATTCTGCCTGCCTGGGCACACACCCTTCCCCTTTCCATCTTGTAAGGGGAAGGCTTATAGGGAACAGCCCCCCTCATCAGGAGCAGCCCATCTCCCAGCAGTAATGAAAGCGAAGGGTCGGAAGGGGAAGGTCAGGAGACGCAGAGGGAGTGCCAGAGCTCTGGCAAAATCCAAGAGCCACTGCTCCTCATGCAGGAAGAGAGGGAGGAGGAAAGAGAGGATGGGACTCAGACGGGCCACAGACCTTTCCCACCGACGCCGGAATTAAGGAGGAGGAGAAGGGGGAGGAGATTTGCAGTCCCGCGACTCTTATGTTGGTCCAGATCACGAAAGGGGGCAGTGCCGGATTCTGATTCGGACTGATGAGACATGACACCAGCAGCTCACTTCACTGTAAATAATGTGCACTAATAAAAAATTCTGAAAGACAAGCATGTGGAGGGTTGTTACTCAAGAGTAGTCGCAACAACCCTGACACATCTCTTCCTGCTCTTCCCGAAAGATGTAAGACATCTGCTTAGTCTGGTCTCCAAGCTCAGACGCCATTTTTAAGCTAGACTTAAGTATGTCTTTGGAACCAAATTGCCATTTTAAGCCTGCCTGAGCAAAGCTGCTCTGTCTGTTACTCTTCAACAACCATCCTGAGTGTGTGAATGTTATTTTTACCTTTTACAAGACTGTTTGGGCGATTATTGTAAAGAGGGAGATACCAGGAGAATCCAGTCTGCCTTAAAGCATCCTGGATTATTTAAACCAAAAGGCTAAAACTCGCCTTTCTCACCTTCCCTTTTAATATGAATACTGTATTATTAATATTAAATTATTATTTATACCCCGCTCATCTGGGTGGGTTTTCCCAGCCACTCTGGGCGGCTCCCAACAGAATATTAAAAACACGATAAAACATCAAACATTAAAAATTTCCCTAAACAGGGCTACCTTCAGGTGTCTTCCAAAAGTCAGATAGTTGTTTATTTCCTTGACATCTGATGGGAGGGCGTTCTACAGGGCGGGTGCCACTACCAAGAAGGCCCTGTGCCTGGTTCCCTGTAGCTTCACTTCACACAGCGAGGGAACCACCGGAAGGCCCTCGGAGCTGGACCTCAGTGTCTGGGCTGAACGATGGGGGTGGAGACACTGCTTCAGAGGAATGGAGGATGAGCCTATCAATGGCCAGTTGCCATGACAGAGGCCATAATCTGCCTCCACAGTTAGAGGCAGCAAGGCTTCTGAAGACCAGTCACCGGAAACCAAATATGTTCATGTGCTCAGGTTCTGCTTGTTGGTTTCCTACAGGCATCCATTTGGCCACTGTGAGAACAGGATGCTGGACTAAATGGGCCATTCATCTTTTCACATGGCCACTCTACAAGTTAACCATATCCTGAGCATGAATTTACGGCGACTTTCCTCTTTCACTTTATTTAGCAAAAATGTATGTACTACTTAATAAATAAATATAATAAAATATCTCAGTAGTTTACCTAATAGTATAAAATATCTGGTAAAAAGAAACCAGCAATAAAACAGTAGACATAAGAAAGTTATCAAAAGAGAGATGAAATCAAGAGTTACAACAATTGTTTATTATAAATAATAAAATTACACATTCTGGGCAGCCTTGCCTAAACAAAAGGGTTTCTAGCAGAGGCTGGGAATATTAGGCGTCTGCCTAGGATCAGTAAGAAAGGGATTTCAGAAAATAGGTCCTGCCACACCGAAGGATCGATTCCTTGCAAGTGCGGAATGAAATTTTGTGGTGCTTATAGCAGTGCCAGTTTTGCAGACTGACGTGGTTGAGTTTGGCAGCTACGGGGTAAGGCGATCCTTCAAGTAAACTGGCCCAAAGTTTGCATATGGCTCTGTGGTGGGACTCTCATGAATTCATTTCGCCCTCCCTTCCCTGCTCTTATACGAACACATCTTAGTTTGGCATTTACTGAATTTATATCCTGCCCTTCCTCCCAATGAAGCCCAGGGTGGCAAACAACAGGCCATAAAACATCTTCAAAACATCTTTAAAGCAATTCCAATGCAGAGGCAACCTGGGAAAAGAGCTTGACTTAAATGCCTTCACTTGCTGAAAGCGGAAAGTCTTTTGTACATGTTGAAAAGTCAGAGAGATGGTGCCTGTTAAATATTCAAAGTGATAGGCATTCCAGAGGGTAGATTCCACAACACTAAAGGTCCAATTCTATATTGTTCAGAACAGATTTAATGGTAAAATGATAGGATTTGCTTTTCTCACCAGAATGTGTTTGTGTGTGTGTTTGTGTGAAGCATTTGGTTGGCAGCCATAGGGTTATGAAGATATGCTGTGGACATTTGGAAGGAAGCAGAAAGCAGGATCCAGCCTACACGCAGTTTCTTTGCAGGAACTGGCTCCAACTTCCCAGACGGAGTTCTCCACACGAAACTTCATCAGATAGTTTGGAACAACAGGGTGCTAACTAGTTGGGAGGGTGAAATATACATTCAGCTCAGTACATAACAGAGGGACATGTTCCAGGTCTCCTTAAGTTCCACCTCCCTTAAGTGCAGGACCCTCTCTGATATTTGGGCCTGCCTCCTGACCCACCCTTGGCTCCTGATCTCTCCTCTGCGTACTGGCCTTGACGCAGCTCCCACCTGGGTCCATCTACAGGCGGATGTGCCCCAGGGGCTGGTCTTCTGTGCCAGGACTCCCCCCCATCTCCAAATCATGGCTTCTGACCCAGCATCCTGTCTCCAGTGCATCTGCTTCCCATTAGGCTCTGCGTATATACAGGCCAGAGAGAGAGGCTGGGAAGCGATTTCTGCTCTGGCAACGATGGCCTCCTCAGAAGAGAGTCTGAACTTCATACTGGAAGCAGATATTGAACGATGGCAAAGGTCCAGGGTGTGTGTGTGTGTGTGTGTGTGTGTGTGTGTGTGTGTGTGTGTGGAATCCAGTTGAGCAAATGGAGATATTGAGAGGGTAGCACTGCCCTCTGAGGCAGGAATGAGGAACAGCTGGTGCTGGGCTAGAACCTCCATGAAATTTGGCCATACCGTATGGGGCTTATGGGAACTGGAGTCAAACAACATTGGGAGGGCCACAGGTTCACCACCCCAGCTCTGGAGGGCTCCCTAGATGATACCCAATGATGTCTGGTGGATGCACATTCCAGGGGAAGGTAGGCGGTTGCAGGTAAGCTGCCTCGAAGGTGGTGCTTCTCAAGATACCGGATGTGGTAGACCAACAATGTGGTAGACCAACACACACGTACACCCCAATATATATTTGGTCACTGAAGTGTTCCCACCACAATGTTGACTGGCATTCTTAGGAACCAAAGGGCAGCGTCATGAGCCCAGCAAGACAAGGTGTCCTACATTTGAACATGAGCGATGGGAGTACCCCATATAGAGATGTGGAAGTTAAGGCTTTTGTTCTTGCCTGAGCCAGTTAAATGCCAGGTGGAAACTATGCCTGGGAAATGGATCAGGTGCTTGATGGGCATTGACTTAGATTGGTCATTGTACTTTTCAGTCACATGAGGACAATTAGTTTCCTTTCAGTGCCCAGGTACACTTCCTCTGCTGTACTTGCAAAGAGAAAACGCTCATTGCCCAGCTCCCTGTAGAGCAAATGTGAAGGAGTTCGAGGGCATGCACAGAGTGCTTTTGTCACAATGGCCATCCTTGAGTCATCACAGTGCTGGCTTTTTGGGGAATGACAAAACACACGAAGCTTCTTTATACTGAGCTGATCCCTCTCGGTCAGCATTGTTGATTGCCCTGACTCCAAACTTTCAGGTCAGGGATATTCCTAGCATTCCCTGCAGATATTGGGGACTGAACCTGAGACCTTCTGCATGCAAGGCGGATTGTTAACCGCTATGCTATGGAGAGGTGGGAGTTCTCCCCTGGAATCGGAGGTGGTTAACAATGCGACCCCCTCTCTTACCTCCAACCGAAGGCAACAGATTCATGCTCCTTCCTCAGCGTTGGAGGTAGCGGCCAGCCCCCAGATCATACAACCCACACCTTGGCCTTGGGGGCGACTGTGAGGAAGCGATGACCTTCCCCGCAGAAGTTCCTTCCCACAAGCAACTGGCACAGGAGCTGCTCAAACCTTCTGCACAGTCAATGCCACTGTCCGGACAGCAGGAGGAGAACAATGAAGGGATTTATTAGGCCCCGGTAGAGCTGGCGGGGAGGGCGGCTGGAGAACCGGAGGCCTTGGCGAGTCCATAAATCTCCACATTTTTTCCCACTGACTCCGACCGTCTCCTGTGGCATCAATAAATTCTGATGACAGCTCTTAACATGCTACAGTGCTTCTCTCATGCAGCACATTCATTTATTAAAGGAATCAAAGGGACCCGGGTGACAGCCTCATGTCACCCCACTGCACTGCATTGATTACGGCCTGCCCCCCCTGCAGCCCCCAAGCGCCTCCAGGTTTTTCGGGAAGCTGTGCCCCAGGGCAACTTTCTCCCTCCATGGGCCACAAGGGCACACAACGGGACAGGATCTCTGCTGGGTTGATTTACTTCAGATATCTTGAGCGGAGTTGGCTGCCTCTGGAGCCTGCAGGAGCTCTCTCAGCAAACTACCGGCCAAAGCTGTGAATTTGCAGGGAGAATTTTGAGCATCTAAAGATTTCTTAGACACATCTAGGCCATCCTTGCAACAGAGGCAGCTAAACATGCTTTGTCAATCACCCTTGGTCAACTTTCTGTTGGTGTGTGCGGCAAAATATGGGTGCAGCCGCCCCAAAGTGACATCCCTACATCTTTCTCTGTTCAAGAAGGCAGTTGCTATCTGAAAAATGAAACTGGGGCGTCAGGTCATGCAGCTCTCGGTTTAAGCACTGTCTTCCTCATGCTGAGTTGAGTTTGAAGTAAAAGTGGGGGGAAGAATCACAGAGCCTTTAATGCAGACCCTCCAAGTGTCCCTATTTTCCAGGGACAGTCCCAGATTTACAGAAGCTGTCCCGGTTTCTGATTTGATCCTGGAATGTCCTGCTTTTCCTTAGGATGTCCCTATTTTCGTCAGAGAAATGCTGGAGGGTGTGGAGTTATGCAACCCTCGAGCCAAGGAGATCAGTAACGATACAACCCTGAGAAGACTTCTGCATAGGGAACTTCCCTGCATAGGGAAGTTTGTTTAAAAAAACATTATCATATGTTGGAAGCTGCCCAGAGTGGCTGGGGCAACCTGGTCAAATGGGTGGGGCATAATAATAATAATAATAATAATAATAATAATAATAATAATAATAATAGAAATCGGATGTCCCTATTCTCATCTGAGAAATGTTGGAGGGTATGGTGTAATATCCTGAGCCTCAGTGGTCTCCCTGAATGCTGCTAGTTAGGGCAGCTGCATTCTCACGATTTACAGGAAAAGTTGCACATACAGGTTTCTTCGTCTTGCAAACAGGAAGGGAAACTTGGGGAAACTTATGGGATGTGAAACACAAGAGCAGTCAAGTACAACATCCCTAGGGTGGACATAAAAGGGGATGTCTGGACCAGCCAGTCGGAACTTCCTGTTTCTCCTAGGCTGGGACAGACTTCCTCTGCATGCGACTAGAAGTGGGCATGACCTCACCTGCCCAGGTAACAAAAGAGCAGGACTGGTCAGGCATCTCTCTCTCTCTCTCTCTCTCTCTCTCACACACACACACACACACACCACATTCATTGATGAAGCAACATCTGCTTAGCCTAAGATGCCAAGAGAGGGCAAAGGGGCTGTCTCTTATGGGATAGTTTCCAGGTGTATATTACTTTTGTAACTTAAAGTCTGCTTTCTGGGATTCAATTGTGAACAGAATGTGTGAGTAAACTCTTTATAAACTTTTATAGAAGACTGTGTCCTGTCCATCTTTTTATGAGGGACTGAAGGGGAAATTGCCAACGAAACTTATTTTAGAGGTTTTAGTGAGCCTGAGCAAACGCATCCGCTGTGCAAGTTTAAAAAGGGGAATGGTACTCTGCTAAATTGTAGAACTTGTTAACACAAGTTGGAAAGGACATAATCAAACAATATATCCTCTCCTGCATCCCTGAACATTCCCACAAAACTGAGTGTGAGCAGCCTGACACCACCTTACCATCTCAAACAAGATTTCCCAGCGATTGCAGGTGGCGTTCCAGTGCTTGGAGGGTGCCTTGACCCCTCCCCATAATTAAATGACACAGACTCCACCGTGCAAAAAGAAAGAGTATAAATTACACACGTTACACGGGATTTCTAAAAGCTGCAAAACAAAGTTTCTTGGCATGGAATCCAAAGTTGCCTGGGCGCAGGATTATTTTTTCCTCTTTTTTTTTCTTTTAAATATATCTTTCTTAGCAGGGTGGTGTCCCTACAGAGCCCCGATCACTTCCCACACAAAAAGCCTCACCTCTGCAAATTTATCACGCTTCCGGCCTCCATCTGTTTAGTTACAGTACAAATCACAGCAGGGACAGGAGACCCCCCCCCTCCCCCCTGTCCCTGGGGCCATATATTGCCACCTCCCTGGGTCTGCAGGAATTGCCCTTTGAAAAGATCTGGCAAGACCGAAGGGAGAGTTTATGGCTCCTGATGGCTCCATGGCAACAGTGGGACTTGACTGGCAGGCACTGGGCTTGGCATTCCAGCAGGCAGGCAAAGCCTCTGAAAGAGGGCTAAAGTGGGGTGGCGTGGGGTAGAAGCTTGGAAAGGAGCAACCTTCCTCTGCCTGCAGGTCCCTTTGAGGCTACAGAGGCAGCTTGGCAGAACTGGCACCTAGCCTGGCACTTCCCAGCTGGCATGAGGTCTTCTCCGGCCTGGCTCACCCAAGCTTCCCAGATGCTGCATGGTCTGCAAGCCACGGTCGAGGGAGGCTGCCCGCTGCCCTGCCATATGCTGGTGCTGCTGCGAGATCCCTGCCAAATCCGTCCCCGAGGCTGGCTGGGACCCAAGCCTGTAAATCAAAGCCATCCTTGGCCTCCAGCCCTGGGGTTCAGGGAGAGGGGGTGTGGTAGCAGCGCTGGCGAGCGCCAAGCTTCCCAGGAAAACAGGTCTGTCTGAGATGCTGGCTCCCAGCCCTGGGCTCCTCGTCTGAGCGCTGGTCCGTTCAGCCGTCTGCAGGGCTGGTTTGCAAAAGATGCCGGCACAACACTTTGGAGAAGCAGAGCTGGGGCCTGGGTCATCTGCTGGTGGGAACAGCCTGAAAATGGGAGCCGAAGGTGACGGGGCTTTCAGGATTAGATCCTTAAAGTGTCCCTATTTCCCAGGGACAATCCTGGATGTACAGAAGCCGCCCCGCTTTCTGATTTGATCCCAGAGCATTCCGTTTTTCCTTAGGATGTCCCCATTTTCATCAGAGAAATGTTGGAGGGTATGAAGTTGTGCAACCCCCCAAGCCAAGGAGATAAGTAACTATGCAACCTTTAGAAGACATCTGAAGGTAGCCATGTAAAGGGATGGTTAATAATAATAATAATAATAATAATAATAATAATAATAATAATAATGTTTTTTATACATGTTGGAAGCCACTCAGCCACTTGGGGCTACCCAGTCAGATGGGAGGGGTATAAATAATAAAATTATAATTCATATGGAATTGGACACCCCTATTTTCATCGGAGAAATGTTGGAGATGCAACGGGGGGAACAGCAGCTTGCTCACCACAATGGCCCTGATGTCACTACTAGTTTCTCTCTCTTCCTTGCTGCTTTGCACATTATCAAGCCGGATCAGCCATTCTCCAGGTCCCAGCAGTCCAATGTGTCACTTGGCCTTGTCTGATTGCCTTCCATTACGGGGTATCTGAGGAGCTGCTTCAGCTCTCATCCAAGCTCAAGGTACACTTAATCCAAGGATGGGCTACTTACGGCCCTGCAGAGGTTCTCAGACTCCCATCAGCCCTGGGTAGCAGGACCAATGGCCAGGGATGATGGGAGTTGTAGGTAGGTAATGTCTGGGGAGCTTCCTTGATCAAGCTTGGGGATAGCCAATGCAGTGCCCTCCAGGTGTTTGGAAACATACCTCCCATTGCTCCTGACTCTTCACCATGCTGGATGGACCTGATTAATAGACTCTCTACCTGGCAGGGGTTTTGAACATTGACTTATCCATGTGCTTTGCTTATTTCCTTCCTTCCTTCCTTCCTTCCTTCCTTCCTTCCTTCCTTCCTTCCTTCCTTCCTTCCTTCCTTCCTTCCTTCCTTCCTTCCTTCCTCTTTGCATTTAGAGAATGCCCCGCGAAGGTTGGGATAGGGCAGGAGTCAGCAAACTTTTTCAGCAGGGGGCCGGTCCACTGTCCCTCAGACCTTGTGGGGGGCCGGACTATATTTTGAAAACAAAACAAAACAAAACAAAACAACAAATTCCTATGCCCCACAAATAACCCAGAGATGCGTTTTAAATAAAAGGACACATTCTACTCATGTAAAAACACGCTGATTCCCGGACCATCCGTGGGCTGGATTGAGAAGGCGATTGGATCTGGCCCCTGGGCCTTAGTTTGCCTACCCATGGGATAGGGTGTGTTGCTTCAGTTGCCATTTTTCAGCTTGCCTTGGCTCGCAGAAGTTAAATCTCCGACGACAGGAACATCAGGGCTTGCCTTGCCCGTCGCATCAGACTGTCTGCCTCGTGGAAGGTGTCTTCCCCAGTCCTAACTGCACATGTCTGGGACTGAGTTGGGGATTTCCTGCAGGCAAAGCCGTACAGTTCCATGGATTAAAAACAATTCTTGTACGCTACTTGAAAACTGTAAACTGCCTTGAGTGCCTTGGCAGAAAGGAGGTATATAAATGCAACAAACAAACAAACAAATCCCGTATATACAAACAAGCAAAAAACAAATGTATACACACAAACACGCCACTTAAGAAACAATTTCATATGTAAAAGCAGTTTGATGTCCAATGAAGATACAGATTAGGGTGAAGACAACATCCACATTTGAAAAACTTTTTGAAAGAGGAAGGTGCTTGGAGAGTAACAGATTTTGCCAGCCCTTAAGGGAGCCAAGAGACCTATGCTTTGAGCCTGGAAGGACAAACACCATCTATTATGCAATGATCAGAGGACCTCACTGTCATTGCTACCTTAAAAGGTCTTTTGTATAAATGTCAATTTTGTTTGGATATCAAAATCTTTGGATGGCACATATTGACTTGTGTGTTTAAACAGAGCTGGTTGCATTGATGGTCATTGTGATCTGGTGTTTCCTTTTTCTTCTGTCTCCCCATTTCTACTTTTACGGTCACTGCGTTGGATATTCTCATGGGGGGTAGGGAGTCCTCAGATGTTTTCTTTCCAGAGAAATTTGGCGCAGCCTTGCCCTAGAGTGTATCAAATGCTCCCCTGCAACATCTGCACATTTTAGGGCATGGCTGGGAAAAACCTCCCAAATATGGCCCTCCAGGGTCCTCTGTTTGGACCTCAGGAGCTTCCCCAAGCCACACCTGCTCCTCAGTTCCATTCCACTCACCTGAGTGCTTGCACCTGGCTGGAATTTGTCTGCAAATTGTGAAGAAGCCACTTGCCTGCATCGAAGAAGGATGGAGGGGTGTGTGGCCCCTGGAAGCTTGATTATGAAACAATGTGGCCCTCAGGTTGTTGTAGCGGGAAGTGAGGAGGAGAAAAATAGCTATAGCTGTTTCCTGGAGATTATTTGCTATTTTTTTATCCCTCCCCAATAAACTTTCAGGTAAACTCAGTATTCCCCAGAAACAGTCTGCAAACCGCTGAACTCGTTCACAAGGTAGGATTGCTGGCTAAATAAGGAAATAATGATGTGGTTGTTTTGCTTCCAGGCATTTAAAAACAAATCCTGCACACCACTGAATAGGCAGATTGTGTGCTGTGCTCCTGGACCTGTCGGAAACAACTGCATTCCCCCCCAAGAAATGTGGGGCTCTGCTGAAAACCACACTACTGGGATCTTCTGCCTTGCTCCAATGTTGTACCATAGCTCAGTGGCGGAGCATCTGCTTTGCATGCAGAAGGTCTCGGGTTCAATACCTGGCACCTCTAGGTAGAGACAGGAAAGACTCTATGCCAGGCATCCCCAAACTGCGGCCCTCCAGATGTTTTAGCCTACAACTCCCATGATCCCTAGCTAACAGGACCAGTGGTCAGGGAAGATGGGAATTGTAGTCCAAAACATCTGGAGGGCCGAAGTTTGGGGATGCCTGCTCTATGCCCAAAATCCTGGAGAGCTGCTGCCAGTCAGTGTAGACAACACTGGTCTGGATAGACTAATGGCTTGACTCGGTATAAGACAGCTTCCTATGGGCTCTTTCCCCAGTCCCATACAGCTACCAGAATTGTGTATGTCCAGAATCAATCATTCTAGTCCTCAGTGATGCAGATGCAGATTCACCAGGTTTAAAAAACACTGAGTGTGCAAAGCTTTTTTGCATAAGGCTCCTCAACCTGGGAAGGGAGCCCATCTAGGAGAAGAAAAACTCTGATCCTAAACCTCCACTGCCTTGCAGGATATCTTCGGGAGTAGAAAGGACTCAGGAGCAAGGCTTACGCAAATCCAGAGTGGAGTCCCTAAATTGGTTGACTGGCACTTTGTTTGCCTCCTTCCGGCAACTCCTGCAGCCAAGTTGGCACCAAACATGTTGCTCTGCTTTCTTTTGGACCCCATCAGCGAGGGCAGCCCAGGACCTCCAGACACACTGCCCAGGCTTGTGCCCCAGGGAGGGCACTTCGGTGCTGCTAATGCAGTGTTTTGACTTCACCCCCAGAGGTGCACTCCATTGTCTCTCGAGACAGACAGATGCCAGCAGCAGCAACAAGGACAAACATGGAAGGGAGGCCAATATTATTAGCGCAGATGAGGAGCTGAGGCTGCCCAGCAAATATACACCTGGGTCTGGCAAGATGTGAGCCAGGGAAGTGGAGAGGCAATAAGGATATGCCTACTGATAGGGAAAGAAGGTGAGCTGGAGCAGGGACCATCTTTCGTAGGGATGAGGACCGCCATATATTGCTGGACTCCCCAGCCAACCAGGTGTCCTTTCCACCTTCTTCTTTCAGAACTGTAGGCAAGGACAGACCCAATTTCTGGAATGCTGTGTCCAGTTCTGGGCTACCCAATTTAAGAAGGATGTTGATCAGCTGGAACATGGGCAGATGAAGGCAAACAAGATGACCAAGGGTCTGGAAACCCAGCCTTATGAGGAACGGTTGAAGGAGCTGGGTATGTTTAGCCTGGAAAAGATGAGACCCAGAGGAGATATGACAGCCACCTTCAAATATCTGAAGCACTGTCCCATGGAAGATGGAGCAAGCTTTTTTTTCATCTAGTCCAGAGGGTAGGACTCGAACCAATGGCTTCAAGTTACAAGAAAGATTCCAACTAAACATTGAGAAGAACTTTCCGACAGTACAAACTGTTTGACAGTGGAACGGTCTCCCTTGGGAGGTGGTGGATTCTCCTTCCTTGGATGTTTTGAAGCAGAGGTTGGATGGCCATCTGTCATGGATGCTTTAGCTGAGATTCCTGCACTGCAGGGGGTTGGACTAGATAAGCCTTGGGATCCCTTCCAACTCTACAATTCTGTGATTCTATGATTCTGTACAGCTTCTTGAGATCATTTGGCTCTATAAGCTGCCTTCAGTCTTAGGCAGGCATCCCCAAACTCCAGCCCTCCAGATGTTTTGGACTACAATTCCCATCATCCCTGATCACTGGTCCTGTTAGCTAGGGATCATGGGAGTTGTAGGCTAAAACATCTGGAGGGCCGCAGTTTGCGGATGCCTGGTCTTAGGACTCTTTCCCCATGCCAAACTTAAAAGCAAGCCTTGATCCTTTCTTGGGCTACCTGGCCCACAGGTGAATGCCATCAACAAGGGCTATCTAATGTCCTACACAATGCACAGATGCTTTGCAGCTGCATCACTGGTGTATCTTTTGTGGGGGGGGGGATTTAAGCTCTGGGCATGAGAATGCCCTTTGTGTCAAAGTCCAAGAAGGAAGTTGTTTCCCTTCACTAACCCAGGAGCCTGTAGATGGCAGTCTAAGCTTGCAGAAGATTTCTGGCTTCTCCCACACCCCACCAGCAAAAGCTGGACTTTTCTTGTAGCAAGATAGAGAAAAACACACATTCCATGACTTATGGGATGGGCAGTGGGGAGGGGGGCGGGTTGGCTTCCAACAGATGAGGAAATGGGGTCACTATTTCTCTTTCTTGTCCCACTCCTAGCACTCACTTGCCAGCTCCCACCAACCCATATTTGCACCAACATGCCACAGGCATTATTGATTACATATTTACTGGTTCGAACCTCCCTTTCTTCCTAGGTGCTCAAGGTAGCTCGCATGGTGTCCTCTGCCTCCCCACAGTGATTCGTTTTGTCCTTACAACAAGCCCGTGAGGTAGGCCAGGTTGAGAGATGGCGACTGGCCCAAGGTCACCCTGCGAGCTTCAGGGTTATGTGAGGATTTGAACCCAGGCCTTCCAAGTCCTAGACTGACACAGGAATATAAGGAGAGTCCTGGTGGATCAGGCCAGTGGTCCATGTAGCCCAGCATCCCGTTCTCACATGCACGCCTGGGGGGGGGGGGACCTGCAAGCAGAAATCAAACACGACAGCAGTCTCCCACCCCGCAGTTTCCAGCAACGGGGATTCAGAAGCATTTCTGTCTCTGATCATGGAGCCATTATGGCTAATAGCCATTGGCATGCTAACCACTGTACCACACTGCCTTGCACACCCCACCACAATAGCCCACACTCAAAATTACATGTTCAAGCAGACATGAAGCAGAGGACTGAATTCGAACCTCGGCAGCCGCTGAGTTGGGTGCCCAACGGGGCAGGAGGAACAGGCAGATATCTGTGCTCCTTCCAAAACAAACCAGAGGCCTCTGGCAGGAGAGGAAGGATCTTAGCAAATTCCCTGGGCATCTTCCACCACGGTGGGGCGCAGAAGAAATACCCCCACCCTATTTCTGGCCAAGGAACCAGGCAGGTCATTTCACCAGAATTTCTCCACGGGGAGGACAAATCCTTCTTCTTCTGTTTCCCAAGGGTGAAGAAATGGCAGGATCAGCGCAGCTGATTTAATTTAATTTATTTACTGCTGCAAAAATGTCTGCAGCAGAACCAACTGATATCGGCAGACTTGCCCCCTATTTAAACCCTACACAGTGCCCCCCCCCAGCCTAATCTCATTCCAGGGTGTTGGGCAGGAGAAAGAGAGAGAAAAAGAAAAGGGGAAAAAAAACCTCAGAAAGACATTTTCCTTAGAGTTTCAGCTCAGCTTTGATGCAGGCTGAACTGCCCCAACTAATCCCAATGTACATTAATACAGTATACCAAATTTGCATCTAATTCTTCCTCCAAGAAGCACCACGTAGCTCTCCCACTTTAGCCCTGCCGAGGTAGGTAAGCGATGGATAGACTGAGTCATAGGATCATTGAGCTGTAGAGTTGGAAGGTACCCCCAAGGGTCATCTAGTCCAACCCCGCTTTGCAATGCAGGAAATACAGCTAAAGAATCCCTGACAGGTGGCCATCCAACCTCTGCTTGATTATTGCATTCGTACCCCACTTTTCCTCCAAGGAGCTGAATGTGGCGTAAATGGCCCTCACTCTCTTCGCTGCATCCTCCCTGCAGCCCTGCGAGGTAGGTCAGTGACTGGCCCAAGGTCGCCCAGCGATCTTCTTGCTCGAGTGGAGATATGAACCCTGGTCCCAGTTTGCACTCTACCCACTACACCACACTGGTAAAGGGGAGAGAGAATGATAATGGCTGGCCACTATCAGAAAGTATAACCCAAGGATTTGAACTCAGATCTTTCCAGCACTGTAGCTGCTGTGCCATACTGACTGTCTTCCTAGCCTTTCCCAACAGGTGGCGCTATACCCTGTAACCCTTTTCTGCCAAGCATAACAATCTGAGTCACAAGTACCTTCTGCCAGTCTTGCCAAGGCCACCTTCAAAGGTTAGTTCAAGAACATGACTTTGGAGACACCGCCAACTTGTCTGCCAAAAGCAAATCCTCTTTATCGGCACTAGAATGCTGAGTCACCGGCTACCTGGGGCCTGGCAGACCACTCTATTCCTAGAACTGCCTGTTCCTGCTGCCCTCCTGTGGTAGGGTTACCATACATCTGGAATTTGCTGGACATAGCCGGGATACTGCAGTCGGAAGCAGTGTCCGGGCAAAAATCGCTTAAATATCCGGGAAAATCTGGACATATGGCAACTGATGTCGGAGGTCTAGTTTTTTGGTGAATTTCCTTTAAAACAGCTCAAAAACTTCATTTGGGAAACTTTAAATTATGTGTATACACACACACACACACACACACACAGACAGACATACATACACACGATATTTTGTTTTTCAAGTTTTAAAATTTTACAATCAATTATCCAACAACCAACATAAAAACAAGATTTCAAAGAATCCATTGAACTCCTCTCCTCCCCTTTGTGAGTCCTTATACTAACCTTTTCCTCCTGCAACTTTTATATTAATCCAAATTTCGTACATCATTTGAGCAACTTCATTTGGTCAAAACTAAAAAAAAAACTTTTGCCCCCCTCCCCCAAAAAAGCTCAACTACTTTGAAATACAGCAACCCTATCCTGTGGCACAATGGGTCTGTTCATCTGGCTGTTAACCAGAAGGTTGGTGGTTCGAACCCACCCAGGGGTTGGATGATGATTTTTGGGTTCCCTTCCAACTCCATGATTCTATGCCTATACCTAGAACACAGGATGGAACAGGCCAAAGAGAGCGGGAGCCCTGCGCTCCAACATTACTGTCTGTCCATAGCCTGCAGCAGCAAGGACAAGCACCACCAATGTTGCTAACTGACCAGAAAAACTCAATTAAAAAACACACACAAAACAAATGAGTAATAACATCCAGCAGATCAGTGGTTCCCAAATTAACTGCCCCCAAACTACTTGGTGACCACTTAGTAATTTTTTGTGCCTCTTGCAGCAATTGTAATGGTGGTATGGTTTTTAATGGTGTTTCTGTTGCTTCTTTTCTTTCTCATATTGTATGGGAATGGGATCTCCATGGAGTTGACATGTCAAGCATCCTCTACAGACATGCCAAGGACCACCTGAATGATGCTCCAGTGGTCTGCAGGAACCTCCTACAGTAGAGCAAATGAAGCCATCAGCCGGCTTAAGTGATGCATTGAAAAGACATGGCGGATCAATGCAATGTTTGTTTGGTGCTGGAAGGATGCCAGGTTTGGCTCCAGGCAGCCCTCCCTTAGGATGGATGAGGAACCCTCTTTCTAGGCAGCCTTCTGAGAGTCAGGGATTGGTTGGATGCAGAGGAATGATGGGAGGAACCAGCTGGGGAATCCTCAAGGGAAGAAGGCTCAGAGCCCAGGGAGTGGTGGTGGGCAATGATGAGTGGTCAGAGGGAGAAGACTGGGGAGAGGAATTTCGGAAGCTGAAGAGGTAATAGGGCTTAGTGAGCGGGGGGATTCTGTGGCAGAGAGCAGTCCAGAGGCAGCGGTAGAAGCAGAAGCAGGAGAGGAGATGAGGGAGGCCAAGAGGCAGAGGTGAGTCAGGCGGGTGAAAAGTCACCCCCTCTTGCAACACCAAGCTTGTCTCCTAAAACCAGAGGAGAGCTGAAATGGGTGGAGCAGTGGCATGCTAAATGCAGGCGCAGTCTCCGATTGCTCTGAGAAAACCCTGGAAAGGAGGAGACTTAGATGGCTGCAGGGAGGCGGGGACTTTTGGCCTTAGCAATTGATCCTACCAGGAATGAGCTGCTGTGCTCATTAGGCCCGACACTCCACCAAGTCTGTGCAGGTTGTGTTCTTGCTAATCATGAGTTAACTCCAACTTTGAATGGTGTGATTTACTGCTGGCTCCTTGACACTGAGGAGCACATGCAGGGCAGGGCCAGGGGCAAAAGTGGGTGGAACAAGGAGTGTATCTTTTACCTTTTTGCAATCAGCTGTTTTTCACACTCTCTATCGTCTATCCAGACAAGCAAGAGGCATGATCAAGGACACATCTTAGACAGGCAAAAACTCATGGGGGGGGGTTTGAAGCAAGCCCTGTGAGGGGTGTGGCCTGGGGAGAATTCCAAGGGCCATATAGAATGCTTGGAGGGCTACACTGTGTCCTCAAGACTGAGGTTGCCTGGGCCTGTTGCACAGGGCTCTTTAACTGAGAAGACCCCTCTCCCGTCATTGCTTACTGGTGGGTGACTGAGCAGAGGACCACACACCACCTCAAATTCCTACTTGCCAAATGAGTTTGATACTTTGGGAAGGCGGATTTTAGGGAATGAACAGCAAGCGCCAATGGGGTCAAGCCACTCCACAACCCACTGCTGCTTGTCTGCTTCTAAACACCCTGTCCAAAAGCACTTTCCCTATCTAGATAAATATATGCATGCACCAAAGCCAAGAACCAAGGGCTGCTCTGCCCTAGCTATCTGAAGTTTGGGGGAGATTGCACTAATTACAGCAGATAACGGTGTTATTTTGCTTATCGCCTACCTGCTGAAGACCCCCTTTGGGCCCTGCTCTCCTTCCGCCCTCAGATGCACACATGCAGACCATCATTTGCTGATAGCTCTTATCCCATCCCATCCCTGGGAGCTGGTGATGCTCCCGGGACTCCACAGCCGTGCAGCCTGAGCTGAAGTCATCCCAAGGCGAGATCTTGCAGTTTGCATTTCCTTCCTCCGTATTTCACAGATAAGGTTATCTGGTCCATATGCCAAGCAGGGGCTCCTGCGCCTTTAAGGCTTGCTGGGGAAGGGAGGAATGCAAGGCTTTCTTTCTAAGCTTTCCACTCCAAGCAGGGTGGACCCCCTGAAGGTCGTTGGACTCCAACTCCCATCAGCCCCAGCAGCATGGCCAATGGTCTGGGATGATGGGAGTTGTTGTCCGACAACATCTTGAAGGTTGCAGGTGCCCCGCCCATGTCTTAAAGGTACAGGATCCTTCTTAGGGTCCAAACCTATGCCACCATCTCTCCTCATTGGATGACTTTTGGGTGAACAGGTGCTAAGCTGTGGAGTGGAAGAGGCGATTCCGGAGCTGGTCGCTCACAGAAGGGAGAAGCTGCCCCTGCTGAAATTCTCTCTTCCATGTGGCCACTGCAGGGACAGGAGTTCTTGGCAATGGGTGAACCTGTTTGGATGCATTGCTTAGTAGTATAACTCATTGGGAGGGAGGGAGGGGATGTTAAGCTCACGGAGGTCCCATCCATTGATTTCATTTGGAGAGTTAAGCACACATCTCAGTCGCCGTCATTGACATCCTCCGGACTGGGAATGCCTTGCAATTGGCTGGCTCATGGCCACATACCATTTTCCTGCTTAAGAAGAGTTTGGATTTGATATCCCGCTTTATCACTACCCTAAGGAGTAGAACCTAGCAGTTCAAAAGCATGTCAAAGTGCAAGTAGAAAAATATGTACCGCTCCGGCGGGAAGGTAAACGGCATTTCTGTGCGGTGCTCTGGTTTGCCAGAAGTGGCTTAGTCGTGCTGGCCACATGACCTGGAAGCTGTATGCCAGCTCCCTCGGCCAGTAAAGCGAGATGAGCGCCGCAACCCCAGAGTCAGTCACGACTGCACCTAATGATCAGGGGTCCCTTTAAGGAGTCTCAAAGCGGCTAACACTCTCCTTTTCCCTTCCTCCCCCACGACAAACACTCTGTGAGGTGAGTGAGGCTGAGAGACTTCAGAGTAGTGCGACTAGCCCAAGGTCACCCAGCAGCTGCATGTGAAGGAGCGGGGACGCAAACCCGGTTCACCAGATTACGAGTCCACTGCTCCTAACCACTACACCACACTGGCTTAGCCCTTTGACTCCTCTTGCGCATGCATGCTGGACCCAGACATCACATGAGCTTCATTCACAGCTCTTCCTGGCCCATTGCCCACCGCCAGCCAGCCAGCCCCTTTGGACTACTTTATGAAAGCTAGAAACCGAGAGACCCTCATTTACATAATTGCGCATGCTTGATGTAAATTTATGCAGATTTAACATAATACGTTGCCAAACATTTCGCCTCAGGTGGAAAGGGGAAAAAACCCTACGCATGTTTCACTCTAGAGAATCTACTTGCATTAAGGATAATTTCCTGCAGATTGCATCTGACACTGTGCTGTCTGGCTTTCAGTTACATCTACAAATACATTTCAGAGGATCTAAGAACACCCGACGTATTCAGATTCAGAATATCCATCTCCCCACCCCACCCCACCCCGTAGCCAGGATGTATATTTCTCATACAGGTTCTGGATGTTTCTAATCTCAGATGGCCACACAGACATTTCGCTCCCTAAATGAAGTGTGGGGAACCTTTGCCCCTCTAGGCGTTGCTAAACTACAAATCCCATCAGCCCCAGCATGCATGCTCAATAGCTAGGGATGATGGAGTCTGTAGTTCAGCAACATATGGAAGGCTTAAGATTCCCCAGACCTGACCTGAGTGACTCGAAATTGCAGTGGATGGTGTATTAGAGGACTGGAATTGGTCCAGGGATCTGTGTGCAAGTCCCCACTTAACCACAAAGATCACCGGCTGAACTTGGACTAGCTCTCTGGAATTCTTTATTTTTATTATTGTTGAAAATGCTAGGCATTGTGCAAAAGTAGACATAGCAGAAGCCCTGCTTTATGACCTAATGCAAACTTCACCAACCTAGTGACCTCTATCTGTTCTGGACAGCATCTCCCAGCAGTCTCACATCCTCCAAGTGTCCCTATTTTCCAGGGACAGCCCCAGATTTACAGAAGCTGTCCCAGTTTCTGTTATGATCCCAGAATGTCTTGCTTTTCCTTAGGGTATCCCTCTTTTTTATCGCAGAAATGTTGGAGGGTATGGAGTTATGTAACCCCCCCCCCCCGAATCAAGGAGATAATTATGTATACTTTAGAAGATATCTAAAAGCAGCCCTGAATGGGGAAGTGTGTACATGTTCAACATTTTATTATGTTTCTTAATATGTTGTAAGCCACCCAGAGGGGCTGGGGTGACCTAAATAATAAAATTTTGGTGGTTGCTGGTGAATAGGTAAAGGGACTCCTGACCATTAGGTCCAGTCGCGGACGACTCTGGGGTTGCGGCGCTCATCTCGCTTTATTGGCCGAGGGAGCCAGCGTACAGCTTCCGGGTCATGTGGCCAGCATGTCTAAGCCGCTTCTGGCAAAACCAGAGCAGCGCATGGAAACGCTGTTACCTTCCCCCTGCAGCGGTACCTATTTATCTACTTGCACTTTGACGTGCTTTCAAACTGCTAGGTTGGCAGGAGCTGGGACTGAGCAACAGGAGCTCACCCCGTCACAGGGATTCGAACCACCGACCTTCTGATCAGCAAGCCCTAGGCTCTAGGCTCTGTGGTTTAACCCGCAGCGCCACCCCCCCCTGATGTTGAATAGGACATCCCTATTTTCACTGGAGAAATGTTGGAGAGTGAAACTGGGGCAGGGGCCTGCCCTCTTATATTCTGTAAAGCACCATGTGCCTGCATGGGGAGCAATCTATCGTGCAGGGTTGTTTTTGAGGATAAACTTAGCCAGGGAGAGCCCTGCATGCTGGCTCTTGCTTGCCCAGATAGAGAATACATGGTTAGGTGTGGAAATCGGCCGACCGCACAGAGGTAAAATTTGCAGCTGTTTCTCCACCTGCTTTTGGCTCCGATCCCAAGCATAACTGGCATGTGGCCCCCAGAGGGCTTCTCAGAAGGGAATGCGGCCCCCGGTCTGGGAAATGTTCCCTGCCGTAAGACATTCAGGGCAGCGCTCACGGCTCCCTCCTAGGCGTATGAATGTTAAAAAGCAAAAGGTTCAGGAATCTCCTCGGTTCAGTACAATAGCCTGGTTGTTAGAGCTCGCTGGCAAGAAATCCAGACAGGAGTGGGGCAGCCAAATGAGGTACAGTTGGCAGGAAAGCCCCTTATAGGAGTCGCGAGCACTCGGTATATGAACTGGAAATCTGTTCGCGTAATGAGAAAATTGGTACCCCGGCTGCTTATTAACTAGGTGCATTTGGAGGGTAGGATGCAAAGCGGCAGCCGTGCATTCGCTGCTAGTAAGCCCTGGTGGATATATGGAGTTAAGGTTGCTAAATCAGTTGAATCAAAGGATGGGGTGGAATGGGATGACCATTCCTCAGTCTCTAGGACTCACAAAGTAGACATTTGCTGCTCCCGGGAGGCAGAGAAACCCTTTTTCTTCCTTGCAAACATCCGTCTTCCCTGGCTCAGAGGATGGTGGGGGCAAAAAGGAGGTGAGAGAACGAAAGACTCCCAAAACCTTATTTTCAGCCTTAGCTCCACTGCCTGCTGCTTATATTTTTCTATGACTCTTTTTTGTGTGAGCAGGGAGGGAAATGGGGGGCACCCCTTGATGCATTTATACAGATCATTTGCTCCTCCATAGAGTGTTCTATCTATCCATCTGTCATGGGTGTTTGGTTCAGCTTCCTGCATTGCAGGGGGTTGGACTAGAGGACCCTCGGGATCCCATCCAACTCTACAATTCTAAGATTCAGCACACGTGCACAAAACATTTTAATGACATTTCGGTTATTTATCTTGGGAGGCGAGTGCCACATGCTTCTTCTTCTTCAGGCATTGTCTTCTAAGTGTGTTTTGCAGAGGGCACCACTGCCCTTCCAGAAGGGACCTGCTCTATAGATGAATAAATTAGGCATAAGGCTCCGCATCTCCTGCTTCCTCATTGCAGGCATTCAGCTGTTTCCTCTCCTTCCATTATGCAAATCAGATTTCTGAGCTACCCCTTCTCTTTGTAAATTTAACTACTGAGAAGATGCATGAAGGCAGTAGGAAGTGATTGGCCTCTGTGTGGTGTGAGAACCCATGAACATAGGAGCTGTAAAACCGCTTGTGGAGAAGTGGGATACAAAGAAACAGATGACGATTGATGATGAGTTGACCCCACTGGGATCTGGGCTGGAACCACAGCATTTTAGAGAACAGGAAACAATTTTTCCAGAATGTTTTCTGCGCCTGCTCTTCTTTATTTATTTAAATTTACATACTGCCCTTCTTCTGAGGATCGCAGGACACTTTACAGTATTAAAACACAAAAATACATAACATAATAACAAAGAAAATGCCCAACCAACCCAGTTTAAAAGGCCACAGGTTGTTTAATTACCCAAAGGTCTGGGAGAAGAGGAATGTTTTTGCCCGGCACCTGAAAATATGTAATGAAGGCTTCTTCTTCTTTGGCAATCATTTGTAGCCGAATCAAATTGTCTTCCATGGACACAGTCTTAACAGTGAGTCCGTAAGTGACTGTGGAGGCCAGTTCCGGATCCACATGTCCTTCTAGTGGGGACATTGGTTTCCGGGTGGGAGTTGATCACGGTGAGGGTTTGCCAAGCATGCCTTCCTCTTAGCACGTTTCTCCCTTTCGTCCTGAGTTTGAGTGTCTTCAAAGCCCATGACACCTTTGGTAAAGGCTGTTCTCCGATTGGGGCGCTCGCAGGCCAGTGTTTCCCAGTTGTTGGTGTTTATGCTACATTTTTAAAGATTTGCCTTGAGACAGTCTTTAAACCTCTCTTGTTGACCACCAGCATTACCCTTTCCATTTTTAAGTTCGGAATAGAGAAGTTGCTTTGGAAGATGGTAATCAGGCATCCGCAAAACATGACCAAGTCCAACAAAGTTGATGTTGAAGAATCATTGCTTCGACACTGTAATGAAGGCACCAGATGGTCCACAATGTAAGATTATAAAATATGAGCACAAAAATGCATAACAAACAAATGAAAGCAAACCAATACCCCCCCCCCTTTCCAGTTGTGGACGGATCTTGCTTACAGGTTTCCCCCAAACCTCTGGTTGTCCCCTGCAAGAACAGGATGCTGGACCAGATGAGTCAATTGCCTGATTCAGCAGGCTTTCCTTCTTATGTTTTGAATCCTGCTTGCCCTCTCCCTTACCCCACCCCAAGGGCGAACTTTTACAGGGGTGGGATCCACACACCTTTCAGTCACCTGGCACCATTCTGCTGATTGGCAGCTTGGTGGTCCTGCAGGTGTGCAGTTAGATCTGGTCTTCCCACACATTTTAAAAGGGCATAGGATGTAAATCGGAACAACCAAAGGCCTGGTTAAAAAGGAATGTTTTTGCCTGGTGCCTAAAGGTGTATCATGAAGGCACCTGGCAAGCCTCCCTGGGGAGAGCATTCCATAGATGGGGAGCCACTGCAGAGAAGGCCCGTTCTTGTGTTGCCACCCTCCAGACCTCTTGAGGAGGAGGCACCCAAAGGAGGGCCTCAGAAGATGATCTCAGGGTCCGGGTAAGTTCATATGGAAAGAGACGGTCCTTGAGGTATTGTGGTCCTGAGCCGAAAATAGGGACATTCCAGTATCAAATGAGAAACTGGGACAGCTTCTGTAAATCTGGGACTGTCCCTGGAAAATAGGGGCACTTGGAGGGTCTGCAATACAGACTGGGGAGAGGACAATAGCGATAGCAGAAGGGGAATGGGGAAAAGTGGAAGGGTTGATATTTCTGATAGAGAGTAAAAGCAGAGAGGCTGCCTTTGCCAAGCCCCTCCATGCCCACCTGGCTCAATGCAGCCGCAGCATTTGCAAACTCTTGGCGGCACATGCTCCCGGCTGTTGACTCATCAAAAGCTCCTTAACTCTCTGCCTGGCTGTTTGTTCTTCAGCTGTTTCCCACGTCGCTTTCCCAGGTTGCGGCCGATAAGGCTCCTTTGTTGGCTCCCGACCCGTTGGGGACACGTCAAAGAGAAACACACAGGCGCACGGAAGGAACAAAGGCCCCTTAGCCCTGGCAGCAGATGCCAGGAGCACAGGAGGGAGGAGGGAGGGAGTGTCAACATCAGAAGGTGTGCAGGAAGCTGTAGCCGGTGGGAAGGTGACTGTGTTGGGTGGCATGGCGACTCTTGGAGGTCACAGACATAGCTGCATTAGAGCTCCTGTGCTGTGGGGAAGGAGGAGGGCAAGTTGAATTCTGGTCCCCTGAAAAGGATGCTGGGCTTGCTGCTGTTGCAATGAAGACCTGCCACTTTAGACACACATTTACCTGTTGTTTGATTGCTAGGGAATAGGATGATGATTATAGGAGTCAACTCCTAGGGGCCAGGGCCCTTTCAGCTCCCCCCCCCCCGGCTGAATGGGCATTGCCATTCAAATGGTGCACGTGTACCATGTCTTGTGATCATGGGCGTACCCAGCGAGGGGTAGGAGGGGCAGTTGCCCCCCCCCAGAAGCAAAAAATATATATTAAATGGTTATAAATTGATGAAACGAAACAAAATTAGGTAGGGCGATGGCGAAAATCAGTTGTTTACCACACTGAAATGGTGTAAAAACCGAGAAGTATCTAGAGCCACTTAGCGACTGGTAGAGGAATCTATGTCAGCCAGCCATTGGGATTCAAGGGAGGGAGAGGTTCCTAGCGGGCTCTAGCAGAGAGAAGAGGGAATCTTCTAGAGGGGTCTAGTGAGTTCCGTGTCACTAAACTGAGCTGCCCGCCGCTAAACTGAGCTGCCCGCTATTAGTTTACCTTCTTATTTACATTTAGAAGACATCGAGGCTGCCTAAATGGATATAAGAAACTGGTTCCAAAAAGGTAAGTTAAGTAATTTCTGTAGAAAATTAAAATTTAAAGGGTAAAGACCTGGCTCAGAAGTATAGTGGGAGAGGACAGACTGACTGGGTTGTGTTTGATGAGTGTCCATCGGAAATTCTTCAAGGAAAATCAGGACTGGATTGAAACAAAAGTTTTGAACAAGTTTTCTTCAAACCCAAGAAAAATGATATTAGTATAAGACATGTAACTAGAATAAAAAAAATTCAAGCAAATAATTGTAAGAACTACCGTAATAAAGCACTGCTATAATTATATATAAATTTCTTAAAATTTTGGTTTCATTCGCCTTTTCCGTGCTGAAATGTCACAACCTGAACAATCATGGCTTGCCCCCACCCCCCACCCCCTTTTTTGATCCTGGGTACGCCCCTGCTTGTGATCGATTATGCAGGGCAGAGCTTAGCTGGTATCCTTTAATATTTTATTCAAGTTGGCACCCCTGATGATGATGATGCAGTATCAAATGTCCTTGCTTCTACCATGGAACATTCCCCCTCTCTTTCCCCCATGTAGCCCACACCATCCCCAAAGGCTGGAGGGTTGGGGGAACCCACAGAACACATTTATGGGGGGAGTTCCACTGGGCAAGCGCAAATCCTTGTACTAATGGGACGAGGGACTTAGAATCATAGAACTGTAGAGTTGGAAGGGACTCCAAGGGTCATCTAGTCCAGCCCCCTGCAATGCAGGAATCTCAGTTAAAGAATCCATGACAGGTGACCACCCAACCTCTGCTTCAAAGCCTCCAAGGAAGGAGAGCCCACAACCTCCTGAGAGAGTCCATTTTACCATCGTACAGCTCTTACTGCCAGAAAAAACATTTTTGGTAAACATTTTTTTAAAAAAATTTTTTTGTTTCAAATATTCAAGAATATTTAAATTGGCCACAAACTGAGAACAGGCTAAAACACACATCCACATTCTACATATCAGGGTAGGCTTGTCTAAACAAAAAATGTTCTTAGCAGCTGCTAAACAGAGAACATCTGAATAGGCAGGGAGTTCCAAAGTTCCACTAAAAGACTGAGTTCATACAAATGGGAAACAGGTATTATGTGGCACCCATAAGAGCGCTAGTTCTGCCAATCAAAGCTTCTGAGTGAACATATATGGGGTAAGGCAATCTCGTAGGTAAACTGCTACTGGAAGGAATTTTTTTTATTTTGTTTTGACTAAGGCAGACCAACACAGCTACCTACCTGTAACTGGTCTTAGGTTGTTAAAGGTTTTATATACTAATAGCCCAATAGACGTGTTGTTCCTAATGGGGTGCCGGGCAGGATCACATTGCAGTCTGCCCAACTGCACTTTCTGCAGCCAAATGCCCCCGGATCGTTTGCATTCTCCTGCCCTGGGCCTGGCAATACAGTACCAGGGGATTAATCACCGCACACCGTCGTATGCAACGATGCTCTTGATAGGCAATGATTGGGCCTGACAGGCAGAAATTGAACAGGCGAAGCTTTCCCCAGCACGGCGGGGGTTAGAAGTAATTGGAGAACGCGAGATATAAGTAAATCAATGCAATGAAATATGTAAGACCTACTAGGCGAGGGAGAGGCTGCAAGCAGTGCCTGTTGCGGGGGGGGGGGCACCCAGTTGCCAGAGGATTGCTGCAACGAGAGCAGTCCGTGATCATGTGGGGCCTGCCTGTGTACTTAACAGCCTCTCCTGTGGCTAGCAGAATAATTTGCAGATAGGAAATGCCTATAAAAATAGCTGAATTGGCATCATTTATGCAGGTTGCAAGGTTCAGTTCTAAATCTCTCCCCCCCCCCATTTATCAGGGACAACAGTTCCGATTTCTGCTACCTGCTCCCAGGTAAAACAACATCCCTGTTTTTATCCCTATGCTGCGTTTGGAGAAGATTTTATTTAATAATAATAATAATCAGAAACAAGAGCAAAGGAAAGAAAGGAAAGATAACAAAAATAATAAAGGAGTAAATAATAATAATAATAATAATAATTAATAGGGGGGAGTTAAAGAAATGAGTAAAAAGAACTTCCAACTATCCACCTGTTACGTTATATACATAAGAGTTTATAGAACCATAGAACTGGAAGGGACTCCGGGGATCATCTGTTCTGACCCCCTGCAAGCAGGAATATGCAGCTGTTCCATATGGGGATCGAACTGTCAGGATCTCCTACTCTTGAGTAGGACCCTGGTAGAGACACATGCCCGGCTGGCATGTTCTCTCCCTTCTGGTAGATTGTTCGGAAGCTTCACAAGCTTTCTCCAGCCCAAACATCACAGCGACTGATGCCTTGGAGACATCAGCACACTTACGGATCTGCAGAGTTTGTGCAATTGCATAACAGAACTCAGTAGCACAGCATTTGGCTAATCTACTTTTATTTACATATAAACACACATGGAGCACTGCAACATGGCTCCTTCTCTCTCTAGCATCAGACAGCAAAGAGAAAGAACAAACGACAATAGTCCCATAAATGCAAACACGGGGAATGAATCTCCAACACGAACCTGCAACCTTGGCATTATCAGCACCATGCTCTAACCAACTGAGCCATCCAGAGGAATATGACAGGGGTTCTTCAAAATATACAAATATTCACTCCAGATATATAGTATCCAGCTCTTTCTCCCTCTCCTAGATGATGTTCTTGCACTCTTCAAGTCCAGGCATCTCTAATGTATTCATTTTTCCTTCTTTTAGAGAAAATTTTGATGATGAATCTCTCTCTCTCTCTCTCTCTCTCTCTCTCTCTCTCTCTCTCTCTCTCTCACACACACACACACACACACACACACTGACTGAGCATGAGGGTCGAGATCAAAGCAGCTTCAGTTGTTTTTTGGAATCCTATGCCCTGTCTCTTCCTTTGTCGAATGTCAAAGAGACCACATCTCTTTTTATGCCACAACTGATACTGCTCCTCTTGAGCCTCCCAGCTCTTCCTCTGGCAGTGTTGAAGACCCACAAGCCATCCAGGGACTGGGTATGCAGCCACCACCAGTGTTGAAGCAAGACCCAGCTTGCCATTAGGCATGTGGGAGAGGGTGCCACCATGCCCTTTGCATCAGGCAGCAAAATGTCTTGGGCTGGCCCTGGCATGAATGCAAGTCCCCAGGCTGCCTAAGCTCCCTTTCTTTAAATGTGTTGGAAGTTTGGGTGCAAAAAAGCTTGCATGGGGTTAAGAAACATTCACAGGCTACCTCTGTGCCTTGGACCTCTTTGCTCACCTGCCTATCTCTTTAAAGTGTAGACTGAGACACCCTAGGTTGCATCTTGTTTGCAACTTCCTCCTCCTCCTCCTCCTCCTCCTCCTCCTCCTCCTCCTCCTCCTCCTCCTCCAACTTCTCTCTTTAACCTCAAGATGAGAGAGGTCACCTTGGATCTCTCCCCTGAGAACAAAGGAGCAAGCCCGGCTTCCTTTAACTTTTCTAGATTAGTATTATGACGGGAAGCCTTCTATCCAAGTTCAGCGCTTCCTGCAATAAAGCCCTTTATTATTTTCTTACTGCATCTCTGTGTCTGTGTGATTGCAACAGGTAAAGTCTGCTCTCCGGCCAAATGCACAAGCCGTACGCTGTACACTTTGCATGCCAAAGAGCTCCCATACCTTACGGAGCCCGGTTTCGATCATATGGCCATGGTTTTTTTTTGTCATGGCCTCTGTCTTCTACCTGCCATTGGCTAAAGCCCGTCTGGCAAGAGTCCCGGCTGCCAACATGAAAGTGTTCTAGGAGCTCTTTATCCAAATCCCCATTCAAAGTGTTTGCCGCAGCCACTCAGAATTTATCTCCAGTCACAAGGACGACAAAGAACCGCACTGGGGCATGGGCCAGGGGGGCAGTTTCCCCGTTGCAGGCCAGTCTGTCCCCAGCAAGGGGGTCAGCTTAGTGGGGTTTCTCATACTCTGGCTGCAGGAGCTGGGTGCTGCGGTTCTGTCTGGGAGCGTGTGTCTGAGAGTGGGGAGAGAATATATAGACTAGTTTCCCGGGGGCTAGAAGCAACCGCAACAACTGGAGGCACAGCTGCTCCTGGTGGGCAAGAATATTATATAAGAAGACACAAATGCCCTGGCCTTGTTCAGAACAAGGTTTCTTCTCCAAGGGAGCTATGGGTTCTCCTAGTCTTTGCACATGTTGCGATTGACAATTCCCCCAGCCCAAGAGCTGGCAGGGCTTGGCACTTTGTCTTGATACGGAAAACAGGACTATTATTTTCCTGTATCAGCCTCCTGGTTGGACATGTTGACAACCCACCTCTCTGCTGCAGGCCGTATCCCATGTAAGGGCAAAGTCTCTCCTTTGTGAGTGAAGCAACAAGGTGAAGCCTGCCATGCGGTCCCGCTGTGCCCCTGCTAGATTCCTTCCAGCTGCACAGACCTGTCCCAGGCCCTCCACTTTATCTCCTAGTTACACAAGCTGGCTGGAGATAGGGCACCGTCTGTCTGCTGCCGCCAACGATTGAGGCAGCGATTAGCATGTGGCCCACAGCCCAAGGACCGTGTGCTTGATCTGGAGTGTCCTTCGACGCTGCTGGGGCCAGCCTACGGCTGAGCGGGGGGGGGGGGAGGACCTGGGGCCATCAAAGATTTTTCGGCATCTAAGGAATGATTTGGCCGAGGTGCAGCCTAGTGGGTAAAAAATGACCTCAGAGCTATGTGGAGGTTCTGTGCACACAGAGAGGTGACTTATAGGAAGTCACAGCATCGATCTGACCTTGTGTACTCCAAACGGTAGATCAGGATCCCAGACAAAGGCCTTTCCTCACCCTGATGCTCAAGATCCTTTAACCGGAGATGTCAGGACTCAAACTCAGGACATTGTGCATAGCGGATCTGTGGCCATCTTCAGCCAACGTTGTTTGCTTGAACAGCCAGTGTGGTGTAGTGGTTGTAGCGTCAGGCTAAGAACTGGGGGACTGGGGTTCGAAACCCCATTTGACCATCAAGCTCATGGGGTGACCTTGGGCCAGTCGCTGCCTCTTGGCCTCACCCTACAGGGTACTTCGTGGGGATGGATAATTATAACAATAAGGAATAAAGAATAAGGAATAGCAAGAGAAAATCAGCCCTGAGTGCTCACTGGAAGGACAGATCCTGAAGCTGAGGCTCCAATACTTTGGCCACCTCATGAGAAGAGAAGACTCCCTGGAAAAGACCCTGATGTTGGGAAAGATTGAGGGCACTAGGAGAAGGGGATGGCAGAGGATGAGATGGTCCAACAGTGTTCTCGAAGCTACCAACATGAGTTTGACCAAACTGCGGGAGGCAGTGGAAGACAGGAGTGCCTGGCGTGCTATGGTCCATGGGGTCACGAAGAGTCAGACACGACTAAACAACAACAACAAGAAGAAGACAGGTTCCTGCCTCAAGGAACATACCACCTACATGAACAAGTTAAATAAGTTCTGATGACAGAAGAAACTAGTGGAAGAAAACAAGAAGAGGTACATGGATAAATAGGGGAAATAATTTGTGTGGTGATACCTCACAGGGGGCGGGAACCATGTGTGTCACCTTGAGTTCATTGGATAGGAAGGTGGAATATAAATGCAAGAAAACCAAATTAAGCAAGCAAATTGTATTCTGGCCAAGGGATTCTTCTTACTTACCCTAGACAGCCAGTGACTCAACTTAGCAGTGACTTAAAGGCAATATGCATATGCCTGAGCCTCGCCGGAAAGAGGATGGCCAAACTGGCCTGCAGGCTGGTGGTTCCTTACAGCTTCACCTGCTCCACTGCTGAACCTGATTCCTGCATTGCAGAGGGTTGGAATAGATGACCCTTGAGGGTCCCTTCCAACTCTACAATTCCATGATTCTATGAACTGCTTACGGGGATCACGGTGCAGCGAGAATGAGGCAGGTGCTTCACTTGGGGCTCTCCTCTTTGCGTCACGACAGGATGGATGATGCAAGCCGTGCTTCCCAAGCCCCTTGTGCCTTAACAAGTGCCTGAACTTTCACCCTGCCCTTTTAAGACGGCTGCCGTTTGCCTCGGTTATTAACTCCCACCGCAAGGTGCTTTGCTTCCATATGATTTCCTCAGCCGCTTCAGCGGGGATGAAAGAAGGGCAGGAGGAATTTTGCGTTTTCCACGCAGACAGACAGGCAGGGGCCAGCGCAAGGCATTTTGCTGCCTAAGGCAAATGGTGTTCTGCTCAATGAGCAGAAGCTGGCTGGGAGACTGAGGGCCAGATCCAGTACCAGATGTAGGGCAGTGTCCTCCACTGCCCTTGGAGACAGAAAGCTGCACCTCAAATGCCTTCCTTGGTGTCAGATGCCTGAAGCAGCGGCCTCGCTTTGCCCAATGGCAGAACCGGCTGTGTTTGGAGTAAAAGGAGTCGAGAGGGCACTGCCATTGGGAAGCAGCCTATGGGGCAAATGCAGAATCACTTATCCTCTGCACCAGACTTGTGGGCATATTCATGCTGCAAACATACTGTTATAGATTTGCTGGGAGGACCCTGCTAGAAACTAATAATTGGTAGGATTTTGATTATTTGGAGTATTGAAGGGAAGATTGGAGGTCAGTGGAAAATTACAGGTTAAGCTTCCTTTCCAAGCCAGAACCTCACCTGGGATAGAGGCATTAACATGACAAAAGGGGTTGATGGCTCATCTGAGAGGAATTCTTGGGCCTGGGAAGACAGAGGTGGCCACAGTGATGGGGTGTGTGTTTCAGATGACAGGAAAAGAACGCCTTCAGAGCAAGGTGTGCTGGAAAGAAGAAGCGAGAGAAGAAAGACTGGGATCCATCTTGGGCAGGCTGGCTGAAGGCTGGCTGGGAGAGAGATTCCTTCGATTCAAGTGCTGCACTGCTGTGGGGGACAAGCCCCTCTTGAGATTACCATGCTGTAAGACAGGCACCCCCAAACTTCAGCCCTCCAGATGTTTTGGACTACAATTCCCATCATCCCCGACCAGTGGTCCTGTTAGCTAGGGCTCATGGGAGTTGTAGGGCAAAACATCTGGAGGGCCGCAGTTTGGGGATGCCTGCTGTAAGACCTGGACTCCCTCCATGCAGACGGAAGGTGCAAATAGGTGAATCAATCATATTTTTAAAAATCTGTGACAGTCTCTGCCGTGTCTTCAATTCTCTGAAGGAGCACAAACCTTGGGTGAACCGCTAAAATCTCCTGGTTCCAGCTTGGCAGACGGTGGCGGCGGCGCCCAATTTTTGTAACAGTATGTTGGTTTTCTACCAATTTTATTTGTCTGTTGAGTTTAGATCCTGCTCTTCCTCCTGAAGCAGCTCAAAGTCATGGCTTCCCCCAAAAGGATTCTGGGAATTATCGTTTGCATGGCGTTAGGGGAAACACTCCATCTGAGAGTCCTCTCCACAGCTGTTCCATTTACCCCATGCCTCTCTTCCTTTGGCAAAGTTGAGCTGCCAGATGGAGCCGCTGCATCGCAATATCTTTATGGGGTGCTGATTGTGCCCTCTGTTCACCCAAGCGAGCAGGGCGCTGGCTTCTTCCCTACCCCCCCTGCTCTGATCCTGCCCCTCCTGGCTTACTCAGGGTCCCCCGTTAATGCTGAGCTTCTGCCCTCATCTCTCTTCCAGGAGTATGAAAACAGGGAGGCGTGTTTGGGAGGCAGAGCGCAGACCTTCATTAGCCAACTTGTACTTCTCATCGGCCAATGAATTATAGAACACAAGCACATCTTTGAAATTCAGCCAGGCTGCTAAATCTAGCAATTTTTTAACAGGTAAGATGTAACTAATTTAGTAGGGGCCGAGATGCCAACTTCGCAGAGTGATAATGAGATCGTTTCGTCAGCGCAATCATTCCAGCTTGCCAGGCAGAACAATCTCCCTTCTCGGTGGGTCAGTGGCTACTTGCCACAGTGTGGATGCTGTGCCTCCACAGTCGAAGGCAGCGATGCTTTGGAAAACCGCAGGAAGGGAGAGTTGCTCTTGTGTTCGAATTCTGCTCGCTGGTTTCCCATCAGCCATTGGCCTGATCCAGCAGAACTCTTCTCATGTTCGCTCCCCCTGGATAAGCGTTGCAGTAAAATAATAATATTAATATAATCCCCCAATGCTCGGCAACATCTTTGACACTGCAAGGGATCCCTGGCGTGGGAGAGGGTGGGGCTACCCCTCTCAGAGTGTGTGGGGTAGCAGAACACCTGGGAATTCAGAGCCAACAGCCTTTCCAAACAATAGCCGTGGGTGTAACTCTTTGGTGACTACACACATCTGTACGCAATCCACCAATAGGGTGGCCATGCACCCTACTTTTCAGACAATGGTCCTTTACTTGAAGGAGTCCCCTAGTGGAAAGGATGCCTGGTCCAAGCCCAGTTCAAAGGTTCAGAATCCTAAGAAGGGAGACGGAGAGGGGCTTTGGAGTTGCCCATCAATTAGCACACAGGTCACCTGGTCTCACTCTGACCCACTACTGTGAGACAGCTGTGGCAGATGGGAATTGTGTTCCAAAGCTTTCGGGGGCACCAGGTTGGGGAAGGCAGGGCAAGTGAGCTTGTATAGATCAATAGATCACCTCCGAGCTTCTCGTGGACGTTTCGGTGTACTTTCTGGGCAGGGAGTAATAGAAAGCAAGGAATGGCATTTGTCATTCAGGTGAGCACGGTGGCTCCATGTGAATTTTGAGTTCCTATTAGAAGCCTGTTTCAAGCAACGGCGGCACTAAGCCTTCTCCTTGTGTGAAAATGCCCCCAAATCCCAGAAAATGCTCTTTGCTTGGAGATGCTGCGCTTGCCTTTTTTACAATATCTGTGGCGTATCTGCTACTGCTGACATCTGGCTTACCCACGGCACCCCAATCCATATTTGCCCCTCCTGCCTCAGCATCCTCCTGTGGGGGCCCCTTGGTTTCCTCCCCCCCCACTCACCTCAGCCTCTGCAACTTAGACCACCCCTGCTTTCTCGCCCTGGCATTAGCGGAGGTTGCGTTTTGCAGATTTGAATTAACTGCCTCTGAATTAATTTGAATTAGCCGAATTAGACTTAATTTCAATTTGAACATACGAGCAGGCCCACGAAGAAAGAGAACAAAGCCTGATTTGCTTTCATGACTTAGAAGTCTGTCTTTCCATTTGACCCCCGAACATCATATGCCCCGTGATGTCCTGTCCCTGGGAGACTCTTTCGTCCTTTATTGTAGGACTGGTCACCTTCCTTGAGTGGCATTATGAGACTGGAGAAGGAGGGTGCTGTTTCTTTGAACGCAGGATGCTGCAGCCATGCTTGGAACACACCCCTATGGAACTCACTGCCACAGGAAGCAGTGGTGGCTACCAGCCCAGATGGCTTCAAAAGAGGATTAGACAAATTCCTGGAGGAGAGGGCTATCAATGGCTATTAGCCAAGATGGAGGCCTTAGGTGCTCGGTCTCTGAGCCATGCCCACTGGAAGTGAGAATACAAAGCTGTGCCCGGCACTTAGTTCTACGAATGCCTGCTGCTGACGGAGAGCTAATTATTAACCAGCGAAAGCGATAAGAGGCCACCTTGTCACCTAGCCTGCTGCTGCTACCAGCCTGGTCTGTCAGGCACCAGACCCCCCCTCAGTCTTCCATGCGCAACTCAGTCTGTTCCAGCTTGCACATCCTCCACCACCGTGCATGGAGCTAATGTGAATCTATCCACAGGCCAACCTGCTGAAGAGAAGGCTGAGTTGAACTAGCCACAGAAGTAGGGCGGCTGGTGACGCTTTGACAAAAAGGAGGACGAAAGAGGGCGGCAGTTTGCATAAGATTTGCGTATGGCAATTTCTATTTAGGAAAGAAAAATACTAGAATTTGCATTGGGATACAGGGGTAGCATAAACGTCGTCAGCCTAGGGAAAGGTGAATTGGCAGAACAGAGATATGATTCCCCTTTACCAGTTACTAGACGACATGAGAACATTGGCAACATATGAATGGACAGCTTATAGACGCTGACTTTCTTTGGATAAATACAATGATATTTGGAATGGGTTTACACAGACTATATTAGATTATTGAAAAGTATATGTATATTAGGATAAAAAGAATATACATATCTGTGTATTAATGTATACGGATCCTCTTATTCACTTTCCCCCCTCATTCTGTCATCTTATGAATGAAAATTTGTTAATACAGTGGTACCTCGGTTTAAGAACGGTCCAGTTTAAGAACAATTCGGTTTACAAACTCCACAAAACCGGAAATAGTGTCTTGGTTTGAGAACTTTACCTTGGTCTAAGAACAGAATCCGAATGGTGGAAGGGCAACGGCGGCAGGAGGCCTCCTTAGGGAAAGCGCGCCTTAGTTTAAGAATGGTTTTGGTTTAACAACGGACTTCCGGAACGGATTAAGTTCGTAAACCAAGGTATGACTGTAAAATGTTAATTAAAAAACCTAGGGAAAGGTGGTGTGTATGTGTGTGTCTCATAGTACCTCTGGTGGGAAACCTATCATGCTCCTTCAGGTGTAGTCTATCTACCTTTGGTCCTCATCTTGCACTCAGCTCTCACACCTGTGGCCCATACACTCAAGGTGACATACATGGTTCTCCTCACCCCTTGTTTAATCGCCACAATAACCCTGTGAGGTAGGTTAGGTGGCAAGGCAATGACTGGCCCAAGGTCACCCAGTGGTTACATGGATGAGTGGGGATTCGAACCCTGCTCTCTCCCAGGTCCTAGTCGCTCTAACCTGGCCAGGCCTGATCTAGCCTGAGAGGCCCAGTTTCTGCTACCCTGATGCCACTAGCACCTCCTTCTCCACCCCCTCCATCCTTCAAAAATGCCCGGCCCTCCACATCACCCTGTGGCATCTCTGTCCCAGCCGACAGCACAAATCACCCTGCCCCTGGAGGAGCTGATGTGAGAGGCATTAACAGAAAGCCTGGGATCACACAGGGATTTCATTTGCACGTAGGTCTGGAAGTTTTCTTCCCCACATCTGGCTCGCAGGAGCCAGCAGGTGATACATGCCTCGCTCGAGACCCTGCAGCTGCCAGGCGATGATAATGCGATCTTGGCCCGGCACAAAAAGCCCCTGCATCTTATTGGAATCATAAATAAAACCTCTTTTAATTTAGAAGTTTAAACACATGAAGAGGTTTGCATGTATCTCTACTCAATTAAATATTCTGTCTGGTGGATGCAACCTTAGCCGCCGTGCCGCCCGTAAATTTCCATTTGCAGATTCGGGTTTTTTATTGAATGTTCTCCTGGGTTAGCAAAGTCATAAAAAGCCATGCCATCGGCGCCCCCTTCCTCCACCCCTCTGACGTCACCCTGTCGGCCCACAACGCCTGTTTCATTTCCTGTGCTGCCTGCTCAACATTAACTTCATCAAGGCCTCTCCACACACAGTAACTGTGTGCTGATGAATGATAACAGAGCAGGAGAGATAAAGGAGATGGACAAGAAGTATCTCTCTCTCTCTCTCTCTCTCTCTCTCTCTCTCTCTCTCTCTCTCTCTCTCTCTCTCTCTCTCTCTCTCAAACACACAGAAAGAAGAGAGAGAGAGAGAGAGACAGAGACAGAGAGATGGAGGGGGAGGACCTTTTTCTGGGCAGGAATGATAACGCCTTACTTGTCACTCCAAATATTTTGCATCAAAACTTATCAACACTTTCAACGTTTTTTGTAAAGTCTTGTGCAGTTATAGCTTGAGGTGCAAACACTCCAACACGTTGAGGTGAAAAACTGGGCTGCTGCTTTCCAGGGCTGCACTCCCTTGTGAGTCCCATGATCTGTGTGAGATCACAGCCCCCCAAAAGCAATTCTTTGGAGGCAAGATCATGTCGCCCCAAATGGCCATTGTGCTTGTGAGCGAAATAACGGGATGTCCTGGTTTTCCCGGGACAGTTGAGGGGTATGAATAAGTGCCGAGCACTGATTGCATATCCTCCAACATTTCTTAGATGAAAATAGGGAGACGTCCCATTCCATGATGATAATTATGCTATTTACACCCCACACATCATATTGGGTTGCTCCAGGGCAGCTTCCAGCATATATAAAAACATAATAAAACATTAAACATTAAAAAAAACAACCTTCCCTATACAGGGCTGCCTTCAGACGGCTCAGGGGTTGGATAACTTCATACCCTCCAACATTTCTCCAATGAAAATAGAGTCATTCTAAGGAAAAGTGGGACATTCAGGGATCAAATCAGAAACCGGGGCAGCTTCTCTAAATCAGGGATGTCCCCGGAAAATAGGGGCACTTGGAGGGTCTGTGATTGGTCTGTGCCTGTGAGATTACTAATACCCCTCACCCAGCCATTCCTGGAGCTGTTAGGTAGCTCTTTCAAAATGGATTATGTTCCCTTCCCCAGTAGACAAATGTACACATACTAGGGGCTGAACTCCTGCTCGCCCCACTCACGAACCTTCTTGCCATTCTCACCACATTAACCCCCCCCCAAAAGCTTCCCTCTTCCTACCCCGGGAAGCAACAATAAACCAGCAACAATGATGTGAAGATGCTGAAGACAGACACCCTACATAATCTGGTATAGACCACGAGCAAAGTCATTCTCATGTATAATATAATAATAATAATAATAATAATAATAATATTTATTTATACCTCACCCTTCCCGGTCCAGAAACCGGGCTCAGGGCGGCTAACAACAAATATAAAACATTGATTAAAAACGACTTAAAACAGCTTAAAAACAACATAAAGTACAACATAAATGTAGCATCGCCAGGACTAAATGACCAAGTTAGTTGTATTTAGATGTGGGGACTCAGAAAGGTTTCTTCATAGAAAAAGGGAAGGGAAAAAGGAATGGTGGATCAGGCTAAATTGAAGGCCAGGCAGAATAACTGTCTTCCAGGCCCTGCGGAAGGAGAGCAAGTCCCGCTGGGCCCTATTCTCATGGGACACAGCATTCCACCAGATCGGTGCCATCACTGAAAAGGCCCTGGCCCTGGTGGAGGATAATCTGGCTTCTTTAGGGCCCAGGACCCTTAGGCTGCTATTATTCGGGTCCTCTGCGGGACATACCAGGAGAGGCGGTCCCGTAATGTATCCAGAACAACACTGTGTTCCATGCACAAAAAAATGAGGGGTCAGCAAGCGCAACAGTTTGCAGAAGCCCATAATCATGTGCCTCTTGTATCTGAACAACTCATATTTCCTGCTTAGCTGCTGCTCCAGATCAAATCAATGGACTGATCTATCCCTTCCATCCTGTTCCTTTGGTTCAAACAGATAGCAAACACAAATAGCCTTTTCTGCTGTGTTTGATTGCTTTCATTATGCTCCTTCCCCGACAATTAACTGTGGGAGCTGCCACTGGATGGAGGGCTCATGCTTCCCAGTGGTAATTTGGTGTTAAACATGATTTACTTAAACATTAGAAGAGAGCAGCAGTAGCTCGGAGCATCCCAGGGGAGCCAGCATGAAAGGAGCGGCGGTGCAGATGTTTCTAGGATTTGGACTTCTGAACTCCTGGATGGAAATAACGGGGGAAGCTGGCCTTCTTTAGCACATCGTGCTCCTTATTACGTTGCAGCTTGCAGTGGGATTTAGAATGGCCCGTGCCCAGCGTTTAATTAGGAAGCGGGTGCAGAGCTCAAATGCATTGTGAATAATTCAGGCAAAACAGAAGCACATTTTTTGGGAGGGATCAGGCCCGGCGTGCAAAGGGTCCTGGGTTCAGATCCCTAGCACCTTCAGGAAGACGCCTGGCTGAAATGGCACAGGGTTGCTGCTAGTCAGTGCAGGCAATATTGGGACACATGGCCCAGTGGTCTGGCTCAGTATAAGGCAGTTTACCTTAGATTTTAACTCCGAGGAAATGTCTAAATGGCCCAAGTCCAGCCTATCCAAGAGGTCATCTTTACCTCCAGGTTCCACTGCAAGGTTTAAGATAGATTGGAAGTGTTTTTTTTTTAGGTAAGCCAGCAATGGGCTCAGAGCTCTTGGGGGCAGACATGGGGCTAGACATGCAATTCATTCAGTAGTTCTGCAGGTGAGATCAGCCACAAAATCTCACAGCGCTCCAGCCAGACGTTTATGCCTTCTTCCAGGTTATTCTTTTTTCTTTAATGGTTTATTTAGTTTTCAAAATTTTACATACAATAGGTTTAATTTATCCATTGACTTCCCACCCAACCCCCATCCATGATGTTCTATGTTGAACGCTGCATATTTTTAAATTACTGTATCCTGTCCACTTTATGATTCCATAAACCAGTTTTCCCTGATGTGGTGCCCATCCATTGTTGAGAACTACAACTCCCATCATCACTGACCATTGTCCACACTGGGAATTCCCACGATGGGAACCGTAGTCCAAAGCAGCTGGTGCGTAGCAGGTAGGGGAGGGGTGCTGTAAATGAATATAGTGAGCTGCCTTATATCAAGCGTGGGGTTGATAACGCCCAGGTTGCAGGTTTGATCCCCGTAGACGACAGCTGCATATTCCTAGAGCAGTGGTCCTCAACCCCTGGGCCACGGACCGGTACCGGTCCATGGATCAATTGGTACCGGGCCACCCAAGGAACATTAAATACAATTAAATTAAAATTATTAAATCAAAACAATCTAAATAAAATATAAGCAATCAACGTCCCCCCCCCCCAGCGGGCCGCATTAAAATTATCAAACGTTGACTGGTCCGCGGCAATAAAAAGGTTGGGGAGCACTGTCCTAGAGGATCCTCAGGGCCCCTTCCAACAATTCTATGATTCTATGCCAGATAATTGGTCCCTGGAGCCTGCTTTTATCTATTCCAACAAGCAGCTGTTTTCCAGGATCTTGGGAAGAGAGCAATGGCGGACTTTGGGCTTTAAAACTTCAACGGTGCCCTGTGCTGCGCCAAAATGAGGCACCCCTTGCCTCCCACCATCCATTGTTTAATTGTTGCAGTGCTCCCTGCATGTACTCCCAGTATGGTCAAACCTGTCGCGCTCCCTAAATTTGCCTCTGCAGAGCTCTTTCCCCACAATGCCACTTAAGATCCTTCCAACGGGTTATATAGGAAGGATTGGACCTGGGTCCTCCTCCTGCAAACAAGCTTTGTGGCCCTAGCTCCCCATGTTTGGAAAGTGAACATATCAGTGAGAAGGCTGAGGTGGAAGCCTTCTCCCTGATTTCTACCTTTCCACTTGCAGGGAGTTTGTTTGTTTGTTTGTTCATTTATTTATTTATTTGGCAGAGGCCTCCAGATCTGATAGATCAATATTATTTCCACTCTCCTCTCTCTTCGCCTCAAGGTGGCTTGGAAATCAATACAGCATAATGCCGATAAGACCCAATTAAAAACAGAGCCACCATTCACTGAACTAAAACCATCGTTAAAAAGAAATGAAACACCTCCCTCCTCGCTTCCCCCTTGCGGGAAAAAGCGTGTTCTTAAGAGAGGTGGACCCTGAGCTAGAAGGAGATGTTGTAGCATTTGGGACTTTTTAGTTTAGAGAAAAGACAAGCAAGAGGGGAAATGATAGAGGTTTTTTTTTATTATTATTAAAAAATGCATGTCATGGGGGAAGTGGAGGGAGAAAAGTTTTTCTCCCTCTCTCATGACCCTAGAACTTGTGGACATCCAGTGAACATGAATGGTAGAAGATTCAGGACAGACAGAAGAACTTCGTCATGCAGCACATAATTCAACTATGGAACTCACTGCCACAAGAGGCAGAGATGGCCAATGACCTCGACAAATTTAGAAAGGGGATCAGGCAAATCCAGGGAGGACAAGGCGATCAGTGGCTGCTAGCAGGGCCGCCACCTGTCCCTGGAAAAATGGGATCGCCCCATTTTTAGACAAAAGTGTCCCATGCCCTGTTTGAATTTTAAATGTGATGTATTTTTTCCCCCACATATTCCAGCTTGGCTGGCCCAAAATGGTGGTTGTGTCAAAATAATTTCCCAAAGAAATTTTCTTTTGGGACAGAACTACCTAAATTGTTAAGAAATTTATTTATTTATGCTTCTACAGCAGCAAGAACGCAACTCTCCCCAAAATGGAAAGAAGCAGAAGTCGCAGCAAAGGAAGAATGGATACAAAAACTTACGGAATATGCAGAAATGGCGAAACTTACCGGAAGAGTAAGAAATCAAGATAACAAACTTTTTACAAAAGAACGGAAATGGTTTATTGAATATTTACAGAGAAATTGCAAACAGATAAGAACATTGGTAGGGGTATCGTAATAACCTGCAGTTTCATATGAGTACATATTTAAAGTAGATAATTAAATGAGCAAATTAAATGAATAAGATATTAAAAAATAAATTTAAGGACCCGCAGAAAGAGAGGGAAGGAAGTCAAATTTTGAAATCTTAAAATGATTGTAAAATAAATGAAACGTATAAACCTGAAAAGTATAAATAAAATTCAAAATGGTGGTTGTGTCACTGTTGGTGCAGTTGATGAGGAGCCTGGGATGAGCGACAATATAGAGACAATATATTCTATATATTGACAATATAGACAATATAGGCTATAGACAATATATTCTCTCCCCCTCCTTCCCTCTCACTGCTACGCCTCCTCAGCCATCTCCCCACCAGTCTAGCATGATGTGGGTCCACCGCCGCTTGCCCCTCTCCACCACCCTGACCTGACCTCTCCTCTTTCCTCTGCATAGCTGCCAAGTCTCCCGTATTCCCCGGGAAACCCCCGTTTTTCCAGCTGTCCCCAGCCGAAAAAACGGATTTTTTTGTTTTCCCCCGGTTTATTCTGGTGTGGCGGCCATTTTGGAACTGGGCGGAGCATGCTCAGAAGCGACTTTTGATGCTGCTTTGCCCAGTTCCAAAATGGCTGCAGTGCGACTTCTGGTGTGGCGGCCATTTTGGAACAGGGCAGAGCAGCATCAAAAGTCGCTTCTGAGCATGCTCCGCCCAGTTCCAAAATGGCGGCAGCGCTACTTCGGGTCTGCTACTTCCGGTCCAGTCCCTTATTTCTCAGGCTGGAACTTGGCCGGTATGCCTCTGCTCACAAGCATCTTCTGACACCAGCCTGGGCGAGAGGCTGGATCTGGGGCTCAAGTCGCCCATGGGAGTTGTGGCCCCTGGCCCCTCCTCGTGAGTCAAGGGGAAGAGCAGGACCAGGGTGCTGTGGGAGGCAGGAGGCTGAACCCCCCCCCCTCCACAAAGGGGGGGATTTGGGGCCATGAAGAAGAAGAGAAGAAGAGTTTGGATTTGATATCCTGCTTTATCCTTAAAGGCTGGACCGGATGAATCCCAAGCCGGAATTAAGATTGCCGGAAGAAATATCAACAACCTCAGATATGCAGATGACACAACCTTGATGGCAGAAAGTGAGGAGGAATTAAAGAACCTTTTAATGAGGGTGAAAGAGGAGAGCGCAAAATATGGTCTGAAGCTCAACATCAAAAAAAAACCCAAGATCATGGCCACTGGTCCCATCACCTCCTGGCAAATAGAAGGGGAAGAAATGGAGGCAGTGAGAGATTTTACTTTCCTGGGCTCCTTGATCACTGCAGATGGTGACAGCAGTCACGAAATTAAAAGACGCCTGCTTCTTGGGAGAAAAGCAATGACAAACCTAGACAGCATCTTAAAAAGCAGAGACATCACCTTGCCGACAATGGTCCGTATAGTTAAAGCTATGGTTTTCCCAGTAGTGATGTATGGAAGTGAGAGCTGGACCATCAAGAAGGCTGATCGCCGAAGAATTGATGCTTTTGAATTATGGTGCTGGAGGAGACTCTTGAGAGTCCCATGGACTGCAAGAAGATCAAACCTATCCATTCTTAAGGAAATCAGCCCTGAGTGCTCACTGGAAGGACAGATCCTGAAGCTGAGGCTCCAACACTTTGGCCACCTCATCAGAAGAGAAGACTCCCTGGAAAAGACCCTGATGTTGGGAAAGATTGAGGGCACTAGGAGAAGGGGACGACAGAGGACGAGATGGTTGGACAGTGTTCTCGAAGCTACGAACATGAGTTTGACCAAACTGCGGGAGGCAATGGAAGACAGGAGTGCCAGGCGTGCTCTGGTCCATGGGGTCACGAAGAGTCGGACACGACTAAACAACAACAACAATCCTGCTTTATCACTACCAGAAGGAGTCTCAAAGCAGCTAACATTCTCCTTTCCCTTCCTCCCCCACAACAAACACTCTGTGAGGTGAGTGAGGCTGAGAGACTTCAGAGAAGTGTGACTAGCCCAAGGGCACCCAGCAGCTGCACGTGGAGGAGCGGGGAAGTGAACCCAGTTCACCACATTACAAGTCCACCGCTCTTAACCACTACACCACACTGGCTCTCAATGAGAATGTGTGGGCCTCCCCCAATCCCTGACCTGTCCTTTATTGTTGCCCAACTTGTCCCATATTTTGCCCGGCCGAAGGTGGCAACCCTTGCTCCTAGCCACAATGGCTGCATTCCACCTTCACTGGTAGAGGCAGAGATGGTTCTGAATACAGTCGTACCTTGGTTCTTGAACAGAATGCGTTCTGGGAGTCCAAGGTACTGGAAACTGCAGGAGGGGAGATTTCTCTTGTGTTCGAATCCTGCTTGGGTGTTTCCCACTGGGGAATCTGGTTTTGCACTGTGAGAACAGGATGCTGGGCGAGATGGGCCTGATACAGGAGGTTCATTCTATGATGCTTTCCCGCATGCATGAATTGTCCCTTTCTTCTTTCCACTTTGGTGCTGGTGCTTGTTGACTCTTATCGCATGCAAATTGGCCCGGCGGGAAAGGGAGCGGATTGGTTTGCTTCCGCCAGGTAGGAGAACGGTCCAATTTGACCCCAGGGAAGAGAAGTGGAAACAATGAGAGGTTGTAGAGGCAAGCTGGGGCAGAGCAGGGCGGAGAAAGCACTTCAGGAGCAACTGATCAGATGCCAGGAAGCGCCGCTGTGCTGGCCGGCTCCTGGGAACAGGTAAATTAGGACGGGAAAGAGCAAAAGGTAGCTTGCCATGTGAGCCGCTTCCCCTTTGATCTCCCCTTGAACTCCTGTTTATTCCTAACCCGCAAACTGGCGATAAGCAGCGAAGCGTGTGACCTTCTCAGTGAATAATACTTAAATAATATAAATCTATCCCACAATGCACTTCTTTGTTCGGTACAATTGCACAGGGAAATCCATTCTTGTAGCTTTGCCCTGCTGAACACAGGCTTGCCGTTGGGGCTTTGTTCTTTGAACATTCCCTCCCCCCCCCTTAATATAAAGTGCTGGGAAAATAATGCACCTTCCTTCTGGCCCCCATCTGCAGTAGAAATAGTGTGTTGTAGTGGTTAAGTATTGAACTAAGACCTGGGAGAGCAGGGTGCAGATACCCGCTTGGTCATACAGCTCACTGGGTGACCTTTAGCGTTACAAATTTAGCTTTACCACCAGAGTCTAAAACTACTTACGAGCACCATTGCAGGCATGTCCGCAGGCTGGAGACCAAGGCTACATCTTGACTGCATATATTTACAGCCAAAGTTCTCAGAAAGGTTTAACAATCAATGTGGCTTCCCAGGGAAATCTGGGAATTGTAGTTCTGGGAGGGGAACTTTCTGCACCCGTAACGGACCACAATGCCCAGGATTCTTTGGGGCGAAGCCATGGCTGCTTAAAGCAGTATGATACTGCTTTTAAGATGCAGTGCGGATGCTGCCAAAGGTATCCAAAGGAAAGGCCAATTTAGGAGCGGGATAGCACTGCAATGAGAGGCCCAGGGAATGCTGGACATATATTGAGACTAGAAAACCCCAAAACAATGCTTACTACACAGTTAGAAATGCACAGTTCTGGGAAGAGTCTCTCTGGAAAAAGCTGCAGAAGGAATCCTCCTCCTTCAAGACCAAGTTGGAAAATGCAAAAAGGCTATTGCGTCATTTGATTCCTATTCTGATATTTCAGGTGCGGCCCACGAGGTCAGAGAGAGTTTATTCTGCCTGTGCAGATATTAGGTTCCATCCACTTCTTGTAGGCAGAGCATTGTGGCATGTCACAGAGATAAGGTTCTGGTGGTGTGGAGGTCAACAGACAGAGGTTGCTTCCAGACAACCTCTTTCTTCAGCATCCATCCTGGCGTATTTGCACAAAGCTGTTGGGATGAGGTTCGCTGACGACATGGGCTATTTATTCTGACTTCTTTGGCGGGAGGCTAAATGACATTGTATCAAGCAATTATTCTCCCAAGCTTTCCAGGACATTTCCTTGTCACTTTCCTTATTGCAAAAATGCCGAACTTTGGGGGGGGGGTGGAGTGGGGCCAGTGGTGGAGCTTCATGTGGCGGGGGCCGTGGCGCACGTTCTGGGGGCGGGGTGGGCGCCCACAATGGCACCCCTTGGAGCCCGCCGCTCGGGGCGGCCCACCCCCACCACCCCTATCTTCCTACGCCCCTGAGTGGGGCAGGCAGGCAGGCATCAGGTATAATAATAATTATTATAATTATAATAATTTATTATTTGTAACCCACCCATCCGGCTGGGTTTCCCCATCCGCTCTGGGCGGCTTCCAACAATGATTAAAGTACATTAAAATGTCACACATTAAAAACTTCCCTAAACAGGGCTGTTTGTTTTGCAAGAGCTCTAAGTCAACTGTAACTGCACTGCTTGAATTTGCTGATAGACCGGTTGCTCATCCCTTTTCAGAAGCAGCAGCAGTGGACTGCGATGGATGGTTTGCATGCCCTTTGCAAAGCAACCACAGCTCCGTACATTGCAATGGCCACATGGAGGGCCTCTTGGATGACTTCCCAGTAAAATCTCATGCCCTTCTGAATCCCAGGGCAGCTGTGCTGAAGACACAGAGAGAAAGGGAAGCCATCGGAAAGAGTTCTGGACTAAAACTCAACTCTGCCTGCATTCAGGTTAGGGTGGTCAATAGCTCTGTCTCTAAACACGGCAGAGGAGAGGAGAGCTACTGTTTTTGTGTGGATGCAAGTGGCAGAAAGAAGTGCAGAAGTGGATGTTCTCCGAAAGAAGCAGTGAGGAGAAGTCTGCTGGAAGGAGAAAGTGGAAACGTCCCAGAAGGAGCTGCATGACCTTGCTGGGTCATGGGCAGAAGGCTGAGTGCATGTATTGGAAAGAGAGAAGGACACAGTTTGAATGTTTAAGGAAGAAGCTGTAATCTCCAACTAAGGCCATGCCTGGATAAGCACGTGAATGCAAATACTTTGCACATATTCTTCTTTTGTTATATGTTCTGCAAGTAAAAGCCTTTGAATATTTTAACAAGTGTTTGGGCATAGTTTTAATTTCAAGAAAAGAGTCAGTATTGCGCACGATTTGGCTTCCTACCTGCAATTTAGCTACTCTGCTAACAGGCGTTGCTCGCTCCATGAATTTGCCCAGTCCTCTTTTGAAGCCAGCCAAGCTGTTGGAAGCATTGACAAGCGGCGGGCAGATGTTGCTCCATTTGCTGCATGCTGCATCTCAGGCATGCATTAGGCAAGGAAGTACGATCCAGGGTTGGTTTCACCCAGAGCAAGTGTGCATTCCTAGTGGCACCCACCCTGCTTTCCCTTGACTCTCTGCCTGCTGCAATTCCCTCTTGGGCACAAATTACGAATGAGGCAAGACCCTGGGCCTGCTGTGCCACTGCCCATGACATATCCTTGAAAAGGCAAGTAGAGGGAACCTGCAAGGGCAAATGAGGGGGCAACACCCTGTTTTGTTTGCCCTGCGCCTGGGGACCAAGTGAGATGCTCGCTGTTGTGTATTGAGTCAAAGGATTTTATATCTGTATTATTATTGTCTGTATTTGCATTAGGATAAAGTAACTGCCTTTTGGTTCCAGAGGGTACAGCTACTATTGGTTCATTTAAGCTGCTGTATTTGGATCCTCTGTCTTATTGGTTTCCTCCAAAAGGCAGCACTGTGATTGCTTGATATTGTTCCCTCCAAAATGTATCCCTTCCTAGCTAGTCCCCTGTCCCTATAAATGTAGCTTTCCTCTCCTCAGTCTTCAGTCTTGTTCACTTTAATAAAGAGCTGTTACTAGAGAACTGTCTCCAGCATGTTTTGTCAAGAGAGCTGAAATCACAAACCCCACGTCACAACAACTGGCGACGAGGATGGGATCCGGAATGCTGAGGAGCGGTTAAACACAACCCTGCCTCAGAGTCCGGATTGCAGCTGAGAACAAGACTCACTGGCCAGCTGAGAAGACGACCCTGCCCGCTAGGACAATGGAGAGTCCAAGGGTATTGGAGCCCTTCCAGCCATCAGAGCCCCACACCTGGGAAGACTACGTCGAACGCTTCGAGTTCTTTGCAGTGGCTCAAGGGATCACCGATGCCAGCAAAAGAAGGGCCACATTCCTGAGCTACTGTGGGCCCGAGACCTTCAAGCTGGCCAAGGCATTACTTGCTCCAGCGAAGCTGAGTGAGACATCTCTCAAAGATATTCTTGCCTGCCTAACAAGCCACTTGGCGCCTACTGAGACCAAGATGGCCCGGCGGATGGAGTTCCATAAGAGGCAGCAGCATGCTGGGGAGTCTGTATCCACATTTCTGGCTGAACTCCGGAAGCTCGCTCAGCACTGCAGCTTCCAAAATCTGGAAGAGACTCTCCTGGATCGGTTTATTGGTGGTCTGAGCAGCAAGAAAGCCAGAAGACGCATCGTGGCTAAAGAAGAGGTTACCCTTGCTTCAGCCTTGAAGGAGGCCACCGCCACGGAGAATTATGAAAGAGAGGAGCTTGATGCCAGTCGCAAGGCCACTAAGCCACAGATAGAAGTTGCGCATGCCATGGACGAGCTAGAGGCTACTCCGAGCCAGAGCCCAGTCCGTGGGGTCGAGTCGGTGCGTCAGGCCTGCACAGTGCACAGAGATCGCCGAGGCAGTTGCCCAGGTTGTGGCGGAAACCATGAAAGGAAGAGTTGTCGTTTCAGGGATGCTATCTGCCGGACGTGCGGAAAGACGGGTCACATCGCCAGGGTCTGTAGATCGGCGTCGTCGGGAGCGACAGGAGCACCTAGACTGGAGCACCGCAGACCGCCCACAGCAACTCGTTTTCTAAAGGACTGCCACTACGTAACGGAGATCAACGGGAGGGCCGTGCAGTTTCCAGCGCAAGGCAAGGCACACGTCAAGGTGAAGATTGAGGGTCAGCAGTGCGACATGGAGGTGGACTCCGGATCCGCATTCACCATCGTGTCGGACCAGACCGCGAAGACATTCTTCCCCAGGGGTAAGTTGCCCCCTCTGGAGCCCTTTCCGGCAACCTTGCAGTCGTACTCAGCAGGCCGCATCCATGTTATGGGAATGTGTGCCGTGAGAGTACAGTTCCGGGACAAACAGGCTGTACTCAAACTGGTGATTGCGAAGGGCAGTCGCCCCAGTCTCCTGGGCACTGACTGGTTCCCTGCCCTGGGACTGAGTATCTCAGGGCTTAATTCAATCCAAACCTGCCCTGAGATGAGTGAGGTATTATGCAAGGAATTTGCTGGTCTCTTTAATGGAAAACTGGGTTGTTATAAAGGGCCCCCAGTTGACTTCGAGTTGGACCCCGGGGTGGCTCCAATCCGACTCAAACCAAGGCGAGTGCCATTTGCACTGCAACCCAAGATCGAGGCAGAGCTGGATAAATTGGTCAAGCAGGGAGTTCTCTCACCCGTGGACTCTGCTAAGTGGGAGACTCCAATCGTCACGCCCCTTAAAGCAAATGGGGAAGTCAGGATATGTGCAGATTACAAATGTACTATCAATAAGGCACTCAGGGGAAACTCATACCCCATTCCAGTCGTATCACATCTGTTGGCTAAACTGGCTGGGGGCAAGGTGTTCGCCAAAATTGACCTGGCACAAGCTTACCAACAGCTGCCAGTAACCCCACAATCAGCGGAAGCACAGACTATTGTCACACATAAAGGGGCGTTCAGAGTTAACAGATTACAGTTCGGAGTTTGTGTGGCCCCAGGGATTTTTCAAGGGCTCATGGAACGCCTGTTAAGAGGTCTGCTGGGGGTCTTGCCATTTTTTGATGACGTTTTGATTGCTGGAAAAGACCCACAGGAACTGGTTGCGCGTGTCCGTGCAGTGTTGCTCAAGTTCAAGGAGGTGGGGTTGCAACTGAAAAAAGAAAAATGCAGTTTTGGGGTGCCAACTGTGGATTTCTTGGGGTTTAAAATTGATGCATCAGGCATCCACCCCACAGATGCTAAGATTAAGGCCATCATCGAGGCACCACGACCACAGAACAAGACGGAGTTGCAGTCATTCCTGGGACTTATTAACTTTTATCATTCGTTCTTACCCCAGAAAGCTTCGGTAGCTGAACCATTACATAGACTATTGCAGAAAAAGAATGTGTGGCGATGGGGGCGGGAGCAGCAGAAGGCTTTTGACTCCTTGCGAGGAATGCTGAGTAGCAGGAGCGTCCTTGCTCATTATGATGAGTCAAAGCCGCTGGTCCTGGCATGTGATGCCTCTCAATACGGTCTGGGGGCTGTGCTGAGTCATAGGGAACCGGATGGGTCGGAAAAGCCCATCTCTTTCTATTCCCGTACGTTGTCGCCCACAGAGCGCAACTATGCTCAAATTGATAAAGAGGCACTGGCTATTGTGTCCGGAATCAAAAGGTTCTATGATTATTTGTACGGTCGCCATTTCTCCATTGAAACGGACCACAAACCACTGTTAGGGTTGTTCAACCCAAACAAACAAACGCCACAAATTCTCTCCCCCAGAATGTTGCGTTGGTCAATATTCCTGAATGGGTTCCAGTACACCTTGACCCATGTGCCGGGGAAACAGTTGTGCCATGCTGATGCGCTGAGTCGATTGCCCCTTCCTGGCGGGAGCAATGAGGATCCTGCTCCGGCGGAGCACATTATGATGCTAGAAACACTTCCGGGGGCTCCTGTAACAGCTACGGATATAGCTGAGAAAACTAGGAAAGATGCTGTTCTCTCCCGTGTGCTCACTTGGGTGGGGAGGGGGTGGCCAGGTGGTCCGCATGAAGAAAAATTCAGGCCTTATGCGACAAGGCAGCACGAATTGTCCATGCATAAGGGTTGTCTCCTATGGGGAGATAGGGTGATAATCCCAGCACCACTGAGAAACAGGGTTCTTGAGACGCTTCACATGGGACACCCGGGAATGGTCAGGATGAAGTCGCTAGCCCGATGTTATGTGTGGTGGCCTGGAATGGACCAGAACATAGAACAATGGGTACGAACATGCAAGGCATGCCAAGAGGTGCGGCCAGAAGTGGCCAGAGCACCAGTCCACTGGTGGGAGCAGTCCAGGACTCCCTGGAGCCGGCTGCACATAGATTTTGCTGGGCCATTCCAAGGGAAGGTCTTTTTGGTTATCGTTGATGCATATTCCAAATGGTTAGAAGTGGCGATGGTCCCTAGCATGGCATCAGCTGCCGTAATCAAGGTGTTGAGGCAGCTGTTTGCTACCCACGGGTTACCTGAGACCATTGTATCAGATAATGGGGCAGCTTTTGTATCCCAAGAATTCAGGGCATTCTTGGCTGATAACTTTATAAGAGGGGTCACATCCGCGCCCTTTCACCCATCCTCCAATGGGCAGGCTGAGCGCATGGTAAGAACAGCCAAAGAATCCATTGCGCGCTTAATGGAGGGTAACTGGTCGGCTCGCATTGCGCGAATGTTATTTTTGCAGCATGCGACACCGTGTACTGCGACGGGCAAGTCACCAGCCGAGCTGCTCTTAGGTAGAAGACTGGTAACGGTGCTGGATTATGTCCACCCAGATAAAATGCCAAACCGTAATTCAAGAGCAACCCCCCAGGCTGAGACTGACACAACAAGGTATCTCGCCCCTGAAGATCTGGTCTGGGTGAGGAACTATTCACGAGGTCCGCGGTGGGTGGCCGGTGTGATCACCCGGGCTAGTGGACCTGTGTCCTATTATGTGACCTTGGAAAATGGGCAAGTTTGGAAGAGACATATAGATCAGCTGAGGCGCCGGGCGCTCAGCAGGGAGGAGTCAGATAATTCATCCCTGGCTAATGACGCACAGCTGCAAGACCAGAGTGAAAATGGTCCAGAGGTACAGTCACCAGGGGCTTCAGCAAATGAACCAGGGTCTGCTAGTCCTCATGATGACGAGGTACAGGTCGGGGACCCTGAGATGTCTGGGACTCCATCTGTTCCTGATGAAACCCCTATAGCAGCCCCTCCACCACAGGTAACACCCAATCCAGAACCTGCAACACCTGTTGTCAGGAGATCAGGTAGAAGTTGTAGGACCCCACAGTACCTGAGGGATTACGTCTGCTGTGCTCACTAGGGGGGGAGGGGTGTTGTGTATTGAGTCAAAGGATTTTATATCTGTATTATTATTGTCTGTATTTGCATTAGGATAAAGTAACTGCCTTTTGGTTCCAGAGGGTACAGCTACTATTGGTTCATTTAAGCTGCTGTATTTGGATCCTCTGTCTTATTGGTTTCCTCCAAAAGGCAGCACTGTGATTGCTTGATATTGTTCCCTCCAAAATGTATCCCTTCCTAGCTAGTCCCCTGTCCCTATAAATGTAGCTTTCCTCTCCTCAGTCTTCAGTCTTGTTCACTTTAATAAAGAGCTGTTACTAGAGAACTGTCTCCAGCATGTTTTGTCAAGAGAGCTGAAATCACAAACCCCACGTCACAACACTCGCTGTGGAGGGAGCCAATTGTGCATGCAGGGATGGAGGGAGAGCCTCTGGGATCTCCATTCTGAAGGGACAATGGGAGCTTTGAAAGCTCTTGTGAGTCATTTCGGTGGCCTCCGCCTTGCTCATTATCCGCAGCACAAAAGGGACGGGAGACACCAGCTTCGGGTTACGTGAGCGACAGAGGCCTGGCTCAGAGAGGCATCCCTAGGGACTCAGCCCATTGCATGGGGGCCTGTGACCGCATTATCCTCAGCTCAACAGCAAAGGATGCTATGCAAGAGGGGTTGGGTTGGGAGAGCGGATCTGCTGAGCAGAGAGCAGCACTGGCTGAGATCTGCAGAGCGCTGTCCGAGATCCACTGGGAGCTCACCCACACTTCCATTTGGTCTGTGACTTCTATAATAATAACAGTAACAGTAATAATCTTCTTCTTCTTCTTCTTTGGCGATCATACAGTTTTAAAAGTGAGTCCGTAAGTGACCGTGGAGACCAATTCTGGATCCACACATCCTTCCACAGTGGGGACATAGGTTTCCGGGTGGGAGTTGATCACGGTGAGGGTTTGTCAAGCGTGCCTTCCTCTTAGCATGTTTCTCCCCTTTGTCCTGAGTTCGAGCGTCTTCAGAACCCATGACACATTTGGTAAAGGCTGTTCTCCAATTGGAGTGCTCGCAGGCCAGTGTTTCCCTGTTGTCGGTGTTTATACTACTTTTTTAAAGATCTGCCTTGAGAGAATAATAATAATAATAATAATAATAATAATAATAATAATAATAATATTATGCCACACACCTGACTGCGTTGTCCCTGTGTGGCTTTTAACAAAACATCAAAACCAGTGCTATTCTTCTTAAAAAAAGAGGTGTCAGAACTCACCTGGCACCATCCCCAGACCTGCTGCAGAGTGTTGGGGGGGCATGTGACCAGAGGAGAGGGACAAAAACGAGAGAAAGTGGGGTGGGGAGAGAGATCATATTATTGCACAATGAGAAGTCATTGCACCGATGGAATTATGTGCTTCACACTACACTGAATACAACCTTGGGTTCCTAAATCCCTTCAAAACCAATGGGCCTTAATTCATCAAACATGCTGAAGATCAGGCTGCCTCCATCGCTCCTGGCGCTGGGTCAACGGAGGGGCCTCGTCTCACGTGGCTCTCAGGTAACCAGGTGCCACCTTTCCTGATCTCTTTCTGCAGGCTGCGCTGTCGTTCCCTTGCCCCTGCCCCTGCCCCCGTTCCCATGGCTGCGCAATCTGGGCCGCTGCCTGTTGACTTTTCCAAAGCTCTTACCGTGTTTGAACTCTCCAATGGATGCAGGAGAGAGGAATTTAAAGAGCAGGGTTGTTTGCTCCCACTGTTGACTCACTCTGTGACTCACATCTGGCCCACTCTGAACAGGTGCCAAGGCTCCTGAGGTTGCCAGGGCTGTGTTTGCCCAGGTACTTCTGGGCAGGCTGGATTTTATTTGCCTGCACCCAGAAGCTCCTGCACCATCTGGCACCTTGAAAGATGCTCCATCAAGGGATTTTTGCTAGACAGGGCATGGGAGAGACCCGTCCCCTCCCGAGCAGCGCTGGCTGGCACCTGGCAGGACGGAGGCTCTGAAGTGGGCAGTGGAGACACAGACAGTAACCAGGAGGCACTTTAGTTTCATTTTGGAGGCTCACGCAAGGTGGGCATTCCTAGGAGAGGACCAGTAGGTGCCGGAGAAGATGCCAACCCAACTTTTCACCGTCCAAATCAGGGAGAGTTTCAGCTCAGTTTGCCTTTTAATGCATAATCAGCTCATTCACATTTCCCCAAACAGTAGAGAAACTGAAATTCAGCCTTTGAAATTCTTGCTTCGCTGAACTATGCTCCGCAACCAAAATTTGTGTATATTAGGAGAAAGCAGAGGCGCCAATTCTATGGGGCTGAGGGCAGCTCAGCCCCCTTAAAGTATGTGGGGCCCCATTGGGCCTACTTGTGGTGGTGGAGCACCTTGTTGGGCCTTGTGGCCTCCTCCCAATGTGCGTGACAGCACACGTGTGTGTCACACGTGTAATGCCACGGGACAAGCTCCTAATGTCCCATGGAACTCGGCGCCTCTGGGGGGGAAGTATGTGTAAAATTGGAGAACTGAACATAAGTTTGGAGAAATGAGAGAAACTGACCGACCCACCCATCCCTAGTGGAGATGCCCTCTCAGCTGGCATCGTGGTTGTGGGGTGTGCACAACCTGGACTGTCACAAGCGAAAGCCAAGGTGGGGGGATTTTGCTTGGCTCTGGGGCCTTGACTTGGTCACCCCCAGGTACTGGCAGAGGCAGCTGGAAAAGAGACTTAGAGGACACTTGAACCAGGTAATGTTTGTGGTCATGCCGTGAACTGCAGGATGCTTGTTTTCTCCTGCCCAGCTCCACAGGCAATGCCCACAGCAAGAAAACAGTGGAAAGAAAGAGCAGGCAAGAAGGCTGGAAGTTTTCTGCACATTGCCAGCCTGAGCTATATCTATCAGCTGTTCATTTGTGTGTCTGTTTCCCTCATATCTCTTGAGCCTTTATTTGCTGATGTGTCTTGGTCCCGAAGGACATGGGGATGTAGCAGCAGAGACTGGTAATTGCTCCCTGGGGAAATGGAGGAAATCTCTGGGGGGTTGGTTGCATAACCGTGAGGTGGGGGAGGGAGAGCGCTCCTCACTGCACACCACAAGGGAAGGTGTCTCTTGCAGTTTGTGCTCTCAGGAAAAAAGGGGACCAGCAGAGATGATGGGGTGGGTAGACTCAGAGAGGCAGAATTAAAAGCAGGTCCTTGTTTTTAAGTTTGCCATTTACAAATCGCCAAAAAGGAGGTCCTCTCAGAGGATTTTATACAATATTTAGGTGCTAATTCATGTGCCTAGGTGCACATTTAGAAGTAATTGTTAGAACTTGAAGATAAATGTGCTCCATCTCACTCGGGGTAGGGGGGGGAGAGACTGTCACCAGGTGACCCTAAGGCCATGCATTGTCAATGTGCATCTCAAAGGACCCTCTGACTCTCTATTACAGAATCATAGAATTGTAGAGTTGGGAGGGACCCCGAAGATCATCTAGTCGAACCCCCTGCAATGCAGGAATAAGCTGTCCCATATGGGGATCGAACATGCAACCTTGGCGTTATCAGCATCACACTCTAAGTCTAAGCAACTGGTTGGACTTTTTGGACCAGGACCTTGGACCAGGACCAGGGTTCAAATCCCCACTCGGCCATAAAACTCACTGAGCGACCTTGGGGCGGTCACTGCTTCTCAGCCTACTCTACAGGGTTGTTGTGAGGATAAAATGGGGAGAGGGGGAAGCCATGTATATCACCTTGAACTGCTTGGAAGGAAGGTGGGTGACATATCTTAAGGCAAAAAAGTTTCTCTATAACCAGGCCTTGGGCTGATTAAACCTTCTGTGGCCCTTTACATGTGGTTTTTTTGGGGTGTGTGTGTTATGTCGTGAGTGTGATTTCAGCTCTTCGTGAAGTCAGCTCAGAATAGTGATTCAGCATACTAGCAAGGAACTGCTAGGAGTCAAGTATAACAAGAAGAAGTGTGCATGCACACGAAAGCTCATACCAAAATAAAAACTTAGTTGGTCTTTAAGGTGCTACTGAAGGAATTTTTTTATTTTACTTCGACCCAGACCAACACGGCTACCTACCTGTAACAAGGACAGTCTTCTTTATTGCAGTAGGAATCTTGACTGAACTGGAGGGAAAGGGTGAGCTCCTTTTATACTCTCAGGAGCAGGGGTTGGGGAAAGGATACATTTAGATTTTGGCGGGAACCTATCGGAGTGAGGATCCAAATTGTGCTAACAAGTTAACCAATAACAACTGTCACCGCACCCATTTGAATCACCCAGGAGCGGGAAAGGTAGTTACAGGACTAGCAGAGAAACTCATGTACACAAATTAAACCAATACATAACAGGGGGGTTATTGGTTTGTCATTTTGGTTTGCATTTTGTGTTTCCCATTTTGTAATTTTATGTTGGGAACCACCCTGTGATCTTCGGATGCAAATTTAACAAATATAAAAATAGTCTGGATTGTTCTGAAAGGCTTAGGCTGAGTCATGATTCACCAGGACTTAGTTTGGAAGGTTGCTGCTGTTTACTTCTGCCATCCTCCACATCTTCCAAGATGAACTTCTTCTGGCCCAGAAGTGAGTGTAAAAATGAACGTGCCCCAGACCATGTGCAGAATGAAATTCTCTCTCTCAATCAAGGTTCCAGGTAGCAATCTTTGCTATGTCTGCTCTGTACCAGCCTGGATCCAAAGTCAGTGATGCAGTTTTTTGCTTCTGAGTTTTGCTACTCTCAGTTTGGGCTTTGATGTTAGGCATTGGAAATGGAGAGGGCGCAACAGCCTTGCTTCTTCCTCCTTCTTTGGCAATCACTTGTAGCCGAGTAAGATTGTCTTCCATGAAAACGGTCTTAACAGTGAGTTCGTAAGTGACTGTGGAGGCCAATTCCGGATCCACACGTCCTTCCACAGTGGGGACATTGGTTCCCTGGCGGGAGTTGATCACGGTGTGGATTTGCCAAGAGTGCCTTCCCCTTAGCACCTTTCTCCCTTTTGTCCTGAGTTTGTGCTTCTTCAAAATCCACGACACCCTTGGTAAAGGCTGTTGTCCAATTGGAGCGCTTATAGGCCAGTGTTTCCCAATTATCCATGCTCATAATGCTTTTTTAAAAACGATTTGCCTTGGGAGCATCTTTAAACCTCTTTTGCTGACCACCAGCATTACGCTTTCCATTTTTAAGTTCGGAATAGAGTAGTTCCTTTGAAAGACAATAATCGGGCATCCGAACAACATGACCAGTCTAATGAAGTTGACGTTGAAGAATCATTGCTTTGACCCTGGTGGTCTTTGCTTCTTCCAGTACACTGGCAATAGTCCGCCTGTCTTTTGAGTGAGGTGTAAAAATTTTGGAGACACCATTGATGGAATCTTTCAAGGAGTTGGAGATGGAGCTTATAAGTGGAAAGAGCTGTGCTGCAATTGGCATTCAGTATCCTTTTGGCGCTGTGGTCTAAACCACAAAACCTAGGGCTTGCAGCTCAGAAGGTTGGCGGTTTGAATCCCCGCAACGGGGTGAGCTCCCGTTGTTCAGTCCCAGCTCCTGCCCACCTAGCAGTTCGAAAGCACGTCAAAGTGCAAGTAGATAAATAGGTATCGCTCTGGCGGGAAGGTAAACGGCTTTTCTGTGCACTGCTCTGGTTCACCAGAAGCGGCTTAGTCTAGCTGGCCACATGACCTGGAAGCTGTCTACGGACAATCGCCGGCTCCCTCGGCCTATAGAGTGAGATGAGTGCCGTAACCCCAGAGTTGTCCGTGACTGGACCTAACGGTTAGGGGTACCTTTACCTTTTTTTCGTTCCCCCAGAGCAAACAGAGATTGGGTGCTCTAGTAGGAAATTCTCAGCCTACAGGTAGATCTATTTTTCCTTTTTTTTAAAAAAAGAAGAAAAGGTAAATTGCTAACTGATCTGGAAATGGGGCAAACTGAACTCCAAGCCCGGGGGCCGGGGGAATGGGGAAATGAGGGAGGATAAAACGGGCAGATCAGCCCATCCCTGATTGCACTGCATAAACACAGAAACACACTTCTCAGCATTGACAAGCCAAGAGAGCCTAGACAATGAGGCATTTGCTACAGAGATCTGCAATTTCTACTAATAGAGAAATCCGACCCTGGTAACCACAGTTTGCATTCTCCTGTTCCTTTGCCTCTTTCTCCTCCCCCTCCTTCCCCCCACGTTTTTGTTATTCCTATATAATTGACACCGCGGCATTATACTGTCCCATTGATTGCAGCAATTCTGCCTCATTTTTGACATATTTGTTCTGTCAATATTCTCCCTTAAGGTCAGGCGCTCAAAATCTCTGCATCGCAGACTTTTAGCCTTCTAGGTGGTGGAGGAGTCCCCCTCCCCATGCCGTGTTACCATTTTGCCTGCCATTATGTGTTGTATATTATCTGTGAGAGGCATTATGACTCGGCTGATTCCATTTTGCAGCAACAAATCTGAGTATGCCACACAGGGCGTGTGTGTGTGTGCGCACTGCCAATGCTGGCTCACAGATAAGCATATTCATAGAGCATGACTTTCCAGACATGGTCCCATGCACGTACTTGAATGTCTATTGGGGTGTCTCTTGAAGCATCTCTTGAGATACCACTTATCGATACCCAATATGGCGCAGTGCTTAGAACAGCTTTTTCCATCCGGGTCCCCAGATGTTGTTGGAACACAACTCCCATCATTCCTAGCCAGTACAGCCGGTGGTGAAGGATGATGGGAACTGTAGTTCCAGGACACCTGGTGACCCCAGTTTGAGGAAGGCTGGATTAGCTTGTCAGATTAAATCCCCACTCAGCCATGCAGCTCCCTGGGTAACCTAGGGCCAGTCACTGCCTCATAGCCTCAGCTACCTTGCAGGGCTGTTGCAGAGATTAAAGGAGGAGTCTTGAATTCGACAGCTGGAAGGGATCTGAGGGTCATCTAGCCCAACCCCTGCAATGCAGGAATCTCAGCTAAAGCATCCATGGCAGATTGCCATCCAACCTCTGCTTAAAAACCTCCAAGAAGGGAGAGTCCACAACCTTCCAATGGAGACCGCTTCACAGTTGAACAGCTCTTACTGTCAGAAAGTTCCTCTTGATGTTGAGCTGGAATCTCCTTTCTTGAAACTTCACTTCATTGGTTTGGGTCCTACCCTCCAGAGCAGGGGAAAACAAGCTTGCTCCATCTTCCATGTGACAGCCCTTGAGATATTTGAAGATGGCTATCATATCTCCTCTCATTTTCCTCTTTTCCAGCTCTCTTAATCATTCCTCACATGGCTTGGTTTCCAGACCCTTGATCATCTTAATCGCCCTCCTCTGCACACCTTCCAGCTCGTCAACATCCTTCTTAAATTGGGGCGCTCAGAACTGGACACAGGACTCCAAGTGGAGTCCAACCAGGGCAGAATAGAGTGGTAGACAAGGTTACAGGTTTGATCCTTGTATGGGACAGCTGCATATCCCTGCATTGCAGAGGGTTGGGCTAGATCAGGCACCCCCAAACTGCGGCCCTCCAGATGTTTTGGCCTACAACTCCCATGATCCCTAGCTAACAGGACCAGTGGTCAGGGAAGATGGGAAATGTAGTCCAAAACATCTGGAGGGCCAAAGTTTGGGGATGCCTGGACTAGATGATCCTCAGGGTCCCTTCCAACTCTACAATTCTAAGATTCTATGAACGCTGATCTGATTCAGTATAAAGCAGTTTCCTCTGTTCCTGTGGTGTCAAAGAGGACGACAGTGGTGAAGTCTCTAAGGATGCATGAATCCATCTAGTTCTGGTCTGTGTGAATTTCACAAGTGCCCACCCAGGTATCCATTTCATCCCATTTCCACATTAACCTGCCAATTATTACTTCTTTAAATCTGCACACCGGTTCCCATTTCAATACATATTTCAGAATGTATTTTTCAAAGCATTTTCTCTCAAAAGATGAATTCTAAATGCCTTTTGATCTTTCTTTCTTTCTTTCTTTCTTTCTTTCTTTCTTTCTTTCTTTCTTTCTTTCTTTCTTTCTTTCTTCTTTCTTTCTTTCTTTTAAAAAACCCCGACAGCTGCATTGGGACATTTGTGAAGTGCAGAGGCTGGTGGATAAGACCACTCCCAATTGCGCAGATCCTGTCAGTTCGAATTGACATTCACAACAATTGAATTCCCCAAGATCTCTTCTAGAAGCACAGAAGCAGGACAGTGACCCCACCCCACCCTGTCTAAGTTGGCAACTTTTCTTTGAGGGAAGAATTCCACCTGCCCACCAAACTGACCTTGCAACTGACCTTGCCAACATATTGGCCAAGGTAACTTAATTCCACTCTAAGGAATTCCAGTCTTTCCATGCTGGCCCAGCTTTGACGACCATCCGAAGCTTCATAAAACATAATCTGGGAAGCCACAGATGCATGTGGGACTGAGTGTGTGGGCCTTCTCCCTCTCCCATTGTACTTTGGCTTTCCATCAAATATCCTGTCTTCCATTAAGCTAGAGTTTCCTATTATGTCCAAACTGGGGAATTCTGGCTTAATAGCTCATGATCAGCTATATGCTGGTGACGCACAGCTCAACTTCTCTTTTGCATCTGCAGGTGAGGCAGTGGATGTGCTGGACCAATGTCTTGCTTCGGTAATGTCTAGACGAGAGCCTACAAATTGAAGATAAGACTGCGGCACTCTTACTGGGTGGATCCTGAGACCGGATGGATGGGAGGGAGGTAGCCTGTTCCGGATGGGGTTACACTCCCTCTGAAGGAGTAGCTACTTAGATGAGGTTACTCCTGAGTTGAGCCTCCCTGGGGAGTGTTGGGTGCTAACGCCGAGGCCGGTGCCTCCCCCCCAACGCAGGTGTCCTGCCACACTGATGTGACCCATATCCAAGGACATGAGCACACGACTAGCAGAGTCCAAACAGAAGCTGAGCCTTGAGGTGTAACATCTAAGCCTAATTTATTGCGCACAAAATCAAACGTAGCATAACAAAGAAAACATGGCTTCTCTCTCTGTCTTTCTTCCTTGGAACCAATGCAGAAAAGGCCCGTTCTTGTGTTGCCGCCCTCCAGACCTCGCATGGAGGAGGCACACGGAAAAGAGCCTCAGATGATTATCGCAGGGTCTGGATTGGTTTATATGGGGAGAGGCGGTCTCCTCCTCCTCCTCCTCCTCCTCCTCCTCCTCCTCCTCCTCCTCCTCCTCCTCCTCCTCCTCCTCCTCCTCCTCCTCTTCTTCTTCTTCTTCTTCTTCTTCTTCTTCTTCTTCTTCTTCTTCTTCTTCTTCTTCTTCTTCGTAAAAAAACACAGAAAAAAAACAGAACCAGTGTAGGCTGTTATTGTACTTCACCAGATCATAACCTATTACATCATTTGTAAGAACGGATTCCAAATATCACTGAATTTGACCATGGCAAGTCGGCGTTCATATGCAAGTTGTTCATATGTTGCGAGTTTGTATAAGCCTTCAATCCAATTGTAGAAGGGAGACACATTTTTATTTTTCCAATTCATCGGTATCAGTCTTTTTGCTGTGGTCAGGGCACAGAGAGTCCACTCGTATTGTCCTTTTGTAAGGTTCCATGTGCTGGGTATATAATCAAAGAAGATATTTTGCTCTGTAAATGTAAGGCTGTTCTGTTGACGGTTTCAGTTACCTTCTGCCAAAAATCTTTCAATATAGGACAATGAAAAAAACATACGTTTTGGAGAAGCATTATCACTATTGCATCTCCAACAGTAAGATATCTTAGATACCTTAGGAGAGGTGGTCTTTGAGGAAAGGAGAGAGTACTCACCTCTCTCTCTCTCTCATGTTTAGCTTCGACATATGCTTAAGTTTATAGTGGTTGTTACTATGATTACTACTACTATTATACTACTACTATTATTAATTGCATTTATATCCCCTCTGTTTCTCCACAGAGCTCAAGATGGCATTCATTATTCTCCTATGATTCCCTCAGGAGGTAGTGGACTCTTCTTCCCTGGAGGTTTTTATTCTGCCTTGGTCCTTGTTTTCTTCTGCTGTGGAGGGTTCTGATTAAACACCAGGAAGAACTTCCTGGTGGTAAGGCTTGTTCAACAGTGGAACGGTCTCCCTTGGAAGGTTGTGGACTCTCCTTCCTTGGAGGTTTATAAGCAGAGGTTGGATGGCCATCTGTCAGGGATGTTTTACTCAAGATTCCTGCATCTCAGGAGGTTGGACTGGACGACCCTCAGGGAACAGGGCACCCCTATTTTCACTGGAGAAATGATGCAGGGTATGCCCTTCTCTGCTGGGTGGAAGGAGACCCTGGAAATCTACTGCCAGCCAGAGTTGACAGTGCAGCTGGCAAGGTGGACCAAGAGTCTGCACTGCGACAAGGCAGCTTTCCTGCGCTCTTATCTCTTGGCTTATTGGGACGCCCTTGGCACTCACCAGCCCTTGCATTTTGTGGGAGCAGTGCCAGGGTCCTTGCCAGCCTCGGAGGCGCTGCCTGCCCCCGGCTCTGCCCCTCCTGCTACCGTATTGGGTCCCCACAAGCAGCCTGGCTAATCCCCCTCTGATAACCCAGACATTCAGCTAATCCTTCTCATTACCTCCCTCTAATCCATAGTGAAGTATGACTTGTTGATGGCCGTTCTAACAGCTCTAGTCTCTCATCAACCGGCTCGCCTCGACTCCTCGGGGACCGAAAGGCTTTAGCTTGCGCTTTCCTCAAAAGGATGGCAAAGGCGGAGAGGCAGGTTGAGGCTGGTCCCCAATAGGCCTTCCCACACAGAGGGAACGCGGGAGCTTCTGGGAGAACAGAACCGGCTATTGTTTTGGCTCCTGAGCTTCAAAAGCATCCCTTGGGAAGATCAGGAATCACAGCTGTCAGGGCTGGGGCCCCTGGTGATGTCGTCTTGCCTGCAGGACGCCCAGGAATACAGCTCCAAAAAGAGGATGGTGCCTTGATCCATCTCCCATGCCTTCTTCTCCATCTCTAGGGTTACCTGTGCTGCATTCCTTTGTTTTTCTGACCCATTCTGGGTTGAAGCATGCACACTGGGTTGCTGCTTTAAGTTGCTTCACCCATTTTGCATCTCTGCTAGATTACAAAGGCACATGTTTGCCTTGATAAAACACATCAAAGAAACAAGCCCTTGCAAACGGTGTAATTATCGCATTTTATTGCATCAAAAAGACTAATCGACAGCATGCACAACATACATTTAAAACACATCTCCTCCCCGTGAAGAATCCTGGGCATGCATTGCAGGTTACCCCTCAGAGAGCTACAATTCCCAGCACCATTAAGACTACAGTTCCCAGGATTCTTTGAGGGAGTGTTTTAAATTAATGGTGTGCGTGTACACAGCCTCTTTCTGTGGTGTGTTTTGCTGACACACATGAGCTCTTGTGGGATGGGGGGGGGGAGAATGACTTTTGGGGGTCTGAGCAGTGAAGCTTTTTCATCAAGTATCTATGTGCAATGGTATAAGATCCCAGAAAAAGAGGATTGTGTTGCATCCTGCTAAATTCTACTCAGAGTAGACATGGGGGTGGGGTGGGGTTAAGAAATCTACATGAGTTGTGTGCATTAATTTCAACCAGCCGGCTCTTATTTTTGCAGCCAAAATCTTCTGTGATTGGATTTGGTGCAGCAGGTTGTACAAAAAACCCGGGCAGTAGAAACAGAAATGCCTAAATGCGGTTGGTTCCACTTCCAACCACCTGGCCTTGTTTCTGAATTCCAGAACCCGTGGAGAAATTTGGAGCAGGGGAATTTCAGAAGCACCCCTTGATATACACTGGGATCACATCCAAAAGAAGTGACCCATGGCCATTGACTCCAGGCTACTTGAACTGCCAAAAAAAGTTAGTTCTGCAATCAGTCCAGCCTGTTTTCAACTCTTGCCAGGCATTTGCTGCCATTACTCGAGAGGCCACCTTATCCCTTATCTCCCCTCTGGGTCACTGCAGTCTGGGGCCGAGTTTCTCCTGCACGCCCCAGAGATCTCAGAATCCCATCTCAGGGTTGTGGGTTTGAGCCCCACACCAGGCAAAAGATTCCTGCATTGCGGGTGTGGGTGTACCAGACAATTGTTGGGGGTCCCTTCCACCTCCACCATCCTATGATTCTATGACTAGATAGACCTTTGGCTTGATCCAGTGGGCCTCTTCTCCTTAGGCACCCACCCCAGCTACGCAAACAGCAGCTTCCAAGCGGTAACAGGAAGTCAGGGCTGTGTGCTGTTCTCCAAACCGGCACCCCTCCTCCTGCACTTCTGAGGCTGAGCTGTGGTTCCAATTTAGCTGATCCCCCTGCCAATGCCTCTATCTCCCTAATCTGTTTGTCTTCCAAAGCCATTAAGCTAATGCAGAGCCCCAGTAACACCCCCTGCTCTAATCCTCACCTTGGCTTTCTCCCCAATTCCTTATCTGCTGCTTTTTTCTCTTTGCTTGGGAGTGCTGGGGGGGGGTGGCGGGGGAGGAAGCTGCCCCATTGGTCCTCCTCCTCCGGCAGCCTGTGCCCATTGCTTTCCAAAGAGGACAGCAGTGCCAGGATGGAGAGGTGGCGGGCGGAGGGAGGGAGGGAGGGAAGAGAAAGAGGAGAGGTGGTTGGACTCCTCCGCCTGATTCCAACAGGCCCTCTTGCCACAACCTGCCTCCTTCCTCCGAGGAAGGCTGCTAATGGCTGCCAGGGTCAAAGGGAGCGCTTAATGGATTGCCAAAGGGGGGGGGAGCGTTGACCTGCGAATCCAACTGAGTGGATCACCTTTCAGAAAAAGAACCTTGCCAGCATCTCTGAGCCCTGGCTGCGGGGAAACGTGGATTCAATTAAGGCAATCTCTGGGAAGACGCAGAAGGAAGCGAAGGCAAGAAAGATGGCAGTGGGCTGCCAGCCGGGATTGCCCTGTGTGCCTCTTCCGGTGGCTCTTGAGTGTGCAGAGGGCAAAGGATGCTTCGCTCAGCAGGGAGGCAGCGAGAACGGGGCATAGGATGCATCCAAGGCAAGCGTTAAGGTTGGAATCGCTACTCCCCAGGCATCAAAGCATGCTTCTGCAGCATCATCAAAAAGGCAGCCTATATCCCTCACCCCACCCCAGATTTAGCCTTTTTCGTGAACTATCAAGGCTCATAAGGGTTCGAATCCCCACTCGGCCATGAAGCTCACTGGATGATCTTGGGACAGTCACCATCTCTCAGCCTAACCTACCTCACAGGGTTGTTGTGAGGATGAAATGGGGAGGAGAACCATGCACATCACATCGATCTCCTTGGAAGATAAAGGTGGTATGTGAGTGTAAAAAATGAATAAATAAATCCATACTGTCGTTTTCTGTGGATAATAGCCTTCCTGTGCCGGCATTGAGTCTCTGTGGCCCATATTATGATGTCCTCCTTCAAATCGCTGCCTTCTCACACTTTCCTGTCCCTTGATCCAGATTGTCTCTTACCCTCGTTTTTCAGGGTATTCCTGGTGGGATAAATTCCAGGAGGGGAAAGTATGGGAGGCAATGATGTGGAAAATGTCAATGGAGAATGAATGGAAGCTCTGGAAACTTTCTGTCCAGATTAAATGACAATATGGATGATCCCTCAGATAGTTAGAGGATAGATGAAATGGATGATAGACAGAGAGACAGCCAAGAACCCCGTTCATCTCCACAAACTGTTTGCAAATTAAGTCCCCATCTGGAAGCACACACAGAAATGCCCAATCTCCAAAAAAAGAGCAGTAATCCCAGCATACATATCAGTGAAAATAACATACAAAAAACTGTGATATATCACTGATGGTTCAGCAAAAATGTGCATATTGTGGGAAAATGCATTTTAAAAAAGTGAATTTGGGGGGGAAATGTGCACTGAAATGCTGATAAATTTTCATCAGAACTCTTTAAAAAATGGCAAACTGATGTGGAAATGTGGGGAAGTGATCAAAGGATTGGAAAAACGCGGAACTAGGAAGGAGCAAAATGGATGTGTTCACCTATCCCCGCACCTGAGTCTTTTCTTTGAGAGATGGCAGAAAGGGAGCTCTGGAGAAAGCCCTCCCCCCAGGGAGCCTCATGCTGGAGACCTTCCCAGGCCACAAAAACCCCTCTGGGTTTTCCCCATCAGTGAACTCTGATGGTTGAACTCTCAGGGGCGGCAACTCTGCGGCCTGCAGTTGAGTCCCAGAGATGTCAGCAAGGAAGGAGGAAGGAACAGGCTCCCTCCCTGTTTCGTCCAAGACGCTAGCTAGCAGGAAGGAATGGCATCTCTGCTCCCTGTCAGGAAATATTAATTCAGGGCTTAATCTGAACCAGCGTTCGCGGTCCTGTTGAATCTGGTTTCAATGCTCACCCTGGAACTTGCTGCAGAGATTATCAATGTGCTTGACTATCGCAATAACCTTCTTTCCTCTTCCCCTCTCCCTCACCCTGGCACTCCAGCCCTGCCCTGCCATTAGAAGGACTTCTGTTCCTGGAGTCTAATACAGTGGTACCTCTGGTTACGAACGCTTCTGGTTACGAACGCTTCAGATTATGAGCTCCGTTAACCCTGAAGTAGCTGCTCCTGGTTGCGAACTTTGTCCCAGGATGTGAACGGAAATCATGCGCTGGAGTCGCGCGCACAGCGGGAGGCCCCATTAGCGGAAGCACGCCTCAGGGTAAGAACGGTGTCAGCTTAAGAACGGACCTCCGGAACGAATTAAGTTCGTAACCAGAGGTACCACTGTACCATGATATCTAAAGGAGGGGGGCAGAGGGGGGGTATAGGATTGCTTGCAGTTTTAGAGAGGTGCAATGCTATCTGTGCAGTGTGTGTTTGTGCGTACGCAGGAGACCCAATTCAGAACGGGCCCTTGGCACTGGGTAAAGTGGGTTTCAGCGCCAGTTTAAACTCTGTGGAGGTCCCTAGGCAGTCGAAATCTCGCACGCCCCCCCAAATTATCTCCTAATATTTTATTTATTTATTTTATCAACCAACCATTTTAATAAACTTCAAGATAAAACCAATATCATTTTCATCCGTTATCACGGGGCCCCTAAAAGGCGCGGGGCCCATAGGCTGCTGCCTACTGTGCCAGTTTGGTAAACTGGCACTGGTGGGTTTAACCCTTTCCTTTAATCAGGCTCCCCAGACACACAGCTCCAATAACTGAAGTTGGGTTTTCATCTGGGAGGAGGCATAGTTACTTGCATGTTTCCCCCGGGAGTGGGGGGGGGTGTCAATAAGAACTTCATAAGATCCCAGGGCCCATCTAGTCCAGCATCCTGTTCTCACAGTGGCCAACCCAATGCCTGTGGGAAACCAGCAAGCAGAATTCGAACACAAGAGCACTCTCCCCTCCTGTGGTTTGCAGCAACTTGTATTCAGGAACATTGCTGGCTCCAGCTCTAGAGGCAGAACATAGTTGGTTGATAGTCTTATATTCCATGAACGCAGGCAGAGGGTTTCTTCTCCTCCCCCTCCCCCGACACCCCTGGCCACATCATAATGGCCGTATGGCAAGAATGGGGGATAATGTGTTTGGATGACATGTAATTTGGCAGAAAGAAAGATGACCACTTAAATGTAGGGATCACAGGGCGTGATTAGGGAAGGGCAGAAAACACATTGGGGAACTTTGTGCTTGTCTTAGTGAAACTCTTCTTTTCTTTTCCTTCTGGCTTTTCTTCAAAAGCCTTCAGATGTTTTACCTTGGGAGAAAACTTCACATTTGCTTTGGATTTCACTTCAGCTGAAATGTCAGCAGCAGCACTATTTGGAAGGGTGACATATCCTGTACGTGCCCTGAGATGCATGAAGTCCATAACTCATCACATCCTGGCCCCTTCCAAAAGTTTCAGACCTTCGATGAGCTGCAGTTTTTGTGTGTCTCCGGCAATTTCACTAGACCTTCCTCACATTTAAGTTATTCATTCATTCATAGAATTTGAAGGGACCACGAGGGTCATCAATACAGGAATCTTTTTACCCAATGTGGGTCTCGAACCCACAACCGTGAGATTGTCAGTCTCACACTCTACTTACTGAGCTATGACCATGCTATTCATTCATTCATTCATTCATTCATTCATTCATTCATTCATTCATTCATTCATTCATTGTCCTGTCTTTCCAGTACACAGGGCAGCTAATGATAAATACACAAAATTTATGTTGTAAGGACTAGAAACTTGGCGTATTTCGATTTTTAAAGGGAAAATAAAATTCTGGGATGCTGATTTCTGCACACGAGGCCAAATAATGTGGCTGCGAAATTCCCTTTGATAGATGTGAGCATCCACGTGCATGAGGACAACAACTCATCACAATTTAGATAATATTAGCAGTTCAAAAGCATGTCAAAGTGCAAGTAGAAAAATAGGTACCACTCCGGCGGGAAGGTAAACAGCGTTTCCATGCGCTGCTCTGGTTCGCCAGAAGCGGCTTAGTCATGCTGGCCACATGACCCGGAAGCTGTACGCCGGCTCCCTCGGCCAATAAAGCGAGATGAGCGGCGCAACCCCAGAGTTGGTCACAACTGGACCTAACAGTCAGGGGTCCCTGTACCTTTTATGGGGTGACCTGGCACAGTACAGAGGCTCTGAGAGACTGAGAGGACCTGTGAGACTGAAAGTGCCTGATTAAAACCTTACCTGTGCTATGAAACCACAAGAGTGCCCTCGACAAAATCCCAGCTTTTAGTCTCAGCAACTCATCCTCCAGCAACATTGATGCGCCTCCCAGGGCTGTTGGAAGGCTAAGGGAGCTGATGAATAGAACCACAGAATCAGAATTTTTTCGACACACAACAGCATTCCATCATTGTTCAAAATGTATTGGATCAAAGTGAATGTCTAGGACTGTGAGCCTTCATCTGTTAAGCGTTGCAACGAATTCACCCAGCATTTAATCTAAAGGTTCAAAAGCAAGTTAAAATTGGTGCATTGGAGCTGACTTGGATTCATCTTGCTACAATCCTTTAAAAAAAATTAAAATCAGTAGCCAGAGTCACACCAGTGCTTGACTTGGCACTTGTCCCACTCTAAGCCCCTGTGCATCTTTTGTTGTGTCCATTCCATTTCAGGTGACCCTTTGGAAGCTTCCCTCTTTCCTTCTGCATCTTCTCCTCGGAGCGCAAGGCCAGGGACTGACCTGCAGAGAGATCAGCCTCCCAACCAGATGCCTAGTCTCATGGCCGGCTTCCTCCAGCTGTTCCAAGTGATGGACGTGACTTCTCCCTGGGCCAGATGTGCGGCGAAGCGTTCCCATGCGCCAGGTGCTGTGACTGATGTATGCGCATCGTTACGGACCTGGCAAAGGATGAGAGATGAGGCTGGCTGCAAGCTGAAAATGCATCCTGCACACTTCGCAGACGGACACTTTTAAGCACACGAAAGGCTCCAGAGCATGCCCACTTTATCTCCCTCTGTAGGGCATTTTGCCATTGAAGGCTTTCAATGCTTCATATTTAATATAATATTGACCATCACTACAGTGCCTTCGTGCTCATTGGACAGAAAACAGGAAGCCAGGAACAGGTTCAGGTCTTAATGGGGCAGTGAAAAGCCAGGAGGGGAGTCCAGAAATGCAGCGAAAGAATGAGTCTCAAAAGCACCTGAGCTTATTGAAGCCCAACACATTTTTTAAAAATGCAATTTCCTTTTCCATGGGCAATTTGGGGAAGCATGCAACTTGATTCTAGCCTAGGCATCGACCTAACGGTCTAAGTTTGATCAATTTTGCACGTAACTGTCACAAACCATCATATCCAAACTCTGTGCAGATTTCTAGAGGCTTGGCTTCTCCTTTTGAAGAAAGGAGTTGCGTTTTATGAGGTTGTCTGGGAGCTGCCTCTCATCATTCATCATTTTTCTTTTTACAGATAGAAGCTGCAGCAGTAGCTACATACCTAGGCATCAGGGCCACAAAATCCTCCAGGAGGCCAGGGTCTGATGACTTGAATGGGCAGTGTCCCTGGGTGGAAAAAGAGGTGGCTGCTCCCATCTATCTGGGGCTGAAGGCAGACCTTGGACCACTGCAAAACAATGTTCCAGTCTGTGCATTAGTCTGAGAGGCAGGTAGGGAAGTTTGGTTTCAGTTTGCATCTTAATGCAAACCCACCCAATTTGAAATTCCCAAAGCTATTTGTGAACTGAAATGCAGCCATCCTTCAAAAATTCACACATCTCTAGGTTTTGCGGTGCAGTTCTCCATCCATGTGATGGATGCCAAAATATGCTTGTTAGGGGAAAGCGTGCATCTCTCTCTCTCTCTCTGAATAAAACCTGTGAAAATGCACTATTAGGCAAAACTGTGCATGTTAGGAGAAGGAGACAAATGCTGATGAACATGAATGAATTTTTGGTTTTCATAAAAGCCAAAATAATGTGGAAATGTGACAGAGAGAGAGAAAGAAAGAGAGAAACAGAGAGAAACTGAAATGGGCAGATCTGTAGCTCTGAAGCAAACCTGAATCAAGAAGCATCTATTTTTGGGTTGCCCCTGAATAAGGAAAGTGTTTTTCCAAAATGTGTTCAATAAACGCAGACACTTTTGAGAACCAACCAATCTCTCTCGTTTCTTTTCTTCTTGCTGGGTAATTGCCTAGATCTTGTGCATTTATTGTCAAAATCTTGTACATTTATTTTTCTCTTTTTGCAAGTAAAAAGAATGAGAGACTTAAACAAAAAAAACCTGCCCCACCCCAAGAAGCTGGAAATTAAGTACGGGATCCAGAATACGCCCTCATGTCTCTGCTCCTTACAACTTGGAAACACATATTTTGTGCATTTGAGAGTAAAGCATGGGCAAACCTTTTGCCATCGCTTGGTTAATCTTTTGCAAGAGACTACATACAATTGTGCCAGGATCTGAATGCAGACAGTGGGCCACGTGACACTTTGCTGCTGGGACTTGTGAGAGGGCAGAGGTCAAGTCAGCTCCGTCCTTATTCCAGAGCTAAAATTAGTCGGGTGATGCAGCCGCCAGCAGCCCACCCACCTGTCACAGTCCGGTGGGAAAGTTTCCTCTTCATTCTAGCTTCCTGCCACAGAGAGCATCTATCTCTCCGGCTCCCCCTCCCCACCCAGATCCTGCTGCAAAGGCAGAGAGACCTGATAAAGCGTCAGCACGAGGGAGAAAGTCTTCCAGCGACACTTGTAGCTGCTGAGGAGCCTTTGCCCATCGGCTAAGTCAGTCAAGGCCCTGGAATCTGCCGGGTGACAGGGAGGCAGGGACTCCCTGGAAGGTGGTGATGGCAAGAGGAGCCAAGGTCTGATAAGCACAGTGGAAGGTCCATTGGAGAGCATGAGCTCATGCCTGAGATGGAGAGATATGCGCCGACTCTTGAGGGTTCCGCATTCTGCCTCTCTTGTCCGGTGATATGGCCGGTGACAGTGAGGAAGCCAAATAAGGAAGCTTAGATGATCCCTTCAAGTGGGTGGGGCATGTTGCTCATTTGCATCTCTTAATCATCTGAGAGGTGTGCTCATTTAAGGTATGCTTAAATAGGTTAAGAATGGGGTGGGAAAATTTGGCCAGTATGCCTCATCCATACCCACTCTCATTCCTGCATTGCAGGGGGTTGGACTAGATGGCCGTTGGGCACCCTTCCAAAGCTACGATTCTATAATTCTAATCTTTTATTATTAATATTATTTATGATTTTCAGGTTTCAATAATTTTAACATATCTTCCTTTGCTGGGACTTCTGCTCCTTTCCGTTGTTGAGCAAGTAACATTCTATGCATGATTCTAACCCCCCTTTGACAGACGGGTGGTGCTTGGCCATGTCCACAGAATGGAAGATGGCAGGAGCCCCAAGGATGTGGCTGTCGCTGCAGTTCTTGTGGGAGTGTGCTCCACGCACAGCTTTCAAGCCCCAGTGATTGGCTGATCACGGGCGCCTGCAAGGCTGTCCTTTTACCTGTGTAGGGCAGGTGGGCGTGGCTTGGCCAAAAGCACCTGGTCGGCCAGATGGGGAAGGTGCTGCCATCATATCAAGCCCATGGCTGGGAATCCAGGCAGGTGGGCAGGCCGAAGGTCAGGATTCGTGGGCTCCTCCTCAGCTGGCAACCCTAGTAGATAACACAGCCGTAGAGCTATTATGGGCTCCCAAATGTAACCAGAGAAAATACCCAATATGGGGTTTTTGTTTTGCAAGGTGGCGCTGAATGCATCTAAGAGGAAACTTCCAAAACATTGCCTCTTAAGTCTCCCAGCTTCCACCAAGCTTTCAAGCTTGAAAGATCCAGCCCGTTTTCCATGCTTCTTCTTGACGTTCCCAGGGGTAGCAGTTCAGTGGGGTAGGTGCCTTTGTGCGTGGGAGAGAACTGAGGGCTTTGGGATTAGCTTGGCTGCCGTTCCTTGGGCCTGGCCCCCGTGGGTCTCTCTTCCTACATATTTGTGTTTGTGTGTGTGTTTTCTTGCCTCTATTCTCCCACCCCCTACCTTGGGCTCCCCCTCCCTCTCTCCATGCCTCTCAAAGCCAATTCAGCTCTGCTCTTTTCAAGCGCTCTGAAACAAAACGGCTCAATTAGCGGGGGCATCTGCAGTGGAGCGGCTGGTCTCCTCACCGCCGCCTCTTAATGCTTTCATTTCACGGTGCCAATGGGGGGGGGCAATTGGAGGGAGGGGGTGCACAAGGGTGGTGGTGGAAGTTTTAGCCGCCCTGCCAAAGAGCTGCCTTTCCATCTTGCCATCTGCTTTGGGTGCGCACTGTGCAAGGTGGCAGGGCTTGGCATTGGTTCCTCACAGCCTTGCTCCTCCTTGGCCCAGGAAGAGGTTACTGACTAGGGAGGATCCCCGAGGAGCATCTCCTGAACCTTTGAAAGTGGACAGCGCTTTTGCTGCAGCAGTTGCCACCCACAGCTGGCCTCTGGGACCTCTCCACTTAACAAAACAGGCAGACCATCCCAGAAACCAGGAGGTATGGAAAGCAACTGGCATCTTCCCTTGGAGTAGGAAAAACTAGTGCTGGGTTTTTTTTGTTTAGTTTTTTTGAGCTGGAGCATGCCAGAGCGCAGCTCCAGCACCTCTCAAGGGGGTGCCATTGCGGGCCGGCGCTCCCCCATCCTGCTTTTTGCACAATTCACAGTGTGGGTGTTGACCTTTAAAGCCGTGGCCTTGTATATCAGGAGAGAGCCATGTTCATCCTGGAGAGTAGTGACTAGTGGGGTGCCACAGGGTTCTGTCTTGGGCCCAATCTTATTCAACATATTTATCAATGACTTGGATGATGGGCTTGAGGGCATCCTGAGCAAGTTTGCAGATGACACCAAATTGGGAGGGGTGGCTAATAACCCAGAGGACAGGATCACACTGCAAAATGACCTTAACAGATTAGACAACTGGGCCAAAGCAAACAAGATGAATTTTAACAAGGAGAAATGTAAAGTACTACACTTGGGCAAAAAAAATGAAAGGCACAAATACAGGATGGGAGACACCTGGCTTGAGAGCAGTACATGTAAAAAGGATCTAGGAGTCTTGGTAGACCACAAACTTGACATGAGTCAGCAGTGTGATGCAGCAGCTAAAAAAGCCTATGCAATTCTGGGCTGCATCAATAGGCGTATAGCATCTAGATCAAGGGAAGTAATAGTACCACTGTATTCTGCTCTGGTCAGACCTCACATGGAGTACTGTGTCCAGTTCTGGGCACCACAGTTCAAGAAGGATACTGACAAGCTGGAACGTGTCCAGAAGAGGGCAACCAAAATGGTCAAAGGCCTGGAAACGATGCCTTATGAGGAACGGCTTAGGGAGCTGGGTATGTTTAGCCTGGAGAAGAGAAGGTTAAGGGGTGATATGATAGCCATGTTCAAATATATAAAAGGATGTCATATAGAGGAGGGAGAAAGGTTGTTTTCTGCTGCTCCAGAGAAGCGGACACGGAGCAATGGATTCAAACTACAAGAAAGAAGATTCCACCTAAACATTAGGAAGAACTTCCTGGCAGTAAGAGCTGTTGGGCAGTGGAATTTGCTACCAAGGAGTGTGGTGGAGTCTCCTTCTTTGGAGGTCTTTCAGCAGAGGCTTGACAGGCATATGTCAAGAATGCTTTGATGGTGTTTCCTGCTTGGCAGGGAGTTGGACTGGATGGCCCTTGTGGTCTCTTCCAACTCTACAATTCTATGATTCTATGAGTGTTTCCACCCTCATCATCCAGCCCGGAAACTGAGGTCCAGCTCCGAGGGCCTTCTGGTGGTTCCCTCACTGCAAGGTATCTGGAAACCAGGTAGAGGGCCTTCTCAGTAGTGGCACCCTCCTTATGGAACGCCCTCCATGTCAAGGAAATAAACAACCACCTGACGTCTGAAGGCAGCCCTGTATAGAGAAGTTTTTAATGTTTGATGTTTTAATATGTTGGAAGCCACTCAGAGTTGTTGTTGTTGTTGTTGTTGTTGTTGTTGTTGTTGTTGTTGTTGTTGTTGTTGTTATTTCTCATGTATATGCCACCTTTCCTCCAACGAGTTCAAGGTGGCAGAGGTTGTTCTCCCTCCCCTCTATTTTATATTTGCAACAACCCTGTGAGGTAGGTTAGGCTGAGATACTGCGACTAGCCTAAGATCACCCAGGGAGCTTCCATAGCTGCCAAGTTTCCCCTATTCTCACGAGGAAGCCTATTCAGCATAAGGGAATTTCCCTTAAAAAAGGGAGAACTTGGCAGCTATGGGAGCTTCATGGTCAAGTGGCAACTAGAACCCAAGTCCCCCAGTTCTTAGTTCAGCCCTCTAACCACTAGACCACACTGGCTCACTATGGTCCTAGCTAATTGACTAGTTGGAGAAATAGAGAAGACATGCTTGCCTGTTTGTTCTCAGAAGATTGATCCAAGATGACTTCTTTTCTAGTGGTCCAAAGGAACAGGATACAGCCTAAGACTTATCAGTCTAAACATCAAAAAGATAGAGAGACGTCAGCATAGAGATAAAGGCACAGGGAAAGTCAGGGAATCTGGGCGTCCTTTATTCTATCTGCCTTAACTCAAATGCAAACCTCTCAGCAAGCTTAGTTGACTTCCAACATGACTCAGCTTCTTAGGTTCCTGTTTATTGAGAAACTTTTTTTAAAAAAAATCCAGATGCATGCGAACTACTATTCAAAGTGGCTTACATAACAACTTACCATAAATAAACTTCAGAGGGGGAAAATCTCAGCAATAAAGCATTATCTAAAATGAAGTAAAATAATGTGTTAAGACTTTGAAGCAGAATTTAATAAAAGCACCACTAAAAGCAGCTTCTAAAAGCCTCTAAGAATCTTTTTTTAAAAAATGGTCTCAACCTGTCCCTAAAGGGATACAATTATACAAAAAAGGGGGGTGTAAACACAGTATTCACTATAAGACACAATTCAAAACTGCATTCAAAAGAACATGGTAAAGTCTTTGCTTGTTTGGCGCCTTGTTTATTTGCAGGATACAAGCATTGCTGGCAGCCTTACACCTGCAATTCCTGCAGAAGGACTAGGCATTGTTGTGAGCAGGCAGAAAGTATGAGGACTAGTAATTCTTTTGGTCTGCTGTGATTTCCCTTTAACTACTTCTCCCATGTGCTCACCTAGGCAAAAATTCCACCTTAACTCACCTGGCAATTCCTGAAAACACCCATTGATCCTTCATGATGATGAATGGAGTTTATAACACCATCAGAGCCAATCCTTCCGTACAAACAGCTGGAACGGCCCCTCTGGGCAGGAATATCTTTATAAAGGTCTCCATGAAGCTTCTCTTCAAGGTCACTCCCACCCTCTAAGTTTTTACATTCATTGCAGAGAATTATGGGATGCAGAACTCTAAGATCCTACCCAGATAACACCGTTGCTAAGAGACTGAGCTATGAAACAGGAGGTCCATGTTCAAATCTTGCTCCAGCCATGAACTTACTAGGGGGCCTTTGACAAGCCTCAGTCTCCTCATCTGTTGTTGTTGTTGGCATCCACCTGTCTTGGGAGACAACGGAGGAGCGTGCCTTTGGGGTTAAACTGCTTGAAAGTGACAGCATCTGCTGTGTCTGTAGAGACCGATACGGGAGAGACATGTTTTGTTACAGCTGGGGCAGATGAAGGTGTCCAGTTATGCTGCTGCAGATGCATAATGACATTTCTTCTCCGTGCTCCTCCCAGCGGTCATTCCTCCTCTGGTCACTGCTGTAGATACACAACCTGACTGCCTGTCTCCTGGTGCTGTGGTCTGTCTGCAAGGGTTTCCCACATGGTGGGGTTGATGTTGCCAGCCTTCCTCATCTGTAATGTGGGAGATAAGCCATCACACTTGCTTGTGGATGTTTTTGAGGTCTGCAACTTTAAAACACCTGAAAGCACTGTGCCAAATTTAATATTATTTCACATCGGATAATACAATACAGAGACTTAGAGCACTGAAGTGTCCCGACAAGCCTAAATAGTTTATTGGAGCAAATTATGTTTGCAGAACCCACTTCTTGCCTTTCTGGTGAACTTCCTGGAATTGGCTTTTTGATTTGTTTTGAGTCTCAGTAAAGTAACACTCCCCTCCTGCCCTGCGGCTGGTGTGAAGGACTCTGGCAGTTCGGCACACAAAACACAGGGCCCAGCCACCAGCTCCCGCTGGGTTAAACCTCCGGAGCTTAGTCAGTGACAGTTTAACAATCAATTATGCTGAGTAGCAATTAGTGGAGGCGCTGACGAGTAGCCCTGTTAATTAAGAATCGATTGGCTCCCAAGGAGCGTCCTTGTGGGAGATTGGTTGTCCCTGCTGGGGAAGCCACAGGGGGCCTGCTTTTGGGGGAGATCGTGAAGTCTCCACCGAGGCCGCCCAGCATGGAATGTGTCCAGAAACTGTCTACAAACATTAGCGGGGGACTGTCAGCTTGCTTTTCCTACTGTCCTGTGCTTTTCATGCAGCAGGATTCATGCCAGAGGAACCATTCCTGGGGCAGAATTCATAGAAAGGGACCCCAAGAGTCAACTAGTCCAACCCTTTGGAATGTAGGAATAATATATGCACACATATACACACACACACAATGGGGCTGGCCACAGGATCAACCCATGGCTGTCGAAAGTTGGGCAGCCTCTGTACAGTGAAGCAATTCCTTCCCAAGCATGCCTTCTCCACCACCTCCTGAACATGAGGACAGGATTCAGCTTCAGTGCATTGGCCCACATCCAGCTCATCACTGCCTCCAAGCGCCCGTCTAACACCTCAACTGCCTCTCCCAGGGGCGTACCCAGGATCAAAACTAGGGGGGCAAGGGGCGGGGGCAAGGCACGGGAGGGGAGGGGCCACAAAGTGGGAACATGGCAGGGCTATGGAGCCCAGGTGAGGAAAGACGTAAGCTCCGGAACCTCTTAAACCAGTGTTTCTCAACCTTTTTTGGGCAAAGGCACACTTGTTCCATGAAAAAAATCACGAGGCACACCACCATTAAAAAAGTTAAAAAAAATTAACTCTGTGCCGCCCTATATTGACTATATAATTATGACTGTAAGAAACACTTGCCAATTGCTGTGTTGGTTGCAATGTCCTGTAATAAGGCTTCACAAGCCGCTGATTTCTCTGCCAGCACAATCCTTTGCTCAGCAAGTTTCAGGTTGAGCTCATCCAGCCAGCTTCTTTAAGTTTGTCAAAAACCACCCTCCCGTGGTGGTGGCTGTTGAGAGCTGCGCTCGCCCCGCGTCGTGACCCGGCCGGCTTCCTTTCCGGCGGGTCAGTGTTGTTTATTGGCGGCCGCCAGGCACGTGACAATGCAAATCGCCCTTCTCGTCGCCGCACGTCGCCTTAAACAATACTGCCCCACCCCCCAAAATAATATATCTCACATAATTTGAGCCCCGGAACCTCTTTTCAAACGAGGAACCCTTCTCCGTAAGTGTCTCAGGTTAGGAAGGCGGGGCATGACTTTGAGCCCCGGTACGTACTGAACAGCTCTGCAGAGTTCCCCTTTGGCAGGAGGGGGTGGGATGCGGGCATAGGTTTTTGTGTGAGGGGGGGGAGGGGGGAAGAAGCCGTTACATCTCCTCCTCTACCACCCCATCTCTTTCTTCCTCCTTCCTCCCTCCTTCCCTGCTCGCAGAAGGGGCGGCCCTGGGATGCTCAGCGGCCGCCGGCGTGCGGCATATAAGAACTGTGGCGCTCCCTTCTGCCGCAGTGGCCTCTCTTGCGTGTCTCTCCGACGGCAGTGGCACCCTCCCTGCCACCACCATGATGAACTACGGCATGGACACTCTTTATAGCGGCCCCTTGTACCGCAAGGAGCCCGGTTTTGGGGGCGGGTGCTACTCAACAGCAGCCGCGCACTCCGCAGGCGGCAGCGGTTTGCTGGCGTCGAGTGGCTTCCACTCGCAGTCGTGGTCGCGGGGCCAGCTTGGCTCGTCGACTGAGAGCCTGGAGTTGTCGCTGAACAGCGACCTGCGTGGCACAACGAGAAGGAGGTGCTGCGGGCTCTCAACGACCGCTTCGCCGGCCCTGCTTCTAGGGGGGCAGGTGCCCGCCCGGCCCTGCGCTGGGTACGCCCATGGCCTCTCCTGATTCAGATGGAACAGAGAGATAGAACTGAGCTGCTCCAGAAGGAAATAATCACGGCCAACAGTACCAAAAGCCGCTGAGAGGTCAAGGAGAGAGAGCAGCATAGCAGTCTCCCCATCTCTTGCCTGATAAATGTCATCAACCAGGGTGACCAAGGCAGCTTCAGTGCCATGACAAGGCTCAAACATCAGGAAGAACTTTCTGATGGTAAGAGTTGTTCGATAGTGGAAAGGTCTCTGTTGGGAGGTTGTGGACTCTCCCTGCTTGGAGGTTTTTAAGCAGAGAAAAGAGACTAGACAGGAAGGTCTAGCTCAGGCATCCCCAAACTTCGGCCCTCCAGATGTTTTGGACTACAATTCCCATCTTCCCTGACCACTGGTCCTGTTAGCTAGGGATAATTGGAGTTGTAGGCCAAAACATCTGGAGGGCCGCAGTTTGGGGATGCGTGGTCTAGCTGAATTCTGTATTAGTTACTTTTCAGATGAAAATTTGGAAGTATGATGATTTGTATGCATTCTTATGTTTTGAATTGATACGTTTTAATTTGTTCTGTCTTGATTTGATATGTTCTGATTTAAATTTCAAAAAAGTTTGATTTTAATTTTTTTTATATATTAAAAAAAATCAAATCTCTGATTCTATGTAGCCAGACTGGAACGGATTCAAGTAATCCAAGTATGCCTGAAGCTGGATTGCCGCCACCACCTCAAAAGCCTTGCCCTAAAATGGGACATTTCCACAGAGCAATAATTGTTTAATGCTTCAAGGTCCGGGGAGGTCGTTTTAAGAAAGGGAGCTGGGTATGTTTAGCCTGGAGAAGAGAAGGTTAAGGGGTGATATGATAGCCATGTTCAAATATATAAAAGGATGCCATATAGAGGAGGGAGAAAGGTTGTTTTCTGCTACTCCAGAGAAGCGGACACAGAGTAATGGATTCAAACTACAAGAAAGAAGATTCCACCTAAACATTAGGAAGAACTTCCTGACAGTAAGAGTTGTTCGGCAGTGGAATTTGCTACCAAGGAGTGTGGTGGAGTCTCCTTCTTTGGAGGTCTTTAAGCAGAGGCTTGACAGGCATATGTCAAGAATGCTTTGATGGTGTTTCCTGCTTGTCAGGGGGTTGGACTGGATGGCCCTTGTGGTCTCTTCCAACTCTATGATTCTATGATTCTGTCTCCTTCAAGGCAGATGCTACTTCCTCCCACTGCAGTAAAGCATTAATCACTCCCTGGAGCACCTAGTCAACCTCCTAAGGATAGCTCTAAGAAGGTCTTTATATACCGCCAGTTGTGAGAATCTTTCAATGTGGTGGGCAGTGGTATGCAGTAGAATACAAAAATATACAACTGCAATTAAAATAAAGTTGCCATTTGGGGTTTCCTTTGTTTGCTTGTTTTGCCTCGGCCACCCAACTCCATAAATGGGACCTGGGGGGGCTGTCTCCTTTTTTTTCAGCAGCTCATGTTGGGATGCCAGGGTCGGTTTGGGGCCCCACAATATGGTTCAGGTGATGGCCTCCCCCCCCCCCTGTAATCCAGCTCTCCTGCCTCTTTGCGAGGTCTTGTAGTACGTCAACTAATCCTGTGTTGTGCCACACAGCAGGCCCAGACAGACGCTTCTGTATGCAGAGAACACCTTTAAGCCTCATCAATCTTGCCGGGCTTGGAGCTGCGGCTGCTTCTCAGGCTAGCGAGAGACGCAGGAAGGGAAGCGGAATTGGGGTCTCCAGCTTCCCCCCATAAATCACCGGGCTGCGATTAAGGGATGGAAGCAGAAGGCTCCGTCTGAAGCGGACAAGGCCCTTGTCGGACAGACAGGCTCTGGCTGAGGGCCAAGAAGGCCCTGCCTCGCCGAGGACCCATTTATCTTGGCGGAACTTAATGTCAGGGAATGTTCAAAGGGATTCCTGTCTGATCCCAGCATAGAGAGGCATGGCTTGGGGGAAGGTGGTATGGCCTGTGTAGGAACGCAGCCGATGGGACAGAAAACCGAGGGCTGCATTCTGTTCCGTGGCCTGAGATTCCCCACCATTGACTTAAGGTCTCCGCTACTATTTACAAAGTTAACCCAGATCCACTGGCATGGCCTCCCTCTGAAAAAAGCCTTGGGAATTGGAATGCTGGGGAAAAGTTGCAGATCTCTTAATGTGAGTGCCTACACACACACACACACACACACACACACACACACACACACACACACGACAAAGCTAGATGGGCCACAATGGCCTGACTCACTATAACATAGCTTCTAATTTTGTCCAGGGTTCCTTGCAGGAAGCCCAGCAAGAGGGTTAAACAGGGTCAAGTTTATTGCAATAATGTGCTTGTAAATGTGGGTCCAACCACCAAAAGAAGGTCAGAGAGGGGACAAGGAACTATGTGGACCACTAGTACCCCACTTTCCCTAGTGGCTTTGAGCATTTATTGGCTTCCACGCACCCCACCCCCCTTTGGAGATGGCCTTGCCATCTTTTAGCTTAGTTTAGGAAGAAGCCGTCCCTCTTACTCACGGAGTCTGGGGGACAAAACCAAGCATGACACCAAGAGCCTTATTGTGACCAAGCATAATCATGCATATCTAGTAACACTATTTTATTTTAATTATTAAACACAGAGCCGGAAAGGCGGTCATTAGCGTCCCTTAATTTTCTACATTGCAATTTCAATTTTCAGGGTGAAGTCGGTGCGGGTAACAGGAACGCTCTCAATCATATTCCCTGAAAACAACTTGCCCTTATTAGCTCATTTTTCAAAGGGGGAAAGAAAAGAAAAATCACTTGCACAGCCTGCCTCTCTGGCCCCACGGAAGCACATATTTCCTCCAAACAAAGGCATATTTTTGAAACTGGAGGCGTTGGGGAGTGGACATTTTTTCGGAGTGTAAGATTCTGCCTTTGCAGAAAATATGGGCAAGCTCCATTTGTAAGAGGTCCTTTGTTTATTAGGGACAGCGCTCTCAAAATATGAGGAGCCCATAAGCATGATGAAGAGGTAGCAACCCCACAACCTTACTCCAGCTGATAGCTGGATATTTGCCACTGAGACCACAAAGGAGGGCCGGGCATCATGACACTGGTCTCTGTGCCACCATCACTCAACTCAACGCTTTGCCAGACTGGTCCAGGCCCAGTCGCAGCCTCCCCTCTCTGGTTCCCCTGTTGACTTCTGCTTTCCCCATTTGCAAGGTCCTGGCAATGCCTTTTCCTTGTTCTCCCACGGAGAGAGCCCCAGGCCGGGCCTGTAAATCTCCGGCTCCTCTGAAATGTGCTTCGCTCATTTCCAAAACAAACAGGCCTCGAGCCCGCAAGTCGTCGTCTAGCCGGCCTAGCCTGATTTATGGTGTGCGACTCCCTCTGTCTTAGCGCTGTGCTGTGCTGAACTTGGCCCACTGGGAAGGGATGTGGGCGTTAGGCAGCGGAGGGGTGGGAACTTGCCTCCAAACCCGTGGCCTCCTCACCAGGTGAGGCAGAAAGGAGAGGCTGACCAGGCTAAGAATAACAGGCATTGCTTCTCCAATGCAGGCCCCTTTCTCCAAAGCCGGCCCACGCTAGCGAAGGGAAAGGAGCTGGGAGGGCCAGGCCAGGCTCTGCCATTGGGTAAGTGGAACATCTTTCCAGGATGCTACTGGGCCCTTGTGGCGGTGTCGCAGGAGATCAGCCAGAGAGGGATGATGGAAGTGGGATTCTGCTGAGTTGTGGATGCGGACTGGGTGGTTGGTCAGCAACGGAGAAGTTCCAGAGACCACAGGAGGAAAGAGTTGCTCTTGTGCTTCGATCCTGCTTGTGGGTTTCTCACCGGCCACTGTGAGAACAGGAGGATGGACTAGGTGGACCATTGAAAGGATCAATCAGTCTCTTCTTAGGTTCTTACATCTTCTTCTTTGACTTAGCCACCATAGAAGACCATCACAGACTACTACCCAAGAAGTGGGACGCGGGTGGCACTGTGGTCTAAACCACTGAGCCTCTTTGGCTTGCCAATCAGAAGGTTGGCAGTTTGAATCCCCGCGACGGAGTGAGCTCCTGTTGCTCTGTCCCAGCTCCTGCCAACCTAGCAGTCCGAAAGCACACCACTGCAAGTAGATAAACAGGTACTGCTGTAGCGGGAAGGTAAACAGCGTTTCTTTGTGCTCTGGTTTCCATCACGGTGTTCTGTTGCACCAGAAGCGGTTTAGCCATGCTGGCCACATGACCCGGAAAACTGTCTGTGGACAAACGCCGGTTCCCTCGGCCTGAAAGTGAGATGAGCGAAGCAACCCCATAGTGACCTTTGACTGGACTTAACCGTCCAAGGTTCCTTTATCTTTTTTACCTTACTACCCAAGACTGCTCTCCCTCCACCGTTTGTTTAAAACCATTCATAAACTGCTTTGAAGTGTAGGTGGGTTCAGGCGTGATCCAAGACCAGATTTCAGCTCAAAGGGGTTTATTGTAACATCAGGAACAAGAAGAACATGAATGGCAAACATGGGTACTCAGCCAGGTATTTATACACCTTAAGCCGGCCCAGGCAATATACCTCCCCGCTTGTGATAGGTTGCCTTATGCTGTGACTAGCGAATCATAGCCCTGGCCCTATCACGGCAGGGATTATTTGCCTGCCAGCTACCAGCAAATATCATTGGAGGGTTTTAGAATCTTCTCTGTCTTTTGTTATGCAGATGAAGGCTCCTGATCTCCAGGAGGCATTAGGGCCTAGGCCTGCAATGTCCTGCATTCATAACATGCTTAATATTGGGATTTAAAATTCACAGCATGTTACATGTTGAAAGAAAATTATATGAAAATGATGTACCATTGGTATTTAACCCCTAGTAACTTAGCAAAAATGTATAAATGGGGTCAAATGTATGCTGGAAATTTAAGGAAAAAGAAGGCACCTTTTATCATATGTGGTGGAAATGTAAAGTAATAAAAGAATTTTGGGAAATGATATATAATGAGTTGAAAAATAACCTTTTCTAAAAAAAAAAAACCTCGAAGCCTTCCTTTTAGGAATTCTAGGTGTCAAAATCCCATGGAAGCAGAAAAGACTATATCTGTATGCGACTGTGGCTGTGCGGATGTTATTGGCCCAGAGATGGATAGACGATAAATTCCCTACCAGAGAAAAATGGCAGATCAAATTGATGGATTCTGCCGAAATGGCCAAAATGACCGGAAGAGTCAGAAATCAGGAAGACCAAAATTTTAATAAGGAATGGGGGGAATTTATAACTTATCTGAAAAACCATTGGAAACAGTTAAAATCTTGGTAGGATTGGAATATCACTTGTAGTTTAATGGTGATTTTTGGACACAATGGAGAGGTAAAGGATTTTGGATTATCGTAAAAGATGCAGGAGGAAATGATTAACAAAGGGGAGGAGGGAAGTCCAAGAGATTCCTTGGAATCTTGTTTTTATGTTGAAAGTTGGACACGTGACTGTAACATTTTAATCTGAAAAACCAAATAAATAAATAAATCTCAAGTGGGGAGCATAGCTGCCAAGTTCCGGCCTGAGAAATAAGGGACTGGACCGGAAGTAGCAGGCCGGAAGTAGCGCTGCCACCATTTTGGAACTGGGCGGAGCATGCTCAGAAGCTACTTTTGATGCTGCTCTGCCCTGTTCCAAAATGGCCGCCGCACCAGAGGTCACGCTGCAGCCATTTTGGAACTGGGCAAAGCAGCATCAAAAGTCACTTCTGAGCATGCTCCACCCAGTTCCAAAATGGCCGCCGTGCCAGAATAAACCGGGAAAAAACAAAAAAAAATCCATTTTTTCGGCTGGGGACAGCTGGAAAAACGGGGGTTTCCCGGGGAATACGGGAGACTTGGCAGCTATGGTGGGGAGGAAGCCATTGTGCTCAAGTCTTGCTTATGGACTTCCCAAAGGCTTCTGGGAGAGAAGGCTGCTGGATTCGAGGGGCCTTTTGTCTAACCCAGCAGCTGAGCTCTTGCTGTGATGTTGCATGCCCACCACGGCTCTGAAGATGCGGGAGCCTTGACGGAACAAGCCTTGTGCCTGGCGATGTTGCTTCATGAGGTGTTGGCACCTGAGCAAAACATTCCCTGGATATAATCCATTGCTAGGAGGGCTTGTGGAGAAATAGGTGCTCTTTCTAAGGTACTTGGAATGGGCGTTTTGTTGTGCTATTACTTCCGCGCCTGGTGCCGTCTTGCCCCCCCCCCATGCCGCTGCCGCCTTTCCAACCACAGATTCAGTTAGTTCTGCCCATCGGCTGCTTATGCATCAATATTATGGATGTGCAACCCTTCTTCTCCTATTCACGGACGCTTTAGTCACGCTGCTAAATTGACAGATTGCAGATTACAGTCGAAGTGCCTCCAGTGCCTTCTTGCTTTGCTGCCCATGTATCTCAGATGATACGACTGTAGCGAGCCTGAACAATCAATTAGCCGCTCTCGGTCATATTTATGCGCTAGATTAGAGATCAGGGGCTGTCTCTGAGCTTGCATTTTACACCCTGGCGCTTCCATTGACAACAGGCTGCCCCAGACAATGAGGAGGAATGAACCCTACACTTACCAGCGGGATCCTTCATGAAGCCACATGCGAGGGTAATCTGCCATTCTCCTCTGCCTCGTTCTCCAGTAATGAAGGCAGGACCATGGCAGGCAGGCAGGGAACACCGGATAGCCGCCCTCACACCCTGAGTCATTAACATTTATTTTTCCGGAGGAATAGCCCAGTGTCTCATTCATAATTTTCTTTAGGCCCCATTCGCACCAGACACGTAAAGTGCTGTCATACCACGTTAAACAGCCATGGCTTCCCCCAAGGGATTATGGGAGCTGTAGTCTGTTAAGGGTGCTGAGAGTTGTTAGGAGAACTTTAGAAAAACTACAGCTCCCATAATTCTTTGGGGGGAGCAATGACTGTTTAAAGCACTATCAGTTCTGAAGAAGTGTGCATGCACACGAAAGCTTATGCCCAGAACAAACTTAGTTGGTCTCTAAGGTGCTACTTTAGAGACGCGGGTGGTGCTGTGGGTTAAACCACAGAGCCTACAACTTGCCGATCAGAAGGTCGGCGGTTCGAATCCCCGCGATGGGGTGAGCTCCCGTTGCTCGGTCCCTGCTCCTGCCAACCTAGAATTTCGAAAGCACATCAAAGTGCAAGTAGATAAATAGGCACCGCTACAGCGGGAAGGTAAACGGCGTTTCCATGCGCTGCTCTGGTTCGCCAGAAGCGGCTTAGTCATCCTGGCCACATGACCTGGAAGCTGTACGCCGGCTCCCTCGGCTAATAATGCGAGATGAGCACGCAACCCCAGAGTTGGTCATGACTGGACCTAATGGTCAGGGGTCCCTTTAACTTTTTAAGGTGCTACTGGACATTTTTTTAATTTATTTTGACTGCGTCAGACCAACATGCCTACCTACCTGAATCTAAAGCACTATCAGAGTCCTTTAACTATATGGTGTGAATGTGGCGTCAGGTATGTCTGCACTAGCAAACATTTATGTGAACTGAGAAGCTTCTCACATGGCAGGTCTCCAAGGCTACACATAGAAGCAACAGCTTTTTCTTCTTGCTTTTCCAGAAGCATGCAGGAAATTTTATGTGTATAATCTAAAACCACACCTTTAAGCCAGTTTCAAATCACTTAAATAGCCTGAGCTCCTGATAACAGCCAGAGCTCTCAGTTTAATAAACTCTGGAATGGTAAGATCTTTTCACAGCAGCCTCATCAGCTTCACAAAACTACAATTCCAAGTATTTTGATTTTAATTTATTAGGAGGTGGGTGGGTTAGGAGGGAAACAATGGCCTTTATGCTAGTTCCAATCTGGTTTAATTTTGTAGCATAGTTGTGCCTTAATCATTGCTTCCACCAGAGACAATAATAAGAATGGGGGGGAGATGTGTTTTATATAGTGATAGAAGCATTGCTTTTCTGGAAAGATGCATGTGTGTACTCACAGAAAGATACGCCATGGGCAATGAAGACTCAGCCACACCACCTTAAATCCTCTTTCGAAGTATTGTCTCCCCAGCCATGGTGGGAAAACAAATACGAGAGGAAAGCAACACACCCTCTTGTTTCCATGGGTATCTGAGTGAGGTATGGCATTATGCTCAGCTAGGAGTAATGAGCGACCAATCAGTCGGTGCCACAGGTTGAGGAAGGCTTTCTCACACAAGCCTCTCCTTGTGTCCCCCTCACACAGAGGGCTTCCCTCCTACCTGCCTGTGTGCCCCGAGCAAGCGAGCACTGTCTCCTGGGGCTGCCCCGCATTCCTGCAGAGCGATAGCATCGCCTCCCAAACCCCACGAAGCCCCTGCTGTTTGCATTAATATGCCGAGATCTTATCACCACTAACTGACAACATCTGGGCAGAGGCCCCTGGAAGGGTCTATTTTGCCTGCGCTCTCTCTCTCTCTCTCTCTCTCTCTCTCTCTCTCTCTCCACCCAAGCAATTTCAGAAAAAAACCCGTCACCCCCTTCCCCCACCTTGGCATATGACTAAGCTGTGGAGGAACTGGAGGACAGGAAGGATTCCTGAATGAGAAAGAGGAAAGTGTGCCAGCCTTGGGGTACAGAGGGCACCCAGCGGCCACCGTGAGAATCTGACTTTTGCTCTCCTGTAGGATACACACTTCTCAGACCTTTAGGAAGGCAGAGGGAACTGGCAGCACAGAAGGGATGGCATTTCTGGCTACCCAGGAGTTGCTGCCAAGTACCAAGATGGGGAGGAAGAAGGCAGCAGCAGGGAGTTTGTTGCAGTGTGAGTGTGGTGGCGGGAGCATTGAATGGGCTCTGCCACAGCACCAGCACTGCACTGGGCTCCCCATTGAATTGCCCCTCTCCCTCCCGGCAACTAGCAGCAATGAGCAGCATTGGGAAGCAGGTGGGGCAATTCTGCCCCCCCCCGCCTGCTCGGCACCTGCTAAGCTTTTCTTGCTGCTCTCCGAGGTGGTGGAGCATGCAGCCCTCTTGCCACTGATGCAGTAAGAGACAAGGCCCAGCCTGGTTGGCTTTCGTACATGTGTGTGGAAGGCATGGAGAGAGACCATCTCATTGCAATGCGCTCTGCACGGAGCTGCCCTTGAAGAGGACTCCAAAACTAGTCCGAAGTTAGAATCATAGAATTGCTGTGTTGGAAGGGACCCGAGGGTCATCTAGTCCAACCCACTGCAATGCAGGAATCCTGCCCACAGCTGTCCCTGCAGCCGCCAGTTTACAGGCAGGCTGGGATGAGTATGTTAGGACCTACCCCCCATCCCTGCCATACAAGGGATTTCAGGGGGCTCGGTCCTCAACTAGGGTCTGTGCTCCTTGGAGAATTGAAACGCAATGGAGACTGTAATAGAAATATGGTTTATTCACTGATTTACACCTTCAGTCTGCATGGAGGGAGTACAGCCCTGTTTAGGGAGCCCTGTTTAGGGAAGCTTTTAATGTTTAATAGATTGTTGTATTTTAATGTCTGTTGGAAGCTGCCCAGAGTGGCTGGGGAAACCCAGCCAGATGGGTGGGGTATAAATAATAATAATAATAATAATATATTATTATTATTATTATTATTATTATTATTATTATTATTATTATTATTTTTCGGCATGATCATTTCAAGAGGGGCTGGAACCCCACACCAGTGCAGTCCTGAAGTCCAAGACATCTTTCCCAGCCAGCCTTCAGCCAGCAAGCCCAAGATGGATTCCCATCTTTTTTTCTCCTCCTCCTCCTCCTCCTCCTCCTCCTCCTCCTCCTCCTCCTCCTCCTCCTCCTCCTCCTCCTCCTCCCCAGCAACCCTTGCTCAAGACTCTTTTCCTGCCAATGGTCCTCAATAGTCCTGTCTTGTTTCTTAATGGCCCCAGCTTGGTCAGGTCATTTGGCATAGGCTAGCACAGAAATTCCCCTGCAGCTTGTATTTCTCCCATCATATCCCAATAAAAAAATTCCTTCAGTAGCACCTTAAAGACCAACTAAGTTTATATTTTGGTATGAGCTTTCGTGTGCATGCACACTTCTTCAGATACCACATGAAAGCTCATACCAAAATATAAACTTAGTTGGTCTTTAAGGTGCTACTGAAGGAATTTTTTTATTTTGCTTTGACTCAGACCAACACGGCTACCTACCTGTAACCATCATATCCCAGTTAGTCAAAATCCTACCATTTATTATTTTCCAGGCCTTTAGATCACATGGTCCCAAGCACTTTAAACTGGGCCATCGAATGCTTAGGCAACTGGTCCAATATGGAAAGAATATGTTCTGTCCACCTGGTACCACATTTAGTGTCAGCTGAAGATTCCAAACCATAATTGAAGGCAACTTGATGTAGAGTGCATTACGGTAGCCCAGCCCAGATGTTGCCAGTGTGTGATTAACTGTTAGCTCTCTCCGGACAGGGATGCAGCTGGTGTACCAACCTCTGTTGTTAAAAAGCATTTCTGAGCACTGCCACCACCTCTGCTTTCCCCAGGTTGCTTCCAGTCCTGACCCACTAAAAAACGGTGAGCGTGGTCCTGTGAGCAGGCAACTCCGACTAGGAATAGTTGCAAACCCGCATTCAGAGCAGCTGGTTTTCCAACCCGCAACACGCACCTGTCTTGTGTGGATGGGGGAGAAATTCAATTCAGTTTGCATTTAAGGACAAACGTACATTCCCAAATAATACATAAACCGAAACACAACCCTCTTTTGAAAATTCACACTTCTCTGAATTTTGCGTTGCAGTTCTCCAGCCTGGTGATACGTACAAAAATTACACATGCTAGGGTAAAGTCTGCATACAAATGCATATGCTAATGAAAATGACATTGAAAAGCACATTCTGTTACGGGAAATTGCATACCCAAGTGTGTCTATTAAGAGAAATGCACACTAAAACGCCAACCAGGATTTTAAAAATATTTTTTTTTAAATTGCAAACTGACAGGGAAATGTAGAGAACTGAACCTAAGTCTGGAAAATGAGCAACTGAGAGACACAGTGAAATCAGCAGAATTGCCCCATCCACTGCTCCAGCAATGCAACCCTGCAATGTGCTGAGCTGGCAGGAGAGTTGCTTGCTCTGACCCTCACAGTTTTAACATCTCCCCACCAAGCAGCAGTTTTGTCCGTGATCAGGGGAAGTCCAGGATCTGTGCCAGAAAGGTCTCCAGAGTGGGGTGCTGTCTCCCACCTCCAAATCCCTTAAATTCATTGGCTGGCAGGAACCGATAAGAGCCAGCACACTGCCGAGAGAGATTTCCCTCTTTAGTTTTCCTTTTCCCCCACTTCAGCATTATCAGAAGTTAAGGGTCAAATTTAAATGTGCATACATTAAGAAATGAATTAGCGTATTCAAATGCAATGGTCAGGAGGGCAGTCTTGACTTCCTTTCAATGCAATAAGTGGTCCCTGGGCCCAGTTCTGGCATCCCCAAAGGTACCACTTAGCTCCAAGTAATCAATCCAGATCCATTAGACAGAGGCAGATCATAGAATCATAGAACTGTAGAGTTGGAAGGGATCCCAAGGGTGATTTATTTCAACCCCCTGCAATGCAGGAATCTCAACTAGATCATCCATGGCAGACGGCCATCCAAACTCTGCCTAAATACCTCCAAGTAAGGAGAGCCCACAACCTCCTGAGGGTTTCTGTGCCACTATCTAACGGCTCATACTATCAGAAAGTTCTTCCTGACGTTTATAGAATCATAGAATCATAGAGTTGGAAGAGACCACAAGGGCCATCCAGTCCAACCCCCTGCCAAGCAGGAAACACCACCAAAGCATTCCTGATATATGGCTGTCAAGCCTCTGCTTAAAGACCTCCAAAGAAGGAGACTCCACCACACTCCTTGGTAGCAAATTCCACTGCCGAACAGCTCTTACTGTCAGGAAGTTCTTCCTAATGTTTAGGTGGAATCTTCTTTCTTGAAGTTTGAATCCATTGCTCCGTGTCCACTTCTCTGGAGCAGCAGAAAACAATCTTTCTCCCTCCTCCATATGACATCCTTTTATATATTTGAACATGGCTATCATATCACCCCTTAACCTTCTCTTCTCCAGGCTAAACATACCCAGCTCCCTAAGCCGTTCCTCATAAGGCATCGTTTCCAGGCCTTTGACCATTTTGGTTGCCCTCCTCTGGACATGTTCCAGTTTGTCAGTATCCTTCTTGAACTGTGGTGCCCAGAACTGGACACAGTACTCCAGGTGAGGTCTGACCAGAGCAGAATACAGTGGTACTATTACTTCCCTAGATCTAGATGCTATACTCCTATTGCTGCAGCCCAGAATTGCATTGGCTTTTTTAGCTGCTGCATCACACTGTTGACTCATGTCAAGTTTGTGGTCTACCAAAACTCCTAGATCCTTTTCACATGTACTGCTCTCAAGCCAGGTGTCACCCATCCTGTATTTGTGCCTTTCATTTTTTCTGCCCAAGTGTAGTACCTTACATTTCTCCTTGTTAAAATTCATCTTGTTTGCTTTGGCCCAGTTGTCTAATCTATTAAGGTCATTTTGAAGTGTGATCCTGTCCTCTGGGGTACTAGCCACCGCTCCCAATTTGGTGTCGTCTGCAAACTTGCTCAGGATGCCCTCAAGCCCATCATCCAAGTCATTAATAAAGATGTTGAATAAGACTGGGCCCAAGACAGAACCCTGTGGCACCCCACTAGTCACTAATCTCCAGGATGAAGAGGAGCCATTGATGAGCACCCTTTGGGTTCGGTCAGTCAGCCAGTTAAAAATTCACTGAATGGTAGCAATGTCTAGCCTGCATATTACCAGCTTCTTTACAAGAATATCATGGGGCACCTTGTCAAAGGCCTTGCTGAAATCAAGATAGGCTACATCCACAGCGTTCCCTTCATCTACCAGGCTTGTAATTCTGTCAAAAAATGAGATCAGATTTAGTCGGAATCTCCTTTCTTGCAACTTGAAGCCATTGGTTCGAGTCCTACCCTCTGGAGCAGGTTATGTGCCATGATCCTGGGATTCACCAACAATCCATGTTTCGAAGTGGGTGTTCGGGTGTGTGCAGCCTTCCGTGCTAGCTTTACATGGTCCTCCAGTCAAAGTCATTGCAAATCACTGCTCCACTGTATGTTTATGGGGTGGAATGCATGGCATGAACAAGGCGCTTGCAAGAAAATGTTCAGGAAAGGGCAGCCAACATTATCAAATGGCTGTTGAAGGGGGAAATATGGCAATCGGAGCCTTTTAGTTTAGAAAGAAGGTGAGCAAGGTAGGGGAGAGACATGACAGAGGTGTACAGAATTATGTCAGGTGTAGCGCTGATCAGGTAGCTCTCATGATACTGAAACTCGGGAGCATCTGGTGAAGCAGGATGTTGGGAGATTCAGCAAAGACCAAAGGAATACCTCTTCACACAATGCACAAACTCCAGAATTTGCTCCCACAGGATTTAGTAATGGCCACCCGTGTGGGTGGCCTTAAAAGGGCTTAAGATAAATTCATGGAGGATAAGGCTATTGACAGGCCATGTTCTTCCTCCACTGTTGCACATGGTATGGCTCTGGATCCCAGTTGCTCTACCAGTGAGTAGAGTGCTGTGGTGCTCAGGCGCCACTTGCAAGCTTCCTGGCGCAACCAGATAGTCATTGTGAGAATGGGATACTGGACCAGTTTGGCCACTCAATATAAGCACATAAGAAGAGGGTGCTGGATCAGGCCAATGGCTCAGTCCAGCATCCTGTTCTCGCAAGGACCATCCGGTTGCCCCTGGGAAGTTTGCAAGCAGGGCCTGAGCCCCACAGCATTCTGCTCACTTGTGATTCCCCGCAACTGCTGTTCCAAAACATTGCTAGTAGCTACTGACAGCCCTGTTCTTAATGTTCTTGTACTATTATGGGTATGGAAGTATGCTACTGGGGATACACCCAAAGCAAAGCAACTGGGTTAGTTGTCATTCTCTCTCCCCGGGGTACCTTGTGGACTATGAGTTGTAGCCAATGCCAGCCCTACTCAGACCCCTTGGAATTAGGAGACATGACTAATTTAGGTCCATTAAATTAAATGGGTCTGCTCTGAGCGGATACAATCCCACCGTCCCGTGAACAAAAGAGATCACTAGCAGCGGACTACCATCACCCACCCTCACCAAAATGACAACTCTCCAGATTTATTTTGGAGAATCCATTACAGCTGAACTGGTGTAATAAAACCAGTCTATGAGTATTGTTATGACTGCTTAGCAACCGTTATTTTGTTTGGCTAATAGTCCACACTATTCTTTCTTCCTTTGCTTTTAAGGGGGCTTTTTGAAAAAAATGTATACCTTGCCATTCAATAAAACTCACAGGACCGCTTTGTTTCACCTCCCCACCCCCCACCCCAACTGCAGTAAAACAAATGAAAAATTTATCAACGGAAAACATGCAAAAAATTTATTTAAAATAGTAAAAGCAATTGGTGCAGCATAAAAACAATCATTCCAAAGGCCTGGGCAGGCAATGGCAGGGATGGGGAAGGGGGGGAAGGTGCTTGAGGTTTTGCCCGGTGTCAAAATGACCCAAAGTTGGCATGAAATGTCAATGAAATGCAAAAAAGTACAGCCAGAGAAAATTCAGTTAGAGCTAAAAGGCATACAAAATATCCTTCACAGCAGCTGTAATTGGTGAAACCGGTAACGCAACCAACTTAGCATTACTGAGTAATTTTTTTGCCTGCAGTGGGACAGGAGGAAATCATTGCCTTTGTATCTTGGATTCTGCGATAGAATTTTCGTTTTCGTTTCCTTAACCTGCCCTTGCTCCACCCAGGTTTCCCTCTGTGGTCTCCCACTCACTGCTGAACTTGAGAATGTAAGCTCTTGTCGGAGGTTCGAGCTCCCGTTGCTCAGTCCCAGCTCCTGCCAACCTAGCAGTTTGAAAGCACATCAAAGTGCAAGTAGATAAATAGGTACCGCTACAGCGGGAAGGTAAATGGCATTTCCACGTGCTGCTCTGGTTTGCCAGAAGCGGCTTTGTCATGCATGACCTGGAAGCTGTACGTCGGCTCCCTCGGCCAATAATGCGAGATGAGCGCGCAACCCCAGAGTCGCTCACGACTGGACCTAATGGTCAGGGGTCCCTTTACCTTTACCTTTGACTTTACATTGCTCTGCACGGCAACGGCACCACATAAATAAGAAGTCCCCCAAAGCTGCTAGCTTTGATCTCTTCTTCTCAGCAAAGCACACACTGCTGGTTTTTACTTCTCAGTCCTGCTTCCTGAGCATCGTTCCACACACTGAACCCCCAAATGGATTCCCTTGAGGATCTGAGAAGGATCCTTGTCATCTTTCCTGAAAGGAGAGTGTGTGGTAGGGTGAGAACATGCCATCTTCATGCACATGGAGCCATTCTATAGCTCATCCCCCAAACCGAGAGAGAGAGAGAGAGAGAGAGAGAGAGAGAGAGAGAGAGAGAGAGAGAGAGAGAGAGAGAGAGAGAGCTCCTTCCTTATGTCTAGGGATCTTGGGGAGAGTAAGGGAGCCACACGCAGCCCGTTCCGTCTCCCCTTCCAGCTACCCACCGCTTTCCCACCAATCCTGGGTTCTCCCCGGGTCCTGGAGGGATCGAAGAGAAGCGGACAAATTGAAGGCACTTCAGAGCCAAGCAACAAATGATCTGAGGCCTGAGGGAGCAACTTAATAAGGAAGATTAAAGGAGCTGAATTATTCATCGTCTGGCTGAATGAAAACTCTGAGCCGGAGAAGGGGCTGGGAGGAAAGAGTGCCGCACAAGGGGCCATCACAAGCCAGATGAGGCTTTAATGAGAGGCGGAACGGGCTGGTGGATTTTGGGGGTGCTCCAGGCAAAATGTTCAGAACCCTGCCCCCATGCTGTCGCCATAGGATCCACCCCCATGGTCACCACCCCCCCCACCTGGCTTTAATATCTTGCAAATGAGTGGGGAGAGCTGCGGAGGTGAGGTCAAGCAGATTAGTTGTTGCTGTTATGATTATTAATTAGTTAGGGATAGCCAAAGTTCTGTGGCCTACACTCTGGTAACCTCCAGGTTGGAATACCACAATGCGTTATACATGGGGCTGCCTGTGAAGACGGTTCAGAAACCTCAGCTGGTGCAAAACTCAATGGCCAGGTTGCTCAGCAGAACGAGACAGTTTGAGCCTATATTGCAGCCCTGCCCCAACTGCTCCTGCCCCACTCTGTTCCAGATGCTGCCTCCCACATGGCTTGTCCCAGATCACCAGCGGAAAGCAGGAGAAAACATTGTCTACACAAGCCACACAGTAGTGTCCACTAATTATAGATGGCTCAAGCAAGTGAGACAATTCACATGGCATTGGGACAGCATGCCTAGATCTGCAAGCTTGCTGGGTGGGAGAGGCAGAGAAACGCTTTTGCCATTGGCCAACAGGCTTGTCAATCCACGTAGCACAGTGGGACATATGGAATATGCAACACTGCAGTCAGTAGAAAAGGACAAATTATCATTGCAAAGTCTGGTCCAATCGAAGTAGTCACTGGGATCAGGCAGGGTAGAAAATTATTATTTGGGGATTCCTTGGAGAGGCCAGCTTAACAGTAAAGAGGGGAAGCCCCCAGGGCAGAGCTGCCAGTTTGGACTAGGATTCATAGATCCATAGAATTGGAAGGGACTATGAGGGTCATTTAGTCCAACCCCCTGTGATGCAGGAATCTTTTGCCCAACGTGGGGCTCGAACCCACAACCCTAAGATTAAAAGTCTCATGCTCTACCACCTGAGCTATCCCTTGGCACGTCTATTCTTGTGCCAAGGCTGGGCAGGAAGAGTTCTATGTCTTATAGAGATATAGAGATTGGGACTGGAGGAGGATGCCATCCTACCTGTTGATTCCACACACACACCTGGCCTCATGGTTTTTAATGGCACAGGAACTGTGCCAGGCCAAAAGGTGGCAACCTCCCCCTAAGAATGCCTCGCCCTCATTTGCCTGCGGTGACCAAAGGCAAACGAAAACAATAGTTCCCAAGGAGGAGAGTCCCCTTTATCCTTCAGACCAAGTTAATTAATCCACTTAGGAGCCATTCATTTGGTTGGGGGCTGCAAACAATGGGCCATTTAACTGTTGAGCCAGCTCCAAAGCCCCAATGAAGCAGGAGGCATTGGGCGGGGGGGGGAGGGGGGAGGCAGGTGGCAGCCGTGGTGGTGTTGGAGCAGATGGGGGGAGAGTCTGAGAAAAAGGGGGCACAGGCACAAGCTTGCCAGCTCTTCGATAACTCAGAATAGTTAACTGGAACGAAGCCTTTCCTGGCTAGTGTCAGAAGTGGGAGTTCCAAGAGACCCGCCCCTAAATGTGAAGATCTAAGCCAGATCCATGGCTGGCTCTCTCTTTTACTTTAGGGCAGCAATGGGGAGGGATGAGCAAATCTCTCCATTTCGGTTTCACTTCCTTTGCTATTTCCCCAGTCTTTAGTTCACATCTCCACATTTCCATATCAGTGTGCCATTATTATTTTTGTCCTAATATAATTCCACCTGCATTTTAGTCCAAAATTCTCCAAATGCACACAATTTTTTAATGCAATTTGCCCCGGCGTACATTTTCTGCAAAGTGGTCTCCCTCAATACAACCCACTTATTAAACATTAGTTTTGCAGGAACGGTTTGAGTATACACATTTTTCATGTAAACGCAGAATCCTTGGAACCAACGCCCCACGTAGGATGCACTCACATTGCATGGCACTCTGGTTCCTCTTGCTTGTAGGCTTCTCTGCAAGCATCTGGTTGGATGTTGTGGGAGCAGGATGCTGAACTAGATACGGTAAGCTATTGGCCTGATCCAGCAGGGGGCTGATCTAGGGCAGGCTCTGGGCATGGGGCTGCACCTACCCTCTGTGCCTGCCCTTGGAGTCTCCTTCTGCAAAATTAAAATGGGAAGTCTATGAATGGCTGGGATGCAGGTGGTGCTGTGGGTTAAACCACAGAGCCTAGGGCTTGCTGATCAGAAGGTCGGAGGTTCGAATCCCTGCGACGGGGTGAGCTCCCGTTGCTCGGTCCCAGCTCCTGCCAACCTAGCAGTCTGAAAGCACATCAAAGTGCAAGTAAATAAATAGGTACCGCTACAGCGGGAAGGTAAACGGCATTTCTGTGTGCTGCTCTGGTTCGCCTGAAGTGGCTTTGTCATGCTGGCCACATGACCCGGAAGCTGTACGTCGGCTCCCTCGGCCAATAATGCGAGAAGAGCGCTGCAACCCCAGAGTCGGTTGCGACTGGACCTAATGGTCAGGAGTCCATTGGCTACATTCTGTCTACCGCCTCTGAATGCAAGTTGCTGAGAATCACACTGGTGGGGAGAGAGCATTGTTGCACTCAGATTCTGCTTTCTCATGTGTGCCCGGTGTCTGGAAATGCCGCTTTGCTAGCTGGGCTCTGCTCCCATTAGCACTGGGCATGCCTGCCTTCTGCAGGAGAGGGGGGGGGGAAATCATGGCTCTATGTGCATGTGAGCAAAATCAGGATGTGTGTGTGCACGAGCGCAGCAGGAGAGGGATGGGGCATCAGGCAACAGGCTGTGCAATGCCTGGTGTGCAGGGAGACCCTTCGATTCCATCCGCAGCCTGGCTGCTTCCCGCGTGGAAGCCCTGGGCCCAGGATGAAAGCAGCCCCTGAAAGATGTTTCTGGCTTGTTTTCGTCTCATTAGCAGTTTCACTCCCCCTCCCCTCCCTTCTCTGATAATGAAATAAATTATTAATTGATCAGAAGAGAAGACGGAGGAGAATCCCAGAGCTGCTTCTTGCTCCTGCCACTGGTTAGCGGAGAGGAGGCGGAGGAGAGGAATGGGGCTGAAGAGCTGTTTTATGGAACTGGGACAAGGAGCATTTGGGGATTGGTGCTCGGAGGCCATTGGTGCTTGGAAGGAGGAAGCAGGTGTTTGCTTCTAATGTCATTGGGAGGTGGGATAGAAAATGAAGGAGGGAGAGGGGGCAGCCTTATCCCAGTGAAGCTCATCACATCTGAAGCAGTGAGCAGAGAAGACTGGCTGCTGGATCTGCCAGGCCACAGACCCATCTAGTCCCACATGCTGTCCTCACAGTGGCCAGACAAATATCCATGTGAAGCACATGAGCAGGACCGGAGTTCAGGTTCACCTGTTGGCCAACACGGACTTCCAAGCATCGCTCTCTTCTAAGAGCAATGCTTCCAGGATGCACTGCAGCATGGGAACATAGGAAGAGCCTGCTGGCTCAGGCCTGTGCTTTATACAGTCCGGCATCCTGTTTTCACAGTGGCCAACCAGAGGTTGTCATGGAATGTTTGAATGTAGAGGAATGGGGGCAAGAACCAGCCAGGTAACCCCCAAGGGAAGGAGGCTCAGAGCCTGGGGAGTGGTGGCGGGACGACTATGAGTGGTCAGAGGGAGAAGAGGGAGAAGACTGTGGGGAGGAAGTGTCAGAAACTGAAGAGGGAACAGGGTTTAGTGAGCAAGGAGAGTCTGTGGCAGAGAGAAGTCCAGAAGCGGAAGCAGAAGCAGAAGCAGGAGAGGAAGGATTCCAAGAGAAAGAGATGAGTTCGACTGGTGAAGAAACCAGGGTGTTTCTCCATCCTGCTGCAACAAGTTCCCCTCCCTCCCTGGTTTCGCATGAAAAGGAGAGGTATGAAGTGAGAGGAGCAAAGACAGGAGTGCCAGCATAGTCTCGGATTGCTTGGGAAAGACCCAGGGAAGGAGATTTAGGCAGCTGTGGGAAGGTGAGGACCTACAGCAGGCACCCCAAACTTCAGCCCTCCAGATGTTTTGGACTACAATCCCCATCATCCCTGACCACTGGCCCTGTAAGCTAGGGATCATGGGAGTTGTAGGCCAAAACATCTGGAGGGCCGCAGTTTGGGGATGCCTGACCTACAGCTTCCACAACTGCCTCGTAGGGACAAGACCTACCAAGAAGAGTTGCTGTGCTCATTAGGCCTAGCACTCCTGAGCAGACCTTGCTTCTTCCAATAAAGAGTTCACTTACTCAGTGTGATTTATTGCTGACTCGCTCCTGATAGAGGCTTTATGGGAAACCTACAAGCAGGTCCCAAGCACAAGAGGCCTCTCGCCTCCTGTAGTTTCTAGTGAATCTTGTTTAGAGAGTAACCTGTTGCAATCGCACACACTCTCTCACACAAGATGTGTATAGGTAAGAAAGTAATACAGTTGCTTATTGTAGGAAATCCATAACTTGGATAGAAAAGTTTCTAGTTCCAGTCTAACTAACCACTCTAGAGAAAAACAAGGCAGCTATGCCTGCTCCTTTGGTCTCTCATGAGATAGTTAAAGACACCCTCTCATCTTGAAGTGCAAGAGAAAGTGTGAGGAGGAAGTTCTAAACAGTATGCAACCTATGATGTATCAGTCTGAACAACAAGGATATAAAGAAGTAAGCTGATAGGTTAAAGGTACAGAGATAGTCTGGGAGTGTGGATGTCCCTCATTCTAGCTCTCTGTCTTAACCCATGCAACCGTCTCTTCTGTAAGCTGAGTTGTGGCCAAACTTTCAACAGGATGCAACCTGAGGACATCCACAATTCTAGCTCACTCTCTTATAAGAACACTGTCACGGTCCGGTCGGCGGGCGTCAGGACCAGAGGCAAGATGGTGGTGTAGGAACAGGAACCGGTGCAGGGCTGAGGGTCCAGCAGCAGGCAGTTGCAGGGTCAAGGAGCAAGGCAGAGACGAAGGTTCACGGGGAAAGAAGCAAGGCGAAGGCTCAAGGAACAAGAAGCAAGGTGAAGGTTCAAGGGTCGAGGATCAAGGCGTCGGCAAGGCAAGGGTCCAAGGAGCAAGGATCAAGGCGTCGGCAAGGCAAGGGTCCACGGAGCAAGGATCAAGACGTCGGCAAGGCAAGCGTCCACGGAGCAAGGATCAAGACATCGGCAAGGCAAGGGTCCACGGAACAAGGATCAAGACGTCGGCAAGGCAAGGGTCCACGGAGCAAGAGGCCAGATGCAACCAGGCAAGGATAGCGTTGCTGTGGCAAAGAGCTGAAGGGAAATGCTGGGCTTTTATCCCTCCCAGCTCCTGCCACCAGGCGCAGTGAAATCTCAAGTGGCCTCACCTGGGTGACTACTCCTTGCCTCTCCAGCACAAGCTGAGGTCTTCACCTGTGTGGCCACGCCTTGCTTCTCCAGCACAAGCTGAGGCAGGCCCCAGTCCTGCAAAGCACTACAGGCCCCAGAGCCTGACTCCTGCCCATACTCCTGACAAACACTAGCCCAGCCACGTGTTGCTGTGGGTCATCCCTGTGATTCCCCCCCCCCCCCTGTCCCGATCCATGACATCCAACCCCCTGGCTCATCCCTGTGTTTTGGTAGGATACCCTTCCCTCTGTTTTCCCCGGGAAGTGTTGTCCCCTCCCCCTGTATCTCCATACATTGCCCCCTGCACATGCATCATGAACATTTTTATATATTTAGATTTAAAAAAATTGAGAAGCAGAAGTTATTGTTGTTTAATTTTATTTTGGGGGTTGTCATTTATTTTGGTGGGTATTGTAAGATTTGGGTGTTGTTGTGTTTTTTGGGGGGGTTGTGTGTGTGTGTTTTGTTATTTGGATTTTCTAATTTTGGAGTAGGTGACCCAGAGAACTACTTTAATAGTCCCAACCGAGGGGGGGAGGGAAATCAAATAGAATCATAGAATCATAGAGTTGGAAGAGACCACAAGGGCCATCCAGTCCAACCCCCTGCCAAGCAGGAAACACCATCAAAGCATTCCTGACAGATGGCTGTCAAGCCTCTGCTTAAAGACCTCCAAAGAAGGAGACTCCACCACACTCCTTGGCAGCAAATTCCACTGCCGAACAGCTCTTACTGTCAGGAAGTTCTTCCTAATGTTTAGGTGGAATTTTCTTTCTTGTAGTTTGAATCCGTTGCTCCGTGTCCGCTTCTCTGGAGCAGCAGAAAACAACCTTTCTCCCTCCTTTATATGACAGCGAAGACCCACAGCCCCGTAGCAACAGAAGACGAGTTCCGAAGCACCTGAGCTGTTCAGTTCCATAAAATACCCAGGAAGTGGCAAGGGGAAGGTAGGAGATTGTAAATCCGGGGGGCGGGGGCGGGGATTGGCCACTACAAATATCCTAGGAATTAAACTGAAAGTGCATGGTTGTTGTTGTTTTTTAAAGACGCAGAGGCTTGCAATCAGTCCTAGTATAAAGCCTAGTTTAAAAGGGGCACAACTGCCCTTACTTAAAATGGCCGCAGAAGCCTTGCATGTGACACAACACCCGCTAAATTTTAAAGTAAAAACCCCTTGCCGCCTTGGTGGTTTGAGTTGCTTGGTTGATGATGTCATTATTTGGCGCCGCCCTCCAGAGCTTTTGCTGGTGACAGCGTGCAATCTGCCTTTCTATTGGGTGCTGCTGGAGTCTTCAGAGCTTTTGCCGGTGATGTCTAATTTGTGCGCCACTTTTTTTTTTTCATTTAATCACTATTTAAGGTATGAAAGCTCTGCTTTTTTGGGGAAAAAATGTATGCCAGATCCCTCACTGATGAGCAAGGTACGCTTTGTCCTAATTTGATGCAATTTGGTTCAGCGGTTATGGAGAAAGGCTGTGACCTCTGCGCGTGCAATGCCTACATTTATATATAGAGAGATTACTTAAGGGGCCTCTTCACCCCATCTATCCCTGAACAACAACTTCCAATGAGACACCTGCAAGTATCCCAGAAAAACTGGAGCAAACATCAGTCCTTGGAATAGCTGGTTGACCTTTGCTCCAATTCAGCGCTTCAGAGTGTGTTTTCTCGGGGGGGGGGGGGGAGCGGCAGGACAAGAGGAATTCCGGATGAGCTGATGCAAACCTCAAAACTAATGAAGATTTGGCTCAGCGCCATTTTGGCCTCCGCAGTAACAAAACACCCCTTACTTTTGCAGCTCCGTAAAAGAAACCTACCCTCCAAACTAGGCAGGATCAGATCTGCGTTGGGTTTTCATGTGTAGAAAATTTGGGCTGCATGATTCAGCCACTCTCTGCTGCCCTGTCCCAGAACCTCATTCAGCCAGCAGTGCTGCCGGGAGATCTCTTTTGCGTCTCTCTAGTGAAATATTCGTGGCTCTCCCAATGAAGAGTTAATTTAATTGCGCTGACAAGCAGCTGAATAATTGAAGCTCCTCTTTGCCCACACAGTTCGTAAGACATCATTAGTGCCCCAACCTGTGGGTCGGAGGACAGGAGCATGGTGCTCCTGAAAAAACCGTTGACTCAGCAAATGCATGGGCGAGAAACCCCTGCAAGGCACAAAAGCCCAGCACCAAATCAGGTGTGCATGCTACCAAGTATATTGCGGCAGAAAGCCAGACCTGAAGTCCTGGGCTATTTGGTCTGCGTGACACGTGGGTGTGGCATCCACATGGGGATCTGCTCTCGCCACTTATTGACTCCTTTCTAGTTGGCACTGAAAACTAAAGCAGCACTGGTTTCTGGCAGGCATCGCGTCCACAGAAGCTGCCTGCAGAATGTGGAACTGACATCCTTTTTATTGCACATTCATAACGATTTGCGCTCGTGATGCTATTGGGGTGGTCATACTCCAACCAGCTGTCAGTACTATTTGCACCTGCAAAATTTCAGGGGCAGTCATAGTGCTCGTGCTACTATTTAAAGTCCTAGATGAGTTAGGCCACGAATACAGTGGTACCTCGGTTTACAAACTTAATCAGTTCCGGAAGTCTGTTCTTAAACCTAAACCGTTCTTAAACTGAGGCGCACTTTCCCTAATGAGGCCTCCCACTGCCGGTGCCCTTCCACCATTCGGCTTCCGTTCTTTGACCAAGGTAAAGTTTGCAAACCAGGACACTACTTCCAGTTTTGCGAAGTTCGTAAACCAAATAGTTCGTAAACAGGGCTGTTCTTAAACCGAGGTACTACTGTATCTGAAATGCCGCCCCCTTCCCTTCAGACCCTCCTGGGTGTTAAGACCAGCAGAGGGGTCCCTCTTGGTAGATTAACCACCCTCAGAGTTTGGCTGGGTGGGTGGCATTCTTTGTGGTGGCCCCTAAGTTGTGGAACCCACTCCTGACAAAAGGGTGCCTGGTTTCTTCACTGTACAGCTTTCAGGGAATGCTGAAGACATGCTGCGTTACCCTGGCTGTGACACCTGAGATTTGTGTTTTCAGGGCCTGCCTGTAATCTGTTTTAACTCTTCATATATCTGAATTGTAAATTGTTGCAGCCCACCCTGGGACCTGCTGGGAAAGGGCTGGTTAATCATAGTAATAATAATAATAATAATAATAATAATAATAATAATAATAATAATTCCTTTCTAATCATTGCATATCCTGAAACCTGAAACCCTATAACTTTTCATATTACAAATGTATCTGTGCTATTTTTCTAGAAAAAGAGGTGTTCTCTTACAATGGCAATGGCGCCCATCTGAGAAGTGCTGGAACTGAGTTCCGGTGAGTTCTGGCTGGGGAAAAAAGCCCCTGCAAATGTTCCAGCTTTTTGTGGTTGCACTAAAGCCCACAGAGCTTTCAAAAAGCTCTTTCATAGAATGGTGCTGCTTCCAGAAGAAGGTGTGAGGAAACGTTTGGACTGAGGCGTAGAAGATGGGGTGGGCGGCATTGTGAGGTAAAAGTGTTATCAGTTTGGCGGTTACTTTCGGATGTGAAGTTGTCGGATCTATTTACTTTCTGCTCCCTTCAATCTTGATGGCTGTTAAAGGAACTGTTAATTGTTTTACTGCTCTGTTGTAGTGACATTATGCTTTTTATCATGTGTTTTTATTGCACTGCTGGGTACTAGATTTTTCCTTTTACGCGAAATGTTTTTTGAGCACAGGTATATTTCTGGGAAACGTGGCATATAGCTGAACCAAACGCCGCCTGTGACTTTTAGGCCTCACACAGGAGTCGGACCACGATATTTTGAGCCATCCTTGAAGTAACCACGGTCACCTCGTTCGTTCTGCTCCGCTTCCAGAAGGGGACAAGTACAGAGAACGAGCTTTGAATGTCAAAAAGACAAGGCTACCCCTCATTACTCCGGGTGTCGCTGTGAGGACAAGGGCCACAGCCGAGGGCGGCCAGAGGGAAGAGAGGCTTCCCCTCCTTGGAGCCGCCCAACAAAGGTTTCCTTGTTCTTAAGGTATGGGAGGAATGGAGAGATATTTGCCAGCTTTCACAAGATCCTTCACAAACCCAGCCCAGTCCCCCACGGCTTAATACCATCACTTCCTCTTGCTGAAGACATTTGCTCTGCAGATATTTTACTGGATTGCCATAGCTGACATTTTCTTTCTTTCCTTTTAGGACCTCGCCCTCCTCTCCTGTTTCCAAGAGCAGTGTGGCACGGAAGGAAAAAAAAACGTGAACACTTTTCCTGGAACGGAGATTAGACATGGGAAATGGTTCTGATCTGTTCTTTATTTGTTCATTCCGCCCCACCCTTCCTCCCAACGGTTGGCAAAAGACGACATAGAAAAAAAACAATGGGTTGGGTATCCAGCTACGTTCTCCTCAAGAGCAGGCACAAGGAAACAGAGAGGTGTAAGTTAGCCATACCCTATAATCTTCAGTGGATCTACTCTGCGCAGGACTGACACTTGGCGCAACCCAATAAAATAAAATGGAAACACATTTAACACAATTTAGAACGTACAGAAACAGTCACATGCCCTCACAATGGATCGTTTCAAGGTTGCTGGAAACAGTATTTCCCAGTCAAATGCCCAGATGAACAGGAACGCTTTAAAATTCCTCCTGAATGTTAATAATGAAAGGATACAAAGACACTTCTCTGGGGAGGGCATTCCATAGGCAGGGAATGGCCCCTGAGAAGGCCCTGTCATGGATCAGCACCAATTGGCCAGTGCTTGGTGGTGGCACCATCATCGATTCAAAGGGCCTGAGATGGTTGGTGCTTTTCTAAAAGCTTGTGAGCCACCCTGAAGGCATAGGGCTATATGCAGCTGAGATATTATTTGGAGGTAACTCATTGAAATTAATGGGCCTGAGTTCGTTGTGCCCATTTACTTTAATGGGTCTGCTCTGAATAAGACTAGCATTGGATGCAACCTACTGAAAAGGGCTGGCAATTTTTTAAAAAGTGAGAGCAAGAGGAAGGTGGCAGTCATATTGGTCACAGGCTGGTGTGAAGTTCAGGCACTTTTCATGTGGCTAAAATGTGCTGCCTGGTGGTTGTGCAAATTGGTCCAGAGAAGACTGCAGCCACACAGTGCAGACCCTCCAACATCTTGAGTCCCAAAACTGGGACATGCAGTTCCCCACCCATGCTCCTGTATGAGTCACGTGACCCGCACGGGATCATCATCATGGAATCCAAAAGATGCTCTTTATTCAGGGCTGTGCTCACACGGTGCCCAAAAACATACGTTTTGGGGCAGCTCGCGAGATCACAGCCCCATGCTCTCACACAAGAAAACGCCATGCTCTCACACAAGAAAACGGGGTGCTTCTTTTTTTTTTCTGGGACACTTTTGGGATATGACAGAGTTTCTCCTGCCAGCTGGATGTGGCCTTACTGGTTAAGCCAGAGAGTTTGCCAACATGGAGCCCAGGCATGCAGTGGTATCCTTGAGGTCTTCCTCTGGTTCCCACAGCATCTCTGAGTGCCCCCACCCCAATTTATCTGTGCTGATGCTGAGGTTAGCTACCTTTGATTTGCCTCCCATGAAAAGCACATCGAGCTGAAGGCGGAAGTTGGAAAAGCGACTCTCTTTCCCAAGTCTTCTTTCAGCTCTGCGTGCTGTTCAGAGTTCTTACTCGTCCGGATCCAACTTTTACCCAGATCCTTTTGGCAAGCTGGTTGTGTGCCTGCACCACCTTCCGGTCTGTTTTGTCTGTCTCAGGGAGGGAGGACTGATTCAGGAGAGAGAGGTGGGCCAAAGGGGTAGCACCCTTGACACACAAAGCAAAACCCCCCAAGGAGTGTGTTGGCCTAAAAAGGTTGGCAATGAGTTTAAATGTGTATGCATGTGTGTGTGTGAAGTATGCAAATAATCACAGCCCGGTCCTTGCTAATCCAGCTAGAGCTGCAACCCACATGCAAACACAGCGGCAGCCCCTCCTCCAGGCCACCCCCTTGTTGAGTCCCTTGTCGCTTTCATTACATGGCTCACTTATAGCCCCCTTTATGTTGCTGCACAGCAGCGCCAAGGCTGCCGTCCCGGCGTGTTCGGAATGACTAAGTGGCACCTTTGCCTTCTTGTTCCTACACATAGATTGCTATGGCCTTGGCGAGTCAAGAAGGAGATGCAGCAGAGGGAGAGAGCAAGAGGAGAAAGCTTGTTCCAGTCTGGGAGGCAGGAAGGAGAGAAAGATTAGCGGATTCCTGCAGAAAGCCAAGCTTCTCTTTCCACACTGCAATACATGCACATTCGTTTAATGGCTGAGCTACGTCCCAAGGAACTGGGTGCAATGGGTGCCCCAAATGCATTATTGAGGCAGATCCAATTGAGGATACGGCTGTCAATACATGTCTCTAAATACCAGCTGCTGAGAATAGCAGGTGAAGAGAGCGGTGTTGCCTCCAGGTCTTGCTTTCTGGTTTTGGGCTACAGCTCTCATCGTCCATGTTTGCCTTCTGACAGCAGCAGATGGCCTGGTGGGGCGGAGGCATTTGCCTTGCTGCTGGTGGCAAGGTTGGCATGGTGCGAATATGCTGTCAATGCAGAGCTCCTGCTGGTACATTTGCACCACATCAGCTCCCCCCCCCACTTTTTGCCTCCATGTCCACCTCCTGCCTAAATGTCAGCCAAGTGCCCCTACCCCAACATGCTGTCCGCTACTGCCTTCAAACAGGAGTGTCCCTGTGCATGATTCCGGCCAGCCCGCCCCTCCATGATTACTCCATTCCAACTCCTCAGTTTTCCAGTTTTCAACTGATGATATACTGAGCATGCTCCATCCTCATTGGGTTTAGAGGAAACTTTTTAAATCTGTGTGTGTGTGTGTGTGTGTGTGTGTGTGTGTGTGTGTGTGTGTGTTTAAGACTGCACTTCTGCAGCGGTTGGGGTTCACTGAGCATACTGGTGCCCAGCTCTTGTTTTTTAGATTTTGACACCATGCTTTTTGGCACACACCACCTGAGTTCAGTATTAAATGGCACGGCATATCCATCCAGGTAATTTTCACAAGAGAGTGAACTGCGAAATCAAAGCAGATCTCCTCGTGAGAGCTCAGTTCCTCCCCACCGCCATGTATGATGCATGTACCCATTTTATGGACATACATCACAGGAGTGTGCAAAATCTATAGGCAAAGAAGAAACCTTGGAGAGGTGTCTCTGTAAGAGATTGTGAAACAAAGGAACAAGTGCAAAAGGAAAGAGAAGCTAAAAACAAAAATTGGGTTGTGTACATACCACATTTAAAGCACATGGCTCCCAACACAACCTGCTCATGCAATATATTCATGTCATTTGCCTGTGCGCCAATCAGGTTAACTGGAGGATGAGGGCCTGCAATGGCCTTTTCAAATGATGGAGCATGCCTGGAGTGAATCCATGAGTAATCTGCTTATCAGGCAGACATGCTGTCCATATCTAGCCAAACTGGAACAGACAGCCTTTCCTTCATAGGCAGAACATCCAAAATTTTACAGGGTGGCTGGGCAACCTCAGCGCACTGCTATCAGCTGAACCTCCTTCCACGCCCATGGTGTCTGCAGCAGATTCCCATTCTGGGGATTCGAAGCAGCTGCCCAGGACAATCTGAACTTGGGACCCCTGCCATTGTCCGGGTCCACAATAATCCTGTTTTGATGTCAGGAAATTTGAGAGGCCAGAGGCTGTGGCCAGACAAGCATCTGAAGCTACTGCCCTGAGTGGGGTGGGGGTGTTCCGCTTTGTGTCCACCAAAGCCCTATTTCACTTCAGTGCATATTTATTTTTCACACCAGCAAGGAATTTCCCAGCCGAAATCTATTCCCACCCATCCCAGTCCTGACCTCTACAAGTCCTGGGCCTCCCTTTCCCGGACTTCATTTGACAAGGAGCAGATATAACATTCGTGCAGGAGGATATTATCTAAATCACCCTGAGATGTGCTGAGCCAAATTGGCTCCGTCAAATAATTTTGGCACTTGGAAAGTAAATAAACCATTTCTCTCTCTCTCTCTCTCTCTCTCTCTCTCTCTCTCTCTCTCTCTCTCTCTCTCTCTCTGTGTGTGTGTGTGTGTGTGTGTGTGTGTGTTATCTCCTGCTGCCTCCAGACTGCCACTATTTTGTGGAAGGGATTCAAGCACTGAGAGTGGGTTAAAGCACTCGGTTGCACCAAACACATTTTCAAAAAAAACAGACTCTTTGCACTAAGGGGAAATAAAACACCCCGCAAGCAAATGAATTGAGGATGAATGCTCAATGTCACATAGCCTCCCTGCAAGCAAGTCAGAACGAATGCTCAATAAAGGCTGGACACGGTTTAACCTCTGCTCTGCATAAGCTTTGTGCAAGTGAAACTCATGCCGTTCTCCCCTCTGGTGCAACCATGAATGAATGAAGGGATGCGGGTAGCGCTGTGGTCTAAACCATTGAGCCTCTTGGGCTTGCCGGTCAAAAGGTTGGCGGTTCAAATCCGCACGACGGGGTGAGCTCCCATTGCTTTGTCCCAGCTCCTGCCAACCTAGCAGTTTGAAACCATGCCAGTGCAAGTAGATAAATAGGTACCACTCTGGCAGGAAGGTAAACAGTGTTTCCGTGCACTCTGGTTTCCATCACGGTGTTCCGTTGCACCAGAAGCGGTTTAGTCATGCTGGCCACATGACCCGGAAAGCTGTCTGTGGACAAACCCTTGGCCTGGAAGTGAGATGTGCCGCAACCCCATAGTCACCTTTGACTGGACTTAACTGCCCAGGGGTCCTTTACATGAATGAATGAATGAATGAATGAATGAATGAATGAACGAACCATATTTGGAGTACCATGTACAGCTTGGGTTGCCCCACCTCAAAACGGATATTGCAGAGTTGGAAAAGCTTCTGAAAAGGGACACCCAAATGATCAAGGGGGTGGATCAAGTCCTCCATGAAGAGGAGCTCTTGGGGCTTTTTCGTCTAGCGAGAAGGCAAGTAAGAGGTGATTGGATTTGATAAAATTATGCACAGCATGGAGGCAGAGGATGGAGAAAAGTTTTGCTCCCTCTTGTGATACTAGAGCTTGTGGTCACCCAATGAAGCTGAATGTTGGAAGATTCAGGACAGAAAAAAAGAAAGTCCTCCTTCATGCAGCACATAGTTCAAACTATGGAACTCACTGCCACAGGAGGCAGTGATGGCCAACAACCTGGATTGGGTAAATTCATGGAGGAGAGGCTACCAAAGGCTACTAGGCATAATGGCTATGCTCTACCTCCACACATGGAGGCAGCAATGTTTCTGGGTACCAGTTGCTGGAAACCATGGGGGAGTGTGTGTGGAGATGGCTCTTGTGCATTTCATTTATAAATTACTTTTTACTTTTTTTTTTCATTGGATAGGCTGGTGCAACCATGGATAGGAGGTGCACTTTCCAGGCCAGACAGAACCTGCCTGCTATTATGGAACAGTGGCTATACAAGGAAATCAGGAAGAATGCTCACTAAAGAGGTACAGTGGAACCTCGGTTCTCAACCGTAATCCATTCGACTTCCGAAACATTCAAAAACCAAGGCGTGGCTTCTGATTGGCTGCAGGAGCTTCCTGCACTCAAATGGAAGCTGCGTTGGACATTCGGCTTCCGAAAAACGAAACACTTGCTTCTGGGTTTTTGGCGTTTGGGAGTCAAAACGTACAAGTACCAAGGCGTTCGAGAACCAAGGTACAACTGTAGTTTGAATAAGCGCTTCCTTGCCATGATTTTTTTTTAAAGCTCTCTCCCTCCATGGCAACTAGAAAGGCAGAAATCTTTGGGGTAACTAGCTTCCCTCTGCATTATTTTTTCTCATGATGCTTTCCTGGAATGATGCTACTTAGCCCTGCCAGAAGCAGAAGTGGGTGAAAGCATGAAAAAATGCCACTGCCACACAGTGAATCAGGAAGAGTCAAGAATTTCTCCCTCCCTCCCTCCGTCCCCACCCCCCACAGTTGTTCATAGTTGGATTTGATCATTGTGCTAAGAGCGTTTCTTCTCTCCTTTCTCACTGATTGACATGAAGTCCAGGGCAACCTTTGCAGTCTCGTTCGAAGGAAAGAGTACAGGAGACGTACAGTGTCTTTTCAGAAAGTTATTTTTAGGATGAGGAGGAATGACAAGGAAAGCAGCTGACACTGGGTCTGCATGGAAGCCTCTGGAGGAATCCTGTTTTGCTGTTCCACTTCACGATCTCGAGCAATTATTGCCATGGCGACCCGCTAGCGAGGCTGCCGAGGTCCATGAGTTCGAGCCTCAGAATACGAACTCTGGCAGTTCGTCGTGTTCACTTTTAATACATGGCTGAGTGCTATGGCTCCAGAGTTCTTCTCCGGCTCAGATTAGAATCCGAGCCGGGGGACAACTCCTCTCACCCACCCACAAATTCACCTGGCATTGTGGACCCAGAGGGTGAGCCTGCCAAGTCCAGGGCTGCTGTACCACTTTCTGAGAGACTGGATTGGGTTCCTGAAACTGAGTCTCAAGGCTGATGCAGAACCAGAGCAAAGACCCTCAAGGATACCTGAGCCTGACTCATCCGAGGAGCCAAGGAACTCCCCACATCACTGTCTACTGGTGCAAGGGAGTGTGCCAAGTTCAAGGTTACTAAAAGGAAGATGAATGCTTGCCCTCCCCCCAAAAGCACTTTTTTCAAGGGAAATCATGCCACAAAATCACATGAGAACATGACAACCAAAATAGCCACCGTTCCCTCATGACAAAAAAAAAAAGTGATGTCCCAGTTTTTCCGGACACTTGTGGGGTATGGGATAAACAACAGCAGGCTGTAGGCAATTGCAAGAAGGAAGGAAACTGGCAAGGCCTAAAGTAGACTAAACTGGAAGCTTTTAAAGCTGGGCTGGGTCAGAGAGAACCAATGGGCTGTCAGGGATAGAGCCATGCTGCAGGCCAAAATGGATCGTATTTTGCCCTCTGCTCTGTGGTTTTCATTGGCTCGGCACAAGGGCTCAGGCATGCAGGGACCAGGTCTATGTCCTCCTCTAGTGACTACAATATCCTCAATGGCTTCAGGCAGCTGCTGCAGGGCAGGTACCAAAGCACCACTGCCGTGGTTTTGTTACAACTTGCAGTTTCTGCTCAAGGGCATTAAAGGGCGCTGAAAGGTCTTAACAGAATCAATAGGTTGCAATTTGCTTATTGATCTTTGGCCGTCTCTGCAGGTGCAATGGACTGGCAGGGGTCCAGGGAGCTGAGAGGATCCCGGTGTGCCTGAAAGTTACAAAACACCTGGTTTTCCTTCCCCTCTTTTTGTCCCGTCACATTTCCCATTTTGGTATTTCATATTTGATACTTGAATCACAGTGTGTCCTGCAGGGTTCTCTTTTCCGCTGTTCCTAATCTAACCTTTCGACCTGGCTTGCCATCCTTCTGGCGCACGTACAATGAGCTCTCTGCACCAATCTTTCCCATAAAGCTCACTTTCTCAAGCGTCCAAATGGGAGGAACCAACTGCATGTTTCCTTGGGTTCTACGTCTAAAGGAAGAGGAGATACAGTATACATGTAAGGAAATAAATACACAAGACTTTGGTTTTACTTATGCTGCAAATGTTGCCCCCATTGACAATGCTTTTTTTTAAAAACAAAAAAACAAACAAAAACCCTCTTGCCTCTTTTCCTGCCTCCCCTTTGTGCTGGAATCAGCAGATAGTCACCATATTTTTTTGCTCCATAAGATGCACCTGACCATAAGATGCACTTAGTTTTCAGAGGAGGAAAGCCCCGGCTTTTTTTGGGGGGGGGGGAAATCAGTTCACAGTTGTGCAGCTTCTTTTGCAAAGAAGAAAGGCCCCATTTTTTAAAGGATCAGCTCAAAGTTGTTGAGTTTACTTTGCAAAGGGAAAAAATTCCTGTTCAACTCACAGTTCTGCAGCTTCTGATAATCTAAGCAGCCAGATAATCCAATCAGCCAGCCACATGTTGCTGGGGAAACAAACAGCCTCCCTCTGCAGAACATTTAACAATGGAGGCCTGGGCAAGGGGGTGGGGCGGAAGGGAGCTAGCGTCCCTTATCTCCCTCCCTCATCTCTTGCAATCAGCTGCTGAGCGACTTCCTCTTTCCCTCTTATTAGCCTTTAGTTCTTTCTATTAAAAAAAGAGCAGGATCTGCTTTTCGCCCCTGGACAATTTGGCTCCAGGCACCACGCATTCGCTCCATAAGACGCACAGACACTTCCCCTTACTTTTTAGGAAGAAGAAAGTGTGTCTTATGGAGGGGAAAATACGGTATACGTCTGCATTTCGCATGTGTCACTTTCAGAGAGGTCTGGCTGCCTCCTGTTGACCAGTCAGCTGGCACACAGGAACTAGAACCCTCATCAGGCTTAAGAACCTAAGAAGAAGGAGTCGTAGCTCAGTGGTTAGAGCATGCAGAAGATTCCATGTTTAATCCCAGTTTGCATCTCCAAGTAGGGTTGGGAGAGAACTCCATATGAAATAACCTGGACCCTGCGCTCATCACCTGAGGCCGTTCTTCATGTGCCCCCTCCATGGGAGATGCAGACAGCAGCAACATGAGAATGGGGCCTTTTCTGTGGTGGCTCCCGACTTGTTGAATGTTCTCCCCAGGGAGGCTCACCTGGCGCTTTTGTTTCTCTTCAACCAGGCCTTTTAATAAATAAAATAAATAACAAAAAAGTCTGAAATTCCAGAGGGTCTCTGCCAGTTCAGTGTGGAGAGTACTGCGCTAGATGGGTCTTGCTCTGTATAAGGCAGATTCCTATGTTCCTAAGAGCTCTGATGGATCAGACCGCAAATGTCCATCTAATCCACCTTTCTGTTTTCACAGCGGCCAGCCAGATGCCTCTGGGAATCCCACAAAAGCAGGGCTCTGAAGCATACTGCGTCCAACAGGGGAGGCAGACGGTGGAGGCTGTTTGTCCCTTACCTGGGAGCTGTTTGTGCAGGCTAGCTGTCAGACAGGGCTGAAGCAGCTCCTGGCTTCCAAGGCAGGAAGCCGATTCAGTGCCGCTGGCTCAGCCCAAGGGGCCAAAGAGCAGGAAATGAGTGTTTTGTCGACAGGGGTGTCTGGGCTTTTGTGCTCACGCGAAAAGTTGTGTCATGTGTGTTTGTTGGCACGCATGCGTGTGCAAAGGGTGATTAATAGCTGTGTTGTTCAGCTGATGAGTGCTGGGGCCTTGGATAATAAGAGAGAACAGTTTCATTCATTCATTCATACAGCCCAGCATCGCAATCCTGGTGCTTGAATTATGGGGAGAAATCTAGGAAGGCTGCTAATGAAACCCACCAACCCACCTCCTGATTCCCTCCGATTTTAGCCAAGTCATGTCCCCCTCTTGCTACTCGTTGCCTTCTGAAGAGGAAGAAGCTAGGGGAGAGGATTTGGGGTGTAAGGAAGGAGCCAGACTCTCTTTCAGTGCCCACGGCCCTTAGATTCAAGGCTGTATGGATCCCATATGTCCCCAATCTCTCACACAACTTCCCAAGTTGCTAGCCCCTAAAGCAATGGAGGTTGTCTTGAAAATGAGTAAGCAAAGCCTAGTGGAATCACAGAAACCAGAACGGAAGTCAAGCAGAACAGAAGCCTCAAGAGTTTGGCTTCTTTGCTTTTCCTTGTGCTAAACAGAAGAAGAAGAAGAAGAAGAAGAAGAAGAAGAAGAAGAAGAAGAAGAAGAAGAAGAAGAAGAAGAAGAAGAAGAAGAAGAAGAAGAAGAAGAAGAAGAAGAAGAAGAACTCCACTGGGCTGTTTTGTGTCGGTGGGCAGATCTCCACAGAGGGTGGGGATCGTGGATTGGGCGAGATATGAGCAGAGGGCACGGATTGTGGATCGGGTAGGATGGTGAAGGCCGAGACCTATGGGGGGATCTCTGGGGAGTGGGGGGATCTCTGGGGTAGGTACCTGCATGGCGGGAGGGGGTCCTTGGGGAGCGGGCTACTGTTGGGGTGGCCTGGTCCCTGGCAGAGGTCTGTTCTCCGGGTGGTGGGGTGGATGGAGAGTGGCCGTTATTTTGCCAGTGGGCGGGATTTTGGGTGTATGTTGGATTTTGTTTGGTGGGGTGGGTGAGGAGTGGGCGGGATTGGGTGTATGTTGGATTTTGATTGGTGGGGTGGATGGGGAGTGGGCGGGATTTTGGCAGTATGTTGGATGTTGTTTGTTGGATGTCCACTGGAGGGGGCAATTTTTTGTATACGAATCCAGGTTTCTACCTGTCCTAGGTCTGTGTATGGACAATGTAAGTGGATAGAGACACTCTCACATGCGCTCCCGATGTTGTGGGCAAATTTGAGGATGATCGGATAAGCGGTTGTGGAGAAAGGTTCATTGGAACAAACATGCACCCTCTACATATGACCTACGCTGGTTGGCAGAGCATGAGATACTTAACCTCAGGATCGTGGGTTCAAGTTTCATGTTGATTCCTCCATTGCAGGGGTTTGGACTACTCAGGGTTTCTCAAACCTCAGTCTCCCAGTGTTTTGGACTACCATTCCCATTATTCTTGACCACTGGTCCTTCTAGCTTGGGATGATGGGAGTTGTAGTCCCAAAACTTCTAGAGATCCAAGTTTGGGAAACCCTGGCTTGATGGCCCTCATGGTTCTTTCCGATTCTATGATTCATCACTGCATCTTCCTGCAGAGTTTGGTGTCATCAGAATTTCATTAACAACATGAAAAGAGCCCATTTGGATCAGGTCAGTGGGCCATTTGGTCCAGCATCCTGTTCTCACAGGGAGCAACCAAATACCTCCCAAGGAAACCTGCTAACAGGACCTGAGCGCCACAGCGCTCTGCCCACATGCAGTTTTCAGCAGCTGGCATTCAGAGTCATGCTGACAGAGGAGACAGAGCATAGCCATCAGGTTTCCTATCCATTGCTAGCCTTAAAGGCCTCCACAAATTTGCCTTATCCTCTTCCAAACCATCCTATTAGTCTTATTAAAACAGATTGAATAATAGAATCATAGAGTTGGAAGAGACCACAAGGGCCATCCAGTCCAACCCCCTGCCAAGCAGGAATCACCATCAAAATATTCCTGACAGATGGCTGTCAAGCCTCCGCTTAAAGACCTCCAAAGAATGAGACTCCACCACACTCCTTGGCAGCAAATTCCACTGTTGAACAGCTCTTACTGTCAGGAAGTTCTTCCTAATGTTTAGGTGGAATCTTCTTTCTTGTAGCTTGAATCCATTGCTCCGTGTCCACTTCTCTGGAGCAGCAGAAAACAACCTTTCTTCCTCCTCTATATGGCATCCTTTTATATAATTGAACATGGCTATCATATCACCCCTTAACCTTCTCTTCTCCAGGCTAAACATACCCAGCTCCCTAAGCCATTCCTCATAAGGCATCATTTCCATGCCTTTGACCATTTTGGTTGCCCTCCTCTGGACACATTCCAGCTTTTCAATATCCCTCTTGAACTGTGGTGCCCAGAACTAGACACAGTACTCCAGGTGAGGTCTGACCAGAGCAGAATACAGTGGTACTATTACTTCCCTTGATCTAGATGCTATACTCCTATTGATGCAGCCCAGAATTGCATTGGCTTTTTTAGCTGCTACATCACACTGTTGACTCATGTCAAGTTTGTGGTCTACCAAGACTCCTAGATCCTTTTCACATGAACTGCTCTCAAGCCAGGTGTCACCCATCATGTATTTGTGCCTTTCATTCCCCCCGCCCCAAAGTGTAGTACCGGTACTTTACATTTCTCCCTGTTTGCTTTGGCCCAGTTGTCTAATCTGTTAAGGTTGGGTTGTGTTCAACCACGTTTAACTTGTTAAAGTCAAAAGGGCCTAACTCAGTGGGTCTATACACAGAGTAAAACTTAGTTGAATGCCGCTCACCACGTATCATCTTACATATCCCCACAGCAAACCTGAGAGTTAGGGATTTCTCAAACCTCCTCGGTGTTCCCTAAGGAATTTGATCTTTGCAGATTCCAGCATGGGCTAACCTGAATCTGCCATCCCCAGAATTATCAGTGGATCAGTTTAGTTACTGGATGGATTGTTTGCCTGTTCCTGAATGATTTAAATACAGCTCTTCACTTGATTTTTTTTAAATGCATTTTTTAAATACAGGTCTTTTCTTTAAAAATATAAATGCAAAAACAGGTTGGGGCAGACTTATGAGTGGCCTTAAGTGCTAAAGTTACACAGTCCAGAAATGGAAGAATTCGTCCATCCTTAGCCCTCCAAACTTCACTTTTGCATCATTCCTGGCAGCAGCTAGTAATGTGAAGACTCTCCATGAGCTGTGGAAGATACACATTTTCAGCAGTTCTACACTTTTAACAGCCTCGGTGGCCTTCTGGTTGGAGGCTGGGGATGTAGACAGGCCCTAAATCTCTCTCTCCCCTGCCTTCACTGCTGCCCCTTTGTTCTGAGCTAATTATTTTGCGGGCAAATACAAACTAAAAGCCCTGAATCAACAAGAAACTTGGAGGGGAGGCTGAATTTGTAAATATATCACGTAGGTTAAATGGTGGAAAATTCCTCCCGGTTTTATGGGCAATTGGAAGATGGCCTTGGCAGAGGAAGGCTTGGGGGTGCGGGGTGGGAAGCGGCTACTGGTCAGGAAGAGATTGAAATAGCTCCACTTAAGAAAACTCAGAAGTGTAAATCACAAGCACAGCTGGACTTGTGGGAAAGGGGGAAATGCAAAGCTCTTTGAATGTGTCAGTGGCTCCCACCTGAGTTGGTGGAGCATCAGAGTGCAGAATACTGAGCCCAAGCATGGCCGCTGTGACAGAAATCAGGAAGGGAGTTTTTGCAGGTTTGCAGTGATGAGCCAAGGATGCAGACTGACAAAAGCCCTTCAGGGCTTTGAAAGTGCATGATACATTTATTTATATATAGCATTTGTTCCCCATTACCCCCAGGCGTCTGGCATGCAATCAATTCGGACCAGACAGTCCTTGTCTTTTACAATCTAAAATACACGACACACAAGGAAGGAGGGACAGGGAAGGAAGAGAGGAGGGGAAGAAAACCCAGGCAACAATTATTAAAGTTAAATAGTAGATCTTGTCGTGGAAACAGTTTGGGGGCAGGAGATGCCTGGGGGAGCTGGCATTGGAATGGAACAGCTTCCCATCTCTCCCAACTAGGCAGCCTACTGGGATGGGTGCTACCAGGTGACAGGTGAGGTAGAGGAGGCCCAATGCAGCTAGACTTTCAGTGGAGCAGATGGAGAACTGCTTTCTTCTTTTGCTCTGTGGTTCCCCCTTCTTTCAAATAGCCGTTGCAGGTTTTTGGAGAGCCATACTAAGGAGGGAAAACCTGCACGTGTTGTTGTTTAGTCGTTTAGTCGTGTCCGACTCTTCGTGACCCCATGGACCAGAGCACACCAGGCATTCCTGTCTTCCGCTTCCTCCTGCAGTTTGGTCAAACTCATGTTGGTAGCTTCGAGAACACTGTCCAACCATCTCATCCTCTGTCGTCCCCTTTTCCTTGTGCCCTCCTTCTTTCCCAACATGACCCCATGGACCAGGGTCTTTTCCAGGGAGTCTTCTCTTCTCATGAGGTGGCCAAAGTATTGGAGCCTCAGCTTCAGGATCTGTCCTTCCAGTGAGCACTCAGGGCTGATTTCCTTCAGGATGGATAGGTTTGATCTTCTTGCAGTCCACGGGACTCTCAGGAGTCTCCTCCAGCACCAAAATTCAAAAGCATCCATTCTTCGGCGATCAGCCTTCTTTATGGTCCAGCTCTCACTTCCATATATCACTACTGGGAAAACCATAGCTTTAACTATACAGACCTTTGTCGGCAAGGTGATGTCTCTGCTTTTTAAGATGCTGTCTAGGTTTGTCATTGCTTTTCTCCCAAGAAGCAGGCGTCTTTTAATTTCATGACTGCTGTCACCATCTGCAGTGATCATGGAACCCAAGAAAGTAAAATCTCTCACTGCCTCCATTTCTTCCCCTTCTATTTGCCAGGAGGTGATGGGACCAGTGGCCATGATTTAGGTTTTTTTTGAAGTTGAGCTTCAGACCATATTTTGCGCTCTCCTCTTTCACCCTCATTAAAAGGTTCTTTAATTCCTCCTCACTACAGGTGTTGCCAGACTACAACTCCAAAACTAAACAATTCTGTATGTGGTTTACAAAATTGATTCACAATAATGTGTGACATTTCGACACCTTCTAATACATGAACTCTTAAATAATATATACAATGTCAAAATAATTATGGCATGTGCAACTCAGGATCTCAGAGCCAAACAAACCAAAATATTCCTGAAATAAGTCCATGGGAACAACTCTTTGTGTATACTTGTGCTGGTGTGATCCCAACAGAACTCTAACAATGGGATACCCCGATTTTAATCTCTGTTTTGTGAATCTTCTTCTGGTTGGCGTGAAAAGGAATTCTAAATTGTATATATATAAGATGCTTATAAGAACCTTTTACAACTCCCATCAACCCCGACCAGTGGCCATGCTGACAAGGGATGATAGGTTTTGGAGTCCAGCTCCAATTGATTGCTCCAACCCTGCGCTATAGAAACAGATGGACTTGGCCAAAATTTGCAGAGTTTTATTTACATACTGGAGTGTCCCCAAAGTTCCTAATGTTGCTGTTACCACTCGTGGCCCGGTCCTACAAGGGTGCTGTTGATATGCATGTGCTTTTCTGAACATTTGTAGAGATGCTAGGATGACTCACGCATTTCTCTGTTGAGTGGAGAACACAAGATCATCAGAAGACCCTTCCTAGATAAGGCCAAAGGCTTATCTAGTCCAGCATCCTGCTCTCACAGTGGCCAACCAGATGCCTATGGGATGCCTGCAAGCAGGATCCGAGCAGAAGAGCAACTTTCCCCTCCTGTGGTTTCCAGCAACTGGCATTCAGAAGCATCACTGCCTTTGACAGGCGAGTGGTGAGCTGGACTAGCAGTAATGAAGTGACCTTGGTCAAGGAGAAACTAAGAGCATTAAATGGAGCTGAGGACAAAATGTACAAGCAGGAAATGGGAGATAAGTAGCTAAGCTGCTTCCAGAAGCAAGACCACAAAGAAACAGGGCTTTGCATGTGTCGTGGAGAATGCATCTCTACTGTTTATGCTCCTGCAATTTGGGGTAGTAAAACTTGCTCACCATGGAGGGCGAGGCCACAGTGTGCACCGCTGATGCCGTGAATTGGGTCCGGTAGTTCATAATGTCAATGCAGCAAGCTTAAGCTGTGTGTAAATGATTGAAAGGTTTAAAATGTGCTGGATAATAAAATAGACTTTGACTGGCTCCAAGCGAATTAGAAAGGGAGACACCAGGAGAGCTCCCCTGGGCAGAAAGACCCAACGGCTGGGTGCCACAGCTGAGACGGTTCTCTTTCTCCCTTCACCATACATGTCATGTCTGAGGGTGGGATTGATAGAGAGTGGAGCATCTAGAACATAAAGAGTCCTGCTGGATCAGACCACTGGCCCATCTAGTCCAGCATCCTGTTCTCACAGTAGGCAACCAGCAAGCAGGACATGAGCACAAGAGCCCTCTCCCCTCCCAGCACTTGGTATTCAGCCACATGATTTCTCCAACAACACAGGAACAACACAGCCATTGTGGCTAGCAGCCACTGATAGCCTTCCCCCACATGAAGCTCCCTAATCCTCTTTCAGAGCCATCCAAGTTGGTGGCCATCACTGTCTCCTGTGGGAGAGAGTTCCAGTGTTTAACCACACACTTTGTGAATAAGTGCCTCCTTTTGCCTGTCTCAAATCTTTCAACCTCGTAGATGACCTCAGGGCGTGGACAGGTTGACATGAGATATCACAGCGCCTTGACATTCTCTCTCTGCAAATTATAAATCTTTCACATGGACATAGCTGCCAAGTTATCCCTTTTTTACAGGGATTTCCCCTTATGCTGAATAGGCTTCCTCGCGAGAAAAGTGAAAACTTGGCAGCTATGCACAGGGATACAGGTGGAACATTCTGCTACACCTTCACTCTAAATTCCCCTCTTGCTAAATGCCAAGGCACTTTTATATAACATGTATATAATAAACACTGCAGCATGAAAAGTGTAGTTTGCTCATTATACACACACACACAAAGAGAGACAGAGACACACATACCCCACTTGGGGTTTCCTCACCTTAGATGAACCACTTCTTCCAGCAGTGCAGGTATGTCTAACTGCTGACCTGTAGCAAAAGTTGAGCTTGTTTTTTTATTATTAAAAAATAGCTGATCCCCCCCCCCCCCGCCCGCCCCATGCGAAACAAACAACTGCTCCCTATCCATACTGAAATCCTCAACAATTGGAATTGTACATGTGGCTAGGAAAGGTGAATTCTAAATGGCAAGGCAGAGAGGAAACTGATGAAGAAAATCTGTGTGCCCAGGGAATGGTGCAGAGATGGGTGGAAATGGCCCACCCCCACCCCCACCCCCCAATTAACGCAGACTTATGCCTTACACCCTCTGACAGCTCTTGCGCTTCCGCCTGCAGCAGCATCCAGCCTCCCACTCACACCCACTTAGTGAAGTGTGTCTGAAAACACGTCCACCTCCTTGAAATCCAGGCTAAAGAGAGGTGTGAAAATCAGGATAGGAGGAAAAGACAAAACTCCTCTGGTGCCTGATTCCGGGACAACAGAGAGCCTTCTTGGCCGCTTTGTAATTTATCCGAAAGTACAAACACACACAGCTTTAAAAGATGGCACAGTAGACTGAACGAGAACATGCGGCATCTTTGCAAACAGCATCCTGTACTTTGCCTATTATCTGTTTCTTTCTGTCTTCATTCCCCGTCCCTTCTACATCAAGGTCAATTAATACATTCTTTTCTAAATGTTCCGGTTGTGATTTTGAAAAGTCAAAGCTGTCAGCACAGCATTTAGTCTTGTTGGAAAAATAAATACATCACCCAGCGCTGACAAGAGTTCCGGATCTGCCTGGTAGGGCGGCGGCCATGTCTCCTACTTTGCTGAGAACCGTCCTGTACTTCAAGGGCTTTCAGAGGTCAGCTGCCACTAGTTGAGGTCCGGAGCTGGAACAGGACGATCCAAATGGAGATCCATTCAGCTACACTGTGGACCACCAGTGGAGGCAGCCAGCTTCTGGTGCCTTTCTGAAATCGGGGTGGTATGTCAAGCACAGGTGGGTATAGCTTGGGGGAGGGAGATGGTGAATCTCTTTGTTTCCCTTCAATGCATGCCCCCAGCCAGTCAAGGATCACAGTAATGGACACAGCAATAATTCTTGGCAAAAATAAATATCTTTTAAAAATAATTTTAAAATCGCTTTTCTATTTTTCCCCATTTAAACATATTCTTAAAATTCACTTTATATATTGCTCATCCGTGCATCGGCTTCCCTCCCTCCCACTTCATGGTTTCCCAATTTTTTGCAAAAATAAATATCCAACACAATGAACAATGAACATACAATGCAGGGGTGCCATTGGGGGCAAGGCTTTGTGGTCAGAGGCCCAGGAGACTGAGTTTGTATTATTATTATTATTATTATTATTATTATTATTATTATTATTATTAGAGTTTATATACCACGGTTCACAGAAAAATCACAACATATATAATCAGAATAAAAACAACAACCCAATAACACCCCCCAAGAAAACAGCCACGTTTTAGAAGGGTATAGGATGTCAAACCGCTCAACCAAAAGCCTGGTTAAAAAAGAACGTTTTTGCCTGGTGCTTAAAGGTGTGTAATGAAGGCGCCAGGTGAACTTCCCCGGGGGAGCATTCCACAGATGGGGAGCCACTGCAGAGAAGGCCTGTTCTCATGTTGCCACCCTCCGAACCTCTCAAGGAGGGGGCACACGAAGGAGGGCCTCAGAAGATGATCTCAGGGACCTGGTAGGTTCATATGGAAAGAGGCGGTCCTTGAGGTATTGCGGTCCTCAGCCGTTTAAGGCTTTATAGGTCAAAACCAGCACTTTGAATTGGGCCCGGCATTTTCATGAAGCTCACTTGGCATGACCTTGAGGGCAGGTCACTGCCTCTCAGCCTAACCAACCTCACAGGGTTGTTATGGGGTGGGGGAGAAGCATGTTCACCACCTCGAGCTCCTTGGAGAAAATGGTGGGATAGAAATGCAATTGATAAATAAACCGAATACTACTCATCTGCCCACGTTCAGTAAGCCTGACCTTATTGAGGGAAGGGCTGACCGATAGGGTCATCTCCATCTCTGCCACTCGCAGTTACAAGTTCATCAGAATCCTGTAGCTCACCAAGGCAGGATCTTGAAAAAGCCACCTCCTTTACCTTCACCATCTGTTCTTCTGTTTCCTTTTACGTATTAATCAAGTGCATTTTTTTGAAGGGTGGTGGGAAACTCTCCATGGGGGCCGGCTGCTCAGCGCTCTCTGCCTCCCCGCCCCATGCAGAACCCAACGAGCACCCCCACAGAGTCGCAGACATCATTTCGCCACATTCCCGGTGTTCTCAAGGGTCCATTTTTCAAAAACCAACAGCAACCTCTCGGAAAAAGTAGCTTTTTATTGAAAATGATGTTGGTTGTTGTTTAAGCAGGAGAGTGAGGAGGGGCGGCAGGGAAGGCGTTGGGGCCGACGAACTGCCATTATGCGCAGCACACCGCTTGCGCAACCCATGCTGCAATGCGGGGAACAATGAAGGGATTTTCCTGCAGTTGCTCCAGCTTTTCAGAGGGCCAAGGTCATCATCTTGTTTTATTTTCATAGCATCGCTGATGTGCATTTTACAGAATAACAAGTAAAAGCAAGGAGCTTATGAGCTGTTCTTGGGAGCTGGCATGGTACTGACCCCGGCCAGAGCCACACCATGCAATTAAAGCTCCGTGATGCCTCTTTAACCAGTTCTGACTTCCCCTAAAGACTCCTGAGAGCTGTGTCTTGTTAAGGGCCCTGAGAGTTGTTAGCAGACCTCCCCTATTCCCCTCCCGGAGCTGCAAATTCTCAGAGTGGTTTAACAATCCATTCTTCTTCCCAGGGAACTCTGGGAATCGAAGGGGAACGGGGGAGGTCTCCCAACAATTCTCAGCACCCTTAACAAGACACAGCTTCTAAGGTTTCTTTGGGGGGACCCATAACTCTTTAAAGGGGCATCATTGAAGGTATGGTGTGCATGTGACCCTAAATACAAAGAAGCCAGCTTCAAATCTACACTCGGCTGCATTGCTCCCTAGATGATCTTGGAATAGTCACTCTCTGTCAGGCTATCCTACCTCACAGGGGCGTTGTGGGGACAAAATGGAAGAGGGAAGGATGTTCCTGCATTGCAGGGGGTTGGACTAGATGACCCGTGGTGTCCCTTCCAACTCTACAATTCTACGATTCTATAATCAGAGATGCTATGCTTTTGAATTCCAATTGCTTGTAGGCTTCCCAGAGGCATTGGTTGGGCAAAGCGAGCACAGGATGCTGGATTTGATGGTCCGTTGACCTGACCACACTTTCCTGATAATCTTGGAGAAATGGGAGGATACCCGTTTTTTAACGTGTAATGAGAATGCATATTCCAACAGCGGTGGAGATAAGGGAGCAAGGGTAGAAATAGCAGAGACAAAGCCTTATTATTCCATCTATTTATGTATTTATTTGCAACATTTTAAGCTGCTTTTTGTACCTGGGTACGTGCTCAAAGAGACGTGTAAACAGAAACTTGAAATAACAAAAAGTGCCATTAAAACAATGCAGCTTTCGGAACTGCTGAACAGCAAATTAAAATGACAATCGTTAGCACAAAACTCTAATAAAGGAGTAGGGGGGGGGGGGAGAGACCCAGATAGAAAATCAGCAGTAAAGCTTTTGAAAATAATAAAATGTCTTAAATTGCTGCCAAAAGCCGTACAAAGAGGAAACCAATCGGAGATCCTTTGGGGAGATCTGAAAGGAACGCAATAATAGAGGAGGCTGCCAGATAGCTATGGTAAGTTTGATATGTCTCACTCACTCTCGCCTGTTCTGATTGGCAGCAACTCAGAGAGGCAGGTATCTTTCCTAGTCCTGCTGCTTGCCTTTACCTGGGGATGCCAGGCAACAAACCGGCTGCGTTCTTGTGTTATATGCAGGGCTGCCTTTGAAGACGGTTCGGAAACTTCAGCTGGTGCAGAATTCAGCGACCAGGTTGCTCACCAGAGCAAGACGGTTTGAACATATAACACCAATCCTGGTCTGACTGCCCTGGCTACCAATTACGGTAGTTTCTGGGCCCAATTCTAAGTGCTGGTTTTGACCTATAAAGCCTTAAATGACCCAGGACTGCAATAACCTCAAGGACCGCCTCTTTCCATATGAACCAGTACCCAGACCCTGAGATCATCTTCTGAGGCCCTTCTTCATGTGTGTCCTCCTTGAGAGGTCCAGAGGGTGGCAACATGAGAACAGGGCCTTTTCTGTAGTGGCTCCCCATCTGTGGAATGCTCTCCCGGGGGTGGTCACCTGGCGCCTTCATTACACACCTTTAATCACCAGGCAAAAACATTCCCTTTTAACCAGGCCTTTGGTTGATCCGATTTACTCCCTATGCCCTTTTTAAATGGATTTTTTGTGGGCGGGCGGGCGGGGGGGGAATTGAGTTGCTGTTATTATTTTTATTTTGTGATTTTAGATCTTTATTTTATTCTGTGAGCCACCCTGAGACCCCCGGGTATAGAGCGGTATATAAATTCAGTAAATAATAATAATAATAATAATAATAATAATAATAATAATAATAATATAATTTTGCACGGGAAGCAAGGCTGATCCGAAAGTTATGTGTCCCTTTTGCACAAGGGTTGTTGATTGGCTAAGATCACATGGGTGACCTTTACACGACACGGCGCTCACACTTTGGCCACAACTTATTTGCCGCTTTTGTGATGCCAGCAGATGACCAGATCAGCTTGACCACCTGATTTTGTGAATGTCCTGTATATGTTTCCTGATTGGCTGCCAGGATTGCTGACTGTTTCCTTTCAGAGAGACAGAGAGACAGAAAGAGCAGATCAGCAATAAATCACATGGAGCTAGTGAAATTAACTCTTTATTAGAAGAAACAAGGCATGAGAGAGACTTTGGACCCTGCTGCTTCGGCATAAAGGAGTGGAAGAGCCTTTGCGTGTGGAGTCCCTTTAACCAAGCCTAGAAATAAATTCAGACATGACTTAATTTTGGTTTGGTTTTTGGCAGAATTTAGGCCACAACTTCATTGATTACAAATCAAGTGAATGGTTGCATAGGCTCTGGTTCCAAAGCTACCTAGGGCTGCTCTGACTCTGGCCGGTCCAGAAGTCAGCAGCCAGGTCAACATCTGGGATGGGGGCCATACCTGGGCGCCTGGGCCCTGATTCCCCCAAATGTGCCCCGAACTCTGGCATAGGGCACAACCCCGCTTGGGGGCAGACCAACCGATGAGTTCTAGGATTCCACTTAAAGGAATACCTGTGGATAGGGTTGTCTAGGCATCCTGCCACCCCTATTAGCATGAACCAGAGCCTATCCGCCAACCTTACAAGTTGTGACGATTTGCTACGCGGCAGGCAAAACCCAAGTGGCCACAGCCAATCAGCCAAGTGGGGAAAATTCCTGCCGTGCCCCTGCAACAACGGCAGACGACACACGACGGCATAGCAAGGTCAAGCGCAAGCCCTAAAGTAGGGAAAGGTGGCCAGGTGTTCTGATGCACTGCGACCAGAAAAGAGCATCTCGAGGGTCACGTGCAGTGCTTATATACTGGTCCCTCTGGCTCCTTTAGATTGACATGCCCGTCGCCCAATTGCTCGCAGCCAGAGGGACCACCAATAGGGTGTTGTGGCTGCTCCAAATATCCCCGCCCCAACACCTAGGCCTGATTGCTGGGCCCACCGCAACGCGAGCCCTCTCTTGCAGGGAGGACCCGATTGTCATTCAGTTACAGGACAGGAGAGCAGAGAAATGGGCCAGGCTCTGTGGAAAGCACAGCAGAGCTATCAAGAAGGACAAGGCCTCGCCAATGGGTTTTATGTTCTTGTCCTTGGCCACCGACGTGCCCCTTCCTCCTCTCCATCTTTCGCAGGATGAAGGAGGCCACATTTTGGTCTTCCAAGAAAACCCAGTTCCTTGCCCCAAGGTGCATCTCTGGGTGTATTCCCATGGTGAATTTTGACAGTGGTCGGAAATACGCCTCAGTTTCGTACGATGCAATAGCTAGTGTCAATGGCAAATCTGTCAATGTCAGTTGCTCTGACATTACTATGCCCTCATTTTTTGAGGAACTTCTTCCGCAAAGTGGCTTGCAGTCCTAGATAAAAGCTGATTCCATCCGACAGTATAACATCAAATTGCAAAATGCAGTTGCATTTAAGCAATACACCAGCTTGGAGAAAAAAAGGAGTGCAGAAATGGAATGCATAGGTGAAAAAGTCCTCCTGAAAATTCACCAGCTATTTTAGTGCTATTCGCGTTTGTCTGTACAATTTGGCCTATATACCTGTGTTTCTGCAACTGCTACTTCTTGTCAGCCCTCCTCCCTCGAAACGAGTGAGAATTTTTGACAGCCACCTCAAAGAAGTTGTCAAAATGACCACTCATATTTGCCGCCTGGTGAGAAAAATACAGGAATACTTTGCTCAAGAATTATGCTCTTGGCGTGGACTACCTGGGGGAAGCGGGTGTAGGGAGAGAAAATTTGAGGACGTCTCTGTGGTGCTTCCATGTTGACTGTGCTTAATGGAATTATATCCTGTGCCATATGGATACATTTTATATCACTGGTGCTGTTCTGGAGGGGTTTTGGCAGGCTTAATCCATCTTTTACATTGATGTGCTCTTCCTACAGATTCTGGCTTTTCATTTACTGGAGGGGTAGCCAAACACTTTCGGGCGAGGGGACACATTTCAAATTTTGAGGAAGTGTTGTGAGTGCAGGTCACAAAATTGCTGTGAGGTATTTGGCATAACACAACATGACTCCCGTATCTAAAAAGAGGCAGGACCACAAAAGGATGGGGTTGTGCCCCACATCAGCCCCTCCTTTTATCAATTGCGGGGGAAGGCATCTATTTATTATTATTATTATTATTTATTCAGTTGCTTATTTAATTTTTATACCACTTTCATCGGAAGATCACAGGGTGGTTTACAATATAAGACACAACAATATATACCACAGTGACAAACAAATACCCCCCCCCCCTCCAAGCACAAACAGTTCAGAAGGCCATAGTTGGTTTAATTGTCCAAAGGCCTGGGGAAAGAGGAAATATTTTGTCTGGTGCCTAAAAATATGCAACGGAGGTGCCAGGCAGGCCTCTTTGGGGAGAGCATTCCACAAGCGGTGAGTCACCATAGAAAAGGCCCAGAGATGGAAAGAGGACAAAGTCCCGACCAGAGAAGAATGGCAGATGAAGTTGATGGACTAGGCCAAAATGGCAAAAATGACCAGTAGAATCAGAAATCAGGAAGACCAAAATTTTAATAAGGAATGGAGGAAAAGTATAACTTATCTTAAAGACCATTGCAAACAGTTAAAATCGTTAGAAGGATTGGAATATCACTTGTAGTCTAAGGGTGAATTCTGGATACAATGGAGATGTAAAAGATTTGGACTACCATAAAAGATTTAGAAGGAAATGATAAATAACAGGACCCACAAAGGGGAGGATGGAAGCCCACGAGATTCCTCGGAATCTTGTTTTTATTATTTATGTCTGATATATCTCTGTAAAAAATTAATTTGAAAAACCAAATAAATAAAATTTTATATATAAAAAAGAAAAGGCCCATTCTTATGTTGCCATAGTCTGGACCTGAAGAAGGGCTCAGATTATGATTGCAGGGTGTGGGGCATTTCATATGGGGAGAAGCGGTCCACTAGGTTTTATAGGACCTACTGAACATGTATTGGCCATTGGCAAACAGTTGACTGAGTGCAAAGTCAGACTGGTATTGCAGCCTAGATGGCACCCTTGGACCACAGAGCTCAGCTAGACTTGCGCTTGGATGGGGGTGGCTGGTGGCACAGGAGGTAAAGTGATGGAACTTGGCCTTTGGATGTCCTGCTTCCAAGATGGCCTGAACCCTCCCCCAGGACCTCACACTCTGCCATGTGAATCATAGAATTGGAAGAGACCACAAGGGCCATCCAGTCCAACCCCCTGCCAAGCAGGAAACACTATCAAAGCATTCTTGACATATGCCTGTTGAGCCTCTGCTTAAAGACCTCCAAAGAAGGAGACTCCACCACACTCCTTGGTAGCAAATTCCACTGCCGAACAGCTCTTACTGTCAGGAAGTTATTCCTAGTGTTTAGGTGGAATCTTCTTTCTTGTAGTTTGAATCCATTGCTCCGTGTCCGCTTCTCTGGGGCAGCAGAAAACAACCTTTCACGCTCCTCTATATGACATCCCTTTATATATTTGAACATGGCTATCATATCACCCCTTAACCTTCTCTTCTCCAGGCTAAACATACCCAGCTCCCTAAGCCGTTCCTCATAAGGCATCGTTTCCAGGCCTTGGAACATTTTGGTTGCCCTCTTCTGGACACGTTCCAGCTTGTCAGTATCCTTCTTGAACTGTGGTGGCACCTGGAACCAAAGCACGACATGGTGGCCAATTTTGGGGAGACGCTCTGTGCTCCCTCCTCCTTGTGTAATCTCCCACAGGTTGCCAGGAAAACTTCTGCATCTGCCGGGCACACCTTGGGGTGAGCGGGCAAGGGAATAAACAGCCCCAATGGTGCCGTGTTTATTTCGAATGTGCCTGCATTTCTGCCTCCCTGTAATAATCAAGACTCTGGGATCGACACAAGTGTGGCTTACCGAGCGAGCGCGTTGCTTTCAAAGCCTGCCAGGCAGCCGAGCCTTTGAAGTGGCAAAGCTTTTGCGAACAAGGAGAGGAGATAAAACAATGCCGGCCTGCCAGTCAGCAACAGAGGGAAAGCGATGCCAGGAGAATGCGGGAGCCTCAGACTCGATGCGGAGGGAGTTAGGTGAGACAAGGAGAAGGAGAAGTTGGGGACCTATCTTGGGTGCAACTTACAGAAACTGATGGGGGAAGGGCTATCAGCGGCTATGGGTCACGATTGTGATATCACCTCCAAGATCAGGTCACTTGACTAACTGAGAAATTCTCTAGCTTGGACAGATACCCATTCTGAAAAGCTAGTACCGGTAGAAGTAAAAAATGTATCCCTCACATGAAACTCTGTTTGACAGCTAACATGGGGGCAGGAATTCCTGTAATGTCAGCTGTGTCAAACTGTCAGGGGCTGGACTGAGGAGGAATGGTGGAGACCGCCGCCCCCCTTCCTGAACCTTCCCGAGAAGAGGAGGACCGTGTAGATTTACAAAAGTGGTTTGCAGGAGGTCATAGTTCAAAGGCTGCAGAGGGGAGAAGCTGGGAAATATTGGGAGAGCTGCAGGAAGAAGAAGCACCAGGGGAGAAACAGCTGACAGACTCGGTGTGTCACGGTCCGGTCGGCGGGCGTCAGGACCAGAGGCAAGATGGTGGTGAAGAAGCAGGGTCGAAGGCAGAGGCGAAGGTCCACGGGGCACGAAGCAGGGCGAAGGCAAAGCGAGGGTCCAGGAACAAGAAGCAAGGCGAAGGTCCACGGGGCAAGAGCAAGGCGAAGGCGAAGCAAGGGTCCAAGGAGCAAGGAGCAAGACGAAGGATCCAGGAACAAGAAGCAAGGCGAAGGTCCACGGGGCAGGAGCAAGGCGAAGGCGAAGCAATGGTCCAAGGAGCAAGGAGCAAGGCGAAGGATCCAGGAACGAGAAGCAAGGCAAAGGTCCACGGGGCAGGAGCAAGACGAAGGCGAGGCAGGGGTCCAAGAAGCACAGCAGCAACAAGGCAAGGGTCCAAGGAACAGGAGGCCAGATGCAACCAGGCAGGGATAGCGTTGCTGTGGCAAAGAGCTGAAGGGAAATGCTGGGCTTTTATCCCTCCCAGCTCCTGCCACCAGGTGCAGTGAGATCTCAAGTGGCCTCACCTGGGTGATTACTCCTTGCCTCTCCAGCACAAGCTGAGGACTTCACCTGTGTGGCCACGCCTTGCTTCTCCAGCACAAGTTGAGGCATGCCCCAGTCCTGCAAAGCACTACAGGCCCCAGAGCCTGACTCCTGCCCATACTCCTGACACGGTGTCTTTGGAAAGTATTCCTGACCCCCCCCCAGGACCTGACTTGCATTGAAAGTAGTGGAACAGAAAGCTCAGAGGCAGAAAGCGCAGATTAGCTGATGCAGGGATGACGTATAATAAGAGAGACGGGGGGAGTGGGACTTTACTCAGAGCAATGCCATTATCTGAGATAGACAGCATTTCTATGTCTCTATGAATATTGAATAAAATACTTGGTAAGAATTCTTTTTGTTTATCTGCTTCTTGGCTGCCTCCATGGGAGGGATCAGATTCCTTGAAGCCTGATACAAACAGAGTTTGATGTGAGGAGGTCCCTTTCTCCTACTAGAGCTCTTTGGGCTGTTACACAGAGTCAAGGAATCTCAGGTTACCTCTCACCAGCCCAACTCCACAACCTCCTAAAGTGTTTTTGCCTAGCAGGAATGCATTCTTGAACTGAGATGATTCCTCTGGCCTGTCTGGATGTGTCTTTGTGTGTGTGCCTGACTTTTGCATGGCTGAAATGTAGCCTCCTGTAAACATCCATTGCTCCCCTGGCCACACCCACCACAGTAATGCAGCCCCTGAAAGGTTGCCCACAAGGAAAAGCTTCTCTTGGGCTGAAAAGTGTTCCCCGTCCCTGCTGGAATACTTGTCTCTTATTTTAAGGGAGCTTTATGAGCTGCTCACCTTGATGTTTCTGGACCAGGGAAATGCATTTCGGGGACATTGGTATGACAACTGCACCATAAACCTCTCATGCACTGTCTTCTTCACAAGGCAGATGGTCCTAAAGGCTGCCCAGTGCAGAGTTAGAATCATAGAATTGTAGATCTGGATGGGAACCCAAGGGTCATCTAGTCCAACCCCCTGCAATGCAGGAATCTCAGCTAAAGCATCCAACCTCTGCTTAAAAACCTACAAGGAAAGAGAGTCCACAACTCCCTGAGGGAGGCCGTTCCACTGTTGAACAACTCCTACTGTCAGAAATTATTTTTCTGATGTTCTGTCGGAATCTCCTTTCTTGTAACTTGAAGCCATTGGTTTGAGTCCAGTGCAGAAGAAAGAAAGCTTGTTCCCTCTTCCATGTGACAGCCCTTGGTATATTTGAAGATGGCTCTCATATCTCCTCTTTTTCAGGCTAAACATACCCAGCTCCTTCAACCATTCCTCATACGGCTTGGATTCCAGACCCTTGATCATCTTGGTCGCCCTCCTCTGCACACATTCCAGCTTGTCAAGATCTGTGAAGAAAAATTTAGCTCAGGGGGGGGGAATAGGGGACTCCTAACAACTCACAGCACCTTAAACAAACTTCAGCTCTCGGAATTATTTGGGGGAAGTGATGCTTTTGAATTATGGTGCTGGAGGAGACTCTTGAGAGTCCCATGGACTGCAAAAAGATCAAACCTATCCATTCTGAAGGAAATCAGCCCGAGTGCTCACTGGAAGGACAGATCCTGAAGCTGAGGCTCCAATACTTTGCCCACCTCATGAGAAGAGAAGACTCCCTGGAAAAGACCCTGATGTTGGGAAAGATCGAGGACACTAGGAGAAGGGGACGACAGAGGACGAGATGGTTGGACAATGTTCTCGAAACTACCAACATGAGTTTGACCAAACTGCAGGAGGCAGTGGAAGACAGGAGTGCCTGGCGTGCTCTGGTCCATGGGGTCACGAAGAGTCGGACACGACTAAACAACTAAACAACAACAATGACTGTTTATGTTTATGTTGCTCATGTGGCCATAGGTATCCTTGCTGTGCCCCCTTGATGTGTTTCCCTCTCCCACCTCCGCTGTTAGGGACGCCCCCCCCCCTCAAGAGAGGCAGCTGCATTGATGGACTTGGTTCTCAAGAAGCAGGGCACTTTTCTCCTCCACTGCCCTCACATGTAGTAGCAATAACATCTGGCTCCCGGCAGGTTTGCAAAAGAGTCCGAGGTTATTTAGAGGAAGAGCAAGACCAGCAGCAGCTGTCAGGGAGCTGACAGCACAGGCCGGCCCATGGAGACTCCAGGTCCACGGGTCAGTAGCAGCTTCTGAGTGCTGGCAGAGGCTCTCACTCCCTGGCATGGTTAGCAGGGAAGCAGAGCAGCCTCCGTCACATTTCACATATGACACAGCCTAGCTGGCCCTGCGTATTCCACCTTTGCCACCATTCAGGGACACAGGGCTCTGTTGATCCAACCAGGCACATCCAGGTCTTTGGAGAACGGCACGATTCTTTGCCTCTAATAATGCATTGCCCATAGATGCCTCTGTTGCCACTCAGAGCCTGATTTCTGTACTCATCGTGCTGGAAAGGTGCATAGCTCTGATTCTTCGCTTCTCTAATGTATTCATTCACTTATTTTATTTCATAAAATTTATGCAACGCTTGGCTGTAAAAACCAACCAACCTCAAAACCGTTTTTCCCCATAAAATTGCTGGTAAAAACTGTCAGAAAGTTAGTGCAGAAAGTATTGACCTGATGTGTAGAGATCTTTCCTATTCTAATTAATTCAAGAGGGTACTGGAAGCTTCTGGAAGCTTCTCTGTGTAAAAGAAACAAGCAGAATGTTTGTGATGTTTAGGTTATTCCTTCAGGGAAGCTGAGTACAGCTGGCTTAAACCTTACCTTCCAAGTCCCGGACTGCAGAATCCGGGACCGGCAGCCGTGTGACACCGAAAGTTGCATCGACGTAACTTCCGGTGTCGTTTTGCCCTTCTATGGGCACCAAAAATGGCTGCCGCCAGCTTCGAAAGTCACTTCTACGCATGTCAGGAAGTGCGTCAACACAACTTCCGGTGTCGCTCTGCCCATCTATGGGCACCAAAAATGGCCACCGCCGACACCGGAAGTTGCGTCTATGCACTTCCGGACATGCGTAGATGCGACTTTTGAAGCCGGCGGGGGCCATTTTTGGTGCCCATAGAAGGGCAAATCAGAAAGAAAAAAATGGCCGCCGGCAGGAGAAAATAACGGAGAAAAACGGGAGACGAAGTGATACAGGGGACCACCGGGAAAAGGTAAGTAAAAATGGGGGTTTCCTGGGGAAAACGGGGTACTTGGCAGCTATGCTTAAACTGGTTCTGTTAACTCTTCAGCCAAGGTCACGCTGACTATAATAATAGGCCAGAAGGAGCCTGGGTTTCACTTTTCTTTTCCATCTCTTTTTCTTCTGGTGTGGTGTTCTGTACATAGTATGCTTAGTGTTAAGGTTTAGACCAGACATACCGTAGGCAACCTTCGGCCCTCCAAATGTTTTGGACTACAATTCCCATCATTCCCTGACCACTGGTCCTGTTAGCTAGGGATCATGGGAGTTGTAGGCCAAAACATCTGGAGGGCCAAAGGTTGCCTATGCCTGATTTAGACTTATTATAAGTTTTTGTAAGTTTAAGTGAAGTCTGCTGCAACTGGATCTCTTACGGATTTGTGACCATTATGCTCATTTGCCTTCAGTATCAGTAAAGCGCTGTTGGATGAAATATAATTGCCCCATGTCTTCTTCTTTTTTTGAATCCTGCAACGTGTTTAAGTTTTTACTCTGCTAACTATATGTCGGAATTCTGCTCAATATTGAGAAAAATTCCATGATGAAAAAGAATTGTTTGAAACATTTTTTAAAAAATAAAACCAGTGATAAGCAATGGCACCCTTTTTACCTTTTCTGAGAATAACCAGTCGTCAGAGGGAGTGTCTGTTGCGCCTCCTGTGCTCACCGGGCATCACTTCCACAGTGCTTCCCCTGCGCCTCCACTGGCAAGCAGGCAGCCCCCCGATCGTGCACAGAGGCATGGGCGTTCCTGCCCAGTGCCATGCAGACCACAGGCAAGGTAGACAGTGGTAGCAGAGGCTGATTGGAAGCCAGCTGTTCCCGCTGTGCCACGAGAGTTACCTCCTTTCTCCCTGCCAGACTCCTGCACCTTTGAGAGCTTCTCTGCAGATAGAAACGTTGCTGTATTACCCGCCACGAATGAAGTTATAGCAGATTGCAGCTTTGAGGATGGGCGTTTTCCACTGAGACTCCGGCAGGGCGTGTATGCATTTTAGAAAACGCCCTCCCTCCCTTCTATGCTGCATCCCGATCTGGCTGCTTCTCTAAATGGCAAAAGAACAGCAGCCAATTCCCAAATATGTGTTTGACCTCGTGTACAGGCTGGATGTGTGGGATCGTTCTTGCATGCAGGGTGAGGAGCTGGGTGTACGTGGCTGCAACCTTCACGCCCTCCTTCCCTTCCATTTCTAGCCCACCTTTCTCTCTGCCAATGCAGGTTACAAGTTCACAAAAGCAATCGGAATTAGGAGGTGTAGCCTCCTTGCATGCAGAGGAACTGGGGGCCCTGCTCCCACCTCCCTCCCTTGCTGTGCACGTTGCGCAATTACCAGGAATGGGAGCATCTGTGCATACGCCTCTCATGCCACCCCCTGACCTTTCCCCTTGCCCAGGTATGGGAGTTAGTCAAGCTCAAGAAGGGAACAAAGCTCCCTTTGCAGACCTACCCATGGATAAGGGTGGAGGCAGCTGTGGACACATTGGGTGGCAGTTCGACTTCAGGCATGCTGGGATGAAGCAGAGGATCTGCCCAATAAGAACACCTGAAGCACTGCTGATCAGTGGGACTTCAGAAGCAGCACACATGGGTCTTCTGAGACTGCAGTATGTCACTCAGCTGATCGACACTTCAGAAGTCCCCTGTGGCCCAGCACAGATGCTGGTAACTGGCAAGTGAGCTTGGGTTGTCCAGATGGATAAATAAACAAATAAACAAACCAGGGTTTCCCAAACTTGAGTCTTCAGCTGTTGTTGGACTGCAACTCCCATCATCCCTAACTAGCATGACCAGTGGTTGGGGATAATGGGAACCGTAGTCCAAAAACAGCGGAAGACCCAAGTTTGGGAAACAATGAAATAGACCCATGTTTGGAGCACTACCTAAAGCCCACTTTACGTTGCTTCAAGGGTTTTCTTCTGGGAGATGAGCATATCCCCTGAAAAGTGCCCATGGATTGAGTCAAGTGGACCTTCTAGATGAAAGGAGTTGCACACCTATGGGGCCACAGCAGAGAAGGCCTTGCCCCTTGGGGTTAGCAGCCTGGTTTCTGAAGGGCACAGCAGAGTTCCCCCAGAAAATATCAGGCAGCAGAAGGAGGTGTTCCTTCCAGCAAGCAGGGCCCAAGATGGGGGAAAGCCATTTGAAGTGAAACTGCCAACAAGGTTCGTCTCCTAGCCACAGGCAGGCAGTTCCAGCCAGCTCTTGGGTTACAGAAATAAGGGGAATCCCAGCTTAAACAATGAAACAGGAGTTAATCCGTTTGCTGTTGGAGGTGTTTTTGTTTTGTTTTTTGCCTGCTTGGTATGTGTTCACCAGTGGTGTGGGCTAGAACAGAATATGAGCACAATCTTGTTAAGCACCACATAATACTCTCGGCCCCGTCTAGGTAAATACTTTGCAATAAGAAAAATGTGCCAGTTGCCATGCCGATGTTGCGTGTTTTGTGTGTGTATTGGGAAGCCGTTGCTGGGAGCAGGAGGTCCGTCTGTGAGGCCTCTTCCCCAACCAAATAGATCTCAAACTTTACCACAAGGTAAGCTGCATTTAGAGAAGTGGCAATATGTTTTGGAAGCGCAGAATAAGCAGGGCGGTACAGATTTCTGCTTTAGAGATACAGATACAGATATAATTCTGCAACCCACAAAAATGGAATTCCGCAGTCTAATAAAATTGACTCAGGACAGACAAGAGGAAGGACTTCAGCAAATGTGTGGAGTTAATTTAGGAATACAAGGACTTGCCTTAGGCGAAGAGCTAGACTATTGTTCCATCTAGTTTAATATTATCCCCACCAGTGGTCCCCAAACTTTTTCAAACCACCCCCACTTGGTTCCATAAACTCAACCCCAGTGCCCACTACCCTGTAAAAAACATTATTCAGAGTAGCAGTTTCCGCAACCCGCTAAGGAAGATAAAGTCACAACCAAATTGAAAACAGTAGCAATCCCTTGCACATTTATTCAAAATCCGATTTAAACTATTTAGTTTAATTAATTCAACAAAACTGATGAATTAATCCAGGCCTTTCAAAGCCTGATAGTAATTTACACCTCCAGTGCCCCCCCTGCCACCCCCTTGCCTCTTAGCACTCACTTTTGGTACCCCTGAGCTACACTGACTGGCAGCAGCTGTCCACGGTTTCAGGCAGCGGACACTCCCAGCCCGACCCAGAGATGCAGACTTGGGGCTCTCAAATTTCAGCAGTGCCCTGTGCGATGCTAAAACTCAGAGCCCCCCCCCAGTTCTCATGCTCCGTTCTACACCATTGTTGTGGCACCCAGTGCAGCTGAACCAGTTGCGCTAACCTAAAACCATCTCTGATGCAAGGGATTGAACCGGGGACCTTCTGCATTTAAAGCAGATGCTCTGCTTCTGAGCCGCGTCTCCTTCCTCCTTCCTTACAAGTCTCATATTTTCACTTACAAGCAATATCTGTAAGGTATTTTCATTAGTTGGAGAAGGACGGGAGATTGCTCTGGGGGCTTGCAAAAAAAGAGAGGCATCTCTGCTTTGGCTGTGGCTGCTGCCAGAAGGCCTGAACCAATGACCCCTGGCCAGTTATCTTCTTTTTCTCCTCCTCCTCCTCCTCCCTCCCTCCCTCCGTCTTTCTCTGCACAGATCCAGGGATCCTTCATCACCTCCCTGCTCTGGCCGCTGGATGCCAGGTTCCTCCAACGAGGGGCCAGAGGTCCTGCTGCTCTGAGCAGCCATAAAACGGGCAGTAATGTGTGACCTGGAATGAATGAAATATTTAATGTAACCCATAAAGCTGTGTGAGACCATTAGAAGCAGCTCCATAAAAATCACTGGGGGGGGGAGGCGGTGGGGCGCTGGGCTGCTCTGTGCTTGGGTATATGAACGCATGTGTGTCCAGGCACATGGGGAGCCAGCATGGACAAGGCAGGGGAGAGGGTTGAGCAATGCGCATGGGAGGGGATTTCACTGCAGCTGGGAAGAAGCCATAAATTTGGGGCGAAGGGTCAGTGTGTGAAAGGGGAGCGGGAGCAGGGAGGGAAACACGGAAAGGAGACACGTGACCACCCGGAGTGAGGCAGGGAGCTGCCAGGCTGTGAGGCTTTGGGGTTGGGGTGTGGTGTGTGTGTGTCACAGAACTTTCGACTTGGAAGGGACCTCAGAAGTCATTGAGTCCCAACTTCCTGCTCAAGGCAGCATCAGCAAAGGCAGGGTGCAACTGCAGCATCCCTGACAGAGCCATCCATCGGCAGGCAGGAGGCTGTCTCATACTGGGTCACCTGGCCTGATACTGTCTGCACTGACCGGCAGCTCTCCTCCACAGAAAGCAGAGCAATGCCTTTGGCACCAGCTTGGCTGCAGGAGGTGCCAGAAGGAGGTGTACAAGGTGCCACCCTTTGGGTCTCCACTCTGGTTTTGTGTAGGGTTTACTCCTGAGCCCTTTCTTCTCCCAAAGATATCCAGCAAGGCAGTGGAGGTTTAGGATCGGAGTCTTCCTTCTCCTAGATGATGATGATGATGATGATGATGATGATGATGATGATGATGATGATGATACAGTGGTACCTCTACTTACGAATTTAATGCATTCCGAACGCACATTCGTAAGTCGGAAAAAATTGTAAGTCAAATCCCATAGGAATGCATTGGGAGAAAAAATCCGTAAATCGAAGCAACCCTATCTAAACATTCGTAAGTAGACAAAAATCCTATCTAAACCGCATCCAAGATGGCGGACGGAGCTCCGTTCGTAACTAGAAACATTCATAAGTAGAGTTATTCGTAAGTAGAGGTACCACTCAGTCATACCTCGGTTTAAGTACGCTTCGGTTTGAGTACTTTCAGTTTAAGTACTTCGCAGACCCGTCTGGAACGGATTAATCCACTTTCCATTACTTTCGATGGGAAAGTTCGCTTCAGGTTAAGTACGCTTCAGGTTAAGTACAGACTTCCGGAACCAATTGTGTACTTAAACCGAGGTACCACTGTAATAATAATTATATTAGGTGTCCCCATCTGCTCCTCACATCCCTCTACAAGCATGCGCAGAAACCACCTTCTTAACTGTTGAACCCACTATTGGTCTCATCCATGCAACCCACTGGAGCCTGTCTTTGCATGCAGGGGAAGTCACTAACATACTGAGGGTTTAGCCGGCCACTCAAAGCTGTTTCCTGGGGTGTGGTCGCTGTCGCATGCTAGCAGCTTCTAAGGGCCATAGGTGAGAGCTGAATGTGGACCAAAGATGGACAAACCACCTTAGAAGGAGCATGATGCAGAAGGAGCATGAAAGAGTAGCCACCAGAGGTACTGCCCCTCCCCTAACACACCATACAATTCCAAACATCATCATCATCACCACCACCATCGAATTATAGAGTTGGAAGGGACCAGAAGGGTCAACCCCCTGCATTGTAGGCATCTTTTGCCCAACATGGGGTTCAAACCCACGACCCGGAGGTTACGAGTCTCATGCTTGCTGTTGCTCCGGGAGGGTTGCGTCCAAGCCAATGGGTATTTGAAGGACAGGAATTTGAGCTAAACCTCAGGAAGAGATGCCTGGTGGCATGAGCTATCCAGTCCCACAACAGATGGCCTTGGAAGGTAGTGAGCTGTCTTTTGCTCTAGGGAAGAAGGACTCCTTCCCTTCCCCACTTCTCCCACCCATATTTGGGAGGACGGGAGGACATTCCTAGCCCTGGATTGCAACTGGCCTCTCCTGCTACCATCCCTTCCAAGGGACGGAGTGTGTACTACAGAGAGATGCCGATTAGCACTGCTTAACCTTTTTGTCTGCAAGAACAATGGCTGCTTGTCTCTTTCATGAGATAGAGGGGAGTCTCCTCCCGTGACCCACAGGTGACTCTCTGCACCTGAGGCCCTGGGGCTTCCTGCCCATTGTAATCATCCCCTGCTGTGCTGACAGAGAGCCCCGGCCAAATAAATAAAGGTAAACAGGTGGGAAGCATTTAGTTCTGTCCAGCCACGAGCCCTCCCAGGCAGCTGTCCTGGGGTCAGGGTGGGGAAGGTTGACCCCCGGGAAAGGCATGCATGGAGCGGGGGGGGGGGAGTATCCCAGGGGGCAGCAGAGCCCTACGCCCCACCTCCCAAACTGCATATCCTTTGGTGTTATCTATGTGGCCTCCAAACAGCATCGTTCTGGGATGTGAAGGTCCAAATTAGCTGACATTACAAAAGAAAGTGAAGCAGGAAAACCCAAATCTAGTTTGCATACATGCAAAGCACATTGAAAGCACACACACATACACAAACCTAAAAAATAACCATGAGGACTGTAGTTTACCCCTCCCACAGCAATAATTCCCACCACCCTTTAACCAACTACAGTCCTCGGGGTTCCTTTGTGTTGGGAGGGGGGGGTTTACCTTAAATGTGCTTTAAATGTGTGGTGTGTGTGTGTGTGTGTGTGTGTGTGTGTGTGTGTGTGTGTGTGTATAATAGGGCCGAATTAGGCTTTAACTAACTTTAACTGTGATAAGACAACTAAGTTGTACGTTTTAAAGAGGGGGTGATTTTTAAAGAAGAAAATATGGGGGGGCGGAACCCAAAGACATTCTGGACTAGATAGATTCGTCATGTGTTTTATATATTCTATATTCACATACATTCATGCATGGAATTCAATGGACTTTCATATTTCACCTTTTGTCTTTTTATATAAATTATTGGATACTCTTTTGCCCAAATTTGAATCCTAGAAATTAAAAAAAATTATGACATCGGTCCCATGGACTGTAAGAAGACCAAACCTATCCATTCTGAAGAAAATCAGCCCCGAGTGCTCACTGGAAGGACAGATCCTGAAGTTGAGGCTCCAACACTTTGGCCACCTCATCAGAAGAGAATATTCCCTGGAAAAGACCCTGATGTTGGGAAAGATGGAGGGCACAGGGAGAAGGGGATGACAGAGGACAAGACGGTTGGACAGTGTTCTCGAAGCTACGAAGATGAGTTTGACCAAACTGCGGGAGGCAGTGGAAGACAGGAGTGCCTGGCGTGCTCTGGTCCATGGGGTCACGAAGAGTCGGACACGACTAAACAACAACAACAATAAATGACATCAGCATTTGGAATTCAACTGTTTGGGGTTATTGCCTCCCCTAGGGGATGTTTCTTGATGAGTGAATCAAACAGAACCAAATTTAGAACAGTAGGAATCAATTGCACATTTATTCAAAATCCAATATCATTGAACGGTACAGTTGGAAGGGCCCGCAAGGGTCATCTAGTTCTACCCCCTGCAAAGCAGGAATGTTTTGCCCAACGTGGGGCTCAAACCCACAACCCTGAGATGAAGAGTCTCATGATGGCTAAGTGTGGTTCCTACCACCCCTCCCTCCCCAGCTCAAGCACTGCACTTACCCTTAGTCAAAACCTCTGGGGTCTGTATGCCAAAGATAGGTGTGACCAAGAGTGGGCGTGGCTACCCCATACCCTCTCACTCACAGTTGCCCCTCCACTCACCATATTTCCATCCCCATCAGGTCATTGAATGGATGGTGTCCACTCCAATGCTACGTTTCCACCTACTCTAGTGAAGCATCTACTTTATTTAACAAAACTGATGACATCTTTTTTGGGTAGGGGCTTCCACTGCCACATGATGTCCCTTCCAGCCCCAACTGTGTTTACATGTGGCTGGGCTAGGGATGGGGGAGACATATTGATCAAGTTTGCATTTAAATCCAAGCCTACCTAATCTGCACTTTTAAAAAAACCCTGAAATAAATCTGTCCTCCGAAAGTTGCACTTCTCTGAATTTTTCAATGCAGTTCTCCAGCCAAGAATGAATGCACGGGAATAAAATGCGTATATGCAGTGATACCTCATGTTATGGCCACTTCAGGTTACGTGTTTTCGGATTGCGGGCCATGGGAAACTCAGAAGTACCGGAATGGGATACTTCTGGGTTTCACCGCATGCGCATGCGCAGAAGTGCTAAATCGCGCTTTGCGCATGCGCAGAAGCACCAAATAGCACCGGTGCCTGTACAGACACGGGGCTTCAGGACGTGAATGCTGCGGGTTGTGGACATGCCTCCGTCACGGATTATGTCCGCAACCCAAAGTTCCACTGTATTACTGAAAATAACACCATGGAGGGGGGAAGGGAATAGAAACGGCCTGGGAGGGGGAGGGGGATTGTGTACAAAAGGTATGTATTAGGAGAAATTCACACTAGAATGTTGATAAATTTCCATGAAGGCTTTTTTTTAAAAATGCAAGCTGCTGTGCAAATGTTGGAACCTGAACTTCAGACTGATAGAAACAGAGAAAACCCAAAACTGAGAGATTCGCCCATCCCAAGGCTGAGCTGATGTGCAGAGGATGCTGTCAGCTGCATCTGATTCCTGAGAGTCTGGACTGTATATATGTACATACAGTATGTATTATTTATTATCAACGTTTTTACGCCTCTCTTCAATTACATTCTTAAGGTGGTTGCCAGGGAGATGTGTTGCGAAGAAAAGCAGGTTGGTAGTAGTTATGAATTGCACATGGCCCGTAATGGGGTCCTCAGTATTTAATATTATAGTAATTGCGTGATGTTGATGACTGCTATAGAAAAATCAGGATGTTAAATGGAAAATATTCCGCAAAAGGGTCACAAAGGAGAAATTTGGTGGCACAGATTCATTTCCAGGGATGAATGGGTCCGTTTATTCCTGCTCCCCATCAGCTTCACCTGTCTCCATTCATAAATCCACCCCATCCCCATTTCTGCATTACTCTGCAGTTCTTAAAAGAGTGCACGACATTTGTACCTGAATACATATTTTATCTCATTGTGTGCATTTCTAAATGTGTTTTACCCAAAATACACATTTTTAATGTGCTGCAGGACATCTTTTGAGCCAAGGACCATATTGTAAGATTCAGAGAGGTGCGAAATCTGAAGGATAATTTATGTTCCAGGAGCTGCTGATCTGGCTGGTTTGAGTAAGAACATGCAGGAATTGAATTCCTCAGGCAGCCCGGCTCATTTCAGCTCTCCTCTGAGAAATGTGACTGATTTCTCCATATTATTAAATTATGTTCCTTACTTATGCAAATGTGCGAGTAGCCTTATTTATGCAAATAATAGAATCATAGAATTGTAGAGTTGGAAGGGACCCAAGGGTCATCTAGACTAATCTCCTTGTAATGCAGGAATCTCAACTACAGCAGCCAACATAGATGTTTAGAAACCTCCAAGGAAGGAGAGTCCACAACCTTCCAAGGGAGACCGTTCCACTGTTGAACAAGTCTTACCACCAGGAAGTTCCTCCTGATGTTTAATCAGAACCCTCCACAGCAGAAGAAAACAAGGACCAAGGCAGAATAGAGTGGTACTATTACTTCCCTTGATCGGGACATTATACTTCTGTTGATGCAGCCAAGAATAGCATTAGCTTTTTTTTGCTGCTGCATTGCACTGTTGACTCATTCAGCTTGTGGTCTACTGAGACCCCTAGATCCTTTTCACATGTACTGTACTGCTAGTAAGTCATATGTCCCCCATCTCATATTTGTGCAGCTGGTTATTCCTGCCTAAACGTGTGCAGTATGGACATCGGAGCTGATGCATTCAGGCCCGGATCGAAAGGGGCAAAAGGGGCACATGTCTAGGGCAGCAGGTTACGGGAAAGGCAGCTTTTGTAAAAATTGTTCACAATAAGGAGAGCAGCACTGCAGACTATTGCCCCCATGGCAAAATCTGTAGGTCAGGCACTGGATGAAAATGCACTGTTTTCTGACATGGTACAGTCCTTTCCCAGAACCTCCCACTGGGGATGTTAGGAAAATTCTGTGAAAACAGGAGTGGAAATAGCAAGTGTGGAAATACATTCAACAGATGCAATTGTTATGCTCTGATGTTGCTTTCAGTATCCAAATGTTATGTAATAAATTATAAGTTAAAGGGTAAAGGGACCCCTGACCATTAGGTCCAGTCGTGACCGACTCTGGGGTTGCGGTGCTCATCTCGCGTTATTGGCCAAGGGAGCCGGCGTACAGCTTCCAGGTCATGTGGCCAGCATGACAAAGCCGCTTCTGGCAAACCAGAGCAGCACATGGAAACGCCGTTTACCTTCCCGCTGTAGCGACACCTATTTATCTACTTGCACTTTGACGTGCTTTCGAACTGCTAGGTTGCCAGGAGCTGGGACCAAGCAACAGGAGCTCACCCCATCACAGGGATTCGAACCGCTGACCTTCTGATCAGCAAGCCCTAGGCTCAGTGGTTTAACCCACAGCGCCACCTGGGTCCCTCTGTAATAAATTATATTCCACCCTAATTGGCATTGTGTTTGCACTGAAATGCATGGAGTAGAATAAGGTAATGACAGGAACTAATTTATAATTACGCATGTCAGTTATGTTTTTGCCATGGTGGACAATGAAACAACTTTGTTTTGGGCAGAATACGAACTGCAGCGGAAAGAAAAGAGCGGTGCATGTGAGAAATACAGAGAGGAATCGAAACTGATGCCCTCCTGCATCCCTACCTGCATCATGCATAAGCTTTCAGGCAGCAGGAAGGTCCCTTTTTTATATTACTCTCCCATCTCTGCAAAATGCATGGGCTGTGTCTCCTTGTCCACTGCGAGCTCCACCTCCACCCGTCCTCCGAGCCTCCTGCCTCTGACTTCTGCACCCATCCGCTGTGAATGGCACATTTTAATCTACCTACCGCCCTTTCCTTTGCCCCTAGGCCTGACCCTTGGTGAACCCCACCCACAACATACCCGAGGCTTAGTTAAGAAAAGCATTTTCCCCGCGGGCTCCCAACCCTGTCCTAATCTCCTGGATAAGCTGCAAGATCCAAAAAGAAACAGCTTTCTCTCAAACATCCCCCCCCCGGCCCCCGCTCTCCTCTGCAAAATGGATTTCTAGCAGTTGCCTGAAAATTCCCCGTGTTTTCAAGTTTCATAGGTGCGGTGTCTCGGGGTGCTTGTGGGGAGGGGGGGGATGTGGAGAATTGCCCCAGCCGCAGCATTTAGGGCTTTGAACCAAAAGCTCCCCGCTGTTCCCTATTCACTGATGCTGTCTCTACTGGTTTTCTGTGCAGTTAAGAGCCAGGAAGAATGTTAAATGCAGTGGCCTTTGACCCTCCCTTGTCTGGCTAAGGGAGGCACGGTCCTCTCCCTTCCTCTCTCCCCTTGAGGAATGACTCTCTCTGTGTGTCTGTAATAAAGATGCAATATTAAAGCAAAGGAAATGTAGGAAAGGGGAAACAGTTCCAAGCAGTCGAAGGTGGCATTCGGAGCTGGTGCAGCCAAGATGATCAGCGCTGTTTTCCATGCCTGTTTGGGAAGGTCGGGGGGGGATCTCTCTGTAATGATGCAAAAGCCCCACAGATTGTGGGGAGTGGAGAGGCAATGGGGGCAGCCACAACAATTTCATGAAATATGGGGCAATTGTGTGTGTGTGTGTGTGTGTGTGTGTGTGTGAGAGAGAGAGAGAGAGAGAGAGAGAGAGAGAGAGAGAGAGAGAGAGAGAGAGAGAGAGAATATTGTAAACCAATTGGTGGCCTGTGGACCCCAGGGGGGTTGCTTAACTCACCCAGGGGGTCTGTGGCACCATTTGCATAACAAAAAACTACCACAGAGATATCTTTTTTCTCTTTCCTAAAGTAGGAGGTCTATGGCTTGGCTTTAATAACCAACCACAGGGGGGTCGCAGGACTTAGCTAATTGGAAACCACTGTTCTAAACCATTGCAATTCTGCTGGTGAGAGTTGAAATACAGTCCCAATGTCATTTTTTAAAATTTTTTTCTTTTCTTTTTAGTGTAAGGCTCTTCTGGCGATCTTTCCAGATCAAAAGGCAGGGTCTGAAGCAAAAAAAAAAAGCAAAAAGCAATCAAACAGAAAAAAGCAAGCAAGCAGATAATCAATAAAATAAAAGCCCAATTGAGGGCATTTGCATGGTGCAGCAGAAGGAGGCTGCCAGGGTGTTCCTGTGCCATTCTCTATAAAAGAAAGTCCTCTATTCCAAGGGCTGTCACGCTATGCCACTGGGCACACCCCCAGAACACTCTCATTTTAAGTGGGACATCTGGAATCACAGGAGACAATCCCGATTTCTGTTGGCATCCCAGAATGTCCCGTTCTTTGGTCTGGTGCTCTGGTGCGAGTCCTCACTCCAGAGCACTGGACCAAAAGAGATGTGCCAGAGGTCAAACTTCAAGAAAGAAGATTCCACCTAAACATCAGGAAGAACTTCCTGACAGTAAGAGCTGTTCGGCAGTAGAATTTGCTACCAAGGAATGTGGTGGAGTCTCCTTCTTTGGAGGTCTTTAAGCAGAGGCTTGACAAGCATATGTCAAGAATGCTTTGATGGTGTTTCCTGCTCGGCAGGGAGTTGGACTGGATGGCCCTTGTGGTCTCTTCCAACTCTATGATTCTATGATTCTAGGTCTGGCAAGCCCTGCAGATGAGCGCTAGAGCTCCAGACTAGAAGGCGTTCTGGCGCACCCCTGCTGACGAGCACCAGTGTGCCTTATCATCAGCAGGTTTGAGCTGAAGGTCCAGCGATCTGGCACAACCCTGCCGATGAATGCCAGAGCGTTGGAACGGACCGGAAGGCACGCCCTTCCTGATGCCCTGATATTGTGGACGAAAATGTATGCATTGGGAGGAGGTCCAGCATCCACACACCCTACCCAGTGTCAGCCCCTACACATTCTTTCAAATGATGCTCATTTACGAGCACAATTCAAAGTGCTGGTGTTGACCTTGAAATCCCAAAACAGCCTCAGTGCAGCATACCTGAAGGAGCGTCTCCACCCCCATCACTCAGCCCAGAAACTGAGGTTCTCCTCTGAGGGTCTTCGGCTGGTTCCCTCACTGCAAGAAGCAAAGTTACAGGGAACCAGGCAGAGGGCCTTCTCAGTAGTGGTGCCCTCCTTGTGGAATGCCCTCCCTTCAGATGTCAAGGAAATAAACAACTACCGTATCTGACTTTTAGAAGATATCTGAAGGCAGCCCTGTATCAGGAAGTTTTAAATGTTTGATGTTTTTCTATGTTTTATATATGCTGTAAGCCACCCAAAGTGGCTGGGGAAACTCAGTGAGATGTGTGGGGTATAAATAAGAAAATTATTATTACAGTTGTACCTTGGTTTTCGAGTGTCTTGGAAGCTGAATATTTCATTTTCCAAATGCCGAAAACCCGCAAGTAATTGCTTCCGTTTTCGAACGCGCCTCAGAAGTCGAACAGCTTCCTCTGCATGTTTTTCGACTTTTCTAATTGAGCTTGCAGCCAGCCTTCTGCACCTTGGTTTTCGAACATTTCGGAAGTTGAACGGTCTTCCGGAACGGGTTATGTTCGAGAACTGAGGTACCACTGTATTACTACTACTACTACTAAATACAGGATTGCGTGGGGAGAGTGTAATTTGTAGCAGAGAAAATGTCAAGAGGGGTTCTTCATCCTTTCCTTGCCCACTGCTTCTCTACCTCGTACCTACGGGACCGCCTCTCCTGGTATGCCCCGCGGAGGACCTTAAGGTCCACAAACAACAATATTCTGGAGATCCCGAGCCATAAGATGGCTAGATTGGCCTCTGCTAGAGCCAGGGCCTTTTCAGTACTGGCCCCAACTTGGTGGAACGCTCTTTCCCAGGAGACCAGGGCCCTGCGGGATTTGTCATCTTTCCGCAGGGCCTGCAAGACAGAGCTGTTCCGCCTGACCTAGACTCAGCTTGACCCCTGTGTTTTCCTCCCTCATGGCTTGGATTTATGGACTACTTGAAATGAGGCTGCACTTTAAATTTTAATACTGTATTTTAATCTGTATTTTAATTAATTGTTTTTATGTTTTATTGTAATTCTGTTGGTGTCAGCCGCCCTGAGCCCGGTTTTGACTAGGGAGGGCGGGGTATAAATAAAAATTTATTATTATTATTATCATTATTATTATTATTAGCCACCGCCACCACCACCACCAAAAGGGAAAACCACTGCCACATTTTCGATAGACACATATTTACATGGAAAGCTCGTGACTTTCATTCTAGGAGTTCGGGAAGCACCGGGTCAGATGGACCTGTCGACATTTGAGCACCCGTCTCTGTCACGTCGTTGCACAGCGAGATGTGGGGAGATGGGCACCAGGAGGTAGCAGCCAGGAGCCAGCAATTCCCCAAAGGCTTCTGGCTTTGATTGGGACAGGAGGCATCTGTCAAGCTCTGCCTTTGCAATTACAGAGCCTCTTCCTTCCTTCGGAGCTGGCGGTTGGAGATGTTACACTCAGCTGCTCTATTGATTAGATGCTGAGTTTTCCCTTCTTATTAGTGCCGGGAGGTGAGCTCTCCTCCAGTCCGGCTGGAGTGCCTGCCCCTTCTCCTGACCTCTCCTGGCCCCTTCTCCTGGCCCCAGTCGGCTGACGCGATCCTCTGGGTGCCCAGAGTAGGAGTGCCAGGATTGACGGGCAAATTTAGGCTCTCGTTCAGCTGGAACCAGATTGTCTTCTGGGACTGCGAGCACCGAACCCGATGGTTGCCTAGGCAGGCTCCTGTCAGGGTTGCTGGGCCAGAGCCTGTCAGAGCTCACACACAGGGAAAAAGCCAGGGAAGGCATTGGCCTGGTGCTGTAAGGGAGGAAACATCAGGCTGCTTCATCACTCTCTGCTCATTGCCCCACTCTGGACTTTTCTAGAAAGTGTCCAAAGCCTGTGAAAGCAAGAAGAGTCACAACACCTTCACACAACCCATTGTTAGTACAATTGATGGAATCCGTTTCCCTAGGATACAGAGATGGGAGATTGCATACCCGCCAACATCTTGAGTTCCCAAACTGGGATGCACGTCTTCCTGCCCTTGCTTCCTGCAAGTCACCGAGTCCAAAAGATGCACTTTTTCGGGCTTGGGGGGGGGGGGCAAGGTCTCGGTGCCAAATTGGAAAAAGAGAACGACATTGGGATCTGCTGCCCCGGTGAAATCTGCCACCTGAGGCAGTCGCTTCATCTTGTCTCATGGGTGGGTCGGCCCTGGCTGAGGGACTGCAAACTTTGAAGAAGTGTTAACATTGAAGGATAGTTGTGTTTCAGCAGCATCTTGTGAATTAGCAGTGGCAGACTTTGGGGTCTCACATTTCAGCGGTGCCCTGTGTGATGCCAAAATTTGGCGCCCACAACCTCTCACACTCCATTCTGAAGCATAGTTGCGTCATCCCCTGTGGCGCCCCTGAGGCTGTGTGTCCAGTATGGCCAAACACTCCCCTAAATCTGCCACTGGAATTAGGTAGGTTCACCTTTAGATGTGAACTGAACCAAGATTCTCCCTGGCAATGCTGTGTCTCTGGGGGAGTGTGATCTTCATTTTTATTAGATGGGGCTTCTATCCACCACAACACCTTTCAGCCATGCCCACTTTCTGCCTTCCACCACCAAGTCCTTCCCATTAATGCCATGTTTGGGACATTTTGGTGGGCACCTCCCCATGGCAGTGAACGGCGGTGGTCCGCTTGTGCCAAGCCTGTGGCAGGCCCATTCCTCTCTCCTCAGACAGGTTAATGGTTCTTGGCAGGCCTTGCCGCCATCGCGCCAGGCTCTGTCCTCTCGCTCAGCCTGGGCTGAAATTATTACAGCGTAATTAAAAACGCAATTAAGCGCTGCCACTTAGCAGAAAAGTCATACAGTTTGGGGATAATTATCTGACAATATAACAAGTTGTGCAACATTAATCAGGCGCTGATCTGCTCCAGCAGCTGTGCCTCCGACTCCAAGCTGGCCACGTCATTCCTCCGTTTGGAAGAAAGCAATCGACCCAGCTTTTGCTGGCGCCCTGGCAATGAATGGGGCTGCCTGCTGGACCACATGCATCAGGGCAGCACCACCGCTCCCTTCTCTGTGCATCCCTCCCATGTGCAGGGATGCAGGCAGAGGGAGGGACTGGGAAACCTCAGCTACAATTCCCACGCAGCCCCAAGGTTCACAGGATGGCCACTGTCTCTCCATTTAGAAGGGAAGAACATTGCAACATAGAGCGCCACTGTTCAGGGTTCCAGCTTCTGTTTCTTCTCCTCTGCCCCACATCAGCCAAACATCATTCCATGCTTTGTACTGCTCTTAATTGCTTTTTTAAAAAAAAGTTTTTAGATTTTTAGAACCGGCCTTCTGGCGGTTCCCTCGTTGCGAGAAGCCAAGTTGCAGGGAACCAGGCAGAGGGCCTTCTCGGTGGTGGCGCCCGCCCTGTGGAACACCCTCCCATCAGATGTCAAAGAGAAAAACAGCTACCAGATTTTTAGAAGACACCTGAAGGCAGCCCTGTTTAGGGAGGCTTTAAATGTTTAAGAGATTATTTTATTTCATTTTTCTGTTGGAAGCTGCCCAGAGTGGCTGGGGAAACCCAGCCAGATGGGCGGGGTATAAATAATAAATTATTATTATTATTATTATTATTATTATTATTATTATTATTATTATTATTATTATTATTTCTGCATCCCAACCCAGCATTTTTTGAGACTCCATTACATGAACCACACAGACACACACACACACACACACACACACACACACACACACACACACACAGCACGCTCAGTCCTCACTGGGCTGCTTTGGGATTCATTTTCCTCCTAACCCTGCAAGACTTGAGGTTCCCCCAAGCTAGTTGCTTGGGAATGGATGGTGACATTTTGGCTACATAAGCAATGGCAGTCATAGACCTGCCACTGGAAATAGAGGGAACGGTGAGCTTAGACTAGCCTTCCCTGTCTGGGTGGCCTCCAGGTGCTCTGGACTACAATTCCCATCAGCCGTAGCTAGCAAGGCCAATGGACAGAACTGCACTTGGCTCCCCCCGCGAGGAATTCTGGGAACTGTACTTGTTGGAGCGGGTACATGAAGCTATCAAATAAGGGGGCGGGCAGGGAGTTGAGCAGGCTGTAGGTTACCTTTCAGGAGGGAAGCTCCTTCCTCAGCCAAAACAAGCAAGTAAGCAAAGAGTGTGCTGGATGCTCCCATGAGAGCCTTGAGATGGATCCCAGCCTGGGAGCTGTGCTGCACTTCTGGAGGTCAGCTGACACTTTCAGGGCAGGCACCTGACTGCTGAAGGCAGCGAGATCGATTCCCAGACAGCTTCCCCTTTTGAGGGTCAATAGAGACAAGGTGCGACCTGCTCTCCATTATATCCATCATACCTCCACATCCCTCCACACTCGATATCTAACACAGATGCTCACAAGAGGAAGGGAGGCAAGGCACACTTTTTGCCACTAGGAAGTAACCCCAATTTAGGAACATTATGTAATGCACAGTGCACTTTAGGCAAAGTGGTGCAGAGTGATGGAAGGAGCCTCTTGTTCCCAATCCTTCTGGCCAAGTCCAAGGCAACCTTCTGATCTGACTTGCAAACACACAAGTTTGCGTTCACAACAACAGAGAAAAGGCAGAACCAAGCCCGTAAACTTGCTCGGGGTATAAGCTCAGTGCATTTGCAGTGAAAGAACAGGCAAAGCTAAACACTGAAAGTGGTGTGGAGTACAGTAGTACCTCGCAAGACGAATGGCCTGCAAGACGAATTTTTCGCAAGACAAATGCGTCTTGCGATCTGATGGCGACTCGCATGGCAAATTCGTTTTGCGAGAAATTCGTCTTGCGAATCGCAGTTTCCCATAGGAATGCATTGAAATTTAATTAATGCCTTCCTATGGGCAAAAAAAGAAATTTCAATGCATTCCTATGGGAAACCGCGATTCACAAGATGAATTTTTCACAAAACGAATTGACTCGCGGAATGAATTAAATTTGTCCTGCGAGGCACCACTGTAGACTAATTTCTCACAAAAACGAGAAGAGTCCCCCCCCTGTGGGTGGATATAGAATCATAGAATTGTAGAGGGACCCCAAGGGCCATCTAGTCCAATGCCCTGCAGTGCAGGAATCTCAGCTAAAGCAGCTGTGACAGGTGGCCATATGACAGCCAGGGTAGTGTAGTGGTTAGAGTGTTGGACTAGGACTTGGGAGGCCTGGCTTCAAACCCCCCTTGCCCATGAAGCTCACTCGTTGACCTTGGGTCAGTCGCTGCCTCTTTGCCTGGCCTACCTCACAGGGTTGTTGTGAGGAGCTGGGAGAACTATGTACAGGCACCTTGAGCTCCTTGGACAAAAAGGTGGGATATAAATGTAATAAATAAAGTGCTCTCACTCTGTCTATCCATTGTTCTTCCTAAAAGCCAGTTTCCTATTTAGGATTTGACATATCTTTCATCTTAAATAAGCCCATTCTATCTATTGCTAAATTAAACAAATACCAGCTTATAGCATTTCTGACTACCAAGTAGTTAACAGGCTAGGGCTGTGCAGGAATGACATTCATTCACTGCAGTGTGTGTGTGTCTCATGGCAATCTATATATATATAAATGTAAACTGGGCATGTGGGTTATTATCCACTTTTCTCCAAAACCGCTTGACCGATTGCGTTCAAATTTGGGCACAACGTTCCAAGCAAATGTCCGAAGACTCTTATAAAGTTTGCTAAGACAGATGTCACACCTGTGCCAGGTAAAAAAACAACCAAAAAATCATGTTTCAAAAAACACCACTCAGGCGAAAATGCATGCTGGGAAAAGAACTAGGCTGCAAACCTGGAGGTACTGACTCGCCTGGGTGGGGTTGGGAAGAGGAGGGGATGGGATAGGTCAGGACACGGTGGGGCCACTCACAGGGATGAGCCAGGGGTGGGGGGAAGAGGGGGCGTGATACGTCATGGGCCGGGACAGGGTGGGGGGAATCACAGGGATAAGCTGGGGTGGGGGGAGGAGGGGCAGGATACGTCATCATAGCTGCCAAGTCTCCCGTTTGCCCTGGGAAATCCCCGTTTTTCCAGCTGTTCCTAGCTGAAAAAACAGATTTTTTTGTTTTTCCCCAGTTTATTCTGGCGCAGTGGCCATTTTGGAACTGGGCGGAGCATGCTCAGAAGCGACTTTTGTTTTTTTTGTTTTTTTAATATAATTTTTATTGATTTTGCAGATTACAAAGAGAAACATATATAAAAGAAACACTTTCATAAACAAATTTTCCACCTTCTTTCCACCCCCCCCCTCCCATGGGCCCTCCCCTGCCACAGGAGTATCCCATGCAGGCAGGCAGTTGAAGATGTTCCATTTTGTAGATGAGTTTATGTCCCCCCTCCCCCACCCCCCCAGAGTCCCCCCCTGCCACCAGAGAGCTCCAGGAGCAGAAAGCAGAGAGACAACCACCCAGCAATCCAAAAAGAAAAAAGCTACACTAAAAGAAAAAAGAAAAAAAATTCAAAAAAGGAATAATAGAAAAGAAGAAAGACAAAAAACAATAATAAAAACAATCTTTTTCAAATTTACATTGATAAACCATATTTTGTGGGCTTCCCCTACCTCCCCCCTTTCCCAGTTTTCATCCCTTTACTATCCTCTTTAACAGTTTCCATATCTATAAACAACTTACTTTTCCTCTTCATAAAATTTTTAAACTTAGCTAATACCATTTTCACTGAATCTCTTAATCCTTATAATTCATTATCCAATTTTTCTTCCCTTGCCTAATTTTTTCCCCTCAATAGACTTCTTAAAATTTAAATCCCTAAACTTCTTTTATTTTAACTTTTCCCATAATTAGCTCTTACACTCTAAAAAATCCCAATATAACCTTTCTTCCCCAGATTCCGACTACCTCCCTCCAATCCAGCAAGTTCCGTAATCAACAATCCAAATTTGCTCTTGATAATTCGTCCTAATAATTACACTCCCATTTTTCCTTCATCCCACCCCCTTTTTCCAATGTTTTGTCCCCCAGATATCCATGGGGCCCCCCTGAGTTTCTCCCCTTCTTAAGTTATTCATGTCCTTCTCCTTGTGGAAAATCTGTAATTCCATTGGTTCCTGTCGTTCCCTCCTCGAAGGAGGGGTACTCCGCTTCTCTTTTTGTAAAGCAATATCAACTTTTTCCTTGTGGTGTGCTTCATTTTGTGTTGTATTGTCCCAGTCATCATCGTTGTTCTCTTCATGCTCCACGTCAGAGTCCACCTCATTGACCAAATCATCCAAATTGCTGTCGCTATCATTGTCGCTATCTTCCTCCTCCATTTCCATTTCAATATCCTCATCATCTGAAAAATCATATTCAGCAATCACCATCTGAAATTGCTGCTTTAGTTCTTGCTGTTGAATCTCATCTCGGCATAGTCCTATTTTTAGTTCCCACATGGCTGTCAAAACAATCCGCTGGAACTCAGGCGAGTAACTTTTTGTTGACATAGTTCCGTCTTGTCAAGGTCACTGCTTATCCTGTGGGGTGGAAAATGATCGCTGCTTATTTTCCCAGTCTCAGCAAAGTAGTTGCATTTTCCAATTCCAAATTCACAAAGGTCCAAACCAACATTTCACAATTCAAACATTTCAAAAGCATATACTCCTAGCTTCTTGAGAGTCTAAATAAAGTAAAACTCATTTATAAATCCTCGTCAGCTCGCTGGGTTGTCTGGGCTGCCGGCTCCCGGGGAAACAAAAGGTTTTCCTCTTTCTTTTTCATCATTCTGCAGAGAATCGTCCTTCTCCCCTTTTACCCTGCATCCAGGGGAGAACCTTTTATGTCTTTTGAGGATACCTTTTAAACATTCAATTCGTGGCTTCGGGTATTTATTTTACTGTTCCTTAGCTACCGGTGGGAGGGGGTGGCTTCCGTTTTATTTCCCTCTCTCCCAAATCCAAATTAGTCCAGATTAATCTTCAAAACAATCCAAATTTGAGAGCTTACTTACAGTCTTAATTTCTAATTCTTTCTTTTGGAAGAATCCAGCGCTCTCCGCCTCCGGCTCGGAGCTTCTCCCCGCTAGAGCGACGATGGTGCTCAAAATGGCCCCCGCGACTTCGACCCTTCTCGCTCCGGCGCTCTTACTAGGGCAGCCGAACGGTTGGGGAGTCCGGTTTTGGGCTCTGCCAAGCAGTTTTGCCCCCGGGACGCCCGACCCGGGGTTCTATGGGATGCAGCGTTGCTCTCGCTGCCCTCCCTCCTCTAGCAAAGACGGGCTGTCTCGGAGCGAGACAAAAACCCCGCCGATCGGCGCTGGCGCTGGACCGGAAGCCCTCAGAAGCGACTTTTGATGCTGCTCTGCCCAGTTCCAAAATGGCTGCAGTGCGACTTCTGGCGTGGCGGCCATTTTGGAACAGGGCAAAGCAGCATCAAAAGTCACTTCTGAGCATGCTCCGCCCAGTTCCAAAATGGCGGCAGCGCTACTTCCGACCTGCTATTTCTGGCCCGGTCCCTTATTTCTCTGACAGCAACTTGGCAGGTATGTACGTCATGGATCGGTACAGGGTGGGGGGAAATCACACAGATAAGCCACAGCAACGCGTGGCAGGGCCAGCTAGTTTCTTATAAAATAGGCAGGGGGCAGCAATGAAGGGCCAGTTTCATTTTCACCCTAGATGGACAAAAGGGAGTGCTGAATCGTTGTTCAGACTGTGGTTCCCTCAAAACTGCTTCTTTCCAGGTTGCCCTGGCTGGAAGTAAATACCAGAAAATTTGCCTTCTGCTTTAGCTGGGTCATTTTGCAGAGCAGTGTCTTCTCATCCTGACTGAACCAACTGCAGTTCCTTCCATCAATTGACATGGGGTTGTAAATCACCCATCCTGGCTCTGTGTTTGGGGATGGGCAAAAGTTAGGCTTGCCATATGTCAGGAAAATTCCTGACATGTCCTGGTTTTGGGGTGTTAAAATGGCATCAGGGGAACCTGGATGTATGGCAACGCCCCAAAAAGTCTCCCCATTTTTGGTGAGTTTCAAAAAAGCTCAACAATTCTGTGAGTGTCAGGAATATGGCAATCCTAGGCAAGAGTTGTGACCCCTCAGCCTAGCCCTGACAAGCTTGGTGGTGGAATAAGCTGCTGAAGAAAGCTATGAAATCTTAACGTTTGCCAAACACCCTCCAAGTATCCCTTTTTTTCCAGGGAACATTCCCGGGCTTACAGAAGCCGCCCCAGTTTCTGATTTGATCCCAGAATGTCTCGGTTTTCCTTAAGACTTCCCTTTTTCACCGGAGAACTGATGGAGGGTATGGAATTATCTGACCCCAGAGTCAAGGCAGTTTTTAAATGTCTAATATTTCTCTCTTTTTTTATATGCGGGAAGCTGCTCAGAGTAGTAAAATTATTATTATGGAACAGAATGTCCCTACTTTCATCGGAGAAATGTTGGAGGGTATGTTGGCATGGAAATATTACGGTGGGTGGGTGGGTGGGGGTCCCCGTTCTAGGGCAGAGGTGGGGCTGAGTCCCCACAGAAGGCCCCAAATTCCTGTTTCCCTTAACTTTCCACTGCTATGTATCTGATGCAGCCTGCCCGGAGCTTCTCTCGATCTGGGTCAGCCTGATGTTACATCCATTCATCAGATACGTGCCCCGTAAGAGTGGAGGCCAATTCCCAGAGCAGAAAAGGCCAGGCTTTTATCTTAATTAAACTGCCTCTTTCAAACAAGAGAGATAAATTGCATGCAGGGGAGATGCTAAAATAATTAGTTCAGGGGAGCAAAGGAGTAGCAAAAATCATTCTTAGGGGCTAAGTCAGGAGCTCGACGCTGCACAGGCCCTTTACGGAATTAGAGGAAACGGCTGCCGGAAAATTTACCGCTCCATTGGACGTAGATAAATAAGCCTGTGGGTCAGGTAGCATGAGACATACTGGGGATGGAAGGTTAGGGACTTAATACCTCCTGGGAGTCACAGCTGATGACATAGCCAGAGTAGAAAATGGGTAGCCTTTACTGCGACAGTCCCCACTCCCAGGCACGGATTAAAGTTGGGGAACCTGTGGTTTTGCAGATGTTGTTGGACTGTAAGTATGTTCCCACGAGCAGCTTAAAATGCAGGGAGGTTATTTCAACCTGCTGCGTCTCAAGCCGCATTTCCGCAGCCGAGAGGGGACAGGGATGTCCTTACCCACTGCATTTTTTGGTTTCCCCACCCCTACACTCCCCCTGGAACTGTTGGATCTTTGGGTGCAACTCAGTTTATGGAAAGGGGTTTGTCTTGGTTATGACCGATAGAGTAAGGCAGGCATAGGCAAACTCTGGCCCGCCAGATGTTTAGGACTACAATTCCCATCATCCCTGACCACAGGTCCTGTTAGCTAGGGATGATGGGAATTGTAGTCCCAAACATCTGGAGGGCCAGAGTTTGCCTATGCCTGGAGTAAGGGACCTCGTGCTTCCTAGACTATCCCTGTGCCTTTATCTCTGTGCTGACCTCTCTCTACCTCTACCTCCTGTGGCACCTGCCCTGGTGAAGGGCAGATAATTAATAATTACAATGCTCAGTAGCAGGTACAACATGGGACTGCTCAACTTGACCCCGTGCCTTCCTTACATATGTAATGAACACATAAGCAGAAGGCCAGAATCGGGCTGTTATCAGCAGCCTATTTCAGGCATTAGCCAGAAAATATGTCAAGGGTGGAGTGGCCTATGAATCTCGCTCCAAAAAGTGGGAAGTTGCAACGGCATCGACATATCGCTCTCCCAGTTCTCCCTGTTTTCTGTCCCATAATTTCCATCGCCGCCTTTCATGCACGGAAGATTTGTCACCTGATCCAATGCAGAATTTATCCACTAATTTATGAAACTCTTTTTTCCCCTTTTACCACCGTGAAAAATGGTTCCATTTCTTTTTCCAGCTTCAGTCTCAGGGTACTTAAGAGTTTCTTCAGAATTTCGGCAGCTGTGGGGGTTTGAGCTTAACTGATAGCTGGGAGGTGGCTGAAGCTGGCATGGGTGTTTTTATTTTCCAGTAAACATTTCCTGATCTGAAAAAGCCACATGGGATGAGTTATCTCATGGTGTCCTCTTCTGCAATTCTGTCTCAGACCCTCCAAGTGTCCCTATTTTCCAGAGACAGTCCTGGATTTACAGAAGACATCCCGGTTTCTGATTTGATCCTGGAATGTCCCGCTTTTCCTTAGGATGTCCCTATTTTCATCGGAGAAATGTTGGAGGGTATGGTAGGATGTCCCTATTTTAATTGGAGGAATATTGGAGGGTATGGAGTTATGTGACCCCTGAACCAAGGAGATAAGTAACTATACAACCTTGAGAGGACATCTGAAGGGATGTTTATAAATGTTTAATGTTTTATTATGTTTTTATATATGTTCGAAACTGCTGAGAATGGCCGGGGCAACCCAGTCAGATGTGTAGGGTATAAATTATAAAATGACTACCACTATTATTATGGAATAGGGAGTCCCTCTTTTCATTGGAGAAATGTTGGAGGGGATGCTATCTGTGCACCTTCTCAGAGAACTTTTTCTTGATCGAGAAGTCTATAAACTTTCGGAATAAATGAAATAAAACTATGCGGCAAAGCAGCCGAAGCGTGGAGTGGGGCGGTGGAAAGCTTTTGAAAACTCCTATCTCCTCCTTGCGGGATGGTTCTTGAGTTGTGATGGTGGATGGGAGACAGACTGCATGGTTTGTGCAGCAAAGGATGGGTTTGTCAAACCATCCGGTGCTACGGAAACGAAAGCATCTTCTGCCAAGCCGCGAGAAACCTCCAAGTGGAACTGGAGCCGCAGAGGGCCCACTTAGTCCCGTCTCAGAGAGTGGGCCGCGCAAAGTGTCGACGACGCGCCTCCTGACTAGTTGAATCTGCCTCCTTCTCTCTCTCTCTCTCTGCCAGGATAGCAAGACAAATCTTAATAGGGGGAAGCCGAGGGAAATTGTCAATTAGGCCTTGATGTGGCAGGGCCTAAGCCAGCCTCCCCCAAACGCCTGGGGAGGCCGAGCCCAGATTCGGCCCTGCCACAGAGATGCGATGCGCTAAAAGTGAAGGACGGACGATTAATTAGCTGAGTCGTAAAAGGAAACGAGGCGATTCCTGCCCTAAACAGGAGCGATGGGGCTGCAGAGTAAACAGGGGTTTGGAGGACATCAATTAGCTGGCAAATTAATGAGTATTTATGACTTTTATTTGCCTGCGCTAATGAAGCCCTCGCACGTTGGAGAAACATTTGCTGCCGGGAAACCAGGCCTCCGCGGATGTGTTTGCTCTCCGCTGCTGGGCCTGCACTCCCAGCGTTGTCATGGCAGCGCTGGGGAGACTTGCAGCTCCTTTGCTGGGCCTGGGTTGCCCTTTGCTGGGCAAGGGTTTGGCGATCGCCACCGGGGTGGGCGACTCCTGGGGCTTGTGTGTGTTGTGGGGGGAAAAGATGTGCAAACACTGTTAATCAGGGCTTGGTGTTGCTAGGGCAGGCATTTGGCAATGTTATCCGGCCATGGGCCGGATCATTCCCACGGACGTTGTCCGTGGGCCGGACAGGCGCAGCGTGATGCCAGAAATTGTTTCTGCGGCTGCGCAGACACCGGAAATCGAGCCTGTGCAGAAGCGATTTTCGGCATCTGGGCATGCACAGACACGATTTCTGGTGTCTGCGCAGGCGCCATTTCCAGCACAGCTCGGCGAGTCTCCGTGCTGCGCTGCGCCGGTTTAGCGGGCAGCTCGGTTCACAGGTGGCCCGTGGGCTGGATAAATGGCCTCCGTGGGCTGTATCTGACCCATGGGCCGGAGGTTGCTGACCTCTGTTCTAAGGGATAAAATCACAAACACCAGCCCCCTTTATGAGGAGGGTGGTGCTGTCGTTTTGTGCCTGGATGCCCATTGACGGGCACATTCAGCCCTTAATCTTGCCAATGATAGGATTTCAGGCAACACTTCCAGACCCTCCAAGGGTCCTTATTTTCCAGGGACAGTCCCGGATTTACGGAAACCATCCTGGTTTCTGATTTGATCGCAGAATGTCCCACTTTTCCAGCTTAGGACGTCCCTGTTTCCATCAGAGAAATGTTGGAGGGTATGGAGTCATGTGTCCCCCCCCCCTTAAGCCAAGGAGATAAATAACAATTAACCTTTAGAAGACATCTGCACACCTGTATAGGAAAGGTTGTTTTTAATGTTTCATGTTTTTGCATGTGACTGGGGCAACCTAGTCAGAAGGGGGGGGTATAAAATAATAATAATAATAATAATAATAATAATAATAATAATAATAATGTCCTTATTTTCAGTGGAGAAATGTTGGAGAAATGTTGGAGGGTATGAGTCTTCACATATAGGAAATAACCTTTTATATAGACCAGAAAGGGTTTCCAGTCTTCTTCAAAAGATTCCAGATTTTTATCTTTTCCCAGTGCCATCAGTTTTGCCATTTCTGTGCATTCCAAGGCTTACATCAACCATTCTTCATTTGCGGGTGTTCTGTCCTCCTTCCATTTCTGGGCATATAGAATCCTTGCTGCTGAAGTCACATCCATAAATACTCTTGAGGCTCTCTTTGCGATGTCACTGTCTAGTATCCCCAATAGTATGCTTCTGTAATCTTCTATGCATTTCCCTCCCGCTGCTTTAGGTAACTTTCCAAACAGATGAGTATTTGGCGCTGTAGGTTGTTGAACTGTATGGAAACACAGGACGCCTTCGATTCAAACCACTTCCCCTTCTCTCTCCCCTCTCTTCCGTCACCTTAAGATCAGTCCCACATTGCTGTTGCTGTTGTTGGGGTTTTTTTTTTCTCCCCCACCCCACCCAACACCCATCCCAGAGATGAAAAGCAAGGGGGCTCCCTCCTTTGTTCAGCGCAGCTCTCGCGTAGCCCTCCTCGGGCCTGAGAGAGGGACCCCGCCAGAAAGGAAATCAGGGGCTTAGCACATTCATTTCTCCCCTAATTTGCCAGTTCTGCCATGAAATCCCATTACAAAAGGCTTAGTGGCCTCGCAGAGGGGAAGGTCATTCCTGGAGCCCCCGGGAGGGGATTTACTCAGCAGAAAAGGTGCGAGAAAAGAGCAACCCCACGCTCTCCTGCCCCTAAGCGAACAAGGTCCCCCCACCCGCCCCAAATACTCCTCACCCCTCCTCCGACCCTTGCAACAAGAGACTGGGGGATTAGGCCACAAACAAAGATTGGATTCAGCTGCGATAGAAGGAAGCCGGTTCTTGGAAGCTCCAGGCCTTTTTCCATAAGCTCCTCATGGCCTAGCCTGCTTTCTACACCATACACATTGGTTTCTTCCATTCCTAACTCCTGCCTTGGTCACTGCTCGCATCCTGTAGCAATGAGTTCCAAAGATCAGCCATGAGAAGAAAAGAAGGGCATTGTTAAACTAAAAAGGGCTAGCTGCATGCCCAGTTCTTCTGATATTCCCCAGCACCACCAGGGGGAAAGCAGGATCTATCAGGGTTGCTGCAGAGGCAGCTTGAGGACCAGCTCCAACACCATTGCAGATTTCTTAACCAACATTGCAGTTGCATTCTCCTCTCTGCCTCCAAGGGTCCCTCCGAAGTTCTGCACCCAAAGCTTGCAGCACCCCGCTTGGAATCAAAGAATTAAGAAAAAACACGGAGTGATGAAGCACACTACCCTAAAAGTCCAATACCAGTTTTTAAAAGCTGCATGTGCAAATTCTGTTTGGCTGGCCCTGGTCTCCATGCAACTGACTGTGCAGATTTGATCCTGGAGGAACAAATCAAATTGTATTGGGATGGATCCTCCTTTCATAGCTGCAGTCTTTGTTGAGGACTTCCTGTTCCTTTGCCTCTTCCAATCATCCTAAATCCTCTGACAGGAGACTGATTTTAAGCCTGGCACACTCCCAGCTAGGTTTGCCATTAGGGTTTGGGAAGCCTGCTCATTTTGTTTACTCTCAGCTTCTCGTTTTTTTGAATCTTAAGTTCAGTTTTGTACATTTCCACGTCAGCTTGCTTTTTTTAAAAAAAAAGTACTTATAAAAATGTGCCAGCATTTATTTGCAAATTTCTCCTATTTGTACACAATTTTCACCCAATACACGAAATGATCCCTAACAATTCTCCATGTTACTTTCACAAACAAACACATTTTTGTACTTCCTACCTGGCCAGAGTCCTGCCCTGCAAAATTCAGAGTGGTGTGAATTTGGAAGTTAGGCTGTGCTTGAGTAGGTGCCAATCAGCTAGATTCTGGTTTAAGTGTGAACTGTGTCAACTGTCCCTATTTGCCTTCTCCTTAACTGGGAAATTATGGGCAATCCAGTCATCTGCATGATCACCAAGGGGTCTAAATGAGGAGGACATCAAGTTCCAAAATGGCAGCAGCGCTACTTCCGGTCTGCTATTTCCGGCCCGGTCCATTATTTCTCTGACAGCAACTTGGCAGGTATGGACCCAGGTGGGGAGCCACAGACCCAGGGGTGGGGAGCCACAGACCCACGCCTCTCTTCCAAGCCATTGGGATGCTCCCTAGGACAAGACTCTTCCCAGGCCACACCCCCTCCTCCCAGGCCACGCCTTCCCTGAGAGCCTCTGTCTGGCGGCAATGTGTCCTTGAAATGTGATGGTGTCTCTTCCTTGCATGGACCAAAGGTGGAGACATGTGTGCATAAACCTTTGGCTTTAGGGTACCTGGGCTTACAAAGGTATTATTATTATTATTATTATTATTATTATTATTATTATTATTATTATTTCAATTTATACACTGCCCTTTATCAAAAGATCCCATGGCAGTGTACAACATTAAAAACACACTAAAAGTAAAGGTAAAGGACCCCTGACAGTTAAGTCCAGTCGTGACTGACTCTGGGGTTGTGGTGCTCATCTCACTTTCCTGGCTGAGGGAACCGACATGTGTCCGCGGACAGTTTTTACGGGTCATGTGGCCAGCATGGCTAAGCCACTTCTGGCAAAACCAGAGCAGTGCACCGAAACTCTGTTTACCTTCCCGCCAGAGTGGTACCTATTTATCTACTTGCACTTTGACGTGCTTTCGAACTGCTAGGTTGGCAGGAGCTGGGACAGAACAACGGGAGCTCACCTCGTTGTGGGGATTCAAACCACCGACCTTCCAATCAGCAAGCCCTAAGCTCAGTGGTTTGGATCACAGCACCACCCGCGTCCCCACACACTAGAGAACATCAATGATACAAACATAATAATAATAAACATAATGAGAGACAGCGCCACAGTAGAATAATCTGCTATGGTTATCTCTCGCTTGGATTACTGCAATGTGCTCTATGTGGGGCTACCTTTGAAGGTGACCCGGAAACTACAACTAATCCAGAATGCAGCAGCTAGACTGGTGACTGGGAGCGGCCACCGAGACCACAATTTACCAGTCTTGAAAGACCTACATTGGCTCCCAGTACGTTTCCGAGCACAATTCAAAGTGTTGGTGCTGACCTTTAAAGCCCTAAACGGCCTCGGTCCAGTATACCTGAAGGAGCGTCTCCACCCCCATCATTCTGCCCGGACACTGAGGTCCAGCGCCGAGGGCCTTCTGGCGGTTCCCTCACTGCGAGAAGCAAAGCTACAGGGAACCAGGCAGAGGGCCTCCTCGGTAGTGGCACCCGCCCTGTGGAACACCCTCCCATCAGAGGTCACAGAGATAAACAACTATCTGACATTTAGAAAATACCTAAAGGCAGCCCTGTTTAGGGAAGTTTTTAATCTGTGGAAGCCTCCCAGAGTGGCAGGGGAAGCCCAGTCAGATGGGCGGGGTGTAAATAATAAGTTGTTGTTGTTGTTGTTGTTGTTGTTGTTGTTGTTGTTGTTGTTGTTGTTATTAAGGTAACAGCTACATCCATTGTTCTAACCCAAACCCAAACCCTTTGGCCCCGCCCACTGCTAGCATGTCTTCCCAGAGGTTGAAAAACATCCCCCAAACCGTGGTGTAGAAAGAAGGCCCCAGGGACAGTCCTTTGGAGAGGAGGAAGAACCAGAAGTGTTTCAGCCAGTCGGAGGAGCCCAAAACTCTGCACCTCTGAAATTTGTGGGGCAGGGGGGAGGATGCTTTCTCTAATGCATGCCTAGGCATGCTTGCAAATGCAGGCGCACTGACATTAAGGTTCTGTGAAGCGGATGGTTTGTTATTTCACATGCTGTCTGTGTGTGGGGGGGGGGGGAGAACAAGATGCATTTTGGGAATGTTGGGTTTCATGGGAGAACTGTGTGACTTTCCCACCCGTCTGTTATATGTGTACCTCAGAGAGACACTTTGCTTTAAAATCAGTGCAAGACACGCGGCTGCGAGAATAAATGAAAACATCAGGCCAGGCAGAGCCTTCTGTGGTGTGTGCTTGTGGCTTCAGGCAGCGTGAGAACACACTAGGAGGTGGAATGAGTAAACAAGGCGGTAGAGGGGTGTCCTCATTTTCGGGTGATGAAAGGTGTGTTAATGCGAGTACAACATAATTATGTTCATCTAGTTACTTTGCTCCAATTGCTTATATATGGGGTGGAAACGGAGGTTGCTAAGGCATTTAGGGATGGAGAAGAAATGTGGTTCTGTTTGCATTTTATATGAGCCTGCCTAATTCACACTTTCATAGAATCATAGAACTATAGAGTTAGAAGGAACCCAAATGCTTCTAACTCTATAGTTAGAGTCATCAAATCCAACCTCCTGTGATGCAGGAATCTTTTTGCCCAACATGGGGCTCGAACCCACGACCTCAAGATTAAGAGTCTCGTGTTCTACCGACTGAGTTATTTGCTTTCTGAAGCAATACACAAACTGAAGTGCAGTTATCCTCTGAAATAGCACACCTCTCCCAATTTTGCAGTACAGTTCCCAAACCCCTCCAAAGGTGTGCAAAAAAAACCCATATGGTTGTTTTATGTCTTATTTAATTATTATTCCATCCCTCCTTTTCTCCAAAGATTCTATCCCACCTTTTAGATTTCTAGGCATTGAGCTACAGGAGGATCTGTCCTGGCGTGTTAATAGAAGGGGGCTTGTGAAGAAGGCGCAGCAGAGACTGTACTTTTTGAGAATTCTAAGGAAAAACCATCTTCCACAAAAGCTGCTGCTTGCCTTCTATCACTGTGCCATACAGAGCGTGCTCACGTACGGTTTATGTGTGTGGTACGGAAGGTGTACTTCTCAGGATAGAGCAGGGCTGTGCAGAATTATTAAAACAGCAGAGAGCCTTATTGGCTGCTCACTCTCCACCTTAGAAGAAATCTATACCACCAGGTGCCATAGAAAAGCAAGAGACATATCAAGAGATCCAACGCACCCTGGTCACCGTTTCTTCGAGCTCCTGCCATCGGGACGGAGATATAGAACAATGCAGGCAAGAACGAGCCATCTCAAGAACAGTTTCTTCTCTAGAGTGATTTTGGCCTTAAATGGAAAGTCTGAACTTTTACTTGTTATATTGTATTGTATTGCACTGTTTTAATTTAATTTGTAGTAATTTTGGATTATGTGGAATGCTTTATCTGAGTGGATGTGGTAACCGAGTAATTTCGTTGTTCCTGCGAGGGGACAATGACAATAAAGATTATCTTATCTTATCTAAGATCTCAAGGTGGCATAAACACACTGCTCACCCATTTCCATTTTATCATCACAACAAATCTGTAATGCTGACAGCAACACTCACTGGCTCAAAGTCGACCAGTGGGCTTCATGGCTGAATGGGAATTTGGGAACCCTGGTCTCCCAGGTCCTAGTCCAGCACTCTAGCCACTGCTCCACACTGCCTTTCATACAATGCCCGTACAGTGGTACCTCGGTTTACAAACACAATTGGTTCCGGAAGTCTGTACTTAACCTGAAGCGTACTTAACCTGAAGCGAACTTTCCCATTTAAAGTAATGGAAAGTGGATTAATTAAACAGGTCCACAGAGTACTTAAACTGAAAAATACTCAAACCCAGGCATACTTAAACCGAGGTATGACTGTATCTCATATTTGAAGGCAGAGTGTGCCTTCAAATGGCACACCCATCCATACAGTGAAAATAATATGCACAAAATGTGTTGTATTAGGCAAAACATATTAAGCGGCATTTGAAGCTGGGTGAATTTTTGTGCAGGAAAACAAAAAGAATGACAAGTGGGTAGGAAAAAAAAATCTATATTGGGTTGCCTTTGAAGATGATTCAGAAACTTCAACTGGTTCAGCATACAGCAGCCAGGGGTGGATCTACACACGGGGGGGGGGGGACCACTATAAATAAGTCAGAAAGTAAATAGTTATAACAAAAGGAAAAAAATGCCATGGAAAATTGCAGAGATTTATTTTTGCTCTCCAGTGCCATCTGGTGTTGCATGTTTATAACACATTCAAAAAGCTGTTTTTTTTTAAACTAATGTAGCTGAGTCCCAGGTTACTGAACCTGTTTTAAGGTTGCCAGTTCATTTCCGGGTCCAATTCAAGGTGCTCCCATTGGTGTTTAGAGCCCTAAATGACCCAGGCCCCAAATAACTGAAAGACCACCACTTTCCCTGCACACCCTCCCATGTGCCCAGATTGGCAGAGGGGGCCCTCTTGGTAGTTCCTCTGCCCTAAGAAGCTTTGTGGGGAGGGCATTTTCTGTGGTGGCCCCTAACCTCCCCACAGAAGTGCGCCTGGCACCTTCATTGTACACCTTCCTATGAATGCTGAAAACCCACGTCTTCACCCTGCCTTTGACCCTGGAGGTGTATGTTTTCCAGACGCACCTAATTTCTGTGGCTGTAAATTGTCATAAACTATATTGTAACCTGCCCCAAGACCTTAGGGTAAACAGTGGGAGAAGAAGAAGAAGAAGAAGAAGAAGAAGAAGAAGAAGAAGAAGAAGAAGAAGAAGAAGAAGAAGGGGAAAGGAAAAAGAAACTGAGAGGAAGAAAATAGTCAAAGTCATCCATCTCTATTCAGGCACAATTGCTATTCCTGCCATTTTCTCACATAGGGTTCCCGGTTTCTAGAGTGGGCATGACTGATAAAAATATCAAAATGTATGTAGGAAGCAACTTAGCCTTATTAGTTCTTTTTCTTTTCTTTTCTTCAAAGCTTGTTGGCTGCTGCGCTTTGCTCCAGAAGCCCTTTTCTCCTTAAACAGTCTGTTTTCTCCTTTGAAACTCAAGGCAGGACTAAATGTCCAGACAGACAATTTTGTCTTTGCCAAATGATGCCTTTATCCCATTCAATTCCTTATGAAATAGAATTCGCAAGAAGAAGAAGGAACTCACAGCTACAGACAAATTGCACCCATAGAAAGTTTTCTCAGTTTTTATTGACAGAGCTTCTAATATATGAGCAAACCATAAAAATTATGAGCAGGATTTAGCTAGAGGAAGGACTGTATTCACCCAGTGACCAAATATTACAGTTGAAGCAGTGGGGAAACACAACAGGAGAGACACCCTTTCCCATCACCAAATTAATCAGTAACACCTGTACATTTATTCTATAAAACAAAGGTTGTTGAGAAAAGTGCGCCAGCTTGAACATCTTCCAAATTTGGAAGGAGCTGGCTGTTCAACAAGCACAGTACCGCCCCTACCATGAGGCAGAGTGACATGGCTGCCTCAGGCGGCAGATGCTGGGGATGCAGCCCTGGTAGCCCCCGTCCCCAGCTGTTGCTCCTGAGCTCCCAGGCATTGTCCTCCGATACTTGAGGGAAAGTCTTGTCTAGTAATAAACCCAGTAGATCACTGTAGTCTGCGGGAAAGTCACTTTTGCAAATTCCAAAGACCTCAGAAGCCCGCTTCACAGTAACTCAGGGCAGGACTTTTAGTGTGGCAGCTCCTGGTCTGTGGAATAGCACTCTTGTTGAGATATGACAGGTGCCAACTTTCTGGAAACAATGGAAGGCATTTTTGTTCCAATAGATGGGAAAACGGGTCTTTACCACACATTTATACTTGTTGGGTTTTAGTCCTGCTTAAGATATACTTGGAATTTTTTGGGTGTGTGTTTTCAACTGCTTTAAACTATTTTAATTAATTTATGTGTAGATCACCTTACAAGGAAGGAGATTCCGACTCAACATCAGGATGAATCTCCTGAGGGAAAGAGCTGTTTGACAGTGAAACCGACTTCCTCAGGAGGTGGTGGGCTCTCCTTCTGGAGAGTCAGTGTGGTGCAGTGGTTAAGAGCAGTAGACTTGTCATCTGGGGAACCGGGTTTGTGTCTCTGCTCCTCCACATGCAGCTGCTGGGTGACCTTGGGCTAGTCACGCTTCTTTGAAGTCTCTCAGCCCCACTCACCTCACAGAGTGTTTGTTGTGGGGCAGGAAGGGAAAGGAGAGTGTTAGCTGCTTTGAGACTCCTTCGGGTAGTGATAAAGCGGGATATCAAATCCAAATCCAAACTCTTCTTTCTTCATTGGCAGTTCTTAAGGAAATGTTGGAAGGCCATCTCTCAGGGGGATTCCTTAGCTGTGATTTCTGCATGCCAAGGGGTTGGACTATAGACCCTTGGGGTCCCCTCCACATCAAGTGTAGCTCAGTCGGTAGAGCATGAGACTCTTAATCTCATGGTCGTGGGTTTGAGCCCCACACTGGGCAAAAGATTCCTGCATTGCAGGGGTTGGATTAGACAAGGTCCCTTCCAACTCTACAAGTCTATGATTCTAAGATAGAAACCTTTGCCACAGGGGATGTCCCTAGGTCCTGCTGAATTGAGGGCATCCTCACCTGCTTAGGGAACCTGGATAGGGAAGGAGCTCTTGCCCACCTGGAGAGTTAAGTCCTCCCCCTGCCACCTGGGGGTTGGGCAAGCAAACATGGAGACCAGGTCAGCTCTGGGGGTCTGATGCCCCTACTTAGAGCATATATTAGATGTGGATTCTCTCCAGATGCAATTAGCCATTGCAGACCCTCCAAGTATCCAGGGGGTGTAGGAAGATAGGGGCGGTAGGGGCGGGCTGCCCCAAGTGGTGGGCTCCAAGGGGTGCCATCATGGGTGCCCGCCCCCCAAATGCACACCCCACCCCCAGAACGTGTGTCACGCCCCTCCGGGAGGTGCGCCACGCCCCTGGAACGCATGCCACGGCCCTCTGGGAGGCGTGTCATGCCCCCAAGAGGTGCGCCACGGCCCTGGAATGCACTGCCCACCCCTGCGGGAGGCCGCTCCACCCCCAGAACGGGCACCAGCCCCGCCCCCGCCCCCGGTGCATGAAGCTCTGCCACTGCAAGTATCCCTATTTTCCAGGGACAGTCCCAGACTTACAGAAGCCGTTCCAGTTTCTGATTTGACCCTGGAATGTCCTGCTTTTCCTTAGGATGTCCCTCTTTTCGTCAGAGAAATGTTGGAGAGTATTTCATTGAGGAGAGCTTCTCTGCAGCCTTAGCTGGAATCGTGAGGAGCTGCTTTGCCCCGCAATCAGGACAAGAAGACGGCAAAGAGTAGCGTCCGTGTGAATTGCTCATAAACAATTAGGCTGATAGAGAGAAGAAAGGGGCCAAAGGGCAGCAGCTGTGGGAAGATGATTTTTCCCCTTTGTTGTGAGCCGGAGCAATCAGCAAATTGCAGCTTCGAGCTTACGTGACCCCGGCACGGAGAAAAGAGCCAGCCTGCAGAGCAAGGAGATGGGAGTACAAAGCGGGGAGCTGGAGTCTCGCTTTCTGACAGGCTGGTGCCCAGCGAGCGGAGAACACAAGCCAAGGAGCTGCTCAGATCTTGGTGAAGCAGGCCTCAAGTGCTAAACGACAAAATCCATTTTCAAAGGGCTGCTTGGTTTTAAAATAACAAACACCCACTTTAAAAGAAAGGTCTGTATCATTATGTGTGGCCTCGTACCCGACTGTGACCCCCATCCTAGGAATGGGAAGGGTATATGTGTGTGTGTGTGTGTGTTCAGTGTGCAACCTTTGGCGAGAAGCATGCTAGAAATGTGGTACCTTTGCAGTAATCCCCAGATTTACAAATGTGGAGATGGAGCGGGTATCATGGAGGGGCAAGGGAACAGGTGGACCTGATGTACAAATCATATTCTAAAACCATGGAATTCAAACTCAATCTCCTTCCACCAGATGCCAAAGCCTTCCACCAGAATTCATCACAAGAGACCTCTGCATAAAAGCAGGAGGTTTAGACTCAGCTGCAAAGAAGGGTCCTGTTGCTCTTACCTTCATAAAGGTAAAGGGACCCCTGACCATTAGGTCCAATTATGACCGACTCTGGGGTTGCAGTGCTCATCTCGTGTTATTGGCTGAAGGAGCCGGCGTACAGCTTCAAGATCATGTGGCCAGCATGACAAAGCCGCTTCTGGTGAACCGAAGCATACTTAAACCGAGGTATTACTGTACTCAGATCAAGGGAAGTAATAGTACCAGTCTATTCTGCCTTGGTCAGACCACACCTGGAATACTGTGTCCAATTCTGGGTACCACGATTTAAAGAAGGATATTGACAAGCTGGAAGGTGTGCAGAGGATGGCAACCAAGATGATCAAGGGTCTGAAAATGAAGCCTTATGAGGAAATGTTGAAGGAGCTGGGTATGTTTAGCCTGGAAAACAGGAGACTGAGAGGGGATATGAGCTTAGATATGATAGCCATCTTCCAATCTCTCAAGAGCAATCACAGGAAAGAGGGAACAAACTTGTTTGCTCCTGCTTTGGAGAGTGGGATTCAAAGCAATGGCTTCAAGTTACAAGAAAGGAGATTCCGAACAAACATCAAGCAGAACTTTCTGACGATAAGAGCTGTTCAACAGTGGAACAGACTCTCTTGTAATTTATTGGATTCTCGTTCCTTGGAGGTTTTTAAGCAGAGGTTGGATGGCTGTCTGTCATGGATGCTTTAGTTGAGATTCCTGCATTGCAGGGGGTTGGACTTGATGACCCTTGGGGGTCCCTTCCAACTCTAAAATTCTATGATTCTATGTTGTTGGCCTTGTGGTAAGCAGGTATTTTCACTTTATTTAAAATAAGTATTGCATGACATATGCACCATTTGGTTCAAACACCTTCAGTGTTTTTTCTTCTTCAAAAAAAACCCCAACTCCACATCAAACTCCTTAAATGTGAAGCTATAGGGGAGAACCACGTCATCAGCATATAAGTAGAGTCTTTAGGCCTCTTCTGACAGATAAGAGTGCCTGGGAATGACAATATAACTTTGCAACAGACCGCTCAGGGACTCCAGCAAATCTCCATTAAGAAAAATCCATTTCCCATCACCAGACGGAGCAAACGATGGTTTTGATATTATGGGAGGGCTGGAATCTATTGAAAATTCAGAACAGACTGCAAACTGGATTAGCTCCATGTTTGCAAGGTAACTGAAAAGTCAAAGCCGGGATGCGCACTGAGCCAGATGTTTTGTGCGAGACCATAAAAGACGGGCATTATGGGATGAAGGCTATATTGAAGAGACTGCAGATGAGTTCTCTTCTAAAGTTTTTGTAAAAAAAAAACCTCTTTGCAGGGGTAAGCAAGTTAAGCACAGCTTGCTAGAGACTCACTTCAGTTCTGATGGTGCAACATACCATTCTTTCCTCCCTACCTCACATAAAACGAGGGGAAAGTGGTGACAAGCTGGTATTTAAGGGTGAGGAAAGTGGGGCTAAAGATACACGTAGGAAAACACAGTGCCCCTACAATACACTGTTGAGCATTGGAAATATGCCTTCAGGGCCGTCTTTACCCAGGGGTGCAACGGGTGCGGGGCACCCGGGTGCTGAATTCTGGGGGGTGCCAGGCGCCTGCCGCTGAAGCTGCCTACGTTCTTAACTATCTACCTGTTATGAAATAATAAATAATTTTGATCAAGCTGACATTCAAAGCCAGCCGCCGCTGCCACCTCCACCCTGGCTGCTTTCTCCTCCCTGCATGGAGAGGCTTGCTCTCTCGCCCGCAGTCAGTGTGGCTGCAACGTCCCTCTTCTTCTCCTTCCTCCTCCTGGGGAGCTTTTAAAAGCGCCAGGATGCGTGCCTTTGTGGAGCTCGAGCACCCAGATCTTGAGGGCCGTCGGCAATGAGACTCAGAAGAGCAGGACACCACCACTGCCACAATGGCCTCGCCTGCAACTGCGGAGAAGTATATCTTGGGTGTAGCCTTCCTTTGTTTCTGCAAGTATGTTATAAATGGTTCCCACTCTTTTTCAAAGTCACTGTTGTCTTTTTCTCTAAGTCTGTCCGTCAATTTTGCCAGTTCTGCATAGTTCATCAATTTCTCTTGCCATTGTTCTTTAGTTGGAATTTCTCCTGTTTTCCACTTTTGTGCTATCAGAATTCTCGCCGCCATAGTAGCATACATAAATAGTGTCCTCTTCTCTTTTGGCAGATCTTGGCCTAAAATACCTAACAGGAAGGCTTCTGGTTGTTTAACAAATGTTATTTTCAACATTTTCTTTAATTCATTATATATCATTTCCCAATACATTTTTACAATCCCACCACATATGATAAAATAGTACCTTCAGCCTCGCACCTCCAACACTCTTTATTTTCATTTTAATACATTTTTGCCAATTTGACCGGTGATATGTACCATCTATACATCATCTTCATGTAATTCTCTCTCAACAATATACAATTCGTAAATTTCAATTTTACTTTCCACAGTTTTATCCAATCTTCAAATTGTATATTGTGGCCTATATCTTGGGCCCATTTAATCATTACCGATTTTACTTCTTCATCTTTAGTTTCCCACTCCAAAAGGATATTATATGCCTTTTTAAAATAGTTTTGAATTTTCTTCTATCACTTCCTTTTGGAATTTAGAAACCGAATATGAAAAACCTTTCTTATTGTCCTCTTTAAAGATATCCTTTAGCAGTCTATGGTGCAACTAACTTTGAAGGTGCTCCTTTATTTCTTCATGTTCTTTAAGTTTTAGTTTTCCTTCTTGTTCTACCAATAAATCTCTATATCTTGGCCATTCTCCCTTTCTTTCCAATGTTTTAAGTGACAATGCTTCAATAGGTGATAACCACCAAGGTGTCTTAGATTCTAATAGGTCTTTATATTTTCCCCACACTTTAAACAATGATCTCCTTATTATATGATTGTGAAACCCTTTATGTATTGGTGGAGATTTGTCTTGCTTTGTGATGAATCCAAAGCTGTGATTTGGGGTTCTCTCCAAAAACCTGATCGGGAGGGAAGATCTGCTGGTGTGTCATTGCCGTCAGCCCCTCCATTTTATGCTCAGGTTGATAAATATGTACAGTGGTGCCTCGACTTATGAATTTAATCCGTCCCGAAGGCACCTTCGTAGGTCGAAACATTCGTAAGTCGAAAAACGCCATTGGAAACGGGATTTCCCATAGGAATGCATTGGAAACGGAAAAATTCGTAAGTCGAAGCAACCCTATCTAAAAATTCGTAAGTCGAAAAATCCCTATCTAAAACCGCTGTGGTTTCCTTTCGGATGTAGAGACATTCGTAAGCATGCGGCCATTAGCCCCATTCGTAAGTCAAAAAATTCGGTTGTCGAGTCGTTCGTAAGTCAAGGTACCACTGTATATAAAACCATACACCCTAAAGACACCCATCGACCTTAAAGCCAAGGAATCTGAACCCTTGGAAAGCACAGGGGCCCTGGGAGCCCCTTGGTGCTCAGAGGTTGGAGTGAGCACAGCAGTATATTCTACAGCAGTGATTCCCAAAATGGGTGGTTCCATCCCCTGGGCAGGGGGGCACAGTGGGATTACTTAGAGAGATGCTAAGAGGCAAGGGGGCAGTAGGGGGCGCTGGAAGTGTAAATGACTATCAGACTTTGAAAAACGGGAAACACTGGATCAAGTTTGTCAGTTCGGTTGAATTAATCAAACCACAGTGGAACAGACTCCCTCGGGAGGTTGTGGACTCTCCTTCCTTAGAGGTTTTTAAGCAGAGTTTGGATGGCAGTCTGTCATGGAAGCTTCAGTTGTGATTCCTGCTTTAAAGGGGGTTGGACTAGATGACCCTTGGGGACCCTTCCAACTCTACAATTCTGTGATTCTGTGAAATAGTTTCAAATGGATTTTGAATAAATGTGCAATTGATTGTTTCTGTGTTGAATTTTAATGTGTTTGTTTTGAATTTTATTTTGAATTCTCCCTTCCTTAGTGGGTGGTGCAAACTGCTATTCTGAATATATATTTTTATAGGGAAGGGGATCTGGGGATAAGTTCATGGAACCAAGCAAGCAAACAGCCTGAGAAGTTTGGGGAACCGCTGCTCTAGGAGCCAAACCCTGAAGGCAATTCTAGCAACCCAGAGTTGCAAAACAAAACGAGGCTCTCATTGAGGGGAGAAAGAAACAGGGGCATGTGCATGCATGAATACATGTATGTTTGCAGACCTGGGTGATGTCAGAGCGTGATTTCTCTCTCTCTCCCCCCCCCTTCTCTCCCTGCTGCTTTTCAGGCCCCCTGTCTGTAGTGACCCAGCCTAGATCTTTGTCTCCCCCCCCCCCAGAGATGATTAGCGTCGCGTCGAGGGGGAAGATTGAATGAATGCATGAGCTCAGAGGCAGAAAGGGCCCTCTTGGCATTTCTCACTGATTCAGAAAAGGAGCAGGAAAGAATCCCACCCTGTGAATGGTAATTAGCCCCAAATGAGCAGGCACAGCCACAAAGCCGGCAGCTGGGCCGGTGACCGCCTCAAAGCGGGATTTCTCCGTGTTTGCAAATATTGGAGGCCACGTATTGCACTGTGCAGTTGGGGGGGGGGGACTAGCAGTGGGAGGTGGGTTGTGAAAGAATTGGGCCAAGCCCAGAGTGGGGTGGGCAGGGGAGAGGGGTGGCTTCTACCCAGCATCCTCCAGGGCTCCCTGTGCCAGCTCGCTACAGCCTGCCGAGCGCCAGGAAGGGCCTCGTACTGGAGGTTTGTTGTTGGTTGAAGTGCTTAGAAGTACAAACAGTCCCCAGGCGCCTACATTTAAAGGCACTTTTACCCCCTTCTCCCCTCCCAGGGAGCTGCAGATGGAGAGATTAGCCACCCCAAGCAAACACCTCTTAGCCAAGAGACTGTACAAACATGCCTCTCGGTGCAGGATGAGCAAAGGCGAGGGAACAGGCTGCATTCCACCTAGGTACATCCCCATGAAGCTTGCGTCAGGACAAAAACCCGTGACTTTCCGTGATGCGGCCAGCCTGTATATTGGTAGCCAGCTGACCGCTGTCGGGCAGAGAGAGAGTCACATGATCAGCCAGATGGTTGTACAGTTTTTGGACTGGGGTCGCCAGCAGGGCCAGCCCTACCATTAGGGAGAGTGAGGCAGCTGCTTCAGGCAGCAGATACTGGATGGAGGGGGTAACAGCGAGAAATCTGTGTGCAATTTTGCATGTGGTTTTGAGTGTTGTTGTTTAGTCGTTTTGTCATGTCTGACTCTGCGTGACCCCATGGACCATAGCACGCCAGGCACTCCTGTCTTGCACTGCCTCCCGCAGTTTGGTCAAACTCATGTTCGTAGCTTCGAGAACACTGTCCAACCATCTCGTCCTCTGTCGTCCCCTTCTCCTTGTGCCCTCAATCTTTCCTAACATCAGGGTCTTTTCCAAGGATTCTTCTCTTCTCATGGGGTGGCCAAAGTATTGGAGCCTCAGCTTCACGATCTGTCCTTCCAGTGAGCACTCAGGGCTGATTTCCTTAAGAATGGATAGATTTGATCTTCTTGCAGTCCATGGCACTCTCAAGAGTCTCCTCCAGCACCATAATTCAAAAGCATAAATTCTTCGGCGATCAGCCTTCTTTATGGTCCAGCTCTCACTTCCATACATCACTACTGGGAAAACCATAGCTTTTGAGTAGTGAACACATTTCTGCAAGCAATTACCTGTTGTATGTTCTTGTTGCTAATATCTTCATTTTTATGCACACTTCCCCCAATATATGCATGCTTGTGAACCCTCTTAGGTTGGAGAACCACAGCCCAAAATTTGGATACATGCAAATTTCAAAGGATGGCTGTGTTTTGGTTCTCATACTGTTTCTGAAAGTGAGAATTTGATACATTTGGCTTTAAATGTGTACTGTCTTGAATTTCTTCTGTACCGCTAGCCTCGGGAAACAACAGGTATTGGGCTGGCCCTGATAGCCAGCATTTTTGGCCACACCTGCTCCTCTACTATTAATGGCCTCTTAGAAAATGGGAAGGAGACAAGGGTCACCTCCCCCCCCCCAACTCTGCTTTCACACTGCAGTTGCAAACTCCCCTCCCCCATTTTTGCCATCCTGTTCAGACCTAGAAAAGGAAGGTGAATGAGTTTATATTCTGAGAACGTCTTTGGGATAAAGAGTGGAGCATGGTGTGCGGAAGAAGCCCAGGGGATGAGTGGAGAGGGGGTTACTTGGGTGTAAGACTGGCTGCCAGAATGGTTTGCTGGGTTCTTGACAACTCCTATCACTGATGTGATTTCTGGGAGTGCTTTTGTAAAGTTGGTGTTTAATATCTAGGCAGACATTTAGTTGAATTTTTTTTAAAAAATGAATCGTCTATGAGAAACATTATTGAAAAGTTAATACTGTGTTTGAAATGTATTGTTTCGGATAACTTCTTGAAATGTTTCTTGTTTTGTGCGATGTTATTCTTCTGTATTGGAAACCTCCTTGAACAGAGCTTTCTTTGCAGAATGGCAGGATCCAAATTCGAGTCTAAAACCCACCTCTGTATACGTGTGGCGTGCAGGTGGACTGTACTTCATCAGGGGTGCAGTCGGGCAATTTTAGAGCAGGGGTCGCCAACCTTTTGAGGGCCATGGATACGTCTGTATTGTTGAGTGAATTTCATAGACACTCCCCGGTCTGGCCACTTGTCTCCCTCCTCCCTGTGATCAGCCTGAACTCCAAGAGAGACATGAGGAACAAATGCACCAATGTGTACACACTTTGCTTCTCCATGGGTATACCACTCAGGTTTTTCAGGTAAAAAACGGGGTGTGTGTGTCTTCCACACATGTTCCTGGGAGAGTCACATGACTCACACTGCAATCTCCACCTCCACCCCTGAAAAGTGCTTTTTTTGGGGGGGGGGAGCACAGTACCCAAACTGGCTGCCCTGATCTCATGCAAAAAAAATGAGCTGCAAGGGTGGGTCTGCAAGGGATCTGGGCAGAAGGTTGATGTGCAAGAGTCAATGTGAGCCTTGAAAAGCACATAGAGCTGAAAGAGGAAGTGGGAAAGAGTGGCACATTTACAACTTCCTCCTTCGATTCTAGGTACTCCAAGGGAGTTCTAGGTACTCCAATGGGGTTCTTTGGTTCTAGGTTCTCCAAGGGAGAAAACGGCCAACACTCTCACTACCTCATGGCCGTGGGTTGGTGTGCTCAGAGGGGGATGCCTCAAGGGTGCCATCATGCACACAAAAGCACCACGTTGGCAACTCCTGTTGTAGACCCAGGACTTAATGATATTATAGAGGCCCCAGGGGGATCTCATGGGGCCCGTCCTTAAGAATCTAAACTTTAGATGGCCATGTGTATTATTTCACATACTTCAAATTGTGGCAAGCCAGTCCTGCTGCATTGAAGACCCACCTCCTCATTCTGCTGAGTGGGGCCCTGGACCCAAAGTCCTGCCCTGCTTCATGAGCTTTGAGTTTTTTGGATGGACACCTATCATGGGTGCTGTAGCAATGGAATTTCTGAAACAACAGGGTTGGGTATGGGCCTGACTAGATGCCCTGTGATGTCCGTTCCCGGCCTGTGCTTCCAAGATTGTATGAAACTTTTCATCCCATAGAAATAAGTTTGATCAGTTGCTGGTTGCTCACGTTCAAACCATTGCTACTGACCACAGATTAGCTACCCAGGCTAGTTGAAAAGTTGGCAGTCATAACCTCGATTCCAGGAGAGGATTCACCCTTTGAATGTCTGCATGCCAGGCTGCTGTATATATATCTTTACATCAAGAAAGTTACAAGCTACTTTTTGGACCCGAAGCAGTGCTGTCTGCCAAGGGACTATTTTTCAAAAAAATGGAAACAATTCTGGGAACTTTACCCTTTGTAATTTTTGACAACTTGTATTCCCGAAAATTCACATATATTCAACTTTGTCTTGGATTGTCCTGCTTTCGTTTGCGTGTTACACTGCAATGCCATTGGCTACAAACCATAAATATCTGATTGACCCAAAAAGAGTGTATGGGATCCATTTCCATCTTTTGGTTACTTAGCCCCCAAAGAAGGATGAAAGTCAAAATGCATCTGGCATTTATAACGGTGCCGTTTCCAAGTTTTGAAGCCACACACTATTTTTAGCCCTTTATAGACATCATACTTTGATGACTTCGGCAGGGAGGGAGGGAGGGAGTTCTTCTTGGTATAGAGCAACGCAGTTCTTTTCAGGTGGGTAAGCCATTTTTCCATGTATTAATAAAAGAAGTGATTTGTGTGGATTTATATTTCTAACCCTTTTGGCTAGCAGGCCACCATTATAGACACATGAGAAAGGTCCAGTTTTTGTTTTGTTTTTTAAGAAGAAGTGCTAACTCCTTCTTGGCATGGCTATTGGTCTGTCATGATTCCTGGAACATTCCTTTCCCATTCATAGAACTGGAAGGTTGTCCAAATTTTTCTGCTTCTGATATTCCAGTTGACCCTCACTTTGCCCTGTGTAACTTGAGCACCCAGGTGAATGCTTTGGAGCAGCCTTCCCCAACCTGGTGCCTTCCAAATCTTTGGGACTGCAACTCCCATCAGCCCCAACTAGTGAAACTATGGAACTCCCGTCCGCATGAGGCAGAACCAGCCATTAGCTTGGATGGCTTTAAAAGGGGATAGGACAAATTCATGGCAGAGACTAGTAGTTACAGCAGCCAGGATGGCTATGCTCTACCTCCAAGGTAAGAAGCATTACTGCTTCTGAATACTAGTTGCTCCAAGTCACAGGAGATGAGCGCATTCTTGCGCACAAGGTCCTGCTTGCAGACTTCGGCATCTGCTTGGCCAATGTGAGAACAGGATGCTGGGCTAGATTCATAAAGTTGGAAGGGACCCCAAGGGTCATTTAATCCAACCCCTTGCAGGAACCTCAACATGTAATCTCCCATCGTATTTGAAACCATTCTGGAATCAGCTAAGCTTTCCAAATTTGCTAGCAGTTTAATTGCTGCACCGCTAGCAGAACCAGATGGGCCTTTGGCCCGATCCAGCAGGCTCTTTTTATGTTCTTAGGTGGGGTTCATAGAGGCATCTACCTGACAGCTGTGGGTAACAGGGCATTTGAACAGATGAGCCTTTCAGGCCGGGTTGCCATATTTTGAAGAGCAACAAAGATGACACATTTGCCGACTTCTACTTTTAACTATGGATCTCTATGACGACTCTTGTTTTACATACCCTGGAAAAAAAGAGGACTTATGGCAACCCTGGGCTCTCTGATGTTCATACATACACATGTTAATAACTGAGACCAGGGCACTAAAGGGTAGAGATTACACTGGCTGTAAACAGTTGGCCTCATGCTGGTATATATATGTCAACATGCATCAATGGGGGTTGGGGGCAGGGATAAGATCAGAAAGCCTAAAGAGACCCCTGTGATGAATCAAGCTGTTCTATGCCTGCAAATCGCATCTGACGATCTGTCACAGAATCTTTCAATCAGCCGGGAGAGAATTCCGCATATCGCCCCCCGGCCAGAGTCTTGCAATGATTAATTTCCCCTCCCCTCTAAAGGACAACAACGAAAAATATATTTGGAACGGATTTATCAAGTGTCTTCCATTTCCACTCACTGTCTCTACTCCTAATTTTACCTGCTGAGTTAAAGGCCTGTTTGCTTTTATGAAATCTCTTCCCCAGATTGGTTGGAACGGTCCGTCTTGTCCAGCACCCCCTCCTGCTCAGTGCAGGGGAAAATCCAGAGTTGGGGAACCTCTGATAGACGGCTGCTGGAAGGCTTCCAGTGTGGAGGAGCCCTTCACCCCTATAGGAGAGATATGGGGAAAATTCTGGAGCTGCAATTATGACACCCACTTTTACCCATCTCCAAGATGAAGGCCATGCATCACCAGAGGCAGTGATAAAATCTGCCTGTGCTACTTTATATCTATAGAAGCAGATATATATATATATATAGAGAGAGAGAGAGAGAGAGAGAGAGAGAGAGAGAGAGAGAGAGAGAGAGAATATGGCTTCAATTTGAATAGAAATGCAAGACGTCTTGCCATCTTGCCATAGTGGGGAAGACTGTGGCCAGGGGACCTGCTTGGTCTGCTGCCCAGGTAATAATAATAATAATAATAATATATTATTATTATTATTATTTATACCCCACCCATCTGGCCAACTGGCTGGGTTTCCCCAGCCACTCTGGGCGGCTCCCAACCGAATATTAAAAGCAGTACAGCATCAACCATTAAAAACTTCCCTAAACAGGGCCGCCTTCAGTTGTCTTCTAAAAGTAAAATAGTTGCTTATTGCCTTGACATCTACTGTATTAATACCTGATTGGGAAATTCAAGACTGCTCTTGCTCTCCTTCCTTAGGGTTCTTGAATGTGGACTTGGACTGGGAAGCCCTTCAAACAGAGGACTGTGCTCTGTCAAGCAAGACACACAGCCCCCTTACTAGCACTGCTCAGCTTGCTTCACAGAGGCAAAGCAAGTGTTTCCCCTTCCACTTTGTAAAGGGAGTGGGAAGTATATGTGTTTGTGAGAGAGAGAGAGCACAACCTGACCTCATGGCTACAACTCTAGCCTAGTTTCCATATTTGCTTAATTTTTCCTCATCCCTCTGTTTGGTGTAATATCTTGCCTGATGAAAAGTTCAGGAGAACCTGGAAGCAAGCCACACTTGGTGACATTTTGGTCAGTCCCAATAAAAGTCTGGTCCTACTTTGGATTTTAGAGTTTCTTTTTCTGTATGTTCCATCCCACGGGATCTTCACTGGAGGCTTTCCTCCAAAACCCTCAACTCAATAAAGCCAGACGAGTAGCCACCAGGAGCTGGGCCTTTTCTGTGGTGGCATCAAAGAAGATCCATCATAGAACTGTAGAGTCATCTAGACCAAGGGCCATCTAGTCCAACCCCTGCAACACAGGACCCAAGAATGTAATTGCTTTAGGTGCCTGGTTGAAACATGGCTATTGGGCTTATCCTGTTTAATTCTGTGCTTTTTATGACACCCAGAATTATTTAAATTTGTTCTCTAGCCTGATCTCTTAACACTGGTCTTTCTCAACTGCTGTTTTAAGGAGTATGGCAAGCCCCATTGCATCCATGTTTTTGGATAGAGAGAAGCAGCAGCATAAAAGTGTTAAAATAATGATTATACACAGGTCCAGTCCAGCCCCAAGGAAGGAATTTTAGGCTCGGATTTCATTATTATTATTAGTTCCATCCACCGTGGGGTCTTTGACGGTGTCCAAACATGTGCATTCCCTTCCACGTAAATGAGATCCGCCCCACTCCGTATCATTCGGCCCTGGTTGTCTTCCTGGGGCTCTCCAATCCATTCTCCTTTGGTTGCCAGGGTAACGGGCATCTCCTCCTGTGGCCTGTTTCTAGGCCTTGGTTCCTCTTGTTTTTCTGGACCATGTTCCCCTTGTTTTTCATGATCTTTTCATGAAAGGGTAGCGGGGGGACCATAGCAGGCCACAGAAGGGCCTACCTCGAGTGTGCCAAAGAGTTGGGGGGGGGTGTTGTTTTTGTTTTTTGAAAAATTCGGAGCTGGGGAGGGAGCGAGGAGCTGTGTGGCGCTGCATAGACCCAGCCTTTGGTGCTGCTCCAGGCCTTGGCGGCTTGGCAGGCCTCTCCGAGGCTTTGTTCCCAAGAGGAGTTCCGGGCCGCTTTCGATGGCAGCTCCTCTCGGTGGCTTGTCTGTCCGCAGCCAGGGGAGCTGGGTGCTCTGGGAAGGAATGTCCCCTCCTCAATACCCACCAAATCCATGCATGACAAGCTTGAAATCGAGCTGTCAGTTTCCGTCTGGACAGCCCTTCACCCCCCATTCGATCTGCCTTGTTAGGCTCCGCTCGCCATTCATCCAACACAAACAAACCACTTAACCCCCGGCTCACATACACAACCCACCACTCAGCCTCCTCCTCCCCGCCTCCCCGCAACCCAGAAGATGCCCATGGGAAGAGGCTCCCAAATGGATGGGCAAAGGAGAAACTTGGCAACTCTCAGGCTGCTTTCTTCTAGGGTAGGCAGCCCACCAAGCTTGTGGATGGCCACGAAAAGTTTGGCACTATTGCCCCAGAGGGAGGGTACTCAGCATGGATCTCAGGACCGGCCACTGGTACCCAGACCCTTGAGCGATACTTGCAGAATTGGACTAAGGACCAGAGTGTGCTTTTGCACTTCCGATCTTGCACTTCTCCGAAATTTGCAACCGAGTTCCCTGCTCAAATTAACGTATCCAAAAAGGCATCGCAAGGTAGACAGTTTAGGATGGAAGGCATTGTGAAATGTGGACACACTGGGAGTAAATATATATTTAAATCTGCATTTTGTGATTAAAAATGATATTTGTTTAACTGCAAATTTTGTGTGGCTTTTGATTTTCTTTTTTAGTGTAGAAACAGGATTGAAACAGACTTATGAATGAACACGTGCAAAATTGCCATTGACTGGAAATAGGCTAATCTCTTGAACTCTGCTGCAGAGGCTGGGAGACTGGTGCCAATGGTTCCCTCACATGTTTCCTCTTACCTGCTGCATAAGCATCTTGCTCATAGTCTTAGTCCCTATAAGATTCCTGGCCTTAATAATGATAGCCACTGCTCTGGAAGAGAGAGAGAGAGAGAGAGAGAGAGAGAGAGAGAGAGAGAGAGAGAGAGAGAGAGAGAGAGGCCCAACTGAAATGTGTAGAAGTAGCATTGGGCTGCATTTGGGGTAGGGAACAGAGTGCAGGTTGGGCCATTTTTAAGAGAGTTGATCGAGCCTGGTAGTCACCCATAAAGGTGCGGAGTTTAAGGATGCCTTGCCTGGCAGAAAGGCAGACTATATCAATGCCTCTTGTTTGCAAGAGTGGAGGAAGGTGTGTAGAAATCTTGTGCTGCACTGGAATCCTACCCACTGTGCAAAGATATGAGTCAGAACCATGACTCTGCCCGCTTTTGCTTCTGGACCTGCACCCACCCCAGCGTGTGGCTCCTGGAAGATTTCCTACGAAGGAGTGTGGCCCTTGCTGTAGCCCAAGCATGGGCAAACTTGGCTCTTCAGCTGTTTTGGGACTACAACTCCCATTGCCCCTAGCTAACAGGACCAGTGGTCAGGGCTGATGGGAATTGTAGTCTCCAAACAGCTGGAGGGCCAAGTTTGGCCATGCCTGCTGTAGACAATACTGAACTGGATGGACCAGATCTCCTGACTCCTGTGCAAGGAGTGCATGGCCTGAGGAAGAGATGAGAGGATGTCCAGAAGGCCTGGCAGAGAGACATGGGTTTCCCAGGCATGACCTATAGTGACTGACAATGGTCCTACACCAAGTGTGGGGGAACTTTTTTCCCTCCAGATGTTGGTGGACTACAACTCCCATCATTCCTGGCCATTGACCATTCTTGCCGTGGCTGATGGGAATTGGAGTTCAGCAACATCTGGAGGGCCAAAGGTTCTTCTTACTCGCTCTACAGGAATTTGTAGGAATAGATGTAGATGCAAGGAGAGGGTATGTTATTATCCTTCCTTGTTCACATTACAGTGGTACCTCGGGTTACGAACGTGATCCGTTCCGGATCGCAGTTCGTAAGCCGAAAACGCCGTTTTGCGCATGCGCAAAGCGCTATTTTCGCGTTTTGCACATGCGCAAATGCGCGCGGCTCTTCTGCACATGCAGCAAAAGTACTTCCAGGTTTGCGCAGTTCGTAACCCGGGTTGTTCGTAACCCGAGGTGTTCGCAACCCGAGGTACGACTGTACTGAGATCAGCAGAGTACCATCCTTTGCAGCTTAAACTTAGAAGCTAAAACAAGGCTGATTTAAACTTCTGGAAGCAACAATCCAGGATGCCTTTAATTAGACTGGATTTTTCTAGATTGTCCTTTTCCCCCCTCTTAAAAACAACAATCATGCACATTTTGTGAAGAAATAAAATGAGTATTTACTTACATAATGTAGGTCTTGAAGCAGGAGTTAGAGCAGCAAAATGAGGGTAGGTTTATAACTTCTATCCAAGTACTAAAGTATAAAATGTAAGTTCAAAACTGGTGTCTGAGCATGCATGTGTATTCAGTTGGAAGAATGATGCAGAAAGAGGGAGATGCCCAGACAGGAAGGAAGTTTGTGGTGTTACAGCTTCCTTCCAAGGCAGACAGAGGAAGTGATCTCACAGAGTTCTCTCTAGCAAATTTTACAGGAGAGCTCTGTGAGCCCAAGCCCCTTCATGTACTTTTCTGTGGCAAAACATAAATGGTTGGTTTGACTGCAATAATATCCCACGGATTTCAGGCAAGGGTCTCTCCCTGCACTACGTAGAGATTTTGGGGAGTGAATCAGGGACCTTCTACATGCAAAGCAGATGCTCTGCCACACTACCCATTCACTTTCACCATGGCACTGTGGGTTAAACCACAGAGCCTAGGGCTTGCCGATCAGAAGGTCGGCGGTTTGAATCCCCGCAACGGGGTGAGCTCCCATTGCTTGGTCCCAGCTCCTGCCAACCTAGCAGTTCAAAAGCACATCAAAGTGCAAGTAGATAAATAGGTACCGCTCTGGTGGGAAGGTAAACGAAGTTTCTGTGTGCTGCTCTGGTTCACCAGAAGCAGCTTTGTCATGCTGGCCACATGACCTGGAAGCTGTACGCCGGCTCCCTCAGCCAATAACGCGAGATGAGCGCTGCAACCCCAGAGTCAGTTACGACTGGACCTAATGGTTAGGGGTCCCTTTACCTTTACCTTTACCCACTCTATATCCTGGAGGCTTCTTGGCTGCCACCCTTTCCCCCACCTCACTGATGGCTTCCAACACCACTTCTCAGCTGGAAGGCAATGGGTGCAACCCAGTTCCACTTGACTTCTTCCTTTAAAAGGATCTGGTGGGGAAAGTTGGTGGTAAATCTCTCTCCATTCCAGAGAGTATTTCTCACCCTCACCCTCCTCCGATATCAAATTCGTTTCCCCTACTTTATTTGTAATTTTCATACATCACAGGGATAAGCTTCCCTATAAAAAGTACCATATAAAACCATACATGTTCATAAATTGGGAAACTGTTTTTGACATTTCCCTGAGATTCCTGGAAAAACAATAACCACATCCCGCACGGTTCGTACGCACAAACCCTTTTTATGACACATCTCTCTTTTTTCATTGTTATTAATATTAAACAAATCGGATTCTGGATGTCAGAAATTAATTTTTAAATGAGAATTTTAAATCCTTGCAGAGACGAGGGAGCGAATACGGTCCCCCCCCCCGGTGGAAGTTTGCCAGATTGGAAACGTGCAGGGAAAATGCAAACATTTTTTGATGGGAATATTGCTTAGCCTCCTGCTAAGTTCAAACTCTTCTGCTCCTCTTTCATTCCCAGGCAGAATAAGCAATTGATGGTCTAGTTGCATCTCTGTAGCCCACCATATTGCTGAGCCTCAGAGCAAAACAAACACCAACAGTGTCCTTATTACAGATAAGTAAAACCTCAAAATTTCCTAACCGCTACCTTAAATTTATAAAGCTGGTGTTACAAAATCACTAAGAGTCATAGCTGCCAAGTCTCCTGTTTTCCCCGGGAAACCCCCGTTTTTACTTACCTTTCCCCAGTGGTCCCCCGTATCACTTCGTCTCCCGTTTTTCTCCGTTATTTTCTCCTGCCGGCGACCTTTTTTTTTCCTTTCTGATTTGCCCTTCTATGGGCACAAAAAATGGCCGCCGCCGGCTTCAAAAGTCGTATCTACGCATGACCGGAAGTGCGTAGATGTGACTTCCGGTGTCGGCGGTGGCCATTTTGGTGCCCATAGATGGGCGGGGCGACACCGGAAGTTGTGTCGACGCACTTCCGGTCATGCATAGAAGCTACTTTTGAAGCCGGCGGTGGCCATTTTTGGTGCCCATAGAAGGGCAAAGCAACACTGGAAGTTACGTCGACACAACTTCCGGTGTCACATGGCTGCCGGTCCCAGATTCTGCAGTCCGGGACTTGGAAGGTAAGCTAAGAGTATAAATCAACCTTCGTCAGCCTGGTGCCTTCCAGAAGTTTGGAACTACAACTCCCATCAGCCTCAGCTAGTTGAGGCAGACTTTTGTTTCTTCTAGAAATAAAACACACCTAGGACAGAGGTTTCCAAGCTTGGCACTGGTGTACCAGGAGAGAGCTGCTGGTGGGTGCTGAGAAAGAAATGGCTTAGATCAGGCACCCCCAAACTTGGCCCTCCAGATGTTTTGGGACTACAACTCCCATCATCCCTGACCACTGGCCCTGTTAGCTAGGGATGGTGGGAGTTGAAGTCCCAAAACATCTGGAGGGCCGAGTTTGGGGGTGCCTGGCTAAGATAATTAAAGGATCCTGGGCACTCAAATCATAGGTAAAAAGGTAAGGTAAAGGACCCCAGAAGGTAAGGTCCAGTCAAATGTGACTATGGGGTTGCAGTGCTCATCCCACTTTCAGGCCAAGGGAGCTGCCGTTTGTTCACAGACAGCTTTCTGGGTCATGTGGCCAGCATGACTAAACTGCTTCTGTGGCGCAACGGAACACTGTGACGAATGCCAGAGTGCATGGAAATACCATTTACCTTCCCGCTGCAGTGGTACCTATTTATCTACTTGCACCGGCGTGCTTTTAAAGTGCTATGTTGGCAGGAGCTGGGACGAAGCAACGGGAGCTCAAACCGTCGGGGGGATTTGAACTGCCGACCTTCTGATCAGCAAGCCCAAGAGGTCCAGCGGCTTAGACCACAGCGACAGTCACCCATTCATTCAGGGCTTCAGAACTTTGCCTTCTTGTATCCCATGGGGAAGGAGCCGTTCTGAAGCATCTCTGCTTGGGTCTGCTTTGTTTTGAAGGAGTTGCTCTCAGTGCAGATGTGCTGCAGAATTGCCCTACGTCGGCAGAGGCTGCCCGCTGTCTCTCTGCACGAGTCAGTCCTTTCAGTCGCGAGGTACACCTAACTTGACCAGCACATAGTTAAACTACGGAACCTGTTCCTACAGAAGGCAGCAACGGCCACCAACCTAGGCAACATTAAAAAAGGATTAGACAAATTCGTGGAGGGGGAGAAGGGCTTTTGATGTCTACCTGCAGTTGGAGGCAGCAATGTTTCTGAATGCTGGAAACGCCAGGAGAGGAGGAGAGTTGTCCATGTGCTCGAATCCTGCTTGTGGGTTTCCCACAGTGGTTTCCCACTGTGGCAACGGGATGCTGAGATAGGAGTGTGATTGGCCTGATCCTGCAGGCTGCTCTGATGCGCTTAAGGCCAATGCTCTGCCACTGAGCTCTGCCCCTTCCTTTCATATGGAGCTGGGCCATGAACTGCTTTGAAGATAAGGAGCTTGTGGTGGAAATGGAAGCAGACAGGGAGCCTTGCAGGGGTGGGGGTGGCTTGGCCATCCGTACTTTCAAAAATGCTAAACTAGGGTGCAATTTATTTATTTATGTGATTAATTAATCCTAACAACAAGATCTTCTTTTCACGGTATATTAATCTGTCCCCTACCGCCTGTGAAATCCACACACTCTCGCCCCCCCCCCCCGGCCTGCTTTTTTGTTTTTTGTTTTACTCTTCTTTTTCTCCAGCCCTAGCACAGCTCGGAGCATCGCTCCCTTCCTCTTTCTCCCTTCACACCCTCCCCTCTTTCTCTCAACCCTCCCTTGTGCGAACCAGCCCCCCAAAACCCTGGCTCTTAATGAAAGGGCAAGTGTACAAAATTTTCTTTGACACAATTAAAAAGCCCGGGGTCCTGGCCCTCTCAGCTTGCGCCAGTGTGTTAAATTAATGTAGCATAAAAAATCATTATGCGGGGACACAGATGGACGTGGTCAAGCAGAAAATGCAATGTGCAAAGGCAGAAGGCCCCCGGTTACCCGTGTAAACATTAACACGAAGACAGGGTTCCAGGCCAAGGGGGTGACGGAGAACCCTCCCAGCTTGCCAGAGGGATGGAGATGCAAGGACTTAATGTCTATCTGTGGAAGGTCTGGGGATCAAATGGCTCCGGGATTCGTGCTGGTTGTCCAGGCTTCCTGCCCTGCTTCTCATTTATCCAGGAAGGAGGAGAAGGAGGAGGAAGATCCTCAGAAGAGAAGGACTTGCCCCTTGCTCATGCTCAGAGGCAGCACATTTAAAAACAGAGGCCTGGCAGAAATGAATCCACCTGGGTCACAAAAGAAGAGGAAGATGGATCTCACACACCCCTCCAAAAAAGAGCGCACAGATTTGCGTAACGGTGCTTTTGGGATCTTATGATAAAAGGTGGTATATAAATTGAATAAATAATAAATAACTTAGGGAAGCTTTTAAGGAATGATGTTTTATTATATTTTTAGATATGTTGTAAAGAGTGGCTGGGGAAACCCAGCCAGATGAGCAGGATAATAATAATAATAATAATAATAATAATAATAATAATAATAATCTTTAGGTACGCCTTCAGAAATAATGGCTATACAGTGGTACCTTGGTTTACAGCCATAATCTGTCCCGGAGGTCCGTTTGTAAACCAAAACAGGTTGCAGCCCAAGGTGTGCTTTTGCCAATGGGGCCTCAAAAAAAAATGTTCGTAATAAAAAAGAAAAGAAAAGAAGGGTTGTAATCCCAAAAAAAAGGTTGCAAGCTGGTACACCCACTTACGGGTTTGACGTGATTGTAATCCAAAACATATGCAAACCAAGGTACCACTGTAATTTAAACAGAAATACAATCCACCTCACAGAAGGATGGTGTTGGAAGGGACCATGAGTGTCGTCTGGCCCTGCAATGCAGAAATATTTTTGCCCAGTTTGGGACTTGAACCCACCACCCTGAGTTTAAGAGTCTCATTCTGTGCTATTGCCCAGATGTTCCCTGTTGATAGGCATCTCCAAGACCCCTGTTGCTCTCCTCCTCTAGCTTGCCAGCATGAAAGAGAGAGGTTTGCGTAGAAACGAGGCTGCTGCACAAAGGTAACATTTGCACCCATTGCTCTACACACTTTTGCACCTCCCCACTATTGCCATGTGGTCCTCAGAAGGTTGCCCAGAGGGGATTGTGGTCCCTAGACCCCCATCTCTATCATCGAGCCTATTTTAAAGACGGCTAGGTTTTGGGGGTAGGCTTGGGCTGTTCACTGGCAAGCAGGATGCCTTCTGCACACACTCAGATGCGCCTTGCTTCTTATTGCTCGCTACGTTCCTGGGCTCAGCCCTGGTTTTGGAAACAGCTTCTGGAACGGAGCCCTGTTTGGAACGAAGTCCATGGTCAAAATGCCAGCTGTGTGCTGATGCTCAACAGACCACAATGGCCAGCACATTGCAGCAGGGTGGGTGAATATCAACCTCATGCGGGCGCATGGAAAGGCAATATATGAGCAGCAGGCTGGTGCAATTGTTTCGGAGACCGAAGCGCGATTTTCCGGAATGATGTTGCTGGCTCGCATCCACTTTCCGCCTTATAATGGCAGAGTTTCTACACCGGCCCTGCAATAGATCTGGATGCTACAGACCCTGCTTGTCTATGAATCTTCCGGGGGCCACTGCGGGGCCACGCATGTTTGCACACAGCAGCTTCTGATATTCGGAGCTGTGTCACCGACACAGCCGCGCATGTACATTCCACTCACGTTGACACGATGCTGCCCGCCACAGATGGAGAATGAAGATTCATGTGCACCACCTCCCATTTCCATGGGCACAAGCCCTCCGTGAAGTCTGCAAGAGCACACAGTGATGCCCACATTGCGCATGGATCTTATGCTTTCGTTTACACACGCTCAGGACTTCAATAAGCCACTCTACTAGCACAGCAAACAGGCATCTGTGTTGCTAGAAGGCCAAGTTCTTCATGGTTGGGTTCATCCCCGCCCCCCGCCCCCCTGTTGTGCGCATGCACCCATAGACCACGCAGGCTCTCCTCTGTCACCCTGGTGTGCTCCAGGCCCTGGCTGCCATGTGCCCATCCCCCAGAGCTGCCGGGGGTGAGGGTGGGGGTGAAAGGGGGATCCATCTGCCGTAATGGAGCAGTTTGGCTCTGTCTGTCACCCTGACCTTTCTGCCTGGCTGGCCCCAGCAATGTAAATGGGTTTCTTTCTTCCTTGTCCTGCCCTTCCTTCTCCCCTCTCGCCCACCCCCACCACCACAATCCCCAGCTCTGATCCTGCTTGTGAGTGTATGTGTGTGTCTCAAGCCCCAGCTCTGCGAAAAATCTGTCACCTCGGGTGTATTAATCGGACTGGAATTTTAATCCCCGTCATATTAATCACGACTCCTCGCCACCACCCTGCTAAGCGCTGCCCTCTTTTGCCCACCCCACCCCCAAACCCAGCAATCTCCATCTCCCTCCCTCCCATTTTATTTAAAAGAAACTTTCCGCATTGCCCAAGCAGCCGGCTGATTTGCTCTGTTAATTTTCGGTGCAAGGAGAACTTAATCCTCCTGCAAGAAGGAGCAAAATGGCCAGAAGTAATTCACAGGAGAGCATTACAGGAGGGGGCAGGAAGCTTTTAAAAAAATGCAGGGGGGAAGGGGGAAAGAGGCAAACACACACACACACAGAGCTCAGAGTTGGTAAAAGTATTAGTGTGCCTGACTCTCCTTTCTTTGATTAGTTTCAGAATCATTTCAATGCAACAGGCCTGTGACGAAACCTTCCATCTTGTGCATCAGCCTTTGTCTTTAACAAACTGAAAGAAACTGAACTCCTGCAGAATTTGCAGACTATTCCGAGACATGTTTGAGCATAGCTGCCAAGTCTTCCGCTGAAAAATGCGGGATCAGCAGTGGTGCGGCACCAGAAGTCACTTCTACGCATGTCTGGACATGCGTAGATGCAACTTCCGGTGCCGCCGCTGCCCGATTTCCGGTGCCCAGGCATGGGCGGAGCGACTTCCGGTGCCGCGCTACCCATGTCTGGGCACTGGAAATTGGGCGGCGCCAGCACCCAGAATGGAGCCTCTGGCAGGTAGGAAATCTGGGGGATTTCTGGGATTTTTTTCCATTCGGGAGAACAGCGGGAAACGGATTAAAATCCGGGGGTTTCCTGTGAAAAACGGGAGACTTGGCAGGTATGTGTTTGAGGGCCGGATAAGCAGAAAGTCGATCGAGATCTCCTGTCATATCTCCGGCTGATCAGCCAGGGTTTCTTTCCTTGGGTTGAATCATTGTAGCAACGAGAAAATGAAGTTCCCACCTAATTTAAGCTGCAGAAAGGAAGGAAGACAGCCAGGAGTGGCCTTTCGTGTGAAAGGATGGAGAGCACAGTTCAGTTCTGGTCCTAGGCTCAAAATTGTGCCAAGAGCGCCTGCATACACACCCCCACCCACACACCCCTGTTCTTGAATTTTGCACTAGAATAACAAAAAACAAAAAAAATCAGATCTGCCCAACCTGAGATCTGCCCAACTCTGTTTTTGGGTGCCCATTCTAATCATTGGGGGGTGGGGCTGGATTGACCTGTAGGCCCTGAGATGAGGGGCATTTGGATAGCCTCTCCATGCAAGGAGGGGGGGTTGCATCTGCCAGCCCCACTCCCAATGGTCCTGCCCATAACACATTCAGCTGGCCACACTTGGGCTCGGCAGCTGGTTGCAACCCCGGCATGATCAGGGCTCGTCGTCGAGCAAAGACCCTGCATGCATCTAGTTGCACCATGCTGAATTCACCAGTGTTGTTGCAGCAGAGACAGAAGGACACACAATATTGTGCATTGTATGTTCCACTAGGGACAGTTGCTTGAACTCACCCAACAGCACCTTGTGGAACATATAGACTAGGACGGTGCCTTAAACAAACTCATAGAATTGTGGAGTTGGAAGTGACATCCCCAAGGGTCATCTAGTTCAGCCCTCTGCAATGCAGGAAGCTCACTAAAGCATCCCTGACAGATGGCCACCCAAACTCTGCTTAAAAACCTCCAAGGAAGGAGAGTCCACAACCTTCTGAGGTTCTCTGTTCCACTGTCAAACAGCTCTCACCATCAGAAAGCTCTTCCTGAAATTGAGTCGGAATCTCCTTTCTTGAAGCCATTGGTTAGAGTCCTAATCTCCAGAGTAGGAGGGAAAACAAACTTGCTCTATCTTCCATGTGACAGCCCTTGAGATATTTGAAGATCTCTTCTCAATCTCCTCTTTTCCAGGCTAAGCATACCCAGCTCCTTCAACCGTTCCTCACAAGGCTTGGTTTCCGGACCCCTGATCATTCTGGTTGCCGTCCTCTGCTAACCTCCAGCTTGTCAACTTCCTTCTTAAAGTCCACACTGACAGGTAGCAGCTCTCTCCCTCCCAGACCTACCTGGGGCTGTTGGGGATTGAACCTGGGACCTTGTGCTTGCAAAGTAGATCCTCTACCATCAAGCCGTGGCCCTGAGTTGTGTGACTGTTGTAGCCCATCGGAGAAAGTGACTGGTAAAGTAGGGGTCAAACTATCTAAACCGCATTCTCAGTGGCAATTCAGGAACTCGAACACCCACCATCAGAGACAGTCCATCACCACGTTGCAATTCAAGCTAGGGTTGCCATATTTCAAAAAGTGAAAATCCAGACACAAAAGTTGTTGAGCTTATTTGGCAAAATCACCAAAAGGAAGTTTTTGAGCTATTTTTAAGAAAGTTCACTTCCGACATCAGTTGCCACATGCCCAGGATTTTTACCAATCTTCAGAAATTCCACCTGGATATGTCTGGGAAATTCCAGGTGTATGGCAGCCCTAATGGAGGCTTGCCGTCCTTCCTGTTGGCTCAGCCTGTTCCTCTGTTCCCTGCCCACCCTGCTCTCCTCGGGGCTGCAGTTCCCCTGCAATCCTGGTGGGTTGCTGTCCACCCGCTTTGCAAAACATCAGCTAGTCATGCACAGGCACTGCTAGACTGCTTGGGCACTGGCATTTCAGGGCTTCAGCCTTCACAGTTCAACAGCTGGCATCCATGCAGCTGGCAGAGGCAGGCCAGAGTGGGCTACAGAGTCCGCAGAATGGTTGGCCTCATACACTCACAGGTGAGAGGAATCGGATCCTGCCTCTACAGTATTCCAGGGGCAGCCAATGCAGTGCTCTGCAGTTGCATTTGGATGTCAGCTCCCATCAGCCCCGGCCAGGATGACCAATATGTTGGGATAATGTGGATTGTAGAACCCTCTATTATGGGGTGGGTGGGAGAGCTGGCTAAGAGAGAGCAACTTGCCTCAAGAGACCAAATGAGTTGATGGCTGAGATGAGATTTGAACTGGGGACTGGTTTTAGTCATCTGGATGCATCTGGGATTATTATTATTTATTAAAGTTGTATCGGGTCCTTCACTTGAGGATCACAGGGCAGTTTACAATGTAAAAACACAAAAATGCATAACATAGGTAAAGGTAAAGGGACCCCTGGCTCACTGGAAGGACAGATCGTGAAGCTGAGGCTCCAATACTTTGGCCACCTCATGAGAAGAGAAGACTCCCTGGAAAAGCCCCCGATGTTGGGAAAGATTGAGGGCACAAGGAGAAGGGGACGACAGAGGACAAGATGGTTGGACAGTGTTCTCGAAGCTATGAACATGAGTTTGACCAAACTGCGGGAGGCAGTGCAAGACAGGAGTGCCTGGCGTTCTCTGGTCCATGGGGTCACGAAGAGTCGGACACGACTAAACGACTAAACAACAACAACAACAAAGGGACCCCTGACCATTAGGTCCAGTCGTGACTGACCCTGGGGTTGCGCGCTCATCTCGCATTATTGGCCGAGGGAGCCGGCGTATAGCTTCCAGGTCATGTGGCCAGCATGACAAAGCCACTTCTGGCAAACCAGAGCAGCACATGGAAACGCCGTTTACCTTCCCGCTGTAGCGGTTCCTATTTATCTACTTGCATTTTAACGTGCTTTCGAACTGCTAGGTTGGCAGGAGCTGGGACCGAGCAACGGGAGCTCACCCCGCCACAGGGATTCGAACCGCCGACCTTCTGATCAGCAAGCCCTAGGCTCAGTGGTTTAACCACAGTGCCACCTAGGTCCCTAACATAGCAACTAACAAAAACAATACCCACCCTCTCTGCCAGCAGTTTGAATCCATTGTTTAATCCACCGAAGGCCTGGGAGAAGAGGACTGCTTGTGCCAGGCACCTAAAGATAGGCAATGAAGGCGTCAGGTGAGCCTCCCTGGGAAGAGCATTCCACAAGCAAGGAGCCACCACAGAAAAGGCTCATTCTCATGTTGCCACCCTCTGGAGGAGGCGCAAGAAGAGGGCATCAGATGGTGATCTGAGGTATTGCGGTCCTGGGCCATTAAAGGCTTTATAGGACTCATGCTGTGTTGGCCTTTTCTCTGCTTTGTAGCTGATGCAGTATCCACATGTAGACTGGGTGCGGATACAGAGATCACAAGATTACTGTTGCTCTCAGAACTAAGCAACACAATAGCCATCTCCAAACATCTGAAGGGCTGCCACCTGGAGAATGGGGCAAGTTTGTTTTCTGCTGTTCTGGAGGATAGGACCCAAACCAATGAATTCAAAATACAATACTGTAAAGGCAGATTCCGACTCAACTTTAGGAGGAACTTTCTGACGGCAAGAGCTGTTCAGCAATGGGATGGTCTCCCTTGGAAGGTGGTGGACTTGCCCTCATTGGAGGTTTTTAAGCAGAGGTTGGATGGTCAACTGTCAGTGATTTTAAAGCTGTGGTTCTTGCATTGCATCGGGTTGGACTAGATGACTCCTTGGGTACCCTCCCACTCTGCATATTGGTTCTCTCCTGAAATTGGAGGATGGAAGGCACTCGCCTGCTCTCCCATTTGCCTGAACATTCCACCACATCTGCTCACCTGCCCCGGCCAAACCTCACCGCTAGGCATGCCTTACCAACCACCTCTGCCCCTTTTCCTTGTGGTGGGTCTGCCTCCATCGCAGCTGTTTTCAGAGCAGGGAGGGTGGTGTGCTGTGTGGCCTGGAAGCCAGCATCTGTGCTGCTGCGTTCGCTCTCTGAGAGAGAAGTAATTATTCTGCAGGGAACTGGCTTCCTCCCAAGCCGCGGCAGGAGGAAGAAGAGTCTCAGTTCAAGGTTACAAATACCAGAAGCAAGTGTGATGAAGCCCTGGTCATGGGACAGGAGGGAGGGAGGGAGGGAGGAAGCGTGCAAGAGGGTTAGAGAGAGAGAGAGAAAGAATTTGGCATCCAGAACCTCTTTTCACGCCCAAGAGGCTCAGAGCACACTCACAGGCGGAGGGAGGTTGTTGTCACCTCGTCTTCTTGTCTGGAGGCCTCCCAAGGCTCCCTCTCAATCGCCTGAGAGGCAGGAAGAGTTGCTTCAGCTGTACATACGGCCCAGAGGGCCTGTCTGCATTGGTCCTCAGCTCCAAAATCAGAGCACAGTGCGCCCGACTCCAACAAGTTGATATGAACTGGGGGCTTCAGCTGGCATAAGAATGGAATTGAGTCCTGCAGCGGCAGCACCGGGGGGGATTAATGGGGTGTGAGCACTGAAGGGATAAAGTATATTTCTTAGTGGGTGAGTTGTGTCACACATGTTAAGAAAAACAAGAATAAATTGTGTGCTGGATCAGGCCAGTAGCCCATCCTGTTCTCACAGTGGGCAGACAAATGCCTGTGGGAAACCATCAAGCAGGAACTGAGCACAAGAGCCTTCTCCTCTCCTGTTGTTCCCAGCAACTGGTATTCAGAAGCCTTGCTGCCTCTGACCATGGAGACATACTAAGACCATCATGGTGAGTAGAATCATAGAACTGTTGAGTTGGAAGGGACCACGAGGGTTATCTAGTCCCCTCTCTCCTTCCTTCCTTGGAGGTTTTTAAGCAGAGCTTGGATGGCCACCTGTCATGGATGCTTTAGCTGAGATTCTTGCATTGCAGGGGGTTGGACTAGATGACCCCTTGGGTCCCTTCCAACTCTAAAATTCTATGACTCTTCCAACACTAAGATTCACTTAGGCAGGAAGAACCAGATGCACAAATATGGAATGGGGGACACCTGGCTTACTAGCAGTACATGCGAAAAGGATCTAGGGGTCTTGGTGGACCACAAGCTTAACATGACTCAACAGTGTGATGCAGTAGCAAAAAAAAAAAAAAGGCTAATGCTATTCTAGGCTGCATCAACAGAAGTATAGTGTCCACATCAAGGGAAGTCATAGTCCCACTCTATTCTGCCTTGGTCAGGTTACACCTGGGATACTGTGTCCAGTTCTGGGCACCACAATTTAAGAAGGAGGTTGACAAGCTGGAAAGTGTACAGAGGAGGGCAAACCAAGATGATCAAGGGTCTGGAAACTGAGCCTTATGAGGAATGGTTGAAGGAGCTGGGCATGTTTAGCCTGGAAAAGAGGAGACTGAGAGGAGATATGATAGCCATCTTCAAATACCTTAAGGGCTATCACATGGAAGAGGGAGCATGCTTCATCCTGCTCTAGAGGGTAGGACTTGAACCAATGACTTCAAGTTACAAGAAAGGAGATTCCTACTAAACATTTGGAAAACCCATGAGAGTGTCAGTGATCTGAATCATTGTTGTTGTTGTTGTTGTTGTTGTTGTTTAGTCGTTTAGTCGTGTCCGACTCTTCGTGACCCCATGGACCATAGCACGCCAGGCACTCCTGTCTTGCACTGCCTCCCGCAGTTTGGTCAAACTCGTGTTCGTAGCTTCGAGAACACTGTCCAACCATCTCGTCCTCTGTTGTCCCCTTCTCCTAGTGCCCTCAATCTTTCCCAACATCAGGGTCTTTTCCAAGGATTCTTCTCTTCTCATGAGGTGGCCAAAGTATTGGAGCCTCAGCTTCACGCTCTGTCCTTCCAGTGAGCACCCAGGGTTGATTTCCTTCAGAATGGAGAGGTTTGATCTTCTTGCAGTCCATGGGACTCTCAAGAGTCTCCCCCAGCACCATAATTAAAAAGCATCAATTCTTCGGCGATCAGCCTTCTGATTTGAATCATAGAATCATAGAATTGTAGAATCATAGAATCACAGAAGGCTGATTTGAATCATAGAATTGTAGAGCTGGAAGGGATCCCAAGGCTAATCTAGTCCAGCCCTCTGCAATGCAGGAATCTCAACTAAAGCATCCATGACAGATCCATAGCTGCCAAGTTTTCCCTTTTCTCGCGAGGAAGCCTATTCAGCATAATGGAAAATCCCTTTTAAAAAGGGATAACTTGGCAGCTATGGACAGATCCTCCATGACCATCCAACCTCTGCTTAAAAACTTCCAAGGAAGGAGAGTCACCTCACTTTGTCTAATGGTAGAGCTGGGCTGGGCTGCCCATCCTCTGCCAGCTAAATGGTTCATGAAACAAAAAGTTGCCACCACACCCAGCCCAGGCTGGGAAGAAAAGCACTGGCAGTCCGAGGCTGAGGAAAGGCAGGACCCCATGGCCACCAAAACTGTTTGCCAAAATGTGTGCAAACTGCTCCGGGTCTCCTCTCCAGATGTGGCAAGCCCACCTTCCCTGAATGGGAAGATTCACCATAGACTCAGGGTGTGGGGATTAGTGAAAGGCCAGGCTAAGTAGCTAGTCCTTTGCTTAAGCTCTTGATGCCAGCAAAGCTGCAGAGCAAACAGAAAGCAGTTTGCAAAGGGGGCCTGCCTTTGCTGCATCTGGACACTTTATTGCCCTGAAAAGCCATCAGAAATGTTGTGCTGGCCATAAAGCCGGCAAGGCGAGGCTCACCTCTTGACCCCTGGCCAGGCCGGGCAGAATTTTTCAGAGCTGAAAGGCCTGCTGGGAATTTTGCTTGATTTCCTTGTGTTTCCAAGGCCTCCAGCTCTTTCCCCTGTGGAAGCAGGATTTCACCCACCACAAATCCAGGTGCATTCCAGGTGTGGGCTTTTTAGCCTGAGCTCCCGCTGTTTTGCAGGACTGGGGAGCCAGCAATTGCTCTATAAAAGCCTGGGAATTAACCGGTGCATGCACACACAAAACCCTTTATTGTTATTATTATTAATTGTCCATCACCATCACGGGAGCACAGGAAGTTGCCTTGGCATGAATTGAATGAATGGTCCATCTAGCCCTGAACCCCAGGCCACACCCCTCCCTACCCCTGCTTTGCACCCCACTCGAGTGTCTTTGCCTGCCTCAAATGTGTCAGACGTTGATATCCCCCCCCTTTTTTTTTGCTTGCCCAGATGGAGAAGAGAAACCAGCCTGCTGTACAAAGGATGAGCTTAAATTGGTTGCTCTGCCCACCTTTTCTTCTGGCCCCACCCCAAAGTGGTCCCTGACAGGTTGCCAAGATGGTAATGCAGCCCTGTGGCTGGAAACTCTTCCCCCATAAAACGGCCCCTGATTCTACCTTGCTGACCTTTAAGTTTGACCCACAGCATGCCCCTGCTGTCCCCTCTTCACGCCTGCTTGTCTCCCTGCTGCCTGGCTACAAATTGGAACAGGGCTTTGCCTTCCTGGCTAATGCTCCGCAGACGTGGATGCTGCGAATGACGAGGGTGTTCATGAGGATAATGGTAGTAATATTTCAGTAATTTACCTTGCCAACCCAACAGTGCTTTAGACTAGCGGTTCTCAGCATTTGCTGGGGTGTGTTAAAAGTCTCCAGTGTGGGGCTTTCGTAGGAATGCTGGGATTAAAAATGAGGGTAAGAGCAAGCCAGTCCCGTCACTGACTTTCAGCCTGATGTAAGAACATAAGAAGAGCCTGCTGGATCAGGCCAATGGCTCATCTAGTCCAGCATCCTGTTCTCACGGTGGCCCCGACAAGAAATCAGCAAGCAGCATTCAAACACAAGAGCCCTCTCCCCTCCTGTGATTTCCAGCAACTGGTATTCAGAAGCCTTGCTGCCTCCAAGTACGAAGGGCAGAGCATACCGTGTTTCCCCTTTTTTAAGGTGTAGTCATAATATAAGCCATGGCAGGGTTTTTATGCATTCGCGAAATGTAAGACATACCCCGAAAATAAGACGTACCTTGTTGCTTCCCTTTGGAGCCTCAGAGAGGCTTGAGACCAGATGGGAGGGGGCCGAGGCAGAGCAGTAGCGGGGCGACTGGCGGCTGCGGCGGGAGCCGCACTGCCGGAACGTTGTGGGCAGCATGGCCCGAAGCAGAGCGGCAGCAGGAGGCAGAGCGGCAGCGGAAGCCCTGCTGCCAGAACATTGTGGGCCGCATGGCCGAGGCAGAACGGCAGCGGGGCGACTGACGGCGGCGGGAGCTGCGCTGCCGGAACATTGTGGGCCACATGGCCTGAGGCAGAGCGGCAGTGGGGCGACTACGGCGGCGGGAGCTGTGCCGCCGGAACGTTATGGGCCGCATGGCCCGAAGCAGAGCGGCGGCGGGAGGCAGAGCGGCGGCAGAAGCCCTGCTGCTGGAACATTGTGGGCCGCATGGCCCGAGGCAGAGCGGCAGCGGGGCGACTGACGGTGGCGGGAGCTGCGCCGCCGGAACATTGTGGGCGGCATGGCCTGAGGCAGAGCGGCGGCCGGAGGCCCCCTAGCCCTTCCACATGATTCTGGAGGTTTTTCTGCAGCGTAGGTGACGGCCCGCTGTTTCTCTGGGCCGTCAGGCTGCAATTTCACCGAGCCCCTCCAAGCCGCGACGGCGGCATTGGCAGTTCTTTAGGAACTCGCAGATCTGGATCTCGCAGTTCTTTAGGAACTCGCGGAACCAGATCGGGCAAAACCTGGCGCGCAGCGCAGGCGCGGGACAAGGGGCGCGATCCAGCCTTGGCAGCCCTAGCGACGGTGAGGGGGGAGTTGCGAGCCTGCCGCTGGATGAAGCAGCCCCACCCCACCCCCTGCATAGTCTCCGGAGCCAGATCCCTCGGCAGGATCACTTCCCGCCCCCACTGCTTAAGAGGAGCTGCCGGGGGAGTGCAGGGAGCCTGGAGAGGTGGCGAGGAGGGCAACCTGTCCGTCTGCCCGCATCCCTCTCGTAACTGCTGTATGGTAACTTGGCAAAGAGGTTTCCCACCTCATCGTCCCTGCAGGCAGGCAGCCACTTTAGAGGGGAGAAGGGCAAGGGGGAGGGAGTTCATTAATGCTTGGAGAGTCAGCTCAGGAAGGGGACAAAGGGAAGGCTTTAAAAGCGTCGCGAACGGGGAGATATTCAAAAAATTTTCAGCAAGGTATCCCAATGCAACGGCTTGAGTATCTCCTCTTTTACGTTGCAATCTGCGTCAGCTTTTGCAACCGATAGGGCTCCAGCACCGGCGCCCAGAGCAGATCTATCCATAGACAGTTCTTGCTTCACAAAACCAGTCTTGTAGCACCGTTAAAAAAAAAAAAGACACCCCCTGAAAATAAGACACCGTGTGTTTTTTTGAGGAAAAAAAGTTATAAGACGGTGTCTTAAAAAAGGAGAAACACGTTAGCTAGGAGCCATGGATAGCTATGAATTTGTCCAATCTTCTTTTAAAGCCATCTAGCTGGGTGTCCATCACTGCTTCCTGTGTTTCGTAGTTTAACCATATCCTCCAACATTTCTCCGATGGAAATAGGGACATCCAATTGGAGAACAGCCTTTACCAAAGGTGTCGTGGGCTTTGAAGATGCTCAAACTCAGGATGAAAGGGAGAAATGTGCTATAAGGAAGGCGCACTTGGTAAATCTTCACTGTGATGAACTCCCACCTGGAAACCTATGTCCTCACTGTGGAAGGACGTTGGATCCAGAATTGGCCTCCACAGTCACTTACGGACTCACTTTTAAAAACTGTCGAAATATATATAAAAAATAAAACAATTGTCCAGTAGCATCTTACAGACCGACTAAGTTGTTCTTGGTATAAGTTTTTGTGTGCCTGCACACCTCATGAAAGCTTATACCAAGAAGAAACTTAGTTGGTCTCTAAGGTGCTACTGGACAATTGTTTATACATATATATATATATATATATATATATATATATATATATATATAATCTCGACTGTGTCAGACCAACACAGATATCTACCTGAATTTTAAAATTCAGTTTTATGGAAGACAATCTTACTCAGCTACAAGGGATCGCCAAAGAAGAAGCAGAAGAAGCAGGATTTTATAAATGTCTATCATGTTGCCTCTTATTCACCTTTTCTCTAATCTGTTGTTGTTTAGTCGTTTAGTCGTGTCCAACTCTTCGTGACTCCATAGACCATAGCACGCCAGGCACTCCTGTCTTCCACTGCCTCCCGCAGTTTGGTCAAACTCATGTTTGTAGCTTCGAGAACACTGTCCAACCATCTTGTCCTCTGTCATTCCCTTCTCCTTGTGCCCTCCATCTTTCCCAACATCCGGGTCTTTTCCAGGGAGTCTTCTCCCTCAGCTTCAGGATCTGTCCTTCCAGTGAGCACTCAGGGCTGATTTCCTTCAGAATGGATAGTTTTGATCTTCCTGCAGTCCATGGGACTCTCAAGAGTCTCCTCCAGCACCATAATTCAAAAGCATCAATTTTTCGGTGATCAGCCTTCTCTAATCTAAAGAGTCCCAAACGCCATGACCTCTCTTCCAGCCCCTCAGTCATTTTGGTTTACCTACCCCACAGGGTTTTGTGAGGATAAAGGGGAGGACCTTCTTCTGTGCTCTTAGGGGGAAATGTGGGGTGGACAGAGAGAGAGAGAGAGAGAGAGAGAGAGAGAGAGAGAGAGAGAGAGAGAGAGAGAACAAGTGCCGGACCCTTGACTTCTAATCATTTTGGTGTAACTGTGATGTTTAGCTTATTTTTTAGTTGTTTTGTTAATCGGGTCCTCCCTGCAAGAGAGGGCACGCATTGCGGTGGGTCCCAGCAGACCAGGTCTAGGTGTTGGGGCGGGACAATTGGAGCAGCCACAACACCCTATTGGTGGTCCATCTGACGGGGTTCAATTGGGCTGAGGGCTTGCCAATCAAAGAGCCAGATGGACCAGTATTTAAGCGCTGCACTCACCGTAGAAACCCTCCTTCTCCGGTTGAATTGCATCGGAACACCCGCCCACCGCTCCCTAATTTTAGGGCTTTCGCTTGACCTGCTATGCCGTCGTGTGTCGTCTGCCGTTGTTGCAGGGGCATGGCAGGAATTTTCCCTACTTGGCTGATTGGCTGTTGCCATTTGGGTTTCGCCTGCCACGTAGCAATTCGTCACAACTTGTAAGGTTGGCGGATAGGCTCTGGTTCATGCTAATAGGGCGGTATGATCCCTTACCACCCTATATATATATATTCAGGTATTCCTCTTAAGGGAATCCAAGGACCGATGGTTGGTATTCCCCCAAGCAGGGTTGCCCTAATCCAGTGTTCTGGGCACATGTGGGGGAATCAGGGTCCGGCTGGCGCGCGCCAGTCGGGTAACTCTGTCTCAGGTATGTACCTGGCTGCTGACACATGGTGTGCCCTGAGTCAGTGCTACCCTAGGTAGCTAGTTGAACCAGAGCCTATGCAACCACTCACTTGATTTGTAATCAATAAAGCTGTGGCCTAAATTCTGCCAAAAACCAAACCAAAATTATGAGTCATGTCTGAATTTATTCCTAGGCCTGGGATAGAGGGTCTCCACATGCAAATACTGTTAAATAGATTTATTTGTGATTTATTTGTGATTTGTGATCGTCTTACTGGTGGTTTGTTAAGTATTCTATACAATTTATGCTGTATTTGTGATGTTCCATTATGTTATTTTTATCTCTTGTTTGTAAGCCGCTTTGGGATTTATTTGAATAGAAAGCGGCATAGAATCAATCAATCAATTGTTAAAAATTGAGGCATGGAATGAGCAGCTTCCTCCCAAAGCCAGGCTGCCTTCGCACCATCCTGACTCATTATGTGCCTGCAGGCCGTCACACTAGACCCCTCCTCTTCAAAGAGGGGGGAATTTGCGGGCGGGACCCGCTCTACGCAGCAGGCAGGGGGCGGGGTCTGCCCCCTGCTCCACCTTCACCTGCCGCGCTCAGGGCTGGCCAATAGGGCCAGCTGAGGGGGCGGAGCTAAGGGTCTTTAAATCAGCGCGGCAGGCTCCAGATCGCCCCTCTTTGCCCCTGCACCACATCGGATCTCCCACCCACCCGCCCTTTAGGTCGTCCCTTAGTCAGGTACATTCTGACCTTGCTATGGACTTCGGTTGGTCGCCTTTGGGTCGCCTTTGGTGGCCCAAAGGGTCCGGGTAGGAGTTTTTTCTCCAATTGGCTAATTGGCACCGGCCTCTTGGTTTTTTCGCCTACCTCGTAGCAATTCGTCACAACTTCTTCTTCGGTATTTGGCGGTAGGCATTGGAATATGGAGTTGTCTGGTGTGTTCGAGGACTGGTTGTGGCCATCATCCAACCCTCCTCGTATAGGGGTATCCCCTTAAGGGATCCGGCGGTCGTGGATCCCGTCCGACGCCCTGCGGGTGGCTAGGGCCATGGCACGACCCCGGTGGCACCAGGGGGAGCTTTCAGTTGTATTTGCATCAACAGGCTCCTCCCTTGGGGTGTTAACCTAATTTGACCCCCCCGCCGAGCGGGGTGGAGTCACGCTTGCTAGGGAGTCCAATGCCTAAGCCAATACCTCTCACTTGCTTTAACCAATAAAGTTGTGGCCTTATTCTATCCATTAACCTTAATACCACGTGTCACTGTGTCTTTATTTCTTGCGGGGGGCGGGTCCTCGAACCGCAATTAGCCCTGAATCGGATTTTGCAGAGAGCCCGATGCAGTTAGGTCTTGCTTTGTCCCCCCATGCAGAAAAGCTCTCCATCACCGCCGTCATCCTTCCTCCCACCCCACTCTTCTCCCTGCCCCCTGCCAGCTGTTTTTCTGCAGATGTGGCCATTTTGCTCTCTTCTGATCCCTCATTTCCTGCGAGCTCCCTGCTCCACCTTCCCTTTGGGCCAGCTATCCTCGCCAAGCTACGTACCGGGGGGCGGGGGGGGCTCATCCCCTGGATGGGCTGCGCTTTGTCAGAAGAAGGTCACATGAATCAATGCAGCAGGCGGTGGATTACTAGGGTGAGATCAGGGCTGTTTCCCCCCTGATTGATGAACTCCACATTGCACCTGACATAATTGCAGCTGGGGGACGTTAAACATCTCTCAATTACCGCGCAAAACTGCTGCCCAACGCCACAGGCTAATGTGCGGTTTGGACCGGCCTCCTTCAAAACCACCTGGCCAGGGAGGGTGCTTCGGCAGGTGGCCGCTCGGCCCTGCGCTCAGCACCCCGCGGACGCCCCTTGATATTGCACTCAGAGGGGAGGACCCTGGAGCAATGCAGCAGAAGGGGAGGAAGAACAGCCTTGGCGTGGGCTTCCTTCCGGCGTTCGGGCCTGCGTAAAAGGATGCAACCAAGCAGAAGTGCAATGGGAGGAAAAGCAGAGAACAGGAAAAGAGAAAGGATAGGGCTGTAGCTTAGAGAGCAGCTCAGCCCCCGGCATCTCCAGACAGGGCTGGGAAACTTCCTTGTCTGAAAATCTGGCGAACTTCTGCCAGTTAACATGGAGGAATGGATTTCTAATTTTTGAGAGCCAGTGTGGTGTAGTGGTTAGAGCAGGCACCCCCAAACTGCGGCCCTCCAGATGTTTTGGCCTACAACTCCCATGACCCCTAGCTAACAGGACCAGTGGTCAGGGAAGATGGGAATTGTAGTCCAAAACATCTGGAGGGTTGAAGTTTGGGGATGCCTGGGTTAGAGCATCAGACTTGGGACCTGGGGGAACAGGGTTCCAACCCCCACTGAGCCACCTTAGGCTACTCACTGACTCTCATAGAATCATAGAATTGGAAGGGACCCCGAGGGTCATCTAGTCCAACCCCCTGCAATGCAGGAATCTCAGCTAAAGCATCCATGACAGATGGCCATCCAACCTCTGCTTAAAAACCTCCAAGGAAGGAGAGGCCACAACTTCATATGGGAGTCTGTTACACTGACAAATACCGGTAGCTCTTTTCATATGTTTAGTCAGAAGATCCTTTCTTGTAACTTGAAGCCATTTGTTCAGAGAAAATAAGCTTGCTCCATCTTCCATGTGACAGCTCTTTAGATATTTGAAGGTGCCTGTCATATCTCCTCTCAGTCTCCTCTTTTCCAGGCTAAACATACCAAGCTCCTTCAACCGTTCCTCATAAGGCTTAGTTTACAGACCCTTGATCATCTCAGCCTAACCTACCTCACAAGATTGTTGTGGGGGTTAACTCAAGCAGCCCTAAGTTAGAATAAAGGTGAATAATAATAATACTTATCTGTCTCCTGTTACCCAAAGGGTCTCCAAGCAACTTAAGATGGGGAAAACATGCATAGATTCATTATGCAGTAGAAAAGGGGGAGGGCATCATGTAACACATTAATATTCCATACGACATATTGGGAAAAGCATCACCAGCATCCCATGACTATGACAGAAAACAGGAGCTGCATAAAAGCAGTAAACAAAGCAATACCCACAACCAGCAAACTAGTACAGTCATACCTCGGGTTGCGATTGCTGTGGGTTGCGCGTTTTCGGGTTGCAGATGTCAAGGCAATAAGTAACTATTTTACTTTTAGAAGACAACTGAAGGCAGCCCTGTTTAGGGAAGTTTTTAATGTTTAATGTTTAATGCTGTACTGTTTTAATATTCGGTTAGACGCCGCCCAGAGTGGCTGGGGAAACCCAGCCAGATGGGCGGGGTATAAATAATAATAATAATAATATATTATTATTATTATTATTATTATTATTATATTATTATTATTATTAGTACCGGAACAGGTTACTTCTGGGTTTCAGCATTCGCGCATGCGCAGAAACACTAAATTGTGCTTTGCGCATGCACAGAAGTGCCGAATCGCGTCATGCGTGTGCGCAGGCGCGGCACTGCGGGTTGCGAACGCTGCAGGTTGCGAACGTGCCTCCCGCACAGATCAGGTTCGCAACCCAAGGTTCCACTGTACTGTAGATAAAAGTAAAAAGTGAGCAGTCCCAAAATCATTCGCATCAATCTAGAAATTTAGTTTTTTTAATCTCCCTGCCCGACCAAGATGTCTGATGTCAAGGCCAGCTGCTGTAAATCCTTGGTCCAGGGATGCTCCAACACCTCTTCCCTTCCTTACAAGGCATGCCTGTTGTGTCCCCCTCACGACACACTGAGAGTGCCCCCTGGAAAAACACAACCGGGGTCATTGACCCTGTAGTCACCCCCACCCCCACTGACTCCACTCCAGCTCCCAGCTCCTCCTCCTCTCCTGCTCCTGGTGCACAAGGGTATTTGCTTGAAGTTGACAGCCCCCTACCAAGTGAATGGCTTCTGTGGACTGGATGAATCCCAAACCCGAATTAAGATTGCCGGAAGAAATATCAACAACCTCAGATATGCAAATGACACAACCTTGATGGCAGAAAGTGAGGAGGAATTAAAGAACCTTTTAATGAGGGTGAAAGAGGAGAGTGCAAAATATGGTCTGAAGCTCAACATCAAAAAAACCAAGATCATGGCCACTGGTCCCATCACCTCCTGGCAAATAGAAGGGGAAGAAATGGAGGCAGTGAGAGATTTTACTTTCCTGGGCTCCTTGATCACTGCAGATGGTGACAGCAGTCTCAAAATTAAAAGACGCCTGCTTCTTGGGAGAAAAGCAATGACAAACCTAGACAGCATCTTAAAAAGCAGAGATATCACCTTGCCTACAAAGGTCCGTATAGTTAAAGCTATGGTTTTCCCAGTAGTGATGTATGGAAGTGAGAGCTGGACCATAAAGAAGGCTGATCGCCAAAGAATTGATGCTTTTGAATTATGGTGCTGGAGGAGACTCTTGAGAGTCCCGTGGACTGCAAGAAGATCAAACCTATCCATTCTCAAGGAAATCTGCCCTGAGTGCTCACTGGAAGGACAGATCCTGAAGCCGAGGCTCCAATACTTTGGCCACCTCATGAGAAGAGAAGACTCCCTGGAAAAGACCCTGGTGTTGGGGAAGATGGAGGGCACAAGGAGAAGGGGACGACAGAGGACAAGATAGTTGGACAGTGTTCTCAAAGCTACCAACATGAGTCTGACCAAACTGCGGGAGGCAGTGGAAGACAGGAGTGCTGGGCGTGCTATGGTCCATGGGGTCACGAAGAGTCAGACACGACTAAACAACAACAACAAGTTTTTTGAAGAGTTCCATTGTGAAGGACCCCACCCTGCTTTAGTAAGAGGCTGTGCAAAAGGGGAAGAGGCAGTGTCTGTTTTTGCCAAGACCTAGGAATGAGGCAGCGGTCTGAACCAGGCTCTGTTTACTTTCAAGAAAGCCACACGTAGCACATGCAGCCATAAAGGCGGGTTCTATTTTTTTATTTTAATTTATTAAAAAATACACATTCTGGAAGAAAAGGGAAGGCAATAAAGTGTGCAAAATCGAGGGCCATTTTCAGAACGGCGGAGTCAGGCGGGGAACGAGACAGAGAAGGCATCTCCCACAAGTGGCTTTGCTGGTATTTACGAAGCAAACACTTTCAGATGCAATAGCAATCAAGTGTTATGTGCAAAAATTGATTTTGTGCGTGAAATAGAATTCCCTCCAGGCGTTGCACAAAAGTCTGAAAATCGTTCTTATCAGTCAATAGCCACCTCTACGTGGGCAATAACCACCCAATTGCAACCATAGAGACTCGGCGGATTGAATTATTTGGGAGGGGGGCAAGGAGAGGAGGGTGTCAGTGTGTGTACAGTTGGAGCGAGTGGCGGGGAGGGGGGGAAGAGAGAGAGATGGTTATACAACCAAAAAGGGTTAGGGGGGAAGGGAACTGGAAGAAAAGGTACAGCAAGCGAGATGGGAGGACCGGCTGAGAGCATGTGGCATGTTCAGACTTGAAAAGAGAAAGATGAAAAAGAAAGGATTCCACTTTCCAAAGGGGTGTGTGTGTGTTTGTTTGTGTGTTTGTGTGTGTTTGTGTGTGTGTGTGTGGTGGTCCTAGCTCAGAGGAAGTGCCTACCATAAAATAGTACAGTGGCTAAATAAATGCTAATAACAACAACAACAACAACAACAACAACAACAACAACAACAACAACAACAACAACAACTTATTATTTATACCCTGCTGGGCTTCCCTATCCACTCTGGGCGGCTTCCAACAGAAAAATAAAATACAATAATCTATTAAACATTAAAAAGCCTCCCTAAACAGGGCTGCCTTCAGATGTCTTCTAAAAATCTGGTAACTGTTTTTCTCTTTGACATCTGATGAGAGGGCGTTCCATGGGGCGGGCACCACCACCGAGAAGGCCCTCTGCCTGGTCCCCTGCAACTTGGCTTCTCACAATGAGGGAACCGCCAGAAGGCCCTCAGTACTGGATCTCAGTATCCAGGCAGAATGATGGGGGTGGAGACGCTCCTTCAGGTATACTGGACCGAGGCCATTTAGGGCTTTAAAGGTCAGCACCAGCACTTTGAACTGTGCTCGGAAACGTACTGGGAGCCAATGTAGATCTTTCAAGACTGGTGTTATGTGGTCTCGGTGGCCGCTCCCAGTCACTAGTCTAGCTGCCGCATTCTGGATTAGTTGTTTCCGGGTCACCTTCAAAGGTAGCCCCACATAGAGCGCATTGCAGTAGTCCAAGTGGGAGATAACTAGAGCACTCTGGCGAGACAGCCTGCAGGCAGGTAGGGTCTCAGCCTGCGTACCAGATGGTTTCACGTACAGACATCCTAGGAGATATCGGCCATAGTGCATCCTGGCAAACTCCCATCTGAAGTGCAGGCTGGCAGAAGCTAGGTGTTTTTAGGGGTGGTTTGCAGCAGCCCCCACCCTTGTCTTTTAGAGGGGCTGTGCAGCAAGAACAAACGCTATTCCATGTTTAGGCAGCTTCACTGGCTGAACAAGCTATCAATCAATGAGTGTCCCACGTCCAGATTGAACTCCGTTACAACTACACTGTGGCAGTGTTTATAACAAAAAAAATAGGGCGCAGGGGCAGGGGAAGAAATTAGTTGTTGGCAGCTTGCAAAAGCAGCATGAGCCTGTACTAATGACAGGGCAGCGGCTTGTGCAGTACACAGTTTTACACCCTCCTGTCCTTGCAACAGGCTTTATTAGTGCCAGGGCAGGTTGTTGCTCCCGACACTAGAAAGCCGATCAGTTTAATCAAGAATCAGCCAGGTGGCAAGACTACTGCATATAGTGGAGATGGTGATTAATAGCTTGGATTTATTACATTTGTAACAAATGCGATAAATCTTCCCATGAGTTCAAGGCAGTATACATTCTCCACTTTTCTCGATACATTTGCAGTGATGGGGGGAGGAGGAGTCCTCATGAAACTTCACCTGCATTTTAGTGAAAATTCCTCCTTATGCACTTCTTTAGGTGCGGTTTTGCCTAATATACATATTTTCTACAAAGCAGTTACCCCCTCATATAATGCATTTTCATCTACTGTTAGGATCACCAGCATATATGCATTTTATGCAAATTCTATCCCAGGCGATGCGTTTTTGTACATCTTTCTTGCCCAGAGAACTGCAAAATTCAGCAAAGTGTTAAGTTATGAGGATGGATATCTTTTGGTTCACATGTTGTTTTGGAAACTGCAGCTTAGGTAGTTTCAACTTTAAATGTGAATTGAATCAGGTTGCTTAGACTGAAACAACCGAGATCACCTCCTTGAGACTCATGGTTTGGCAGAAGTTTGAAACCAGGTTTCCTTAAACACCCCCTTAGTCCATTTCGGAGGACTGGGGTAAGATCTACGATGTTGTTGTTGTTGTTGTTGTTGTTGTTGTTGTTGTTGTTGTTGTTGTTGTTACTGTTACTATTTATATTCCTCCCTTCATCACAAGATCACAGAATTTGATTCATAAACCCCCAACCTCCCCACCCCAAACTAATAATTAAGGTTTGCTGACTGATCAGCTGATCTTTGTCACTGTGCCTTTAATAATAATAATAACAATAATAACAATAATAAATGTAATAATTTTATTATCTATATCCCTCCCATCTGGCTGGGTTTCCCCAGCCACTTGGGGAGGCTTACAGCATATGTGAAAACATAATAAAACATCAAACATTAAAAAATAGAACATCTTATACAGACTATAAAAAACCAATAAATCTATAGAGAAGAAGAAGAAGAAGAAGAAGAAGAAGAAGAAGAAGAAGAAGAAGAAGAAGAAGAAGAAGAAGAAGAAGAAGAAGAAGATATTTATACCCAAATTAAAATAACAACCAACCCCAACCAAACATTTAACCAACCCCAACCCAACAAAAAAAAACAGAGGAACCAAAATTAAAACTGTTTAAAACATTTCAAAACATTTTAGCCAGTTGCCCCAACCCAAGAGTTGTTCCACCAATGTCCCTCTGGCCTCCCAGGAGCCTCTCTTAGCTGTTTAGGGTGAGTCTGGTCCCTGCCCCCTAGGCCAGATGGAAATGGGCCTTTAACAACAGCGACCCCTTTAAAAGCATGGAGATCCAGAGAGGATCTCCGGTGCGCATTGCTGAGGTTCAAGCTTCCGTTAATGGCAAAGCTATATGGGCCAGTGGAAAAGTTGGCAGCCCAAGCAAAACCCCACATGCTCTTGTCCATTGCCCATGCAGTCTGCACTGCCCTGGACCCACCCACTGTGCCATCCTTGCTTGCCTGTGTCAAAATAAAGGACAGTGGGGACAAGATACCTGGGAAGCCCTGCAGGCAGATAAGGGGTTGTTGTTTTTAACATTTATGAAAAGCCATTAAAAGCCTCCAAAGCAGACGTCGGTGGGGCTGTTCCCAATTACATCACCCTCAAAGTCTTTCCCTTCAAACCCGCACCATTTGTTTTTCTGTGGGGATCTGCTTTCTGGAAGACGTGCAGATGCCTTAAAGGTAGGGATAGGCAACTAGGTCAAGTTCAGTCGCTCTCGGTTTTCCAGTCTTAAAGCTTCATTCACCACATTTCTACCGCAGTTTGCAATTTTTAAAGAAAGCCCTCGTGCAAATACATCAGCGTTTCAGTTCAGTGCAAATTTATCCTACGGTACACATTTCTACATGAAAATTCTGCCAAATGTATACAATTTTTGCAAATCCATTTTCCCTAACATATGTGTTTTTGCATGTTATTGCCACCAATACACACATTTATAGACAGACCTCTCCATAGCAAGTGCGTTTTCATACACATGACTTGACTGGAGAAGTGCATGGCGGAAGTTGGATAAGTAAGAGTTTCAGTCTGCCTGCTGTTTCAGACAATGCGAATTTTGAAATTTTACCTTTATATGCAAACTGCATTGAATTTCTCGCCCATCCTTACTTAAGGGTGCCATGCTTTGTTCCTGCATCTTGTCTTGAAAGTCCAAACACCTGTAGCATTTTGCTATGTAATTCCAAGGATGCAGAGATAGATATATGTATAAAGTGCAATTATTTGGCCACACTAAACTCAGCACATTAATTTGAAAATAAACCCCACTGTGCTCAGTGGGGCTTACTCCTGAGTAAGTGTGCAGAGGGCTGTGGGGGGGACTGACTCCTGCTTATCTCACCTCCCTTCTCCTTGCACGCTTTATTTTCCTCGTATATAAAGATACAGATATAGAGATGCAGAGAGATTTTCCTTGCAAGACTAGATTTTCCTGCTTAGTGCTCTCTTTAAACTGTACATTGCCCAGAGTAGCAGTTGTATATCTTTAGAGGCTGGCAAGTGCCTTGTGCTGAGTTGATGAATAAATAATCTTGGCTTCATAAATAATTGTAATTTCCGAACTGATAATCAGTCCATGGCAAGTGTGTAATAACGTACACGTTCTACTGAGTTCTATGATTCTATGAGTACAGAAGACGTGGTATCAATTATTTGTAATATTCTTTATGATCATAGTGAGAGGGGAAAGGTTGTTAAGGCTTTGGATGAGGAAAGAGAGCTGTCACCTCAAGGAAGGAGAGGCAGCAGAGGAAGGAGAGGCAGCTAGAAGCAGAGTTACATTTGATATAGAAGATGCTCACATCATTTGCAAACTGAGGCCCAAGCTGAATGAATTCAGAGATGTAGCATGTAATGGGCGATGGGGGGGGGAAGCATTTCCCCCTCCCACCCGTGCAAACGGCAACTAATGAAACAGAGGAGTGGGTGAAGAAATTGCAATGCAGTGATATCACATTGTAGGAGCTACCAAAGTGTAGTGGGAAGTGTGTTGAACATAGCCAGGGGAGACCACCCTCACCCACGATGTTGCCTGGCAAGCTTGGACCAGCAGGACTAGGGTTGGCATATTTCTAAAAGTGAAAATCCAGCAAAGTTGTTGAGCAAAATCTCACTTCTGATATGGGTTGCCCAGACATTGTTTCCGACGGTCAAATCCTGCCTATGTCCATGAAATTCCACACATACGGCAGCCCTAAGCAGGACTCCTGACTTCTCCTGGCTTCCTTAAGCTAGTTCATGCAACCTGTTTTCTCCCCCTTCTTGCAAGTGAGTAAACACCTGAATCCAGGACAGGATTCTGCTTTGTTGTTCCAAAAGAAACCAGAATCTTGGATTCTGATCCCATGCTAAATCACCCCTTCCTGGTTTGCTTTACCTGCTTGTGTGGATGGAGGAGCACAGAGGGGATGAACAGGTTGTCGGCACCAACATGCTGTCTGATCACATCGCAGGGCCATAGGAAGCTGCCTTTTACCGAGTCAAGACATTGCAGACCATCTAGCTTAGAATTACCTTCACTGAGTGGCAGCAGCTCTCCAAGGTTTAAAACAGGAGTCCCACCAGAGATGCTGGGGATGGAACCTGGGACCTTCTGCATGCCAAGCAGATGCCCCACCACTGAGCTGCGGCCCTAGGCTGGACTAGATTGCTGGATGGCGCACTGTATCAAATCACAACAGCGCTTGTCGTTGCCATAGTTTCTAGTTTTACGCCCTAGGGAGCTGCCTTATATTGAGTAAGACCTTTGTGGTTGGTGCTCTCCAGGGAACATTGCAGGGAATATTGCTACCCCTGCCTGGAGGTGTTGCAATTTAAAGCAGGGAAACCTCTGCATCAAGGCATGTGCTCTTCCACTGAGCTATAGTCCTTGCAACATTTAAGTAAGGGAACCATAGATTAAGTAAGCCAGGAATCTGACTTTTGCACACCACAGCTTTGACCCAAATACCTTACAGCAGGGCTGGGGAATCTGCAACCCTCCAAAGGTGGTTGCATCCCAACTCCCATAATCCCTGTTCATTTGCCATGCTGGCTGGGGCTGATGGGGTTTGAAGTTCAACAACATCTGGGAGGCCACAGGCAGCCTAGCTTCATCACCAGAAAAACAACAAAAGACCGTGAAGGTTTGCATACAATTTACCCATGCTAACTTATATGCATAGCTGCAAGTAGAGCAAGTGTTAGCAACCTTTTAGGTCCGTGGGCACATTTGGATTTTTTAGCAAGTGAGGACAGCGCCATTTCTTCTGTTCACTTTTATCCCCAATCCCTCAGGTCAGCCCCACCCCAGAGAAGGACTGAAAGTGTGCACACCCACCCTCCAACATTTCTCTGATAATAAGAGAGACAACCTATTCCATAATAATAATAATAATAATAATAATAATAATAATAATAATAGTAGTAGTAGTAGTATTCCTACCCCACACATCTGACTGGGTTGCCCTAGCCACTCTGGGCAGTTTCCAACATATATAAAAACATTAAACATAAAAAACCCTTCCCTATACAGGGTTACCTTCAAATGTCTTCTAAAGGTTATATAGTTACTTAGCTACTTGGCTCAGAGGTCTGCATACCCTCCAACATTTTTCCGATGAAAATAGGGACATCCTAAGGAAAAGCAGGACATTCTGAGATCAAATCAGAAACCGGGACGGCTTCTGTAAATCCGGGACTGTCCCTGGAAAATAGGGGCACTTGGAGGGTCTGTACGGACATTTTGCTTTCCCACAGGATCAGGGTAAAAGTCAGGTCCATTAGAATTAATCTGGGTCTTGAAAAGCACATAGAGCTGAAAGGGGAAGTGGGAATATGTTGACATTCAAGGAGGGAAAGGATCCAACTCATGACTAAGGGGGCAGTGAGTGGAGTCTCTGAGGTTTCGGGGGCACCAAGGGAAGATGCCAAGGGTGCCATCTTGTTCCTACAGATGCCAGGTTGGCAAGCCCTGAAATAGAGGGTGTCTTCTAACAGAGGGCTCTACTCCAGCAGCTTTTCAAATACAGGACTGTCCTCTGTCGAGCAGAATACACGGCCCTCCTAAGGAGAGTTTCCTCACCCTCACCTTACAGGGCATGGAGGAAGATAAGCAGCACAGGCCCTGAAATAACTACGCCCAGGAAAATATGCACAACTTTCCTAAACTCACAACAAGCAGCCAAGCATTATGTGCAGAAGGCTCCACTTGACCAGTTGCCCCCACCATCTCCCCCATCTTGCCTTGTAGAGAGACCCCCTGCCTTTGGGTCAATGAGCCAGTGGCAAGAGGGGAGATGACCCCAGCCTCGAGGTCAATAAGAGCGAGGTGGGAAGATAACGGGGCCATTTCAGTCTTCACCACACCCGGGCTGTCACTTACGGGCCAGGCCACCAGAAGGGTCTTTATCTGCAGAGGTTATCAGGCTTGTGCCCTGACCTAGACAGAGATGCTAACCAGAGCTTTAGTTCTGTCTGCGCAGTGAGGTGTGATGGGACCAAGATGAGATCCGAGAAGGAGAGGGGTGGCTATCTCTGCTGACCCAGGAAAGCCAAAACACAGGAGATGAGAAGTAAGGGTAGCCAGATGCCCCTTGGGACAGTATTTTAGGCCTGAGGGAAGCTCATGTTTGTGCGTGGAGTTATTCCCATCTTCCATGAAGAGCAGAATTGTAGCCATCCCTGAAACGGAAGCTACTTCCTGTTCGGTAATAATAATTCCACCAAGCTTTCATTTGGCAACACAATGCTAAGAAATGCATCTAAATACTAATGTCTCTGACATTTGCCTTTTAGAAGCTAACCTAGAATCATAGAATAGCAGAGTTGGGAGGGACCCCCAAGGGCCATTTAGTCCAACTCCCTGCAATGCAGGAAACACAGCAAAAGAATCTCTGGCAGTTCGCTATCCAACTTCTGTTTTAAAACCTCCAATGAGGGAGAGTGCATCACCTTCTGAGGGAGTCCGTACCACAGTCCAAGAGCTCTTACATGCAAGCATTGGAGCGTTTCCTGCCGGAGGGGTCATATAAGGACCCTATAGCCTGCCCCCACCTTCTTACTCAGATGCCTGAAGAAATGAAAGTGAAAGGGGAAGGATTTTGCAAGGGAAGGGAATTCCACAGGTGCAGCCAGCAGCCTGTTCAATTGTACATCTCAATGAGTTGGAAAGGGGACAGAGATCTGCATAACATTTGCATGTGCTATTTTTGGGTATGGATGCAAATTTAGAAGTAATGGCTACATATTCTTAATATAAACACAATACGGTCTCACAATAGTGGGGAAGACCGTGAGCAGCTGACCCGTATGCCTGCTCTCTCTGTTGTTTGGGTGAATGTAAGGACAGTCTTGCTGGACCAGATGAAAGATCCAGCATCCTGTTTTTACAGTGACCAGCCAAATGCCTGTGGGAAGCCTGGAAGGAGGAACTGCATGCAACTGCGCTCTCTCAGCCGGTGATTCTCAGCGACTAGTATTCAGAGGCATACTGCATGCAATGGTGGAGACGAAACATAGCCATCATGACTAACAGCTGTTGATAGCTTTATCCTGTTCTCATGGAATCCTCAAATCGTAGAGTGGGAAGGGATCCCGAATGACCTAGTTCAACCCCCTGCGATGCAGGAATCCCAGCTAAAGCATCCCTGACAGGTGGCCATCCAACATCTGCTTACAAACCTCCAAGGAAGGAGAGGCCACAACCTCCCGAGGGGGTCCATTCTACTGTCAAGCAACTCTTGCGGTCAGAAAGGTCTTCCTGACGTTGAACAGGAATCTCCTTTCTTGGAACATGAAGCCATTGGTTCAAGCCCTACCCTCCTGAGCAGAGGGATCTGTGGATGGGCGGTTTCAAGCCCCACTCACTCCGTATTCTCGCTTCTTAGGGTTCCCTTAACTTGGACCAGACAGGCTTTCAAAGACGGCATCTTCAAAGAGAGGAGTGTCTCCTGCAAAGGAGGACACATGGCCACTCAAGAGCTGGAATCATGTCCTGCCAGAGTAAAAAAAAAAATCTTAGTTTTCCAACTTCGGGAGGTATGGGAAAATCCCTTGTGCCCTCTAGCCATCTGCCATCTGTCCATCTGCCTTGTCCCGTTCTGATCTCCTGTGATTTGCTCCTGCTGGTGGATAAGAAGACTATCATGCCCAGTCAATGACTCCCATGGAGAGGCCATGTTTGTGTGACTTGGGTGCATGGATGTTCTGAAAGGAGGAGGGGTGCCCAGCCTCTGCTTGATACCTCTTGCAGATTTATCATCTGGGACAAACCTCCCTTTTGTTCAATGGCAGGGCCAGCCCTGGTGATAGAGCACTAGCTACAAGAAACATCTCTGGAACTGGTGTTCCACAATGGATTTGGGAGTAGCTTCCTGCAGAGAGCAGGTGACAACAGCACCAGCAAGAAAGTGACATAGCAAGCAGTCCCATACTGATGTAAAAATTGGGGTTTAGGTTTTGCTGCTCAACTCCCCATGGGACTCTGAGTCCTCTAAGTCCATGATCAGTCAGAGAAGAATGGATGGAGGCAGGATCCAGTGGAAAGCAAGCAGATACTTACTTTTCTGTTGCAATAGAGTTCCCTCCTCTCCTTTCATGGAAGGAGAGACCCTGGACAAAAGTATGCAGGAACCTTTAAAGACTTTTGACATTGCCCACCCCCCTTAGCCAAAGACCACCCCAAAGTCATCATACATACATCATAGGAGGCGGTCTACAGCGGAAATCCTGTCTGCCAGGATACCTGATAATGGTCGCTGATTGCATTCCCTGGGCAGCCTGGCCACTCTCTTGTGATGTTTAATACTTTAGGTCCTAAATTCAGGTCACAGGTTCACCCTATTCATACACAAATATGCCCTTAAGACTGGGTTTGTAAGTGAAAAGACAATGGGAAGGCTTTCCCCATTTGCCTCCCTTACTGCAGAGGAATATTTGAGGTCACTGGGAGAGTAAAAATGGCTTCAGGATTGCTCTCCCACACTATTTCAGACACGTGGTTTATATATTTAGATAGGTGTGCATTTATGAATATTTATTCTATATTTGAGCCCTTAAAATTCTTTTAACAATACTGAGTCAAGCCACTTGTCCATCTAGCTCTGCATTGTCTACACTGACTGGCAGCAGCTCTCTAGGGTTTCAGGTAAGGGTCTCTCTCAGCCCTACCTAGAGATGCTGGGGACTGAACCTGGGAACTCCTTTATGAAAGCAGCTGCTCCCCCACTGAGCTACGACCTGACCCTTCTGTAGCTCAGGGAAGCTGCTATGGAGGCTGCTGCCGGCTGAATCAAGAGGCAGGCAAAGGGAAGGCTCTCCAGTCTGCTGCACCCTGGGCCCCTCCGGAGAAGGAAGCAAGCTGGTTGTGCTGCTAATTGCTGTGGAATGTTTCTGAGGCAGCCTTGCCTGGGCCTGCAGACATTCCTTCCCTGTCCGCCCAGACCTGGCTCAAACCCAGGAAGGTGTTTTCCCCTCGATCAGCGGAGAGGAAGAGATGCGATCCCTGCAACGGATGGCTGGGTTGTATCTCAGCTGCCATTTTGTGGGGGGCCTGATGGAACCTGCTCTCTGCCAAAGGCCTTATTCCAAGGTGTTAACAGCATTTTTCCTGGAGAGGCCACACTTCCCAGCATGTCTTGCACACACACACACACACACACACACACACACACACACACACGGAAAATGGTGCACGAATGTAGATTAAGACAGGGAAGAGAAGGCAGCACCTAACAGGCAGAAGAGAGGAAATGGACAGGAGCAGCTTTGAAAGGATGTCTCTACGCCTGCTGAATGTTGCACCTTTGAAAGAATTGTTTATCACATCCGGAAGGCAATGCTAGACAGAATAAAATGGGGACGGTGGGTTTCAGAGCTTTCAACTGCCTCCATTTCCTGACCTCTCTCCCTGCTAAATCACCAGCCTTATTTTGTCCCTGTTGCTGCATGCCACCCCAATCTCTGAACGATGTGAGATTCCAGGAGTTCCAGGCATTTTCCCAGCTTTCGTGTTTCATTTGGGGAATGAGGCACAGCAGAGACCATGGTGTCTTTAGGATATAGGTTTATTTGCACATATATACAACCATACCATACTAAAGGAACCACAGAAACCAGTAAAACTGAACCATAGAGTTTAATCACATAGCACAGACAGAATTTAACACCTGGTGATTCTTTTTCAAACTTGAAATTAAAATTTGACATTTTCAAAAACTCTGGAGGTATTTTTTTCTTGGGAGAGTCTCCCCCCCCCCTATTTTAATTTTTTTTAGTTATTGCTCCGATTTGGTGCCGGTTATGGATTTTTGTGAGTGACTCAGTTATGACTGCTGCAAGAGAGCTTCAGAGAAGGGAACCTGCCAATGACCCTGGTCTTGCCACACATTCCGATTTCAACACTCACATGGTGAGGTTTTAAAGTATCAGAGTTTAATGTTTAATGATTGTGGGCTGTTTCCCATGTAGTGAGCAATGCAAAATATTCCATCAACACAAGGATATTGTCTTGCACGACAGAATGTTCTCCTTCCTCCATATGCTCTAAATCTATTCTTGGGTTTCCACCAACTCTCTGGAGCAGATTTGGGGATAGGGGGTGAAAATCTTTATGCCCTTGCACTAATTTTTTGCACTAGTGCAACTATTCAGTCGAATACTGCCCTCTATTTGGGTGCTACCAATTTGGGCTGTGTGGGTAGACCCCACAGGGTCTGGGCCGCTAGTTCCCCATTCCTGGTTTAGTGTTACATGATGCTCACATGCTCCCCACCTCTCCATTCTTCCACCCTCCAACGTCTGATTTAGCCCTCCAACTTGATTTGCCCTCCTGATTTAGTGGCAAGCCACAGTTTGCATCTAAACTCAACAAACCACGGCTCCAACCCACGAGGATTACAAACCCATTGCAGGCTAACATTTGCTATCCCGGGTAGTGGGTAAACAATGGTTTGCCCAAACCATAGTTTATCCGATTGGGATGAAATGAGAAACATTGCTTTGCTGCTAAATCAGAAGCAAGAGGGGAAATCAGAAGCAGCAAAGGAGGGGGCCTTGCTGGTGTAGGACCAAATCATGACTCTGTCTCATATCTGAACCAATCAAATAATGGTTAGATTTTCCTTCAAATCATGTGTTTCACTTTGGCCGTAGTTATTCTAGGTTGGGATCATGAGGAAGTAACTCAGAGAAATAGTAAAATCACCACCACCCTCCAGGAACCAGATTTGTGGAGCTGGGTTTCTGTTTGTGGAACAGGTGGACCCCAGACTGTTGACAAGGAAACCAGTATTTCTCCTGCAGGCTATGTGACTCACTGACCCTATCAGCAGAGGGCCAGATTCTCTGGGGTTTGCTGAAAGATGACTGGCCCTGTGGGGTCTTTCCCAAGAGCAATGGTCCAGAGGCCTGACTCACATCCTTTCATGCCAAGGTGAGCCTTCACTGTTATTCTCAGATACATCCCTGGCTTTTCCCATGAAAGTGGAGCTTCTGAGAGCTGATGGGTGTAAAATCATAGAATTGTAGAGTTGAAAGGGAGCCTAAGGGACATCTAGTCAAACCCCCTGCAGTGCAGGAATCTCAACTATAGTACGGTATTCATGAGAGCCGGCCACCCAAGGAAGGAGCGTCCACAACCTCCTGAGGGAGACCGTTCCACTGTCAAGCAGCTCTTACTGTTAGAAAGTTCTTTTTGATGTTTAGTCGGAATCTCCTTTCTTGTAACTTGAAGCCATCTTTTTGCATCCTACCCTACAGAGGAGAAGAAAACAAGCTTGCTCCATCTTCCATGTGACAGAACTTGAGATATTTGAAGAGCTCTGCTCAATCTCCTCTTTTGCAGGCTAAGCATACTAAACTCCCTCAGCATTTCCTCATAAGGCTTGGTTTCAAGACCCTTGATCATCTGGGAAGCCCTCAAGTGTACATGGTCCAGCTTGTCAATATCCTTTTAAAATTGTGGTGCCCAGAACTGCACACAGTATTCCAGGTGTGGTCTGACCAAGACAGAACAGAGTGGTACTCTTACTTCCCTTGATCAGGACAAAAGGCTTCTGTTGATTCAGCCTAGAAGACCATTAGCTTTTTTGCTGCTGCATCACATTATTGACTCATGTTAAACTTGTGGTCCACTAAAAACCCCTAGATCCTTTTTACATGTACTGCTAGCAAGCCAGGTGTCCCCCATCTCATATTTCTGCATCTGATTATTTCTGCCTAAGTGTAGAACCTTACATTCATCTGTATTGAAATTCACTTTGTTAGTTTGGGCCCTATTCTCCTATTTGTTAAGCTCATCTTGAATCCCAATTCTGTCTTCTGCAACATCAGCTACCCCTCCCAGTTTGGTGTCATCTTCAAATTTGATGAGCATCCCCTCAATTCCTTCACTCGAGTCATTTATCTTTGGGTTCGATCCGTCAGCCAGCTACAAATCCAGCTAACAGTTACCTTGTCCTGCCCACAGCATTCTCTTGAACCACCAAGCTTGTAATTCTATCAAAAAAAGAAATGAGATGCGTCTGGAATGACTTGTTTTTGAGAAACCTGTGCTGGGTCTTAGCAAACACAGCATCCTTAGTGTTCACAGACTGACTGTCTAATTATCTGTTCTAGTACCTTTCCTGGTCAAGCTGACTAGATGATAGTTACCTGGGTCTTCTTCCTCAATTTTTTATTTTTTGCCCAACTCCAGTCTGCAGGGACCTCACCTATTCACCAAGAATTCTCAAATATTATTCTCAGAGGTTCTGAGACCACATCCACAAGCTCCTTTTGTACCTTTGGGTGCAGCTCACCAGGCCCTGGAGATCTGAATTCATTTAAAGGTGTTCCCTTACCACCTCTTTTCCTATCTTGGGCTGCAGCTCCTTCCTTGCAGCGTTAATTCTGTTACCACCAGGTTGGGCACTGTTTTCCTTTTGGGTGAAGACAGAGGCAATGTAGGTGCTGAGCAGTTCCACCTTCTGTCACCCAATAGCATTTCTGTCTTCTCCACACAAAGGACCATTTTCTTGTTGGAATGACAAGATATTTAATTGGGGGGGGGGGCGTTAATCTGTCACGTAGTTCCACAGAATACTTGGTGTGACTTATAAGAAAAAGCAAATCACATCAGTGGAATGTGCAAAGCTGCCTTACGCTGAGTCAGATCATTGCTCCATCTAGCTAAGTCTTATCCGCACCGACTGGTTCTCCAAGGCTGTAAACAACTTTTCAGACAAGAGTCTTTTGCAGCCCTACCTGGAGATGCCAGGGACTGAACCTGGGACCTTCGGCATGCGAAACAGATCAGCCACAGCTCTTCCCCAGAATGAAACCAAACTGAGCACATTAAGTGGCATAAATTAGCAGCAACAGCTGTGCAAAGCTGGACAGGACCAGGTGCAGCTGTGAGTGTGCATTGGGATGGCAGCTCCACAAAACGGATTAATCTATGCTTGGGCACATCCATAGCACGTCCAAAGGGCTTCACGCAAATTGCCTCTGCTATCTGAACGACAACTCTGCGGAGTAGAACACAGAGGCAGTTAACTGTTGGTATGGTTGTGGCTTTCAAGAGATACGAAGCACGCTTCCCGTTTGGGTAATAAACCTGTTACTTAATTTTTTTTGTTTTCCAAAGGCCACTGCAGTCCAAAATGCCTTTGAGCATGTTCAAAGAGCTCCTTCCCATGACCTATTTTTTTATGCATCCTATAGAAATTAGGGAAGATTCATTTGGGGTGCTTGCATATAATTTTGCAGCCTCTGTTTTCAGGAAGTGTTCTGAAAAATAACGTTCTTACAGGACCAGTCAAATTCAGGTCCAGAATATTTCCCCATTTGGCCAAGCTATCTGATCTCTTAGCCTATCTAAGAATGGGAAGGTTTAGCGGGGCAAAGAGGGAAGATTTGCCTGCCATTTACAGCTGCTCGTTCATCAGAAAGCAAACTTGAGGCAGGACTTTGCTCTTTCTTTCTTTCTTTCTTTCTTTCTTTCTTTCTTTCTTTCTTTCTCTTTTTTTGTTTTGTTTTTTTGTTTCTGTTTGGCTACCAAGGCCCAGTTCTCACAATCTGGAATATTCATGGGGGTCACCTCTCCCCCACCCTCTCACACAAACACCCCGCAGCAGCTCTCACAGCAACTAATCCGTCTAGAAAGGAGGGCCCTCCGAGGGATTGTTGAACAAACTGGCATATCCCTTGAACAAACAGCCAATATGGGCCTGCCGAGCCCCACAGCTGCTAGCCCAGGCCTGCTCTCGGGAGCTCCGGATTACAGAGCAAGCACCCTTTCGTTGCCAAGTGCCTTTCTCTGAAGCACGCTGCAAAGCTCTTGGCACCGAGAGACCCAGCTCCGACCTTGCTGAGCATCCAAACCGGGTTTCTATTTCATTGCCACCTATTTCTTTGCCCATGCTAGATTCGCCCAGGGGAGTCCCTCTGGACCCCACTGGTCTTAACAGGTTCTCCTGGGAACGTTTCGTGCTCAACCTTCCCCAAGGAGCCAGCAGGGAGTCGGAGGCAGAATGATCTTTGAATTGCTTAATTGCGGTTGTGAACAGGGCCGGATTAAGACCTTTAGAGGCCCTAAGCACTTAAAAGATTTTAGCAGCCCCATATACATAAACGTGACAGTTCTGCGGATCTAAGGAATCCAGTGAGCACATATGGGGTGATGTGATCCTTCAGTAAAATGTGCATTTTAATGTATATTTTCCCCTAATATATGAGGTTTTTTTCCGCATTACTTGGCTGGAGAACAACCGCGTCGTGAATTTCAAAGACATGCAAATTTCTCGTATTATTCACGTACTATTTCAGCAAGTGCAAAATTAGTTATGTTTATTTTAAAATGTGGACCAAGAAGAATCTCTTTCCCCTCCCTACCAGTTAGCGCTGGCCCTCCTCTGGCACCTGACAGCAGCTGACAGGAAGAGACAAAACAGGTGAAGCAGCCCCGTTGCCACTTCATCTCTCTGTTTGGAAAAGGCATCACTTGCACGTAATTTCTTTGTGCCAGGCCACTTCGAAAGGCAAAAGGGCAGAGCCAGGCTGCAGTAGGAAGAGAAACAGCAACCTTCTTCATCCGGACAAAAGTCCAGCATTCTGAGACTGAGTACCAGAAACGACACCTAGAATATTTTAGGAAATAACCACATTCAAAGTGCCTCTGACCATGTGCAGAGTCTCTTTCCCTTACTTTCCCTTACTTTCCCTTACTTTCCCAATCACCTGAAGCTTGTCCCCATATTATGCTTGGGAGTAAGAAGAAGCTGCTCCAGAGACAAACAGCACAGCTCCAAGCAGACTTTACTCCACTCTTCTTTGGGATGTTTAAAAGCCAAGTTAGTGTGCTCTGGAGCAGATATATCTGGAGATTTAACATATTTCTGAACACTGTTGAAAGATCTGTGGATTTTTCCTCTAGCGCTGTTTACATCTGCCACAGTCTAGTAGCACTTGTGCCCTACCTTAGAGGACAATCTTCTGTTTGGAGGGACCTTCTGTTGCAGGGCAGAGGAACCTGTGAAACACTGTTGGGACTTGGCATCCTCTCCTCCAGGGCCGGCTCTAGGTAGACCCCCGGTGGCACAGGGCACCACGGCGCCGGCCCGCCAGGAGGGCGCCGCGAGCTGCGCCCGCCCGCTGGCTGGCCGGTCCGCTGGTTTGACGCGCAGCTGCTCCCGCCCGCCCGCCCGCCGCGCTGGGAAATGGGGCGGGGGGGCGCCGGAGGGACCTGTCGCTCCACGGCGCCAGGGGCGCTTAAGACGGCCCTGCTCTCCTCCCTGACCATTGGGCATGCTGGCTGGGGCTGATGGGAGTTGGAGTCTGGCAGCATCTGGGGGAAGGGCACAAGGTCCCCCACCCCTGCTCTGTTCAAAGGGTTGCCCAGTTCATGAATTATAAACCATAAGCAGGAAGAAGTCTATACCCTTTACAATGTTGTCTGCACACACTTGGGAGAAAGTTCTACCCGACACAATTACTTCTGAGTACAGCATGAGACACTTAATCTCAGGGTCATGAGTTCGAGTCCCGCATTGGGCAAAATATTCCTGCAATGCGGGGGGGTTGGACTCGATGTCCCTCTTGGTCCCTCCTAACTCTATAGTTCTACGATGCTGTATGAAAATGACTGCACGGAAGGTTGCTAAACTAATCTCGCTTACTTAAGAGTAAGCCCCAATTAACATTAGTGAGACTTGCTTCTGAGAGAAAGCATATTTTGAATCTTGGGAGAGAGATTTGGTTTGGTTTGGAGTTTAATTTTCAATTTGCACCTTCTGAAACGATCTGCAGACTGAAACACCCTTTGAAGGTGGCACTTCTCTGAATTTTGCTGTGCCGTTCTCCAGTCAAATAATGTGTACAAAAATGCATGTATTAGGGGAAAGTGTGCATTAGTGAAAATAACATATCAAATGCATTACATTAGAGGAAATGGCTTGCAAAAATATTGCTATTGGGATGAATTTGCACCAAAATGCTGCCAAATTTCCATGAGGTAGGTGTGTGTGTGTGTGTGTGTGTGTGTGTGTGTATACCCCCTGCGAACTGATGCAGAAATGTGGAGACAAGAAACCTGGCCCTCACCTGCAATCCTGGCAATGATGGCTGGATATCAGTTGTGGTTTCTCTGCGATCTGCATCTGTACCACACCCGAGAAACAGTATTGGACCACTTTAAACTGTAACTTGTTAAGGTTGTATTGAGAGTTGCTTGGAGACCCCTAGTCCCCTCGAGAGCTGCAATTCCCTGGGAAGAGACACAGATCATGAAACCGCTCAATACTTTGGCCACCTCATGAGAAGAGAAGACTCCCTGGAAAAGACCCTGATGTTGGGAAAGATTGACAGCACTAGGAGAAGGGGACGACAGAGGACGAGATGGTTGGACAGTGTTCTCGAAGCTACGGACATGAGTTTGACCAAACTGCAGGAGGCAGTGCAAGACAGGAGTGCCTGGCGTGCTCTGGTCCATGGGGTCACGAAGAGTCGGACACGACTAAACAACTAAACAACAACAACAGCTCCGAGAGAACAGGGGTCTCCCAAGCAAACATAACAAGCTACAGTTTCAAGGCAAGGGGTGCAATACGGCTTCAAATGTGTGGTGCCGATGAGGCCCGAAAGAAGCTGAAATTGACACCCAACCAGGTTGCAATGCTTGGCTGCGATCAGGGATGCCAACTTGAATAAAATATGGGGGGGGGGGGACGGCGGACAGGTAAGCCCCAGGCCACATAATCATTCGCAAGACACAGCACATGGACAACATTTGAATGGTAATTCCCAGCAACTTGGGGGTCCCTTGGCCCCCTCAAATATTTTATTGGGGGAATGAAGGGAACTCGGCCCCTAGGCGTTGGCTGCCATGCTATGCACTGTGGAGCTAAGCCATATGGGACAAAAGAGGGTTTACCTCCAAGTAAAGCAGCCTAGGTATGGTCTGTTAGGGTGGCCCCAACAGAAGAGTCATTTTCCCCTTCCAAACTTGCAGTTTGCAGTCCACCATTGGCCCACCCCTTTAAATGCCACCCGAGTTTTCTCCATCCCAAATCCATGGTGCAGAACTTTCCCACAAGCTTGGTGATCTCTCTCTCTCCCCACCCCCCCACCCCCTGCCCCACAGTCCAGACCCCTGCTCTTCAGGCCACACAAGGCCAGGGTGGGACTATGGGTTCAGGAAACCAGGGAGGCGGGGGGTTGGGGTTGGGGTGAGGGTCTGCTTTGTCCCAGCAGTAAAATAAAAAAGGGAGGAGGAGAGAAGGGGGCAAAGCGCCTGCACTCTCCCAGCCGTAAAATCTGACAGTTTTAGGACTGTTCTCCTGGCACCTCTTTAAAATGTCTCTGGGCCCTGCGGGAAAAGGGCCATGTGGGAGACCACCAAAAACAGGTTGCCCACAATCCCATAAAGCCACACACACGCATGCACATTGCACATTATGTGCACACACACACACACACACACACTGCCCCAACCATAAACAGCCGCACCGTGTCCATCCTTTACCCACTCAATGGCTGCATTTGTTCAGGTAATATTCCTGGACGCACGTTCAGAACAAGAACGAAAGAAAACACGTAGATGTAAGAGGCTTTCCATTGCCACATTGTAAGGCTGAACAGAAGGCAGAACAGAACATTATTCCACTCTGCTTTCCTGGATTCTAAAAAAAACAAAAACAAAAAGCAGAGCCTTTAGGATTCTGACAAAGAAGCTGGCAAAGCTGACTCCCTGCGAATGAGGTCTGAAGTTTTGCAGTGCCTGCTTGCAACACTTTAACTTTGAGGTAGATGACAGCTCCGTTTGGGAAAGGCAGTCTGGAGGAGCTTGCAAATGGGAGCTCAAAATTGGAAGGGGTGTATTGCTGTGCTTTGAACCGAGCTCAGCCTAAGGACTCCTTATAGTCGTGAAGTGGCTACGAGGCATGTGGCTGTCTTGGGATTCTAAGAGCTGATTTGAGATTGTCTCAGCTCAACTTGAACGAGGCCTGGATCCCTCCGAATGGGTCTCAGGAGTTTGGCCTCAGCCAAATCTGGTACCCAGCCCTAACAATGACAATAAACTGGTGTTTCAACATTTCTGTTGCCCTGCCTACTTTGTGAATCAAGCCAGTATTCCGGGTCATTCCCATAGATCAGATCACAAGGGCAACCACATAGATAGCATCACTTGTCTAGCTCTGCGTCCGTCCATGACGCCATTCTCACCCAGTGCTTCCTCCTCTGACTGGCAGCAGCCTCCCTCTCCAAGGTCTTTCTCAGCTTGGCTACGAGAAATGCTTCACGTACAGGAAACCCATTCCTGCCTCATCGCTGAGAGGTCTCCCTTCAACCTCCATTCCACCGTCAGATGAATTATACCATACGCAAGTTATTTCCTTGTTTGTTCTGTCAAACCCCCTTTCTTGCAATTCGGACACGTTGGTTCAGGTCTGACTTTCTAGTGCAACAGAAAACAAATTTGCTCCCCGCCTACCCAGAAATCCCTTCAAACATTTGGATATGGCTCTCATATCACCTCTTCATTGCCGCCTCTCCAGGTGAAATCTATTCAAACCTTCTTCAGGAGATATACATATGAGAGCCAGTGTGGTTCTAGTGCTAGCCTTGGAATGTCAGACTAGGGCTTGGGAGAGCAGGGTTAAAATCCCTACTCAGTCAATGAAGCCCACTTGGGTGACCTTGGGCCAGCCACTGCCTCTCAACCTGACCTACCTCACAGGGTTGTTGTGAATGTTAAATGTGGAGGGGTAGAACTTTTTGCACCACCTTGAGCAGCCATCCCCAAACTGCGGCCCTCCAGATGTTTTGGCCTGCAACTCCCATGAACCCTAGCTAACAGGACCAGTAGTCAGGGATGATGGGAATTGTAGTCCAAAACATCTGGAGGGCCGAAGTTTGGGGATGCCTGACCTTGAGCTTCTTAGAGAAAAGGGTGGTATCAAAAAGGAATAAGTAAGTAATCATCTTCAGGCCTCTCAGCACTGACAGCCAGGGGCGTAAGAAGGGAGGGGCGATAGGGGGTGCTCCGCCCCGGGCAGCACGATCCCAAGGGTGCCATCACGACTGCCCCCCGCCTCCACAGGTGGCGGTCCCCGCCCCCAGAATGCACACCACGCCCCTACGGATGGCGGTCCCTGCCCCCAGAACGCGCGCCAGCCTTGCCCCCGTCTGCTCTCTGCCCCCAGTGCCAGATAATGAAGCTCCGCTACTGCTGACAGCAGAGCCAGAATCGGTTTTGGTGGTGGCGAGGACTGCAGACCCACCGAGTGTCCCTATTTTCCAGGGACATCCCTGATTTAGAGAAGCCATCCCGGTTTCTGATTTGATCCCGGTATGTCCCACTTTTCCTTAGGAAGTTCCTATTTTCATTGGAGAAATGTTAAAAAGCATGGAGTTATCTGACCCCCGAATTGTCTGAAATGAAGGTTTGTTTGTTTGTTTTAAAGTGTTTTATGTTTTCATCTATGCTGGAAGCTGCCCAGAGTGGTGGGGGCAACCCATTCAGATGGGCGGGTAGAAAAAAAAATCATTATTGAATGGGACATGGGTGTAGCCAGGATTTTTGTTAGGGGGGGAGGCCATTTGTTTGGGGGAGCAGAACCTCAGTTTGCTATGTATTTTTATTGAATTTTATTGATTTAGGAGGGGGGGCAGCTGCCCTCCTACCCCCACCCTTGGGAATGGAATGGGACGTCCCTATTTTCACCGGATAAATGTTGGAGGATATGGGGCTGCTGTTGATGGGTTTCCTGAGAGAAGCGGCAGGTCAGGCCCTTTTCCTTGGGAGGTCACCCTCCAATGGCCCTCCAATGGCTTTGGGGCAGGGCGGCGGGGCTTTGCTTCACTCGCCACTCAGTAACTCAAGCTGATAAGGCTTCCGAAAGGTGGAGAGGAAGCCAGAACAGAGGGCCCAACGCCAGACCTCTCTGGCCACCAGGCCTCTCCCACATTTGGGTCGCCCCCCTCCTGCTGCTCACCCATTTCTTTGCCCCTGCATCCTTTGGGAGAGGGTCACAAGTGGGTCAGCCTGCCGAAGTGCCCCCACCTCGGAGGGTGCCTTTGGATGATTAAAGGAGAAGGAGAAGCTGGGAGCTGATCTGGCTTCTGTCAGGCTGTCCTAGGGGAAATGACCTCCTCCCTCTCTCTCTCTCTCTCTCTGTGTGTGTGTGTGTGTGTGTGTGTGTGTGTGTGCGTGCGCAATGTGGAAGCCATGGGGAGATGAGTGGGGAGGGGAGCAAGCAGGGAAATGCAAACATATGGTTGGAGGGCAGAAAAACAGAGAAGAGATTGGGAATGTCACCGTGATGGACAGGGGTGCCAACTTGAATATTGGAGAGGGGTGGGGGAGCCCCACCCTGCAAGGGCGTACCCACCATGCGGCAAGTTAGGGCAGCTGCCCTACTCTAGAAGCAGGGCTGGTGGGCAGAGGCGGAGCACAGCCCGGCGGAGCGCGAGTTCGCCATTCCCGCCGCACCGCACCGCACCCTCCCTCCAGCTCCCCGTCGCGCCCTCTGGCAAGGCCAAGCGCGGCGGGGAACCAGAGAGCGCGGCGGGCGGGAACGCTGAACTCGCGCTCCGCTGGGCTGGGCTCCGCCTCCGCCCACCAGCCCTGCTTCTAGGGAGGGGCACAGCCCGGCGGAGCGCGAGTTCGCTGTTCCCGCCCACTTTGTGGCCCCTCCCCTTCCGTGCCTTGGCCCCTCCCCTTGCCCCCCCCTAGTTTTGATCCTGGGTACGCCCATGCCACCCTGCATAACGGCCCTGAGACCTGCAGGCATAGGGTGGTAAGGTAAAGGTAAAGGGACCCCTGACCATTAGGTCCAGTCGTGGTACACAAATTTAAATAATAACAAATTTTAATAATAACAAAATAGAGTGGTACACAAATTTTAATAATAACAATAGTGCTTTTTTCTGGGGGAACGCAGAGGTACACATACCCCTAAACATTTTTGAATCTTGATACTTTTGTCCATTTGCTGTATTTCTTTTTCCCGATTTGAACTATAAAATGCTGGTTTTCTTGAGTCAAAATGAGAGTACCCCTAAACATTTTTTAGAAAAAAGCACTGATAATATGTAAGGATAATGATGATAATGATGATAATGATGATAATATCACAAGCCGCAGCGCGCACACCATTTGAATGAATATTTTATGGAGGAGCGAAGGGAGCTCGCCCCCTAGGCATTGACTCCTATGGCGATGGACCTGGGGTAAGAAAGGTTGGGGGTGTGGGGACGCCGGGGCAACAGGAGCGCAGGCGGCCTGCAGAGAGTGGAGCAGGAGGGGAAGCTGCGGCAGCGGCATGCGGGGCTCTGAGATGCGGCCCGCGGGGCAGCCGCCGCAGCCCCTCAGCCTCGACGCCCGCCTCTTTCCCCTGGACCTGTCCAAGGCTCCGACGACGGCGCGACAGTTCTATCTAGACGCGTGCTGCGAGCGGGCAAGCGGAGCGCAGGCGAGTGCGCGCCGGGGCGGGCGGGCGAGGCGCTGCCGGCGAGCGGGCGGGAGGCTCAGCCCTCCCTGTCGCGTCTCATCTCCAAGCTGCCTCTTCTCCAGCCCGCATCAATGAAGATTAATGAGGATCTTCCATCGGGTCTGTCGCCAGCCAGAGCCGGCGGGGGGCGGCTCCCCGCGCCGAGAAGCGGAGGCCAGAGCGCACGTAGGGAGGGAGAAAAAGGACCAGGAAGATTTTATTTCTGCCATGTAACTTGGCAGAGGGTGGGGTGGGGCGCATAGAGAGCACCAAAAATCAGCCAACACATCAGTTAAGGACACTGGATATATCTGCAGCACTTGGGTGATGTGAAGAATTTATTTGGTCAAGACTGAGAAATAAAAACAGTTCTCGTAATAATCTCAGTAAAATTTGTAAGCGGATTGGCGTTGACTCCCGCTGTGGGGGCTGAGCATGGGCGTAGCGGGGGGGGTGCAAGGGTGCAGCTTCCACCCCTAAATAAAGTAATTAAATAAAAATTCTTAACTAATTGACCAATCGCGTCGCAGGTAGCTCGGTTCTGCCATCCCTAAAATAAATTCTGACACGCCCCCAACATAAATGCTGGCTACGCCCATGGGCTGAGGCACAGAATTTTGCCACTTTGGTTGTGATTCCAGATGGGGGTTTAATTTGCAAATGGGTGGGTTGTTGAGACATGGCAAACGCGTAATTGGCAACAGGGGGCGTTGTGAAAAAAGAAACTTACTGGATCATTTCTCTCCCCAGAAAAGGTAAATCAGGATTAGGGGGGGGGGATACGGAGTGTCATGCGGACTCTGCAAAAAAGAACAAACCACCTTGTGTGTATTGGGGTGGGTGGGTTGGGGGTGGAGAGCACCCGTCCCATAATATGCAGTCGTCCGGAAGCACCCCTAGTGTGTGGTTTTGCTTTAGGCTGATTGCTGCACTAGCTGGATTTGTTTGGCTCGCAGATCAAAGAGAATACGAAGAACGCAGATGGAGGAGGGCAAGTTCTGGCCCCAATTTACTTGCATTCATTAGCATACATGAGAAGGAGGGGCTTCCCATGCAGTTCCTCATGAATGCATGTTGGTCACTGCAGTCATAGAGTTGGAAGGGGCTCCCAAATCTCAAATCTAGGTTTCCCATCCAGTTTGAAACCATACCGGACCCTGCTTAGCTTTGCGAATATGCTCGCAGTTTTATTGCTCCACAAATTGGATGACTTCAAAAGAGGAGCAGGCAAATTTATGGGTGTCCCATAAGATACTATCCATGGATACTTGCCACAACAGCTATTGCGTTCTCCCTCCTCTGTTGGAGGAGGTGTGCTTCATATTAATAATACCCACTTCTGGGAATCTCAGAGCCCTGTTGCACTTGGGTCCTGCTTGCAGTATTCCTGTAGGCATCTGGTTCACTGCCATGAGAACAAGATGCTGGATTAGTCGGGTCTATGGCCTGATCCAACAGGTCTCTTCTTCGTATCTCCACCATGGATGCTATATTGGCTGCAATGAATCCAGAATAGTCTGGATTGACCACAGACTGGCTAAGACTGTAAGCCCCCACTCAGCTCCATTGGACTTTTGTGTAGGATTGGGGGTTGTGCATGGCAGACCCTCACTTGTTTGAGCCCTGTGCTGTGTAGCTCAAATAGTTGACAGCAGCCCACACTCTATTGCTTTGCCCGCTTTGAATTCCTCACATTTCAGGTCAGAGTTTCAACATAATCTCCTTCCCGGTCTGAAAAACAGGAACGATTTCCTTCCCTTTAAAAAAGCGGGCACCAGACTGCACACACACACACACACCTTGATGGGTGTGTGTTGTAGTGGGTGACACACCAACATCACAGACTTTAGTTCAAGCCAGTGAGTGGCACACCTAGTCCAGCATCCTGTTCTCACAGTAGCCAACCAGGTGTCTATGGGAAGTAAAAAAGGTAAAGGTAAAGGGGCCCCTGACCATCAGGTCCAGTCGTGTCCGACTCTGGGGTTGCGACGCTCATCTCGCGTTATTGGCCGAGGGAGCCGCCGTTTGTCCGCAGACAGCTTCCAGGTCATGTGGCCAGCATGACAAAGCTGCTTCTGGCGAACCAGAGCAGCACACGGAAACGCCGTTTACCTTCCCACCGGAGCGGTCCCTATTTATCTACTTGCACTTTGATGTGTTTTCGAACTGCTAGGTGGGCAGGAGCTGGGACCGAGCAATGAGAGCTCAACCTGTTGCAGGGATTCGAACCGCCGACCTTATGATCAGCAATCCCTAGGTTCTGTGGTTTAACCCACAGCGCCACCTGGGTCCCTTCTAAGGGAAGTATGTCTATATAATAAATAAAGTAGGTCACAGAAGGCAGTTTCTGCACATGCTGTAGAGGGAAGTGAGGGCAGGTGGGGCTTGTCCACCTGGGAAAGTAGCCCATCTTGGAGAAGGAAAACTCTGATCCTAAACCTCTGCTGACTTGCGAGATATCTTTGGGAGAAGAAAAGGCTCAGGAGTTAACCCTACACAGATCCAGAGTGGAGTCCCTAAGGTGGTTGGATGGTGCCTTGTACATCTCCTTCCAGCATCTCCTGCAGCCAAACTGGTTCCAAACGCCGTGCTCTGCTCTCCTTTGGACCACATCAGTGAGGCCGGGGGGGGGGTCTGGTCATCTTGGCGGCCCAGGACCCTCATATGCACTGCCAAGGCTTGTGCCCCAGAGAGGTCACTTTGGTGCTACTAAAGCAGCAGTTTGACTTCACCCCTGGACGTGCATTCCATTGTCTCCCGAGGCAGACAGATGCCAACAAGAAGATGTATTTTTAGGGTACTTCTTTTACATCTATTTCCTATCAAATCAAGCCTCTTCAGCTTACTCTAGAAATGTCAGCCGAGCAACGCTAGCCATCAGAAACAGCCGAGCATGGAAACGTTAATGAATGCCACACTTGACGCCGCTCAGCTGGATTCCTTTAATATGCCTTACAAAGCCAGGGCCGGTTCTACCATTAGGCAGCTGCCTCAGGTGGCAGGTGCTTGGGTGTGTGTGTGTGGCAGCAGTCCTCTGACCGCTCCCCCTCAGCAGAAGAAATGGGACACTTCCCCACCAATCACAGTCTGCTTGTTAATTTCAACCAGTCAACCTCTGGCTCTTTCTACTATGGTGGGGGTCCCTGTCTACTGCCCCACGCAGTCCCAATGAGCATCAGTTCCCACTGTTTTTCCTGAGTCCCCTAAGCTGGCCTGCTTTGTCCTTCCAAATCTAGCCTACTGTCCTGCACAGCAAAGGATGCTGCCCCTTCGCTAGAGTTGGAACAAAGTTCAATTGCCCATCTTACCAGAACCTGGGGACACCATCTTATTATTATTATTATTATTATTATTATTATTATTATTATTATTATTATTATTTATCAATTTATTATTCTTGTTATTTATACTGCCCCTTCATTTGTAGGTCTCAGGGGTGCTTCACAACATAAAATTACAATATAGAAATCACAAAATGCATAGTAAAAATAAGAACAAAAGCAAATAAATAATTCCCCCTTCCCACAACACATTTTTAAAAGGTGTCGGATGTCAATCAGCCAAAAGGCCTGGTTAAAGGGGAACGTTTCTGCTGGGCACCTAAAGGTGTATAATGAAGCCACCAGGAGAGCCTCCCTGGAGAGAGCATTCCACAAATGAGGAGCCACTGCAGAAAAGGCCCCGTTCTCGTGTTGCCACCCCGCCCAGACCTCTTGTGGAGGAGGCATGCAAAAAAGGGCCCCAGCAGATGATCTCAGAATCCAGGTAGGTTCCTTGAAGTCTTGCAGTCCTGATCCATGGTACTCGGCCTCAGGCAGCAAAACAGCTTGGGCAGCCCTGTCCGTAGCAGCCTACCTTCCAGGCTGTCAGAAGGATGAATGAGGAGCACAATTGTTGCATGCCTTTAATCCTAGCATGGACCGCAAATTAAATGAAAGGGGTAAAGGCAGGCCAGTGTGTTGTAGATCCTTTGCGAGGCCCTTTCATTAAAAGCACACTGGGGCTGGTCTGTTCTTCCCAGCACAGAAGACGTCACCAGACAGCGCCGACTCCACAGGTAAGTTTGCTGCTACAGTTTCTCTCTGTGTCTCTGTCTCTTTTTTCCATGGCGTAAGCGAGGAAGCCAACAAAGGTTACCTCATGAATTCCAAGCGCTGGCACAAGGCAGTCCTCCCTTCGTTGAGGGCGGCAAGTATGAAGTTAAGAGATAAAGAGGGAATTACACGATAAGGTCCTCTTAATCCTGGTCTGCTTCATGCAATTAAAATGAGCTTCACCCTCCTGTAATTGGGAGGAGGCAGCCTGCCAAACCGAGGGAGCAGATGAGAGCGAGGCAACTTATCACCCCACCAGGAAAATAATAGTAAATAATAATAATAATTACCAATTTTTTAAAAAAAGCAGCGAAGGGTGCAGAAAGAACAGGGGGAGGAGGGGTAGAGATGGAGGAGCAGGAAGAGAAATGGGAATTGATGAGATGAAAGCAGAAAGGATTGACAACAGAGGATTACTTCACTTTCCAATTTCACAGGATAAATCCCTATTTTTCTCTTTCTTTCTTTCTTTCTTTCTTTCTTTCTTTCTTTCTTTCTTTCTTTCTTTCTTTCTTTCTTTCTTTCTTTCTTTCTTTCTTTCCAGGGAAAGACGATTCACATTCCATACTGGGTGACACAACTCACACCTTGAATACGGAGATGGTAGGAGGGTTAGCCAAGAGCTGGAGCCCTAGGCGAATGCCTGCCTGAAAAACTCCATCCCTAACATTTTTAAGGAGAGGTGGCTGCTTTAGTTGAGATTCCTGCACTGCATGGGGTTGGACTAGATGACCCTCGGGTCCCTTCCAACTCTAAAATTCTATGATTTGATGTATGCCACCTTGAGCTCCTTGGAGTTAAGGTTGTATATAAATGCAATACATAAAGGCATGGTGAAGTGGGGCCTCGGCAGCGACCTCCAAGCCCTGTCCCTCTGCAAATGCCAACTGACTGCCAGTGCTCACGAAGCCCGCCCACCCCCTTCCCAGCCCGTTTGCAGGCATGGTTAAGTTTTAAGCGCTTGTGGTTATTTTAATACGATACCGGCATGCTACATTTAGCATATGGATTATTCCGAGACAGGATATACACGAAAAAAATCTCTCTCTCTTGGTATGTGGGAGGTATGTAAATTCACAGCATAGAGGGGCCTTCCCCAACCTGGTGCCCTTTAGAACTCCCAGCAGCCCCACCCACAAGTGGGGATTTGAACCCTGCCCTCCCAGGTCACAGTCCGCCATGCTAACCATTGCACCACACAGTTGCTGCACGTCACACGGGATTCAGGTGTGGGGCAGGTGGGCCCATAGCTGCCAAGTTTTCCCTTTTCTCGCGAGGAAGCCTATTCAGCATAATGGAATTTCCCTTAAAAAAAGGGATAACTTGGCAGCTATGGGTGGGCCTGGCTTAAGGAAAAACAGCCAGATTTGGGCCTCATGATATCCCACAACATCATTGGTTTGAACAAATGAAACTTAAATAAAACTGGGGGAAGCCCTGAATTTTACTGAATACAACTGACTTCTTGCTGAATGCATTGGATTCTTTGCATTCTTGGAGTGATGCTTCTTGCCTTATTACTATTATGTCTATTTTTAAATTTTTGTATATATTGTATGCATTTTTGTTGCAAACTGCGTTGATGTTTATTTTTTAATGAAATTGCGGTCTACAACTTTTTTTGCAAAATAATAATCATGATTATTATTTTGCTTTTAACTAGGGTGCAACCCCCCCCCCACTTTTTAACCTGTTATAAAGTGAGAGTCAATACCTGGGAAAGGGGGTTTCTGGAAGGTCTGGGTCTGACAGAAGTCTCGCCCCGCCCTCCCTACCCCCCATTCCCCCCCTCTTCCTCCATCCCGCCTGCCTCTCTCTCCATCTCACCAGGCAGTGAGAACAAGTGGGGATTTACGAGTTGTGGGGAGCTGTGTGGCTTTGTGTGGAGATGTGAGGCGAGCGCTTGCCTTTATGGTTTTTAATACACTTTTTTTGATAATGAAGTTGAAATAGGCTCATAAAAGGACCCCCAAACACAAGAGAAGCCTGCCATTTATTAGAGTCGTAATTCTTCTCCTGGCATTTAATCAATGTCCTTTTAATCTGCACTTCGTTAGTTTATTTCTGTTTAAGATTAGCGGCTGTAAAAATTACGAGGGGATTGTCTGAGGCAGCCAAGAGGGGGTGCAGCTGCCGCCGAGGGGCAGAGAGAGAAGGCCCCTTTGACAGTCACCTGCAGGGGTAGAGATGGGAATCCCTGGCACAGGCCAAGCAGTGCCCCTGCTTTGGGGCAGCAAAATATTTAGGGGGCCATCACTGCCTTTCTTGAGAAGCACAGAGGAGGCTGAGGTGCCATCTAGGAACTGTGTCCCTTGCAAGGGATCCTGAGACATCCCTGTTGCGCCATGCAGTACACTTGGCACCATATTGATTAATTGCATTTCACAGAATCGTAGGTTTGGAAGGGGACCCCGGTGGTCAACTAGTCCAACCCCCAGTAATGCAGGAATCTCAACTAAATCACACGATCCTCCTTCGATCCCCACAACCACCCTGTGAGGTAGGTTAGGCCGAGAGAGGCAATTGCAGACCCAAGGTCACCCGGTGAGCTTCATGGGCCGTGTAGGGGGATTTGAACCCTGGTATCTCCCATGGTACTGTAACCACTATACAAAACTGCCTTGGAGCAGTCCTGCAGAAGGATTGGCTTGGAGTTGTAGGGGAAATTCCAAGACAGGAGAGATAGGAGGTTGGGAGAGCCTCTGGCTCTTCCATGCAACTGTGTTCACTAGTGTTGCCAATTTTTTAACCCACCCATGTAGCTGTGCTTTTAGAGAAGGTCTGATTGACACAGCAATGAGCAGGTGGCTACAGTTAGCACCATATCAGCTGCTAATGGGACGAAAGCAAGCTGGGCCAGTGTTTTCTGAGGAGTCAGCAACTTCGTACCCAGTCCCCAGGTAATTAAGCCTGAAGATGGCCATGGGTCCTGCTTTTGAGAGGACAGTCCTCTAATTTGGAGGACTGTCATAGAATCTTAGAGTTGGAAGGTCCTCCAAGGGTCATCTAGTTCAACCCCCTGCAATGCAGGAATCTCATCAGTGCAGAAAAGCATCAGTGACAGATGGACACCCAACTTCTGCTTAAAATCCTCCAAGGAAGGCGAGTCTACCACCTCCTGAGGAGATCTGTTCCACTGCTGAACAGCTCTTACTGTCAGAATGTTTTTTCCTGAATGTTTAGTCGGAATCTCCTTTCTTGCAACTTGAAGCCATTGGTTTGAATCCTACCCCCTCCAGAGCAGGAGAAAACAAGCATGGTTCCTCTTCCATGTGACATCCTTTAGGATATTTAAAGATAGCTATCATAGACAAGAAGCTACAGTTAGAACTGGATATGGAACAACTGATTGGTTCAAAATTGGGAAAGGAGTACGACAAGGTTGTATATTGTCTCCCTGCTTATTTAACTTATATGCAGAATTCATCATGCGAAAGGCTGGACTAGATGAATCCCAAGCCGGAATTAAGATTGCCGGAAGAAATATCAACAACCTCAGATATGCAGATGACACAACCTTGATGGCAGAAAGCGAGGAGGAATTAAATAACCTTTTAATGAGGGTGAAAGAGGAGAGCGCAAAATATGGTCTGAAGCTCAACATCAAAAAAACCAAGATCATGGCCACCGGTCCCATCACCTCCTGGCAAATAGAAGGGGAAGAAATGGAGGCAGTGAGAGATTTTACTTTCTTGGGCTCCTTGATCACTGCAGATGGTGACAGCAGTCACGAAATTAAAAGACGCCTGCTTCTTGGGAGAAAAGCAATGACAAACCTAGACAGCATCTTAAAAAGCAGAGACATCACCTTGCCGACAAAGGTCCGTATAGTTAAAGCTATGGTTTTCCCAGTAGTGATGTATGGAAGTGAGAGCTGGACCATAAAGAAGGCTGATCGCCGAAGAATTGATGCTTTTGAATTATGGTGCTGGAGGAGACTCTTGAGAGTCCCATGGACTGCAAGAAGATCAAACCTATCAATTCTTAAGGAAATCAGCCCTGAGTGCACCCTGGAAGGACAGATCGTGAAGCTGAGGCTCCAATACTTTGGCCACCTCATGAGAAGAGAAGAATCCTTGGAAAAGACCCTGATGTTGGGAAAGATTGAGGGCACTAGGAGAAGGGGACGACAGAGGACGAGATGGTTGGACAGTGTTCTCGAAGCTACGAACATGAGTTTGACTAAACTGCGGGAGGCAGTGCAAGACAGGAGTGCCTGGCGTGCTATGGTCCATGGGGTCACGAAGAGTCGGACACGACTAAACGACTAAACAACAACATCATAGCTCTTCTCTGTCTTCTCTTTTCTAGGCTAAACATACCCAGCTGCTTCAACTGTTCCTCACCAGACTTGGTTTCCAGGCCCTTGATCATCTTGGTTGCCCTCCTCTGCACACATTCCAGCTTGTCAACCTCCTTCTTAAATTGTCTGTCAATAGATTCCTTTAAAAAGTTCAACAGTTTCGGTGGTTTCCTAAAAACGTTCGGGGTTTCCTGGTTTTTACTTTTTGAAATGTGGCAACCCTAACTTACAGGAACTTCTGCTGTAAAAAGGAGGAAGTGTTTCTGAGCATGTTTAGAGTGCTTTCCTCTCAATCCTTGGTAACCACAGCCCTGAAATTAAGAGTTCAGGGTTCCTGGTAAGAGGGTGTCATGTCTAGGTACCTTTGAGGGCCCTTGAAACAAAATTAGCATCCCTTCTCACCCCTGGCCTGGCCTTTCTACCCTGGAGAGCGGCTTATAAAGCCCCTGGGATTCAACGAGAGAAGAACCAAGTTTGCACTATTAATCTCTTACCTGTAAAAATAGCAATTTAAGAGGATTTCATTATTCACAGCTTCTCTGTCCGCAGGGAATACTCCAACTGTCTATCACGTTATAGTGAGCAGTTAGAAAAACGAGGGATGTTAATAGCCCAACTTCCTCTGAGCTGCGCTTCTTATCATATTCTGTTTTCAGCTCCTGCAGTTGCCAGCAAACTGGAGGGGGTGGGCAGAATCCAGACTGACTTGCTCCTCAGGTTGGAATCCTGAACACTTTGCACTCAATGGGTCCTTTGAGCAAGCACATACAGGGCTAGCTATTAAATATGCTTTCCCTGTGAACCCAGACCCTCCGAGTCTCCCTATTTTCCGTGGATAGTCCTGGATTTACAGAAGCCGTCCCGGTTTCTGATTTGATCCTGGAATGCCCCACTTTTCCTGAGGGCATCCCTGTTTTCATCGGAGAAATGTTGGAGGGTATGGAGTTATGCAACCCCTGAGTCAAGGAGATAAGTAATTATACGACCTTTAGAAGACATTTGAGAGCAGCTCTGTATAGGGAAGTTTTTAAATGTTTAAAAATGAGTTTGCTTCTGGGGTACATCTGTCATGGACCCCAACAGAGGCCCCACGGTGGACCTGGCCCAGTCACCACTGCGATGCCGCAGAGATATCGTGCAGAGAGGGAGCAGCGCGGGTGCAAGGTCATGCAATGGCGTCCTGCGTGCCGCTGTGCATCCGAAGTCTGGGTCCCAAGTAGGTTCCTCTGACGTGGCCTCATCCTGATTCCAGGATGAGGGTGGCTGGCCTAGTAATGTAAAGAAAATAAATTCCACTCTGGAGTATGGCTCAATATTCTACCACTGCTTCCAAACCTAGAAGACATTCAATACACTCAACCTTCCTTTATTTGCGCCTTTCCGTGTCCTCTCTCTCTCCCCCCCCCCACCCGTCGTTAAATTGTGTCTGAGTATGGGACATGGTGCTCAAGGCTTAGCGGCATCATTTATTTTTAATGTTCTCGTCTCTTTTAAAAAAATAAAAAAATAAACCCAAAGCGTTCTGTATTAGCGCTACAAACCCAAAGTTTGGATCACTGCATTCCGTCATGCAACTTTGCAGGAAGATCCGTCCCCCAAAACACAGCTATTCCCTGTTCTCTCTTGTCCTGTTATCCCAGCCGTGGGCAATGAAACGCCACGGTCTCTGTCCTCTCCCCACACAAGCAGCTTCAAGATCCAGAGCCTGCCTCTTTGTCTAGGCTGAGCAGGAAACAAAGACTGAATGGGGCGCAGTCAAAGCCCTTCCTTAATCCGGGGAAATTCTGATTGAGAATGGGGGAAATGTCTTATCCCAGAATAATTTGCCAATGGCCTGGAGGAAATGTGGGCAGAAGCCAGCCTTTCTCATCTGGTGGTCTGGTGTTAAAATTATCCTGATTCGAATCCCTGTGGTCCGCCAATGTGTTTTTAATTTACGAAACAAGAGAGCATATGAACACTTAAAACCATGAAGGCATGACGAGTTTATGTTCAGGGATCCCATTTTGCCTAGGAATGGATGACACTCTCAACTTCTGTCCTCGAGAGATGAAAGAGGACATGGGTTTGCACAAGATTTTTCTATGCTAATTTGTAGGTGCAAACTCAGGAATAATGACTGTAATTTTAATAGAAATGCAATACATTTCAGCCTAGTGTGGAAGACTGTAGGTAGTATTCAGCTACCTTGTCTTGCCAGTGCAAGGATTTTGTCTTGGAGCAATGGGAGTTCTCTCCTCTATTCTCCCTGCATATGCCCCCCCCACTCTCCCCAAATCTACCCCAAATTGTTGGGGGAAACCCTTATAAGCAGATTTAGAGAGGGGAATAGAGAAAGGAGAGAAAAAGAGGATAAATCTTTGTGCTGATAAATCATGCAATGATATGATGGCTAAAAAACTGTGAGCAGGTGGCTCTGTCTGCTGTCCAGGGTCAGTGTTTTTTGAATTTGACACCCAGCTGTTTTTGGACTGGAACTCCCATCATCCCTGACCATGGGTCCTGCTAGCTAGGGATGGTGGGAGTTGTAGTCCAACCACCGATGGTGACCCAAATTTGAGAAACACTGCCTGTTGATGGGCAGCTCCAAGACCCCTGTTGTGTTCTTTATCCTTAAACCAGATCTAGACAGATACACAATTTAAAAAAAAAACCCAAAGCAAAAACATTCTAAAACAGATTAAAACAATTAAAAACAATTGCAATTTCTTTTCTTTTTTTAAAAAAAGTTAAAAGCAGTTATGGTTAAAAACATTCTTCCATTCAATTGTCTTTGGGGCTGCCAAGAATATTTATTACTTATTGAATTAGTGAGCATGTGAAAATGAATTGTATTAGAGAGAATTGCTTGCCAAAAATGTGCCAGCTAAGCAAAACGTTATACGAAAAAAATGCCTATTAGGGAAAATGCACACCAAAACGCCGGCAAATTTTCATGAGGACTTGTTTTTATTATAAAAAAGAAAAATCTACAAATGAATGTAAAAAATGTGGCAAAGTTGAATGTAAGGTTGGAAAAACGAGAAAGCAAAAAGGGACAGATCCACTCATCCCTAAAAGATGGTTGGTGCTGGAATGGTATTGCCTGCCTCTTTATTTGCACATGAGTTGCAGCATGCCTGTGGAAGCAGCTTCTCCACTATCCCTAGCTTAGAGGGTGATTTACCAAGATAATAATAATAATAATAATAATAATAATAATAATAATAATAATAATAATTTATTTGTACCCCGTCCATCTGACTGGGTTGCCCCAGCCACTCTTGGCAGCTTCCAACAGAATATACAAAAACACAACAGAACAGGGCACATCAAAAGCTTCCTAAAACAGAGCTTCTTTCTGATCTTTACAGAAGGTCGTACAGTATAATTATTTATCTCCTTGGCATCTGCTGGGTTCCATTCCATGGGGGCAAGGGGAGCGCAACTGCTAAGAAGACCTTCTGCCTGGTTCCCTGTAACTTCACTTCTCTCAGTGAGGGAATCGCCAGAAGGCCCTTGGCACTGGATCTCAGGGTCCAGACTGGACGATGGGGGTGGAGACACTCCTTCAGGTATACCGGGCCAAGGCCGTTTAGGGCTTTAAAGCATGGGCGTAGGCAGGGGGCAGGAGGGGGCAATTGCCCCCCCTAGAAGCAGGGCCACTGGCCAGCCTGCCCCACTGCCCGCCCGGTGCCGTCTCCCTTCTCCCTGGCTGGCTGTGGGGCGGGCGGCGGGAAAGCACCAGAGCCGCGCAAAGCGTTTGGCTGGCTTTCCCTCCCTCCGCCCCACAGCCAGCAAGGGAGAAGGGAGACGTCCCTTCTAGCCGGCTGGCTGTGGGGCGGGCGGAGGGAAAGCCAGGCAACCGCTTTGCGCGGCTCTGGGGCTTTCCCTCCACCTGCCCCAGCGATTGCAGAGGGGGAGGAGGGGATCGGAGCAGCCCGATTTCGGGCTGATCCTGGCTCCCCCTCGTCCCTTCCGATCGCGGAGGGGGAGGAGGGAGTCGGAGCAGCCCGATTTCGGGCTGATCCTGGCTCCCCCTCGTCCCTTCCGATCGCGGAGGGGGAGGAGGGAGTCGGAGCAGCCCGATTTCGGGCTGATCCTGGCTCCCCCTCGTCCCTTCCTATCGCGGAGGGGGAGGAGGGAGTCGGAGCAGCCCGATTTCGGGCTGCTCCGATGTGGCCCCGCCCCTTGGCCCCGCCCCTTGCTCCCCGCCCCTTGCCCCCCCTGATTTTCATCCTGGCTACGCCCCTGCTTTAAAGGCCAGCACCAACACTTTGAATTGTGCTCGGAAACTGGGAGCCAATGTAGATCTTTTAGGACCGGTGTTATGTGGTCCCAGTGACTGCTCCCAGTCACCAGTCTAGCTGCCGCATTCTGGATTAGTTGTAGTTTCCGGGTCACCATCAAAGGTAGCCCCACATGGAGCACATTGCAGTAGTCCAAGCGGGAGATAACGAGGGCGAGACAGTCTGTGGGCAGGTAGGGTCTCAGCCTGCATACCAGGTGGAGCTGGTAGACAGTTGCCATGGGCAAAGAGTTGACCTGCACCTTAGAGAAGGGTTTTTTTTCAGAGGGATTTGGTCAGTCCTCTCCTCCTGGATTCCAGCTGGGGTGATAACTCTGGTGGTATGATGCAATGACTTACCAGAGAGAGGCTTTTGGGGAGGAAATGAATGAGCTGGAGGGTGAAGGGAGCAGGGCTGACGGCTTGAGCTGCCTGGCTTGATTGGCAAAGGCTGATATCCCTCGAGCTGGAATCCCCCGGGTGACATCAGGCCAGATAAAGGGAGCCTGCGAGGGCTCCGAGCTGGCAGCTTGTTGGGGGCTGAGTCATGCCGTCACCTTTATCGGCGCACCAGCCTCGGCAGAGAAGGCGATCTTTGATCACTCCTCATTCATCATCCTGCCTCGCCGTGTTCTCCAGGGCTAAGCTACAAGGATCGGAAGTTGGAGGATCAGGAGCACGCCAACCCAGCTAGCCGAGGCAGGCCTGCTCTTTAGGTAACCCATTGTCTCCCAGAGACGGTTACACCCACGGGGCTCTCGGAGCTTCATGTGGGGAAGAGTCAAGAGTTCATCTCCAAGCCGGGTGAAAAAGAGCTGTGCAGATTTTTAAAAACATGGGAACATATGGAGAGTCCTGCTGCGTCAGGCCAAAGGACTATCTAGTCCAGCATTCTCCTCTCACAGTGGACAGCTAAATGCCTCTAGGAACTCCGCAGGCAGGACTTCAGCCAAACAGCACCCCACCCACCTGCAAACTCACAGCAATTGGCACAATTTCTGTGACCGTGGAGGTATCCACTGTGGCTAGTAGCCATTGTACCCCGTAAGCACCCACTTAGAACTCACAGAACTCCTAGAATCATAGAGTTGGAAGGGTCCCTGGGGATCATCTAGTCCAACCCCCTGCAATGCAGGAATATGCAGCTGCCCCTTACGGGGATCAAACCTGCAACCTTGGGGTTATCGGCACCACACTCTAACCAACTGAGCTATCCATGATTGCTTCTGTTAGTGGAATTGGCCCTGTTATAGGTACCGCGTAATCCCCGTTCCACATTTGTAAGAACTTGATGTTTTAGTGGTATGAGCACCTGAACTTTGGAACTCCCTGCCTAGTGATAGCAGGCAGGGGCCTTCACTGTCCTCTTTTCGGCGCCTGCTAAAAACATTTCCGTTTAAGACAAGCCTACCCAGATGTTCAGAAAGCTGGTGCGAGATTTAATCTGTTTTCGGTCTCCTTTCCGAAAGCCTTCTTGTTAATTTTCCTTAGCGATCATTTTATTGTTTTATCTTTTTTGCGAACTGCTTTGAGGCTTGCTTAAAACACACACACACACACAATCAAGCGGGGTATAAACTCTGTGAAATAAATAAATAAGTGAAATATAAACCCCATCCTGCATTTATGAAACCAAATTCTATATATAAGCAACCCTAACATAAGCTAGTTAGATCGATGAAAAGGTGCTGTCTGTCATTCCAGCTCTGTGCTGTTAAAAAATAGAACTGTATTCAAAAGTATTTAACTTCACAAGCCTGAGCAGGCTACTCAGAAGCCTGTGTGTTGCTCAGAAAATAATGTTCTTGCTTCCACAGTATTACGGCCCGATTTATACGCCATGTAGGCCACAGGGAAAGCATAAGCTTCCCATGCAGGTCCAGTCATGTTTCAATCCACCTCCACATAGAATCATAGAATTGTAGAGTTGGAAGGGACCCTGTGGGTCATCTAGTCCAACCACCTACAATGCAGGAATATGTGTGTTGATATTGACATGCCAGCAATCAATAGCCATAGTGAGGGCACCTCCGGCATGTTGATGCCAACACACAAGGATATCAGAAGAGTCTGGCTGCTGGATCAGGCCAATGGGACGTCTCTGCTTGGATGAGCTTAGGCAATCGGCGATGTCCTTTTGGCCTTTGACTCAACTGCTAATGTCGGCATGGGGCATTCCCAGGTGGATGCTATTTTCAGGTGTGATTCAGGCGCAGATGGGCAAATTCAAGTTGCACAAGGGAAGCTGATTTGGAGCTCTTGTGCAACACATTTGCTTCCTCCACCACACCAACTCACCCTGCACACTCTTTCTGTAGGCAGACTGCTGGGACCCGCTTCATGAAGCCCACAGCAGCAGCAGCCTGAGAGGCTTTCTCCCCTCTTTATCAGGGAGTGGCCATTGCCTGGGTCTGTGGGTGTCCCTGGAGGAAGAGAGAGGGCACTTCTCTGAGATGGGAGGGAGCCAGAACTGGTCTTCACATCCAGCTGGAGGGGTGGAGAAGAAAGGAATCAGAAATAGAAAATCTACCCTGCTTTTCATGGAGGTCAAGGGCAGTCTCTGGCCACTTCCTCCTTTATCATTCTATGAACTCCCCTGAAACTGGGCTTTTTGCAACAAGGAAAGTGACAGGGAGATGTACTGGAAACAGTTTGTTGACGCAACGTGATCTGGCCTCCTTGCAAACAAACAGGAACAAATGGTCGTTGAACCACCTTGCAAACTTTGTGCAAACAAATTGGGACAAATGCTCAAGGAACAGGTCACCTGGAAGTGACCCAAGAACTGCAGATTGGTATTGTAGTGTGATTTCTGGCCTGACCGGCTCTGCAAGCAAGCATACTCCTGTCTCATCCTGTGCGGGGATAAGGAAGGGTAGCACTTTCTGAGCTGGGATACCTTCTAGAAGCAATCCCAGGCGTTTGGAAGTGAGGGCCATTAGAAGCGGCAGGTAGTATCCTACCATGGCTGCTGCTTGTTGCCCACATCTCCCTTGCATCAGGAGTTATGTCACAGTTCTCAGCAGCCGGCACCTGCTCTGACCTAGATTAGGAGAACCTTGTTTTGTCTTCTCTTTCCCACGCGAGAGCTGAGGGAAACCAATATATATTTTGTCCCTGAGTTAATGTCAGGTTAATTGGCTGGCTCTGTAATCTTGTGGGGACGGGGGCTGGCGGGGAGAGAGAAGAAAAGGGTGGCAGGGAAGGAACCACACGACCCCAGTGGCGTAGCGTGGGAGACTGGGGGGCCATGGCCCTGGACTCATTTTTTGCCAGGTGCACGACATGACAGGCGCCCCCATGACAGGCTCACTCATCAGAGCCTGGCTCCGGTGAGCAAAGGAGCGGCAGAGACCGCTTCCTCACACGGCGGCCCAACACCGCCAGCTGCAGCTCGATCCCTGGGACAAGCCTGTTCAGGGGCGGAGAGAGAAAAGTGGGTAGCAATGCTGCCCCCCACTCTCCTGGGCTCACAAGGAAGCGGCCGAGGAAACTTCTTTGCGCCTGGCTGCAGTTCTGCTCCTGGGTGCACCGCAAATGCACTTTGCAAGGCGAACCACAGTGGGCTCCCTCCACGCCTGCCCGACGGGGGGGGGGGAGACCCACTCCTGTGGGGGCTAGCATATGCTCCGCCACTGCATGAGCCAAATCAAATGTGCCAGCAGGAGAAGCAGTGTACAGCAAGCAATGGCACGTGAGCTCAGTGAGGCTGTTTATTGGAGTGGGAGACATTTTCAGCCTAAGGCCTTCTCGGTAGTGGCATCCACCCTGTGGAATGCCCTCCCACCAGAGGTCAAAGAGAACAACAACTACCAGACCTTTAGAAGGCATCTCAAGGCAGCCCTGTTTAGGGAAGCTTTTAATGTTTGATGGATTTCTGTATTTTAATATTTTGTTGGAAGCCGCCCAGAGTGGCTGGGGAAACCCAGCCAGATGGGTGGGGTATAAATAATAAATTATTATTATTATTATTATTATTATTATTATTATTATTAGGCAACCTGCCTGTTGAAACTCTGTCCAGTCCTGAGACCCATAAAGAGATGGATGGGACAGGAGCTCTATCCCATCAGGCTCATGAGGGAAGGGTTGGGGTTTTTCTCAAATGTCAAGGAAGCGGGAGGAGGCAGCCGAGCACCGCTGGGGCAAGGCTTGGTCCAGTCCTTCTAAACAGATGTTTCCCTCACAGCTCTGCTGGCCGTTTACTCAAGAAGCAGAGAAAGACGCTTGTTCAGCAAAGCCAGGCAGTCTGTCTTTGTGCAGCCAAGCATGCCACAGGGCTGCTCTGCCTCGCGCCAGGGTGCCATTGGCAGGCAGGGGATCTCTGGAGATCAGGGCCCTGGCCTTGGAGCCAGTCTGGTGCCGCAGAGACGCCTGAGGGCACCAGGATTTCTGATCCCTGGTGGCAGGAAGCTGGGACGTGGTCCCATAGTAAGCTGCCTCATGCTGACTTGGGCCTGTCCAGAAGGGATGATTGGAACTTGAGTGGGACACAGAGGAAGAGGCTTGGAGAGCTGAGTTCTTGAAGTGCTTAAGCTGCGCATGGTTTGCTATTTCAAATTTCAGTGGCGCCCTGTGCAAGGCCAAAATTCAGTGCCCCCCCCCAACCTTCCCTACTGCTCAAAGTGGAGGAAGGGAATAGTAGGGGAGATGATGCAGGAGGGGTGTAGAAAGAGAGCCCTGAGTGCCCCAGCGAAGTCTGGGGCTCATGAGACAGGCGAGCAGTTTTGAGTCCACCCAGTAGATGGGAGTGGTGACATGCACACCTGGGCAGGTGCATCCACACACAGACACACACACACAACAATAGCAGCAGCTTGGCAGGGAATCCTACACTAGCCTAGGGCAACACAAGCTGTCACCTGCTAGTCTGCCTTCTTTCTACCTGATGTCTGTGGATTCAGAGCTCTGCAGAAGACTGCAGGTATTTGCATCACAACAGCATCCCCTTGCCTTCAAGTTTGCTCGCAGTGGGTAGTCAAAGACTGACAGTAACTGAAATGTCATGACAAAATAAAAAATTCCTTCCAGTAGCACCTTAAAGACCAACTGAGTTTGTCATTGGTATGAGCTTTCATGTTCTTCTTTGGCCTGCCATGAAGGCTGAGGAAGGGTGTTTGGAGTTGCAGGTGAGAAGGCTTGTAATCTCAAGCAAGGATATGACTACCAATGCGATCCTTGCAGATCCACATATATGCCCCCAGAGACATATAGAGGTGTTCTGTAGCAGCTGATGGGATAGGTTGTGGTGTGTGTGTGTGTGGTGCCCACAACATTTGGTTTGCAGGTGTGTGCACAGATCCCTCCAAGATTGGTTACCCCAGTTTCGAAGGATGACTGTGGGGAATGTCTTTCCTGGGACCCGGTTGCAATGAAGGGCATGGCATGGGTGGCATTTAACTGTTCAGCAGAGGCCAGAGGGTATTAAGCAGCCCACTGACCTGAGTCTTGGTGCTGCCGTCCTCAGGGCAATCCCACCTACTCTAATCCCCAGCTCAACCATGGAGGGAAGAAATGGTCAAAGGCCTGGAAACGACGCCTTATGAGGAACGGCTTAGGGAGCTGGGTATGCTTAGCCTGGAGAAGAGAAGGTTAGGGGGTGATATGATTGTTGTTGTTGTTGTTTAGTCGTTTAGTCGTGTCCGACTCTTCGTGACCCCATGGATCATAGCACGCCAGGCACTCCTGTCTTGCACTGCCTCCCGCAGTTTGGTCAAACTCATGTTCGTAGCTTCGAGAACACTGTCCAACCATCTCGTCCTCTGACGTCCCCTTCTCCTAGTGCCCTCAATCTTTCCCAACATCAAGGTCTTTTCCAAGGATTCTTCTCTTCTCATGAGGTGGCCAAAGTATGATATGATAGCCATGTTCAAATATATAAAAGGATGTCATATAGAGGAGGGAGAAAGGTTGTTTTCTGCTGCTCCAGAGAAGCGGACACGGAGCAATGGATTCAAGCTACAAGAAAGAAGATTCCACCTAAGCATTAGGATGAACTTCCTGACAGGAAGAGCTGTTCGGCAGTGGAATTTGCTGCCAAGGAGTGTGGTGGAGTCTCCTTCTTTGGAGGTCTTTAAGCAGAGGCTTGACAGGCATATTTCAAGAATGCTTTGATGGTGTTTCCTGCTTGGCAGGGGGTTGGACTAGATCAGGCATCCCCAAACTGCAGCCCTCCAGATGTTTTGGACTACAATTCCCATGTTTCCTGACCACTGGTCCTGTTAGCTAGGGATCATGGGAGTTGTAGGCCAAAACATCTGGAGGGCCGCAGTTTGGGGATGCCTGGACTAGGTGGCCCTTGTGGTCTCCTCCAACTCTATGATTCTATGATTCTAAGAATGGGGGCCCCTCTCTTGCCTCGACCAGGTTTTCCATGAATGGTGGGGTACTGCAAGAGAGGGTTGTGCTGCTTTGAGCTTGACTCAAAGTGAGGCTTCTCCCAAATCTGTGTGCGTGGTGACTTTGTACTATCTTCAGCCAACCAGTGCAGCAATTTCCAATGACCCCCACAAGTCCAAAGTTCCTATGAACTCAGCTCTTGTCCTCGGTCAGGGTGGGAAGCCGTGGCTCTCCAGATGTTGTTGGACTACAGATCCCATTATCCATGGGCCATGCTGGAAGACCACAGATTCCCCACTGCTATGTGATGATGCTCTGTATGGATTGCACTGCATCTCCTTGTGTGTTCTTCAGGCTTGCTGTGACCTCACAGGCTTGCTGGGCATTGTCATTCATAGGTGACCTCATGGTGTTCCTCACTAGCCGGTCTAGGCTGAAGCCTGATTGCCTAATAAAGGGTGTTGTGAGAGCCAAGAGGGAAGAATTCTTCTCTCCAGATGTGCACACACCTGGCTGGGGCCTTTGTTCTTGACTATGCTCTGTCCAGCTTGGGTCCTTCATCCTTCTTCAGCTGCTTCCTGGAATTCTGTCCATGGTAGCATTTTCTTGTAGCCTCCTGTGCCAGATTTTTCTCCCTAAAGCAGTTGAGGATCTCTTATGCCAAGTAGTTGTTTAAGTGGGAGACTGGGAGCTTGTACCTGGAGCTCTGATTCTGAAAGGGCTTTTAGCCGTGCAGTTCACGAATGCTTGACTTAAGCACCATACTTTAGGAGCCTGGCACTGATCCTGTGCCAATCACCATTCATCAGGTTCAACTGCAGTTTCTGCTAATTGAGGTCTATGGAGCTATATCATTTCCCTTTTGATGGTCTTCCAGGGAGCTGAAAATATGCATCCTGCAGGATGTTTTGGAGCAATCCCTTTGAATTAAATTAAAGCAATAGTTCCTAAGGGACTTGCTGTGCCACAGACCTATCTATATTACAAGCTTATATCAATTTTATACCTCTTTAATTATCCTCCTCCCTGCCAGTCCCATCACATCAGGAGCAAATTTGTGTCGTTTCCATTGTCTCATTTCAGGCTTTCTAGTGAAGTTGTCAGTGAAAGAGGGTTCAGAGATCGGTATGTATACATACATGCTTCCCATCCCATATAAAAATTATCCACGCAGTGCATAGTTAAACTATGGAACTCGCTGCCACAAGAGGCAGTGATGGCTTCCAACCTAGATGACTTTAAAAGAGGATTGGGCAAATTTGTGGAGGTGGCTACCAATGGTTACTAGCCAGGATGGCAAAGCTCTGCCTCCAAGGTTGGAGGCAGTAATGCCTCTGAATACCAGTTTCTGGAAACCACAGGAGGGGAGAGTTGCTCTTGTGCTCAAATCCTGCTTGCTGGTTTCTCACAGGTATCTGGTTGGCCACTGTGAGAACAGGATGCTGGACTCGATGGGCCATTGGCCTGATCCAGCAGGCTCTCCTTAATGCTCTTACATTCCATGAGTTTTCTTTGCGCCACATTCTGTTCCTGCTCAGGGCAGTCTCGAGCAGGTTGCGCGCCCTGGCGCTGAGGGGTGGAGATCGCTCCGGCGTCCCTGCCCTCGCAGGGCGCAGCATAGTTTCCTCACAGCTTCACTGCGCAGCGCCCTGCCTACCAGCCTGGCGCCCTGGCGCACTGCGCCACCAGGGATCTACCTAGAGCCGGCCCTGTTCCTGCTATCCGATTCTAAACAGGTTTCGAAAGCTTAATTTTGATGACTGACCATGCACACTTTGTTCTTGCCACTGCTTTCCATTCCTTTCTTTCTCAGCCATGTCTTCTCCAAGTAAGCCGTGTGCATGAGTGTTTGTCCTCCAGCTTGAGCAAAGGCAGCTCTAGTAGAGTGCAAACAGTTCGGTCGCACCTGGTGTGGAGCTTCTGGGGTGTTGCAGCAGGCGCTGAAACTATGATGTCCAATGGAAGGCAAGAGGCTGGGAGTGCTGGATTTTGGCATCACACAGGGCACTACTGAAATTTATTTCAGTTAGTAGGAAACACCTTTGTTGTCCTTGAAATATTGTGCACAGGCGCCAGCTATTAGTTTATCTATTAGAAAGCAGCTAGCTATCGTATAATCTAGCTAGGTGCCAATTAGGAAACTAGATAACATGTGTAACTAGTTTACATGTTCTGAGGTTGCTTCCAGAAAACATGTTCACTGGGCATTCATCATGATTTTCTCGCAGAAAGTTTGCAGGGAGGTAATACAATGTCCTCAAGCAATTACTATCCCACACTTTCCTATGCATTTTACTGTCACTTTCCTTCCTGCAAAAAGTTGGATTAAAAAAAAGAAAAAAGATTTGCTGTACAAGAGGACCAAATCCATTTTAATGGTGCAACCTGAATTTGCTGGTGTACAATTGAATCCCATCTGCAAAACAGTGAAAGCAGACTGAATTATTTCTAGCTTGCTAACACTGATCTATCTTCCCGCTGAAAGCATTCCCTAGCTGGCCAGCACTTAGCTGATTCCCCAGTTGTTGTTTTTTGTTATGATGATATAAAGAGGGTCCCTCCAGACTGTGTGTGTATATATATATTCTGCAACACATCATTGATGCAATCTTTAGTGGTAAATTTATACTAGATCATCCACAAACCATTCTGCCTAATTTGTTGTTCTGCAATTGCTTCCCCAGTGCATACCCTCCAACATATATGCGACGAAAATAAGGATGTCCCATTCCATAATGATAATTTTACTATTTATAATAGTGCATTGCCCCACCTACCCTGGACAGCTTCCAACATATATAAAAATAATAAAACATTTAAAAAGCTTCCCTGTACAGGATTGCCTTCAGATGGCTTGGGGGTCAGATAACTCCACACCCTCTAACACTTCTCCAATGAAAAAAGGGACATCCTAAGGAAACATGGGGCATTCCGGAATCAAATCCGAAACCGCGGTGGCTTCTCCTAAATCTGGGACGTCCCTGGAAAATAGGGAAGCTTGGAGGGTCTGCCAGTGTGATTGCGTTATTGTCATCTGGATGGGCATACTTGCACTATCTTGCACCAAAAAAAGCTGAAGAGGGGGGAAACCCTGGAACATGCATGGTATGAAATGTTGCAGGGTTTCAGCAGAAAGTTACAGGACATGCACAGATGGGAAACAAAGCAGTGTATGTCTGCCCGGAAGCTTTAGCAGGCACGATCTTGGAAGCAGAACTACGTATAATCATCCTGTTACCATCATGAGCACCAATAACCCCAAATGCACAGTGAACAGGACATCTGGGGGGACCCTGAGTTTTATTTGCACAGCAACAACTACATACTGACTCAACAGACTGCCAACTTCCTCTCTCTCAAGTCTCCCTGCATTGGCATCACCTAGCTGGCAAGCTGGAGAAGGCTTAGCCTGGGCAAGTGCCAGCATGCAGACCAAGAAGTCCGAATTATATACATGACATTTCAAGGTTGGTAAAGAAAGAAAAAAGAAATTAATTGCTGTGCATAATATGCACACATATGCTTCCTGTTAACGAAAAGGAATGTTGATGTGATGGCGCACATGAATTTGTGCTGGGGTGGGGGAATGTGATGGACACCCTCCAACATTTCTCTGATGAAAATAGGGATGTCTTATTCTACAACAACAGCAGCAGCAGCAGCAGCAGCAGCAGCAGCAGCAGCAGCAGCAGCAACAACAACAACAACAACATTTATACCCTGCCCACGTGACTGCATTGCCCCAGCTACACTGGGAGGCTTCCAACATATATAAAATAATAATAAAACATTAAAAAAAAATTTTTAATGTCACTATATAGGGTGACGCGGGTGGCGCTGTGGGTTAAACCACTGAGCCTAGGGCTTGCCGATCAGAAGGTCAGCGGTTCGAATCCCCGTGATGGGGTAAGCTCCCGTTGCTTGGTCCCAGCTCCTGCCCACCTAGCAGTTTGAAAGCACGTCAAAGTGCAAGTAAATAAATAGGTACCTCTTCGGCGGGAAGGTAAACAGCGTTTCCGTGCACTGCTCTGGTTCGCCAGAAGCGGCTTAGTCATGCTGGCCACATGACCTGGAAGCTGTACTCCGGTTCCCTCGGCTAATAACGCGAGATGAGTGCCGCAACCCCAGAGTCAGTCACGACTCGACCTAATGGTCAGGAGTCCCTTTACCTTTATATAGGGCTGCCTTCAGATGTCTTCTAAAGGTTGTATAGTTACTTATCTCCTTGGCTCAGAGGTCACATAACTCCGTACCCGCCAACATTTATCTGATGAACATAGGAATGTCCTAACAAAAAGCGGGACATTCTGGGATCAAATCAGAAACCGGGACAGCTTCTGTAAACCTGGGACTGTCCCTGGAAAGTGGGGACACTTGGAGGATCTGTGTGATGTGTCCAGTGATTTGTCCAGTGTGCATGATTGCCCATGCACATGACTTACCCAAAGAGGTAATGTAATGTACCCACAAGTCAATGTAATGAACAGAAAGAGCAAAATCCACCTCCATAGGCAAGCTTTCCAAATCCCGGAAACCAAAGACAGGAAAAGTCTTTTATGAAAGGGCGGATTATAAATCCATAAATGAATAAATCACATAAGGCTTCTGGTGTCAGTTAGGTGGGCTTAGCTTGGCCGAAAAATGTCCTCACCGGCCCAATGGACAGGCCTGGTGGAGCCTAGTTAGGCCTGGAGGTCAGAGGTGCCCCATGGCTGCTCTGGGGTTTCAGGCAGAACAAGTGGTCCTCAGGCCTGCTAACCGTGTGACAAAATTTTAACCAAAGATGCCAGAGATCGATTCTTGCACTTCTGTGAAGAATGCGCTCTGCCTCCAAGCTATGTGCCTTCCTTACCATTCTTGCCATTCTGGAAATCAGCGAATGGAGGGATATTCCCTTCCAGGGTGCTGCTTGAGTTATGAACAGTCACATGCACCCCACATGCACAAACACACACCAGGGCTTTCCTAGATGGTGGCTGACTGAAGTCGAGGGAGGCTTGGATCTGTGCCTCCCTGCTTTTGCCAACTGTAAGCCAAGCTTGGGGAAAACACCCAGCCACTCCCGCCATCCTGGAAGTAATCCTTCCAGAATGGAGGTTTATTTGCTCAACAATGAAAACATCGAATTGCATACCTCAGCATTTAAACACGCCCCACCGGATTTGCTCACACTCCTCCTGGTCTCGTTTGTGTAAGATTCAGGCTGCGTACGCCAACAACCGCCACTCCCTCCTACGGGGACCAAGGAGTCCATTTGTTCCCCAGACCCTCGCCACCCCCCATCTCTCGGCGGGCTGATGCGCCCATCGCACAAGCAAAACACAAACACACACCCATTTGGCAAGGAGGCCTTCCGAACCAAAGCAGGGGACCTTGCCTGGCAGTCAACCTTCCCCATCCAGTTGTGGAGAAACAGAGTGACTCATGGCAAACAGGTCATGGTTTCAATAGGTTTGTCTTTCTAAACACCGTGAACAAAGAGCGTTTCCCCTTCCTCCCCCAGCCGGAGCTGGCATTGTCACCCTGCTCAGAAACCCACACTCGAGAGGCACCAGCGGAAACCACAGAGACACAGGGGAGAAGCTACAATGACAGGAATCCATGGAAGTCTAGACGATGGCCGAGGGGAACTCTGGACTCCATGACTCTGAACCATGTCACCCACTGCGATGGAAGAGGGGAAATGGGCAGGTCTGAGGTGCTTCTTCATGCAGCGCATGAACTGTGGGACTCGCTCCCACAGGAGGCAGCAATGACGGCTCCCAACTTAGAGGGCTTCCAAAGTGGATGGGACAAATTCGTGGCACAGAAGGTTATGGCCGCGAGCCACGATGGCTGTGCTCTGCGTCCACGGAGGTGAGGCATGTTTCTGGTGAAAGCACGATAAGATGGGCCATTAAAAGGTAAAGGTAAAGGGCCCCTGGATGGTTAAGTCCAATCAGAGACGACTATGGGGTTGTGGCGCTCATCTCGCTTTCAGGATGAGGGAGGTAGCGTTTGTCCACAGATAGCTTTCCGGTACATGTGGCCAGCATGACAAAACCATTTCTGGCACAACAGGACACTGTGACAGAAGCCAGAGCACACAAAAACACTGTTTATCTTCCCACCGCACCCACTGCACTGGTGTGTTTTCGAACTGCTAGGTTGGCAGGAGCTGGGACAGAGCTCACCCCATCGGGGGGATTCGAACCACTGACCTTCTGATTGGCAAGCCCAAGAGGCTCAGTGGTTTAGACCACAGAGCCACCAGCGTCCCATTGGCCTGATCCAGCCCAGCTGTTTTTATGTGACAATTATTCAGATAAGGATTTTTGTGTTGTTGGTAGTGTGTGTGTGTGTGTGTGTGTGTGTGTGTGTGTGTGTGGTTGTGTGTGTACAGGTCTCCTTTAGTATGCTTCTGTTTGACTTTAAGCAGTATTGGAAATTGTTTTTGTTTTGTTTTTTATGAGCTCTGAAACCCACCTCTCCCACGCTCAGGGATTGCCCCAATTCAGCCCCCCCCCAACACACACAACACATTTTGCACACTGGATCATTAATTGGTTCAGAGAAAGGAAGCTCATTAGTAGCCTCCAGTGAGTCAAGGCTGTGTGTGGGAAGGAAGAAACCAGGGAAGTCAAATCTCACACAGCTGCTCAAAGAAATGGGAAATATATTTTTAATAAAAATGGGTGGGAGGGGGCGGGAAGAGAGAGACGCTTTCAACTTTTCCTTAGGAGCTTCAGGGTCTGATTCTGTCTTCTGGAGAGTCTTGAATGGCTAGGAGGTTGGTGGTGGCAGGAGGAATCTGAGCAGGAGCTGGAACTGCCAAAGGCATCCCCAGCACACTTCATTGCATGCCAACATGAAAACACACACACACACAAACAAACACACACACATACACCCCTGCCTATTGGAGCGCTGGTGTCTTGCGGCAAAAGGGTGTGCCTCCTTACCAGCTGTGGACTGTTTCCATTCGATGAGCTTCTTGCCTCTCCACTGCATCTTCCAGTGGCCCTGAAGGGAGCTGGTGCCCAATGGTAGGGACAGGGCAAAAGGGCAAGAGGACAACAGGAGGGGGAGCCAGAGAGCCAGTGCCAGGCGGAGCCAATGAATTCTAGTTTTGTCTTCCTCCATCTCCTCCTTCCTGCTGCATTCGGCAGAAGGGCAAAACTGAGATTGAGACGGAGGAAGCTGACAGGCAATGCCACCCCCTGGATTGGAAGTAAGCAAGAAGGAGTAAGAGCTCCTTTGTTGAAATGCCCCCTGTCTCTTGAGTATCAGGTCTACCCCCCACCACCACCGCCACCCCAATTCCTCATAAGTATGTATCTGTCAACGAGTGAGCCAGCAGTAAATCACACCATTCCAAGTTGGAGTTAACTCTTTATGAGCAAAAACATGATCTGCACATACGTGGCGGAGTGTCAGGCCTCATGAGCTCAGTTGCTCCTCCCCTGTAGGTCTTGTCCCATGAATCAGTGCTGAGACTGAAAGTCCCTGCCTCCACACAGACATCTAAGCCCCTCCTTTCCAGGGCTTTCTCCAAGCAATCAGAGACTGCGCCTGTCTGCAGCCTGTCCATTTCAGCCCTCTTCTGGTTCTGGCAGACAGAGTGGAGGGAGAGCATGTCACAGCAGGAGGGGGAGACACCTGCATCTCTGTGTCTTGGCCTCCCTCCTCTTCTGCTTCTGGACTTCTGTCACAGACTCCCCCTGCTCACTGGGCCCTGTCACCTCTTCAGCTTCCAGCACCTCCTCTTCCCAGTCTACTTCCTCTGTCCACCCATCATTGCCCACCACCACTCCCCGGGCTCTGGGCCTTCTTCGCTTGGGGGTTCGCCAGCTGGTTCCACCCACCATTCCTCTGCATCCAACCAGTCCATGATGGCATCATTCAGGGCCGTCTCTAGGCCCGGGTCCGGTGGCGCAGGGCGCCAGGCCACCAGGGGCACCGCTGCGCCCACTGAGAGGCGCGGCAGAAGCCGCCCCAGGCGCGCCTCTCAGCTGTTCAGCGAATTCAGGCCGCTCTTCAGAGGCGCACAGGCCTGGGGCCGCCTCCGCCGCGTGCAGGGGCGTTGCAACAGGGGGCGGGCAGCGCCCCCTGGCCCAGGGCCGGCCCTACAGCCAGGCTGGGTTGCACAGGGCTCTGGCCCTCCAGGCGGCGGCCGCGCTGCGCCCGCCCGCCGCACTGGGAAACAGGGCGGGGCGCCGGAGGGATGTGCCGCACCAGGGCGCCAGGTATGCTTAAGACGGCCCTAGCATCGTTGTTCCACAACAGGTGGGGACCTTCAGACCCAGTGCCCAAATGCAGCCCACCAGGCCTCTCTCACTGGTTCTGCTCCACACCTTCCCCCAGTTTTTTTTTTTTGCCTGGCTGGAAAGTGTCTTTTTTGAACTGCAACCATGCTTGCCTGGATAGAGAGGGGTCCCTTGTAGAAACTGCTGGCATTTGTCTACTGGAGTAACATCCATCTAACTCTGACATGCACCCCTCGAAAGACACGTCACCCTCAGGCAGATAAAGGTTCCCCAGCCCTGGAATAAACCACTGCCCGTGTTCCGGTGCATTGGGGGGAGGTTGATGGCTGTGCTGCACCCCTGGACAGCTTTGCTGTTTTGGATTTTTGCTCTGATCTGTAGGGGCAAGTGGGCGGCTCCTGGTGTCCAACTCCTGGAAGCAGCCAGCCCCAGGTGAGGCACTTATCAGGTTTTGCTTTTCTGGGAAGGGTTACCCACCTGTCTCTTTCAGGTTGTTTTGTCTGTGCCTTGCCCATCCTCGTCTGTGTCACATTCCTTGGCTGCCGTGCTGAGGTGGGACCAGGCAGGAGCAAAGCAGTCCCTGCCTGCCTCGCCCCGCTGGCTTGCAATGCTTCAGAGAGAGGAGGAGGCTATTTGGGGTCACCTTGTTTCAGCTGTGTGCAGCTGCATCTGTTCATTCATTCATCCATCCATCCATCCATTCAGCCAGCCATCCATTCATTAAATTTGTATACCACCCAACATCCAGAGATCTCAACATAAAATAACAATAGAAACAACACAAAATGCAGAGTAAAAATAAGAACAAAAACAAACCTTTAATCCCCCCAGCACATACAGAACACAATTGAAAGGGCATCGGGTGTCAATCAGCCTGGCACCTAAAAGTATATAATGAAAGTGCCAGGCGGACCTGGGGAGCCACTGCAGAAAAGGCCTGTTCTTGTGTTGCCGCCCTCATGTAGGCACATGAAGAAGGGCCTCAAAGGGTGACCTCAGGGTCCGGGTGGGTTCATATGGAGAGAGGCAGTCCTTGAGGCATTGTGGTCCTCAGCCATTTAAGGCTTTATAGGTGAAAACCAGCACTTTGACTTGGGCCTGGAAACAGTCGGACCAGGATCAGCCAGTACAGTCGGACCAGGATCAGTATAATATGCTCAAAGAGTATTGCCTCCCAATTCCGCACCAGCTGGATTTTCCGAACCATCTTGAGAGGCAGCAGTACATATAATGTGTTGCAATAATAATAATAATAATAATAATAATAATAATAATAATAATATTTCTACCCTGCCCTCCCCAGCCAAGGCTGGGCTCAGGGCGGCTAACATCAAATATATAATACATTAAAAACACAAAACCAAACGATTCATTAAAATACAGCTCAAAATCACAGTAAAATCAAAATAAAATTAAGTGGCAACCCACTTAATCTAATCTAAGGACCCAAATCAATGCATTTCATAATAAGAAATGCACACAAACACTCTGATGATGCAGAAATAAGGAGAACTGGGCTTCGGACTGCAAAAATAAGAAAGGGAAAGTGAAATTGACAGATTTAAGCCTTGTCAGCCTTATCAACTGCATGCAGCCAGACTTGAAATGTTGATGCCCATATACTGAATTGCTGCATGGGAATGCCTCCAACTTGGTAGTGTTGTTTTCCAAGGTGGAAAGGAACAACTTGTTTCCAACGACCCAATTTCAACATGTGCAGAACTGTGTCCCCATCTTTAAGCATCCATATACTTTATCTTTTGCTGAAACTCACGGCTGCACACTCCCACCCTGTCTAGGGTGATTTAATCTCCCCACAACATTTCTGGCTGTGGGCCTGTATGCCTGTCGAAAAGACATGAGAAATGTTGTTTCAAATATATATATTTATAATAAGCTGTTTGGGGAGTCTGGATGGAGTCTGAGTTGTGGAGGCATCGAAACCATCTCCTGGGATCTGATGTAGCACTTGGGTTTGTCAAAGGTGGCATTTTCCCAGGCTCCTGGCTCAGCCCTGAAATACACACCAGCGCGACCTCCTTTCTCAAAGGAGGTCGGGGGAAAGGGCTGGAGCTCAGTGGCAGGGCAGAGCTGTTTTGCAGGCAGAAGATCCCAGGTTCAGTCCCTGGCATTTGGTAGTCTTTTAAAAGTTCACTTAGAAAAGTCGTGTTTGGTTTAAGTGACCAGTGTTTAGTGGGGAGGGCTTTGGTAAACTCTGGCCTAATTCACACAAACACACACAACAGATGGGGCAGCCAAATAATTCCTAGGCAGGACCATTTTAGAATGCTGATGCATACAGGAGACTAAATTGCCTGGAACCTGCCCCAGTGCTAAATCAGGGTTTCTATTCTGGGCCTTGAGGAATGCCGTTGTTTAGATTTGATTAGAGGGGATTCCTGGGGTTAAGATCACAGAAACAGAGGGCAGAGTATAGCTCCATCTAGTCCAGCTTCCTGTTCAACTATGGTTTCCCATCAGGGCAAAGATTTCCACTTGCGCAACAGGACTCCCTCCGTCGCACGCAGACCGCCTCCTCCCCAAATGTGCTCCGTTGGGTTGTGGGAAGCCACAAACAGGATTTGCACAAAACAGAATGCAGCACCAGGGAGCCTGAGTTGGCCTTGGGTAGCTGGGTTGTTTGGACCGGTGCGGACAGACAGTGGGCCCCATCCAGAAGGGGGCTGTGTCTCATGCGAAGCAGCACCCTGTTGTTCATAGGGAAGCTGGTGCCAAATCACTCATGCTATGAATGCTTTTTTCTGATGGTACAAGGCGGTACACAGTACCTCGTGCCTCCTTCCCAAAGCCCTGGTAGCTTCTGCTCAGCTTAGGGAGGAAGGCATGATGCTCTGGCAGGGTCTAAGAGCCCTCCCTTGCATAGCGAGTACTGGCAACTTTTTTCCTAGGGGGGGGGGGTGGAAGCATTGGGTACAATTTCCTGTTTTCTCACAGTGGTCAGCTGGATGCTTGCAGGAAGACCTTAAGTGAGGCTTGAAGGCAATAGATCTCACCTGTCATTGCTCCCCAGGAACTGGCATTCCAAAACCAGCTGGAAAACCCCCAATGGAAGAAGGCTCATAGCCCAGGAAGTGGTGGTGGGCAATGATGGGTGGACAGAGGGAGAAGACTGGGAAGAGGAGGTGTTGGAAGCTGAAGAGGTAACAGAAGTCCTGTTTTGTTGATAGGCTTAATAGCCAGCCATTGATCAGCCTCTCCTCCATATCTTCCAGTTGCCACTGTTCTGGGCTGAACTTCCTCCTTGCGATCCTCTCTTGAAATCGAGGCTGTTCTACACAGACCCTTCATGCAGTTTTAGGTCCCGTTGAATTCAGCGAGGCTTACTTTTGAGAAGATGGACACAGGATTATGCTGTAAACCTCTGTGTGGGGATGGGTGCATTTTTGTCTCCCGGCGTACCTGCATGTGTAAACAGTTTTTAGGCCAATTATGGGGGATTTTTTTTATAGCGTATCTTTAGCATGAAGAGCAAACACCTCCTTGGCATTTATTAAAAGAGTGCAGGACTGTTGCAGAGTAAATGAAATGAATACAGCACACAGAAGATGGATTAAGAGCCTTTCACAATGCACAGTGCCAGGCTTCAGAAGTAATCTTCGGTATGAGGATAGAAATGTTATGAGCAGGGCCCTGTTTTCAGGGTGCGGGATCGGGTAGGGGAATCACATGGCTGAAATAATGAGAGGGCCTGCAGCTGCCACGCTGAGACCCTTCCCACCACCTTCCCTGGGAAGAAGGTATTTACATCTGGCTGGCAATTAATTATTGCAAACCAAGGCCACGCTTTAGGAGTGGCTAAGCCTCCAGCTCTTACAAGGCAGCAGGAGCTCACCCACCTTTTGCAATGAAGCATTAACTATGCTCTGGACTTAACCAGTCAAACAACCGTTTGCTAGATTTAATAAGCCAAGAGGGAAAGAGTTCAGGAAGGCATGCGGTCAGGCATCTGTAGCCACGAACACCTTGACCTTCTCATCTGGCTGCATCAGGTGAAAACGATCCCGCAACACATCACCGGTGGCTGCGTTGGGTTCGTTGCTTGAAACTGCGATCGCTCAAGTCAAGGTCATTCTGAAGTCAAGCAACTTATCCTCAGAATGTGTAGCCACATTCTGTGGCTCCTCAAATGCTCCAGAGTTAGTAACCTCCAGATGGTCTGAAATAACTCAGCCGGCTGGCTACTAGAGGATGCAATCCAAATTGTGAAATGCACACGATAGATGCAATTGTGTGCACCACAGTGGCATAGCAGGGGGGGGCACAGGGGCAGCTGCCTTGAGCGCAAAATGGTTAGGGGTCCAAAATTTCAACTCCTGACGCTGCCTCAATACAGCTGGGTGCTTCCGTCACTGGGCTCTATTGAAACCGACTTCTCCATGTGAACCGGGAAGTGACATCTCCAGTCAACAGAACAAGTCTTCTTTCCTTATCTCTGCATCTGTGATCTCCTGGGTGACATGGACGCTGTTAGGCATTGAATGTGCATGCGAGGTATGAGAGGTGAAAAACACATTCCCCCCATTGCCAACCTTCTCCCATTCCTTCTGTCTTGGCAAATGTGGGGCTAGGATTCCACGTGTGTTAATTTAACATCTTAGTTAGGCTCCCGTCTTTTGCTGAAGGCCTTTTCAAATGTACCTGCACCAAACCCACAAAAACTGACACTTGAGCAGATGAAGGCTACTGAAGACGGTTGCCTCCAACTCCAAACTAAACCCCTTGCATGCAGGTTCAAATTTCTCCCTTTTGTCCAGAGCTTTTTGGTAAGCAATGCATATTGTTTTGAGGGGCTTGGCAAGAAAGGTAAACATTGTGCCCACCAGACTCCCCTGCTTCTCCATCCTCCAGCTTCGGAGACGTCAACAGATGTTATCGATGAGCTCACGAGCCCGTTTCTCAGTCTTGGGGGCTAGCACCTTGGCATTTTAAATGTGAAATGAGATTCTCAGGAGGCTGAATCCTGGCTCCTGTGCCAATCCCATCCCTGCGCAATGCAGCTGCAGAATGCACGCACAGCCCAGCCTTTGATGAAGCAATTAACCTAATCGACCTCTTTTATTAATAGTAGTATTTGGCTCTGTGGCCCGTGGGAATCTTGCAAAGCTCGGGGCTGTTTATGCACAGATCCACCGACAAACTGTCCTGAGCGAATAGGATGACTTGCGTGAGAGGCCCAGCAAAGGGGAGCTCACCGTCCTCCAAGCAGGCGCTAAAAGAGGGTGGCCAAAAATAAAACAAAATGCACCATGAGCACATAGGTGTGGTGGGGCAGGGGGAACAGAAGCAGCCCTCCTTGTGAGTAAAGAAAGGGAAGCAAAGTGTGCCTAGAGGTCAGACATCTTGCCAGTTTGAAAGGGAGATGTACAGACTAGCAGAGAGCACTTTCCCAGGCGGAGGTTAGCGCTTGTGTTCCTGTGCCAAATGGAAAAAGATGCCGTATTTCGGGTCTGAAGCAGAGGCGGGCGTGGGGTGGGGAGGAAGTGCCTGCTCTGTGCTTGGGTTTGTTGTTTTTTAACCTCCTGGATGATATTTATGGGTCAGGCCTGGGTTTGACCAGGTGCCTTCTCCCCCTCGCCAGGCTCCATTAGCGCAGGAACCCTTGCCAAAGCCAGACAGGGGGAGGGACCAGGGACCCAGATCTCCTTTCAGAGTTTTATGCTATGCAATGGCTCAGGTCAATGCCTGGGAGTTGTGGTTGAGGCTTTTAGCATCTCTCCCGTTCCTCGTTATCCCGCTCCCCCCTGCAGTTGGTTTCTGTTGTGTTGTTTTCCCTCCACCGAAGATATGGCAGAGACCTCGCTTTCAGCCACAGACGCGCACTTTTAATCCAGTGCAACTACTTGAAATGTGTGCCCCGCTTGACAGCAGAGGGTCCTCGTCCTCCTGTCTTTTTAACAGGATTCTGTGTCTGCTTCTCCCACTACATCACTCCTCCTGTTCCTGTCACACACAAACTCCACACCCATCAGAAGTGCAGTTAGGTAATTTTAGACTTAATAGTCTTTTTGCAAGGGATTTGAAATGGCAATGTGTGTTATTTCACTTTCCCCAAAAAACATATTAAGCAGCTCCTTCCTGCCGAGTTGCGTTAGGGATCACTGCCCCAAATTCCAGCTGTGATGGCGCCATTGTCTCCTCCAGCAGCCGGGATGTTCGTGTGTGTCTTGTTCTGAGTCGAGTTCAGTATTGTCTGCACTGACCCGCAGCGACAAAGGGTCCAAAGCCAGTGGATCAAGCCAGTGACCCATCTAGTCCAGCGTCACATTATCACAGTGGCCAACCAGACGCCTGTGGGAAACCTTCAAGGAGGACCCGAGAACAAGAGCAACTCTCCTCTTCTGTCATTTCCAGCATGGCTAGTAGCCATTATCATAGAATCACAGAATTGTAGAGTTAGAAGGGACCCCAGGGGTCATCTAGTCCAACTCCCTGCAATGCAGGAATCTCAGCTAAAGCGTCCATGACCGATGGCCATCCGACCTCTGCTTAGAAACCTCCAAGGAAGGAGAGTCTGCCAACAGTCTTGTGGGAGACTGTTCCACTGCCAAAAAATCTCTTACTGCCAGTAAGTTCTTCCCGGCGTTTACTTGGACTCTCCTTTCTTGTAATTTGAAGCCTTCTTTCTCCATGAATTTGCTCAACCCTCTTTTGAAGCCATCCACGCTGCTGGCCATCACTGCTTCCTGTGGCAGTGAGTTCCACAGTTTAACTATGCACTGCGCTTTCTTTCCTCTGTCCTACATATCCCAACATTCAGCTTCACTGATTGTCCCTAGTTCTAGTTCCATGACAGGGGGAAAACAGTTCTCTATTCACTTTCTTCACGCCAGGCATCATTTTATAAACTTCTATAATCTCCTATGTGACTTTTCCCTGAACAAAAAGCTCCCAAATGCTGCTTCCTTTCCTTACAGACTCTCCGGGGTCTCAAAGCTGGAGATTTCCCCAAGCCCTACATAGGACTTGCCAATGCCCCTTGCCTGAAACCTTGGAGAGGCACTGCCAGTCAGAAAAAGCAATATTTAGCTAGATGGACTAATAGTTTTATTCTGCATACAGCAGCTTCCTGTATTCCTATGCCCCCCAACACCTTTCATATGTTGTTTCCCTATGTCATTGTAAGCTCCTCAGGGCAGGGACCTTTCTTCCAGAACTCTTCAAAGCACTGAAGGAATAGCAGCAGCAAGAAAAACACACCCCTCTTTCCTTTTTGCTTACGTATTTCAGTGTCCTCCCTGCTCATTTCATGGAAGAAGGTGATTGAGAAGCAAATATCAATAAGGCACGGTCGATATGTTTTGAAAACACATTGGGAAGAGGACAATGATCCGACAATGAAGATGAATTATAATGAGCATCTTGATCCCTCGCTCTCCTTTTTAATCACCAAATGATGGTGGGCTCTGTTTTCCTCTCCCCTGAGAGCTATTGGTGAGCTTTCAAGCTGGAATCTTAAAAGTCTGAGCCTAAGGTTGCTGACTAATCCTGTGGGTCTAATAAACATATAATAATAGGTGCCTTGCTGTTTTATTGTAATTATTGGCATGGCTACAATTGATTTTATATGTGCATACAGTTTCAATTCAAAGTAAATTTTAATGATGGTTTTTTCTATGTTTTTAGTGGTTCCTATTTTTATCTGTAAGCGACCTTCAGTCCCATCAGGGGGAAAAAGCAGAGTATATATGAGAGTTTGGACTTGATATCCCACCTTTCACTCCCCATAAGGAATCTCAAAGCGGCTAACATTCTCCTTTCCCTTCCTCCCCCACAACAAGAACTCTGTGAGGTGAGTGAGGCTGAGAGACTTCAGAGAAGTGTAACTAGCCCAAGGTCACCCAGCAGCTGCATGTGGAGGAGCGGAGACTCGAACCTGGTTCACCAGATTACGAGTCCACCGCTCTTAACCTCTACACCACGCTGGCTCTCATATAATATATAAGTATATAATAATAATAATAATAATAATAATAATAATAATAATAATAATAATAATACAAAAGGGGGAAGTAGGGATGGCCACTAATTTGGATGGCTTTTAATTAAAGAGGATTAGACAAATTCATAGAGGAGAGAGCTATTGGTGGCTAGGGACCCAGGTGGCGCTGTGGTTAAACCACTGAGCCTAGGGCTTGCTGATCAGAAGGTCGGCAGTTCGAATCCCTGTGACGGGGTGAGCTCCCGTTGCTTGGTCCCAGCTCCTGCCCACCTAGCAGTTTGAAAGCACGTCAAAATGCAAGTAGATAAATAGGAACCGCTACAGCGGGAAGGTAAACGGCGTTTCCATGCGCTGCTCTGGTTTGCCAGAAGCGGCTTTGTCATGCTGGCCACATGACCTGGAAGCTATACGCCAGCTCCCTCAGCCAATAATGTGAGATGAGCGCGCAACCCCAGAGTCGGTCACGACTGGACCTAATGGTCAGGGGTCCCTTTACCTTTACCTTTAGCCATGATAGGATACCCCTATTTTCACTGGAGAAACATTGGTGGGGAATAGGATGTCCCTATTTTCACCAGAGGGTATGTGATGGCTATGCTCTGTCTCCAGAGCTGGAGGCAGCAATTGTTCTGAATACCATCTGCTGGAAACTGCCAGAGGGGAGTGTTGCTCTTGTGTTCGAATCCCGTTTCCAGGTTTCCCACAGGCATCTGGTTGGCCTACACTGAGAACAGGATGCAGGACCCGATGGGCCCCCTTTGGCCTGATCCAGCAGCCAGGCTCTCCTTATGTTCATTAGCATCAAGATTAGAAGAAGTCAAGGAGAGGAATGGCAATAGGAGGGAACAGGAAGGACAAGCCTCCGGCACAAGCCGGAACAAAAGTGTCCCAGGAATGGGTGCCTGGAGGGAAGCAGTTCTGCGGAACGCCAGCGGAGGAATGAAGCCTAGGGCGGCTGCGGCGGCCATTTTGAGACTGGCCAGAGAAAGTGTTGAGCCAGTTGCACAAAGCTTGCACTATTGCAGTCTCCAGGCTCCTATGGCTTTGTTTCGTAATGGCTGCAACAGGAAATGTTTCATAAATAGAATATCTGGGGATTGACCAACTCTGGGGTGGGGAAGCTTCTTCAGCCAGGCGGGGGGCACATTCCCTTCTGCGGACACATGCCAACAGTGGGTGAGGCCAGGAGAAAAAGTGGGTGGGGAGACAAACGCAACATTGCATTCATTTATTTATTTGAAATAGCCATAAAATTCCGTTTCCTAAGAAGCATAGCAAGGCAGCATAAAACGTAAAAAACACATTACGATAACAGCATCTCTTTTTTTAAAAAAGCCAGCCACAGTGTATCAATAAACTGGTTGGTTGAGGAACAAAAAAGTCAATGTTCCAAAGAACTGTGGGAACAACAGTACAGTTTATGAAACTCTTCTGAAAGCAGGAATGAATCCTGCTGGACTTCTAGTGGCAAGGAGTTCCCCAGGGCAGGGCCTACCACACAAAAGGCTAGGCACCCATGCTACCAAGCATCAATTGCTAGAAACCACCGTGTGGGCTTTCCCCAGGTATCCGGCAGTTGGCCCCTGTGAGAACAGGATGCTGAACTGGATGGGAGATTGGCCTGATGCAGCTGGTCTCTCCGAATGTTTGTATGCTCCTGTGAGCAAGTCTGGCCTCCGCATTTGTCACTCATTGCAACTTCTACCTTTGTGCAGCAGCCAGTTTCTGCACAAACACACGCAGCCTCTCTGCCTTCCATCCAGGCAGGCAAAAGACATTATTGGATACAGCCCAGTCAGAAAAAAATGCTCAAGGATGGTGCGAAACAGGGCAGGTGAGAGGCATGTCCTCAGACCCTCCAAGTGTTCCTACTTTCCAGGGACAGCCCCAGATTTACAGAAGCCGTTCCAGTTTCCCATTTGACCCTGGAATGTCCTGCATTTTCCTTAGATAAAGGTAAAGGGACCCCTGACCATTAGGTCCAGTTGCGGACAACTCTGGGGTTGCAGCGCTCATCTCGCTTTACTGGCTGAGGGAGCCGGCGTACAGCTTCCAGGTCATGTGGCCAGCATGAGAAAGCCGCTTCTGGCGAACCAGAGCAGTGCACGGAAAGGGCGTTTACCTTCCCGCTGTAGCGGTACCTATTTATCTACTTGCACTTTGACGTGCTTTTGAACTGCTAGGTTGGTAGGAGCAGGGACCGAACAATGGGAGCTCACCCCGTTGTGGGGATTCAAACCGCCAACCTTCTGATAGGCAAGCCCTAGGCTATGTGGTTTAACCCACAGCGCCACCCGTGTCCCGTATTTTTCTTAGGATGTCCCTATTTTCATCAGCGAAATGTTGGAAGGTATGGAATAGGACAGTGGTGGCGAACCTATGATACATGTGTCAGATGTGATATGCAGAGCCCTCACTGCTGGCATGCGTGCCATGTCTCTGCTGTTAAAACCCAGCTCCTTTTTTGTTGTTGTTGCTGGTAGCCAGAGATTGTGTTCAGCGATTGGTCTGTTTTTCAATTTGCTGTGTCAGTGGCTGTTTCTGATTGGGTGTAACAGTGTTCGTTTTTAACCCTTTCTGTGCTGTTTTTTTAAACCAGATTACCAGACACTTTTAGCACCCTGAAAAATATAGCAATGGCTATATTTTTACTTTACTCACAATTTTTCCCTCTACGTACTTTTGTGACATCTTATTCTCAGCGTTAAATAATATCAAAACCAACAAAAGAAACAGATTGACAGATGAAGTTAGTAGCACTTGCTTGGGCTTGAAGTGTACAAAATACCAACCTTCAATTGAAGGTTTAGCCAATGAAATTCAGCAACAAAAAGTCACTAATAGGCAGGTTAGTTAAATAATTCTCCCTCCCCCTCACTTATCTTAGTTCGCACCATCCCACACATGAAATAATATCAAGACCAACAAAAGAAACCGACTGACAGATGAACAAAGAAGTCACTAAGCAGGTAAGTTAAATAATTAGTTTTTGGTTTATCAAACACAGTTATATATTACAATTATATATTTTTGTTATTTAAACTATAAATATCGCAAAATTATGGTTTTTCTCTCGAAGTGACACACCACCCGAGTTATGCTTGGTTTTTTTTGGGGGGGGGGTGAATTTTGACACACCAAGCTCAATAGGTTGCCCATCACTGGAATAGAATGTCCCTATTTTCATCAGAGAAATGTCGGAGGGTATGTTCCTGAAGAGAGAAAGGCTATGATGTCAGGGGAGTCCTGGGAGCCAGAGAGAGAGAGAGAGAGGCTTGGAGAGAGGCATTTGACCCCAGCGTCAAAGATTTCTCATCCTGGACTAACTGTTCCAGCTAAGAAATGCCTAGGAAGGGCATGAAGAATTAAGGGATGGGTGAGAAGAAACAGAAACACTCTTGGGATATGGGAGTCGCCCAGCCAGTGGAGTAGGTTTGAAGTCCACCATCTGGCCAAGGTTTCGGTTTGTAAGAAGCTGCTTAGCAAACCCTTCTACCAGGCCTGAAGCCATAGGTACCATCTTCTCTCTTCTGTGAAGCATTTTAGTAAATAGAGCCTGCTATGGGCACCTGCCATCGCTCGGATAATCCCTTCACAAGTTCTGGAATAAGCACACACCTGCCCTCAACCACCCACCTCCAGTTGGCCACTCAATTTGCGGCGAATCATCAAAGGAGCCTCCGAGTTCAATAAAAAAGGTAATAACGGGCAGTTGCAACTTCCTGCATCTCATAAACTGACAAAACGTCACTTTGGGACAGAGACTTCTGAGAAACAAATTTCTCAACGTCTTCCTTGGAACAGCGAGTTCCAGAAGGTGAGCAGGGAGAGGCTGCGGAGAGAGGAGACTTAGGAAACAACCAGGAACGGATTCAAGCAGGAACTGGAGATAAGCCGCTAAATCTCAGAAGACCACAGAGTAATAATTAAGATTAACGTTCTCGAGGGGTGGATTCGTCCCAGAAACTAACAGGTGCCACTCAGCTATACAAACGGGGGATTTTCCAGAAGAGAGAGAAGAAAGCTAATGGGTTCTTCCCCCCCCCCCACCTCTTCTTCTTCTTTAAAAGCCCCAACCCAGAACTTCTCTAACATGCTTGAAGAGGCAGAACCGCACAGGGACAATGTAAAAAGATAAAAGGCAGACTCTCTCTCTCTCTCTCCAAACGAACCCCCGTAGTGTGAAGAAGGGCAGAAGAAATGCCAGGAATTTACTTTTTATAAAATAAAAAGCAGTCTGATCGGAAAGCAGAAAAGGATGTCTAAGCCTAGCAGGTATCTGTCCATCTTTGAAGGCTGATAAACAAGAGTCATAAAATGATGGCAGTTAATGATAAGTGATTCTCAGTGGACTTAACTAGCCAATGGCAAAACAGAATCCAAAGGCACCAGGGCTTGCCACTGATTGCAGGCTTGGGAGGAGATCCAGCAGGTTTCACTTGCATAGAGGAGGGCCAAGGTTTTCAGCCCTGCCTGCCTCTCGGAGGTGACTGTAGGGCAAGCAGGGACTCAAAGGTGGTGGTGTCCGCCTTACCGCCATGACACTTGGAAGCTGCGTTGAGTTGCTGTCATGTGCCTAGCCCTGAATGATGGACGGCACAAGCTCCAGAGTCTGGATAAGCTGTTGCACTCGGATCCTGCTTGTTGGTTTCTCACGGGCATCTGAGAACAGGATCCCAGGCTAGATGGGCTTGGGCCAGATCCAGCAGGCCTTCTCTGTTTTGGTTGCTGTCATTATTAATTCATTTAATTTATATCCAGCCTTTCCTCCAAGCTTAAGGGGGCATGCGTGACTCTCCTCCTCCACATGTGTCAGCCTGGATGTTTCGATGTTGGTTAGAGAGTGATGCTGATAACACCAATATTGCAGGTTCAGGTCCCCATATGGGGCAGATGCAAATTCCTGCATTGCAGAGGGTTGGACCAGATGATTCTCGGGGTCCCTTCCAACTCAACAATTCTATGATTTCATCCCCACAACAACCCTGCGAGGTAGGTTAGGTCAAAACCCAGCGACTTGTCCAAGGTCACCCTTCATGGCTACATGGGAATTGAACCTTGGCCTCCCAGGTCATCATCCAATGCTCTAACAATTACACCACACAGCTTTCTTAAACCTATGCTGCCCAGTATTCCCAGATGGTCTCCCATCCAAGTACTAGCCTTACTGACTTAGCTTCTGAAATCAGATGAGATCAGATGATGTGTTCAAGTGCTCCCAGGAACAACCTTAGCATGAGAATGGGGGCATTGCACAGCACATTCATCTCTTTTTTCATCAGTGAACTTGGTCAGGTATGGAACAGTCTGGGGGTTCAGTGGAGGAGGAGCCTGGTCACTTCCTGCTGCAACTGGCTGCTTCCAATGAAGTGTGTTCACATATTCGGAAGATATAGCTTCTATACTGTGGTACACACAAGAACGGAGGGTTGTCTCTCACCTGATTCCCCAAATCGGGAAGGTTCCAGTTTATTCAGTTTGTTAGTGTTCCATAGGGTTCTCTCATCTAGTGAGTTAATGCCTAATGTAAGATTTCTCCAGAGTAGGGAGGGGGGAAATCATAGATTTGGAAAGGACCACAAGGGTCATTAAGTCCAACCCCTGCAATGCTGGAATCTTTTGCCCAACATGGAGTTCGAACACACAACCCTGAGAGTCACAGTCTCATGCTCTACTGACTGAGCTATATGAGTCTCAAACCTGTGTCCACCCAGACATGGTTGAACTCCAGCAACTATCAGCCAGCAAAGCCAACGGTCCATAATGGTGCGAGTTGTAGTTCAGCCACATCTGGAGGACAGCAGTTTCCTCATCCTGGGACACAGGTTGCTTTCTTGGCCACCGCAGTGCATCACACCTGGCCAGATGTTTCTGGGAGAGAGCATGAGCAGTGAAGCAGAAGCCGCTTTCCTGTTGCATGTCTCTATACAGATGCAGCATGCCTCTAGATCAGGCATAGGCAAACTTGGCCCTCCAGATGTTTTGGAACTGCAATTCCCATAATCCCTGATCACTGGTCCTGTTAGCTAGGGGTGATGGGAGTTGTTGTCCCAAAACATCTGGAGGGCCGCGTTTGCCTGTGCCTGCTCTAGATATCAGAAGTGGCCGATGTTCTGTGCTCCCCACCAGCGCACACCAGCCAATAACCACCCCTTTCCCAGCTGGGAAAATGATTGGATGCATAAACCCCAAAGGACTGGCCCACCCACATGCTTCTAGGACTCACCCACATTTTGCAGTGCTGTGACATTGAACTGCAGGGAAATGTATGTGTGCATGCACACATGCACACGAGGGTAGATGTGCAATGGGGACCTATGTCACACCGATGAACAGGGGAACTGGCTTCTTCCAGAGAGCAAACCCTACCTGGAGAAATTTAAAGCCGCTTCCGTAGGGGCAACCCGTCCCCTTTGCTCTAGCCACAAACTATCTGCACTGTCAGCTTCCAGGTCCCAGGTACCTAGAAGGGAGGGCTGTTTTTAAAGCTACTACTTTGTTTAAAAGAACAGGCAGATAAACAAAGGATGTTTTCCCACATTTCTGAGTTGGCGTTAAAGCACTTCAGTGAGGATGTGAATAGGTTCCTCACAACAATTGGGAGCAGGAAGTTCTCCAGGTAATTGTCTGGTCCTTGAGGTGATCAAAGTGTAAACAAAACAATTACATTGAGGAATCTAAACATCTTCCTTCCCTTTTCTCTTCTCCTTTCCTCGCTGCTGGAGACCCTGAAGAGAAGCAGACTCTTGTCAGGTAATTAAAACTGGAGGGATTGTCCTTGGCTGAGGTGTCAAAGAGGAAGTCCTCGACAGAGTGTGAAAGAGCTCATTCCCACCTCGGTTTAAGGGATGGAGTGCAAACAAATAAATGACTGGGACTCTTCTGTTGTCCCCCGGAATCTTTTATTCACCCCCCATTGCCTTTAATGCCTGACATGCCATGGCTGGAAAACTCAGGTTGTGTGTGTGCATTTGGGCATGCAGTGGATGGAATGTAGTTCTTTTATAATGATTCTATAAGAAAATCATAGAACTGTAGAAGGCAGAAGGGACCCATGGATCATCTTCTAGTCCAACCCCCTGCAATGCAGGAATCAGAGCTAAACCACCCATGGCAGGTGACCCTCCAACCTGTGCTTTAAAAAACCTCCGCTCAGGGGTCCAGTTACCTTTACCTTTAAGGCTATCCATAGGGGTGTTCATAGATTACAGTATTACACTTTCACATAAACTCTTGTAGATATGTAAAGAAAGCTTGTACCTGTGTAGAGTGTAATGTGTGAACAACCTCAATGGCTACTAGCCTTGATGATTACGGTCCCTGAGAATCACTGGTGGGGAGAATTGCTGGTGTGCTTGGGTCCTGCTTGCGAGCTTCCCACAGAAATCTGGTTGGCCACTTTTGAGAACAGGATGCTGGACTGTCACTACGGTAGCTGGGCTTGGCCCCATCCTGAAGGGCTCTTAGCTGCCGATCGTCCAAAAACTGTCAGAATTTGATGTTTTGAAAATGGACCTCACAAGGTGGGAGGAAGCTGCAGAGGGAGAGGCAATGATGGAGTGACAATGTCAGGTGGGAAAAGGGGTTGAGCAAGTCTCCCTTTGTTGCTTTGCCACTTAAGAACTGGCCCCTCCTAATTGAATCTTTTCAAAAACAAAAACAGGAAAAGGTTTCATAACACAAGTTTATGTGTAGGTTGTAGTTAAAGTTTGAATTTAGATTATAAAATTCCCTAACAATGCTATTCAGGTAATAAGAAGGAAGGAAGGAAGGAAGGAAGGAAGGAAGGAAGGAAGGAAGGAAGGAAGGAAGGAAGGAAGGAAGGAAGGAAGGAAGGAAGGAAAAAATTTTCTGTTTACCATAGAAGGAAGGAAGGAAGGAAGATATTAAAATCTTCAGAGGAGACCTTAAGAAGGAAACCAGGGGATTTGGTTTAACTAGGAACCTTAAGCCTGATTCTGTGCAGGGAAAGGGCTTGCGTCCACTTAACGCTTTTAAGAAACGGCTGCTAAGTATCCTTGTTTTGCACTTCCAAGTCTTATTCAGCATGGTGGGGAACAAGCAGGAAGGAAGGAAGAATGCCAGAAGCAGGTGTGAGCGTAAAAGCTGAGGTGAGAAGCCTTTCAGTTGGATGAAACAAATGGAAACCCATGCAAGTCAACAAGTAGTCCTGGGACACTTAATAATAATACAGTTATAATAAAGTCATCACACAGCAAAACTGGCCCTTGATGTGAGGAGAACAATCCAAACTCATGGCTGAGGAATGCCATTGTGGGCGCACTCAGGTTTGCACAGGTGCACAGTGGTGATGTCGCCAAACCGGGGGGGGGGGGTGAGTACACACTCTGCCTGTCTGGTTTCGTAGAGCATGTGCCAAACATGCAAGCAGCCCTCTTTTCTGAAGTGGTTTCTCGTCTACTCAGGGTGGCGAAGAGGCAGATTAAGACACTCCAGTAAAGGATTACTCAGGTTTTGTTTAACAATCCCAAGGACTCTTGGGCTAACCCCTTTTTCAACTCGCGCCAGAGGATGCTGGGACCATGATTCAAGACTGATGCATTGGCGGAGAACCTTCTTGCCCTCCTGGAGGGCTGCCATGGATATTCTCAGCTCCAAACCATGTTCTGATGAAGGACATGTCCTCTGCACATGGGGTGGAAGGTATGGCTCGCTTGGCGGAGCGCACACTCAACTCAGCACACATGACTGAAACACAGAATCGTAGAGTGGGGAGGGACCCCAAGGGTCGTCTAGCCTAAGCCCCTGCAATGCAGGAATCTTTTGCCCAGCATGGGACTCAAACCCGTGACCCTGAGATTAAGAGCCTCGTGCTCTACCGGCTGAGCTATCCCAATAGTCTGGGTCCAGTTCCCCCCATCTGCAGTGCAGGTTGGGGGCACACAATAACATCCAGAGCTGCCTTCAGCCAAGGAGGACTTTTGGTCCATTTCACTCAACTCTGCCCACACTGACTGGCAGCCGCTCTGCAGGGTTTCAGACAGGATACTTCTCGGCCCTAGTGGGAGATCAGTGGTGGCTGAAGGGGCAGACAGAGCAGAAGGCAGGGAGGTGGAGCCAGAACCAGTGGAGTAAAATCTAGAACCTTCTGAATGCCAAGCAGATGTTCTGCTGCTGAGCTAAGGTTCTTTATCATCACCATCATCTTATTATTATTGTTGTTTTTGTTGTTTAAAAAAGATTAGAACTGAACAACACACAAAATACAGACCCATTGGCCACCTGTCAACAATTCTGTTGTATATTGGAGGTGCCCCCACCAGGAAGGCACTTACGCTTATTATGTTTGGTGGGAGCAGTCAGAGGAGGACCTATGAAGATCTCAAATGCTCTGGCGGATACAGGACAAGCTCTCAAAGCAGAGAACTCAACTGACTGGGCTGCATTTTCAGCGACCTTATAAATGCTCTGATTTCAGCTTGCATTCTAAACCCTCACCCTCCGGGTTGGATCGCAGAAGAGCCATTTTGGCATAGCTGCCAAGTTTTCCCTTTTCTCGCGAGGAAGCCTATTCAGCATAAGGGAAAATCCCTTTAAAAAAGGGATAACTTGGCAGCTATGCATTTTGGGTGAATGGAGCTGCTTTCAAATGCTTCCCAGGGTTTCATTACGATCAACTGCCTCCCCCGCTTTCCAAATCCGTAAGAAAAAAAATCTCAGAATGGCCTCCGTCCAGTACTCACAGGGCAAACCTTTTCTTTTAAAGCTTTTTTTTACTGCTCACCCCAACACTGTCTTTGTACCCAATAAATCTGCAGACGTGGCTGAGAAGCAAAAAAAAGAGAGGCCAATTCTATTAAAGGCACATCAGTAATTTGTTCCTGCCAGTCAAAAACGACTTGTTTCTATAGGTTGCAAATGGTTTTTGTGTGTGAATCCCAGGAAGATTTAAAACTCTGTTCTTGGATATATTCAAGATCAGATAGTAGAAAAGCGTGCAATTTAATAGCATTTCCCCCATTTTATACCTCACCATAGATACATCATAGGGACTCAGGAGGCGCTGTGGGTTAAACCACTGAGCCTAGGGCTTGCTGATCAGAAGGTCGGCAGTTCGAATCCCTGTGACGGGGTGACCTCCCGTTGCTTGGTCCCAGCTCCTGCCAACCTAGCAGTTCGAAAGCACGTCAAAAATGCAAGAAGATAAATAGGAACCGCTACAGCGGGAAGGTAAACGGTGTTTCCGTGTGCTGCTCTGGTTCGCCAGAAGTGGCTTTGTCATGCTGGCCACATGACCTGGAAACTATACGCCGGCTCCCTCAGCCAATAATGCGATATGAACGCGCAACCCCGGCATCTTGGTCTCACACTGACCAACCAGATTCCCTAATGGGATGTCCACAAGCAAGACCCGAGCAGAAGAGAACTCTCCTCTACTGTGCAGTGATGTAGCATTGTGTGTGTGTGGCCCACAGGGGCAGTTACCTCGGGCGCAAAATTGTTAGGGGTGCAAAATTGCAACACCCAGTGCTGCCTCAATACTGCCATGCCCTTCCATCACTGGGCTCCATTGAAAACGGCTTCTCCATGCAGCAATGGAACGACTCTTATTTGCGATCTCCTGGATGATGGGGATGCCATTAGGCAGTTGAATGTGCATGCATACTTCGTCCGTTTCCCTCCTTCCCACCGTCTCCATGCAGCCCCGGGCATTGGCAACCCACGCTACACCACTGCTCATGTGGCTTCTACTGACTGGTGTTGGGAAGCCTTGTTGCCTCCAGCTGTGGAGGCAGAGCAGAGCCATCAAATCTTGCAGGATCAGTCTCTTTCAGAGAACCCCAGGACTCCTGGATGATTATCAGGGAGGGCTCTTCAAGGGTAAGACCTGTAATGAGGGTCAAGCTTTGGTGAAAGACGGCTTGCTTGTCCACTACTCAAGGTTGTCCCTGGGGTATGGGTCTGTGCATGTGATGAGAGCTCTGTGCTTGGGGGTACCGGTGCTGCTGCTCAGCCCTTCTGATGAGGCTTTTCACCTCTTTCCTTCCTAAAGCAAAGCATAGAGTAAGGAGGTGGTGGCCCTTAAGGCTGCCTCTGCAAAAAAAAGCAGCAAAAGAAACAATTCAAGTGGGAAAGGGTGGGGGGGAGAGAGAGGGGCCTCCATTGTTGCCATCAGGATAGAGTATGTAGAGCACAAGGGATGGCAGTGGCAGGGTGGGAAGATTAAGTGTGTGTGTGTTTAGAGGGTGCCGGCTGGGGCTGATAGGAGCTGCAGTCCAAAGCAGCTGGAGGGCACCAGCTTGGCAAAGGCTGCAGTGCAGGACGCAAAGCGCGACCCGAAAGGGTGACCCCTGGGAAGCTCTGGCTTATGACAATAGTTCTACAGTTTGTACAACGAGTGATCTGGCGAGAAATAGCAGAATAGTGCCCCCCCTCCCCACTAGTAACCATAAAATAGGCACCAGGGAAAGGCTGCTTTTGCACATAACTGAAGGAATGGGATGACTCCTTCCTGTCCCCAAATATTATGATCAGTCAGGCCGGGGGAGTGCGAGTCTTTTCCCAAATGGAAATTTAATTGGGCGCATCTCCATCCTGCAGATTCTTATTTTAGGCTTTCCAAAAGCCTTTAAAAGCCGCAAGGCCAGTGATAAATAAAGTCATGTGTGGCGTCTCCATCTGTTGCCAAGATGAGCTCTCCTTGTGAAAGCCGTAAGCAAACAGGGTGGCAGGCGGGTGGGGAGAGAAGGGTCTGACCTTTCTAAGAGAGATTTGGTGTGAGGCCTGGGTGGCTTGGGAAGAAGAAATGGGGAGAGGGAAACAGTCCGAGATGTCCTCTGAGCCTGTGACTGGGGGCTTCCTCACCTTTTGCCCTGCCACACTGCTCAACTATCCTGATTTGAATCCCAGAATTACATCCCAGCTTCTGATTGGATCCTGGAATGTCCCAGGTTTTGGTCTGGTGCTCTGGAGAGAGTCAGCTAGCTCATTCCAGAGCACTGGACCAAAAGATGCTCAATTTTTGGTCTTGCACTCGCATGCAAATCAGAACCAGAAAAAAACCTAGCATCCTGATTTTGATCAGCAGGATGTTGTAGGATATGCCTTGCTGTTTTGAGGTACAGGTCCATGCTTTAAAGCTCAACTTCAGTTTTTTTGTTTTTGCTTCCCTGCAAAAAGCCACTCTTTAAATCTGAAGTGCAACAAACAGCAGTTTGGGTTTCCCACGGATTGCCATGTGCTCCAATTCTGCTTGAAAGAGCAGGTTTTCATGGGGATAGCTCTGGAGCAAAAGTGAGAGAGCGCTTGGACGCACAGCAATGTCCTCTCCAGCAATGTCCAGCTTTTGACGGGAGGCGAGGAGAAGCCAACTCTGTTGGACTGCTCCCTTCCTCAGCTGTCTCTTAGTAATAGCCACTCCACCAGGCTGCAGCAGAGCAAGCATTGCAGTAAAATAAACTTGTGTGAAGAAAGGGCTCTGTCATACATTAAAAGAGTCCACTACAGGAGGGTGAACTCTGATTCCAGACGAAAACACCAGGCTCTTCCCTCCCTCATTCATCCTCATAGCGACCCTGTGACACAGATTATTTGATGAGACACAGTGACCCACTCCAGGTCACCTGATAAGGGGTCACTATGCTTCCTGGCTGAGCAAGGATTTGAACTCAGGTCTCCCAGGTCCTTGTATGACCCTCTAACCACTACACCATACCTCTATGTCTTTGTCCGCCCTCTCCATCTCTCTGCCCATATCCTGACACATCCCTGCCTGTGACCTTTGCTCAAACGGTTCAGCAATCCTTATCAGCCGCTCTCTCAAGCAACGCTGCACTTTCTCTCTTATTGCCCCCCCCCATGATTATAATTCCCTCTTCAAGCACCTGTTGCCTTAAAAATTAATTACTGTACTACAGATACAGAAATTACAGATGCAAATACATATGCAAAACCACGCAAGATTTAATCTTCTTTAACAAAGAGAAGTGCAAAATTGTAAAAGCACAGAGTTAAAGAAAAGGGGGGTAATTACCATAATGCTGTCACAATGTTCTTGATAGGATCTGCAGTTCAGCATTCCCCTGCATTTTATGACACTTGCACACCATAAAAGGACTCCATGGGTGTGCGCGCACCAAATGCAGCACATTCGAAGCACATTTGCTTCCCCACAAAGAACCCTGGGAATTGTAGTTCACTCCGCCCAGTGCTACAGTTCCCAGCAACCTTAGCAAAGGACAGTTCCAAAGGTTATTTGGGAATGTGCTTTGACTATGCTTTCGAGGTATGGTCTGTGCACGCAGCCCATCTCTGAACCAAAAAATGTATCCATCTTCTACCTTTATGGTTCAGGACCTCAATGTCTTCTAGAATGGGTCTCCTGATATGAACCTACCCAGACCCTTAGGTCTTTATTTTAGTCCTTCAACAGAGGCTTGGGGGATGAGTACAAGGGAAAGGGCCCTTTCAGTGCCTTCCCCAGTGAAGTCTGCTTGGCACCTTCATTGGCATCTTTTTGGTAGCAGCTAAAAATGTACCTATTCCTTCAAGCTTTCGGTGGATGTTGATGGTGTTATTTGCTGTTAGTTTTGCTGCTGAATCACTCTGCTAGTTATATTGCGAGGGTTGCTTTGCATGCATGTGTATTTTAACACAATTGCATGTACTTTGTGCAAATGTGTTTTGTTTTATTTATTACAATGTGTTGTTGTTGTTGTTGTTGTTTACTTATGCTGATGCTCTCCAATATGCTGCACATTGCTTGGAAACGGAGAACAAGTGACTAACATGTTCAGCAATGAACTAACTACAGTAATATGAAGGGACACACATTTAGCAGATGGTGAGGAGGTGACCGGTACACCTAGTTGAGTCTGTTGTTCGGGTGCTAATTGTTGGACGAGGGCCACATAAAGACCTCTGCTGCTCTCCCCCTCTTAGGGTCCTTAAACCAGTATTGACCAGGCAGCATTTCAAGCTGAGGATGTCTTCGAATTCAGGGCTGTTCTCTACCATGCCCTCAAATGGAAGTCTGTCCTTTGCATAGTAGGTCACCTTCCCCCCTTCCCAATAACCCCCCCCCCAATACAACAACAATAACTGGGCACAAGTCTAGTCTAGTTAGAGAATACAGTCTCCACCAAAAACATTACATTGCCTTTGTAGTTTCATTTCAAGCATTTTCTTGAGACATTAATGGTGACTAGCCTTTCCAAGGACAAATTTGAGTGGTTGGTGGGAGAGAATGGTTATCTTCTTCCTTTGCATACAGTGGCGTAGCATGGGGGCAGGGGGGCTGTGGCCCTGGGCACAAATTCATGAGGGGGAGCAACCAGGTGCCCCTATGACAGGCTCCATCGTTGAGGCCAGAGCCATGGGGAGGCAAGCCACGCCAGGGGCTGGGGAGGCAGCGGTGGCTCTTTCTCCTCGTGGCTGGCAAAGGGATGTCTGCCCATGCCCCCTCCCCGGGCCAGCCAAGAGGGAGGGAGGAGGAGGCCGGGGGTGCCCACTGAGGAGAGAGGGAGGAAGAGGAAGGTTAGAAAGTGCTTTCAGAGCCATGGGCGCTGCCCAGAGCACATTGCTTCAAGGACAGGAGGGTGAGGCAACACAGCGACAATCCTGGCTTCATGTTTCTCTGCCTTATATTTGCTCCCAGGTTGGGACTCGTTTGCAAGGAGAGATTCCCTTGATTAGGTGCTGGCCAGAGAAGGGACCAACCACTGCCTGGTCCACCAGGGGGCACAACACTTGCCCTGTCCCGGGTGCCAGCAACCCACGCTACGCCCCTGCTTACATATGGGGGGGGTGGAAGGAGACCAGGTTTCTACAAATATCTCTCTCTTTGGAACACCTTTAGCTGCCCTTCTAAGACCAGTTATTCACTCTGTTCAAAGGCAGTCTACCTTGGAGTGTTGGATTCTGGGGTAAACCATCAGGGACGTCCTCATTGTGAGCACCTGGATGCATCTATTGGAGAGCTTGCTGAAAGGTTGGTCCGATTGTGGGAAGTCCTTCAGATCCCCTTCCAGATGTTGTTGATCAAGGTGGGGGTCTTGTGCTTTTCCTCCTGCCTCTGCTTGCAGCTGCTTGCCCTCCTTCCCTGGACTCAGATGTTTTGGGTTTGGCTCCCTCCCCCCAGCCCGCCTCCTGCTCTTTCAAACCCCCGCTCCCCCATCTCATCTCCTGGGTTGGGGTGTTTGCAAGGCCAACTCCTGATTCTTTCCAGCTGTGCTCGGCCTAAGCGGCTGACACAGTTCCTGGAGACTCTCCCTGCCAAGAAACAGGAATGTCAGCCAAGAGTTAGCAGCGAGCGCACGGAGAAAGCCAAAATCCCTCCGCCAATTAATCCCAAATCTTCCTCTTCTTGTCAGGGGGAAGAGACTGCAGGGAGAGGTACGTGTTTGCGTTCCCAGCTAAGGCCTGGTCTCTCAGGAACCAGAGGCCAGTTCGGCCAAAGCACACGGTGTGGGAACTGGGAACGGCTGAGCCCGATGCTCTTCCCAAACAGAGGGGAAAGCTGCTACCTCAGGTCAAAGAAAGCCCTGTTTATTCTCTGGACCAACACCTGTGTTGATAGAAGGAGTCCAGGCAGAATGGGAGGGTCTCTTCCCACTGGCTGCTTTCCCTATCATCCCTTCAAAACGGTCAAGGTCTCTATCCAACACCAAAGGCAAATGCTCTTTCCAACCCATCACTAGAGACAAATGCAAGGAAGGACATCACACAGCCTCCAATTTTGGGCTCCGTCTTGAGGGCAACAAAAGCGGACCTTCGGATCATCCCCTCCTAGTGTCCTGATTTCCCGTCCTGGAATTAAGGAAGCCACCCTAGCTTCTGAATTGATCCCGGAATGTCCCTATTTCCCCCACCAGTGCTGCTGCCACCAAGCTCAGGGAGGAGGGTGAGCTGACATTTGTCCTGAGCAGCTGTAGCAGTAAGGGAGGATCCCATTGTCACTGCTGACATTCTCCCTTGGGCAGCTCATAGCAGCTGCTGGAGAGCAGAGGAGGAGGAGGAGGAGGAGGAGGAGGAGGAGGAGGAGGAGGAGGGGGGAAGAGGAAGAGAAGCTACCACCGAGGCCCAGCCCTGTGTGATGTGCCGGCTCTGCGATGCATGCAGAGGGCAGGAAGAAAGGGGGAGAGGAGAGGAGCGCAAGGAGTTGTTGTTGTTGTTGTTGTTGTTGTTGCTGCTGCTGCTGCTGTCTGCTGTTGCTGTTGTTTTAAACTGCTTTGTGTGTCCGCGTCTAATCTGTCCCTTTTCTAAAATTTATTAATTGGCGTATATTTTCATTTTTGTAAATCTACCACAGCAGGATTAAGGATTTTTCTCAGGAGGGTGGAGGGCTTGCGTGCTACATCCCATTGGTATAGTCGTGGGGGCACTTGCCCTTCTTCTGATAGGTAATAAGGGGTAATAATAGGTAATGCTCTGCGGGGGGGGGGTGACACAAAAAATGGGGGCCCAAAGAGGGTCAATAGGGGGCGATGAGAATTGTCCTGTTTTCATCTGAGGAATGTTGGAGGGCATGGTGCAAAAGTGTTCGCTGGGTACAGATCCTTGGGTAACCCAAATGAGTACAGAAGAAGGAGGAGGTGTCATCAGGGGTAGGAGAACTCCAAAGTTTGCAGATGTACAAAAATGAAATGACACTGTGAAAAATACACCCATCCAGCAGCTGAATGGGAATGAAAAATGAAGCGATGGAATAGAGTATCTGGGAAGAAGACAGGTCTAATAAAGCAGATTGATGTGCGGACGACCCAATATAAACCCGCAAGACAATGCACTATTATTGCATCAATGACACCTTGCAGAACAGCCCTGCAAACAAGCCCCAGTCTGGAGGGGCCCAAAGACATCTGGGTGGCCATTAAAGGGTTTTTTCAAACTGCTTCTTCATCTGTGCTCTGTGGCTTTCATGCAGCGCCTAGTGCGCGGCACCGACTCATCTCAGCGCGCATGGAAACTGCCCGAGCCGAACTGCCGGTGACGGGACTGTTAACAGCGGCGCTGGTCTTTTTGCTTGCTAATCACTTGGTGCAGCCTTTTCGAGACGGAACGCGCTTGAGAAGAACCTTATCTCTGGCACAGAGCCTGACAGGCCAGCCAGCCCTGCGAAGGTGGTTTGGAAAGGAAGGACCAGCTGAACCGGTTGCCGGTGACCCAGTTTGAGGCTGTCTGCTCCCACAGCAGAAGAAGTCAGGGCGCAGGAGATCTGGGGCTGAGCCAAATTGCCAGCAGGTGGGTTGGGTGGCTCAAGCTCACTTATTCCGAGCCGTGGCGCAGAAGGTCTCATTATGGATGAAAGCTGGCCAGGTGGCATGACCCACAAGATGCCTTGGGGGGGCAGCGTTGGCCTCAGGCAGTTCCCATGCTCCTCATGGCAGAGGGTGGAAAGTATGTCAGTGGAGAGCTGCTCTCTTGAAGAAGACAGCAACAACCTGAGCAGCAAAACAAACAAACAACCCCTCGATTAGAGAAAACAGCACCCAAGTAGCTTCAAGGCCTTGAGGAACATGTTCAAACAGCCCCAGCTGTTGCCACTGCCATTGCCAGCTCCCGGAGGCCCATTTAACCATGTGGTGTCCAAATGATGAGAGGCAAAAGTCTGTTCTTTGGAGGCGCGTTGGATATTGTAGATGTGATTCCCAGCAACTGGTCTTCAGAGGAGGAGCACAGCTGTCATGACCACTGGCCATTGATGGTCCTCTTTGCCAATCAAGTTGGTGGCCATCACTGCCTCATGTGGGAGTGAGTTCCACAGTCTAACTGTGTGCTTCATGAAGAAGTCCTTCCTTTTGATTATCCTGAACCTTCCAACATTGGGTTTCCCCATGTTCTAGTTTTATGAGAGAGACTTTCTCCAGGACAGATAAAAAGACAGGATGCTGGACTTGATGGGCCTCTGGCCAGATGCAGCAGACTCTTCTGATTTTCCTGTGTTATTGTGCCTGTGGGATAGCACAGTCGGTAGAGCAGGAGGCTCTTAATCTCAAGGTTGTGGGTTCGAGACCCACCCTGGGCAAAAAGATACCTGCAATGCAGGGGATTGGACTAGATGACTCTTGTGGTCCCTTCCAACTATGATTCTACTCTCCACACAGTGCCTCCTTTGACAGACTGGTTGACTTATCCCCCAATCCCTGAGCTATTTTAAACGGAACAAGTTTCCAGTCCTCAGTTTCTGTGTTTTAAAAGCTGTAAGCTACAGCTGAAATGAATGTGCAGCCAGGTTTTGGACACGGCAGCGTGAGGAGGGAATCGCTCCCTGACAAAGCCTCCTACGTCAAACCTACAGGCACAAATGTATACTACAAATCTAGAGGGTTCCAGTTCAAACGTTGAGGTGAGGGAGTAGCATTCACAACGGCAGATGTTTCTTCGATGTGTAAACGAATGACAATAATTCAGGGTGACTGTCAAGCCACTAATTACTGAATGTCAGCATGTGAAGACATCGTCGCAAGCCTGCCAACTCTGCTGCCGACAGTTGTTCTCCTACTGCGCCACAAGGCAGGGGGAATGGAAAACGGGAGTCTGCCTTTGGCTGCCCGCTCTGCCGCTGAAAGCTGGGGTCCTATGGGAAATACGCAGAATTGTAGAGCAGGGAGGGACCCCAGGGGTCATCTAGTCCCTCCCCCTGCAGGGCAGGAATCTCAATGGTTACTATCTCAGATTCAATCCCCAGCATCTCCAGGCCAAGGCTGGGAGAGAAAACTTTCTCAAACTCTGGAGAGCAACTGCTAGTAACTCAAGAGAACATGGAGTTAGACAGATCAGGAGAAGGGAGCTGCCTATGTTAAGAAGATAAGAAGAGCCAGTTAGATCAGGCCAGTGGCCCATCTTGTCCAGCATCCTGTTCTCACAGTGGCCAACCAGATGCCTGTGGGAAACCAGCAAGTAGGATCCAAACACAAGAAACCATTGTGGGGGGGGGCTGTCCAAGTTAGGGGTGGGTGGCACTGCTTTATGGTGGTTCTGGTCCTACTTAGATGGTCATTTCCAAAGGGTGGTGCTTGGGAAGTGACCTTTGGCCTTGTGGCGCCTTCAACGTGGGGTTCCTCAGGGTTCAATTTTGTCCACTATGCTGTTTAACATCTGCATGAAGCTGCTGAGTGGGATCATCCAGAGTTCTGGCAGGGCCGTCTGAAATATACTCGGAGTCGAGAGTGAATTTCATGCTCTTTATTCAGCTCGTAGTCATCAAGGAGAAGAAGAGAAGAATGCCCTTTCCCCCAAACCATCTGCTTATATACATTATTTACACAATGGGCTTTGCGTGATTGGCTACTTCAGGGCTACACCTGTGGGCCAATCAGTTTGTGGATTGACTTCTGCCAGCTGCTCCTGCAGGCCAATCAGGTTGCGGATTCCCTTCCACCTGGAGTTGGATTGGGTGGCTCCTACGAACCAATCAGACTGCTGATTCTGGATCCTATCGTTCTATGATTCAGCTCAGTACATAACACCGTCTTAAGCATATCCGACGCCGTGGTGTGAAGATCCCTCCGGCGCCCCCCCCCTCCCAGAGTTGCCGACCTTTATTAGGGAGGATGGCGCTGCTGGTGACATACCCAGCTTTGCGGGGCTGGAGGTGGCGGGCAGTGGCTGAAGGGCAGCTCCCCCCGGCGGGGAAGAGGCAGAGGCTGGATGTGGCGGCTCCTGGCTCAGCTGGCCGCTTCGTGCCGTGGTGGCCATGGCAGGCGGAGGCTCCGGGCGCGGCACTGCTTCGGCACGGCATGGCGGAGGCAGGCGAGGGCGGTGAGCTGATGCCGGGAGGCACTGTGTCCAGCCTCTGCCTCTTCCCTGGTGCCCTCCAGAACTTGCTACCCTGGTGCCCTGTGCCACTAGCCTCTATGGGTAAGACACCCCTGAGTTCTGGAGTACGTTGTCAGCAATATGCTGATGACACTCAGCTATACTTCTCCTTTACTTCTGCAGGTGAAGCAGTGCAAATGCTGGACCAATGTCTTGTCTCAGTAATGGACTGGATGAGAGCCAGTAAACTGAAGCTCCATCCAGATATGGCTGAGGCACTGTTAGTGGGCAGTTCCCTAGACTAAATGGACTGGGTTACACTCCCTCTGAAGGAGGGTGTACGCAGCTTGGGGTACTCCTGGATCCTTCACTGTCACTTAAGGCTTAAGTTGCCTCCATCAGTTTGACTGGGGGCCCCAACAGCCTAGCTACTGTTGTCTATGCTCTGGTAACCTTTAGTTTAGATTACTGCAATTAGGGTTGCCATATGTCCTCTTTTTCCAGGACACATCCTCTTTTTCACATCCTTCTTTCATCATAGTGATCCATAGTTAAAAGTTGAAGTCAGCAAATGCATCCTCTCTTTTGCTCTTCAAGAGAGTACTCATTAATGGTTCCTCATCATCCTGGGAAAAAGTGACAGGTGGGGTGGCGCAGGGTTCTGTCCTGGGCCCGTTGTGGTTCAACATCTTTATAAATGACTTGGATGAATGAATTGAGGGGATGCTCATCAAATCTGCAGATGACACAAAACTGGGAAGGGTAGCTAATGCCGCAGAAGACAGAATCAGAATTCAAAATGACCTTAACAGATTGGAGAACAAAATGAATTTCAATAGGGACAAATGTAAGGTTCTGGACTTAAGCAGGAAGAACCAGATGCACAAATATAGGATGGAGGACACCTGGCTTACTAGCAGTACATGTGAAAAGGATCTAGCTTAACATGAGTCAACAGTGTGATGCAGCAGCAAAAAATGCGAATGCTATTCTAGGCTGCATCAAGAGAAGTATAGTGTCCAGATCAAGTGAAGTCATAGTCCCACTCTGTTCTGCCTTTGTCAAACTGCACTTGGAATACTGTGTCCAATTCTGGGCACCACAGTTTAAGATGGATGTTGGCAAGGGTTTGGAAACTAAGCCTTATGAGGAGCGCTTGAAGGGTATGGGTATGTATAGCCTGGAAAAGAGAAGACTGATATGACAACCATCTTCAAATATGGAGGAGGGAGAATGTTTCTTTTCTCCTGCTCTAGAGGGTAGGACTCGAACCAATGGCTTCAAGTTGCAAGAAAGGAAATTCCGACTCAACACCAGGAAGAACTTTCTGACAGTAAGAGCTGTTCAGCAGTGGAACAGACTCGCAGTAGAGGCGGTGGACTCTCCTTCCTTGGAGGTTTTTTAAATAGAGACTGGATGGCCATCTGTCATGGATGCTTTAGCTGAGATTCCCCGCATTTCAAGGGGTTGGACTAGATGACCCTTGGGGGTCCCTTCAAACTCTAAGATTCTTTGATTCTGGCTGCCTCTGAAGATGGTTCAGTAACTCACTGGGACAAGACTGTTTGCGTATATCATGCCAATCCTGGCCCAACTGCACTGTCTGCCAATTAGTTTCTGGGTCCAATTCAAAGTGCTGGTTTTGACCTATAAAACCTTAAATATTTCAGGACCCCAATACCTTAAGTACCACCTCTGACTGTGCCCAGAGGGCCCTTCTTCGTGTGCCTCCTCTGCGAGAGGTCCAGAGGGCAGAAACATGTGGAATGCTCTCCCCAGGGAGGTTTGCTTGGCACCATCATTGCATACCTTTAGGCGCCAGGCGAAAACATTTCTCTATAACCAGGCCTTTGGCGTTTAAGTATCTGCGGCCTTTTAGAGGTCCAACTTCCTATCTCCTGGCCTGCGCATAGTTCCCATAACTGGCTGCGCTGTTTTTGAGAGACTTTGTGCTGCGAGGAGGGAGAGGGGCTATCAATGTCTTTGGGGTTTCTTTTGAGATTCTCTCTTTCTGTTCCTAGCAGCTCCCAAGAGCTTTGCAGAAACTCAAACAATCCCACCCTTTGTTTCCCCCTCCTTAAGCCCCAAACAGGAGATTAAGGGGGAAACCAGCAGCACTAATAACTCCTTTGCTGGGGGGTGAAGAAAAGGGAAGAGCAAGGGGAGAAAGAAAGTGAACATGGATCCCTTGGAGATGGGGCCTAGAGGGAAACAAACACATCCCAATCTCTTCTCTCGCATCACCTCTCTGTGTCCTCTTCTCCAGGTTAAACATACCCAACTCCCTTAACTGTTCCTCAGAAGGCTTGCATTTACAAGCACAGTTCTGTGCTGCAGTCACACACACAACTTTTGCTGAACCAAGGCTACTATTCAAAAATTCCTTCCAGTAGCACCTTAGAGACCAACTAAGTTTGTCATTGGTATGAGCTTTCATGTGCATGCACACTTCTTCAGATACTGAAGGGACGCGGGTGGCGCTGTGGGTTAAACCACATAGCCTAGGGCTTGCCGATCAGAAGGTCGGCGGTTTGAATCCCTGTGACGGGGTGAGCTCCTGTTGCTCGGTCCCAGCTCCTGCCAACCTAGCAGTTCGAAAGCATGTCAAAGTGCAAGTAGATACATAGGTACTGCTACAGCGAGAAGGTAAACGGCGTATCCGTGTGCTGCTCTGGTTCGCCAGAAACAGCTTTGTCATGCTGCCCACATAACCTGGAAGCTGTACGCCGGCTCCCTCAGCCAATAACACAAGATGAGCGCCGCAACCCCAGAGTCAGTCACAACTGGACCTAATGGTCAGGGGTCCCTTTATCTTTACCTTTAAGGTGCTACTGGAAGAATTTTTTTATTTTGTTTTGACTATGGCAGACCAACACGGCTACCTACCTGTAACTAAGGCTACTATTGTCAGTTCCGGTGCTTAGCTATGGAGCAGAAGTAATAATACAGAAACAAGTGCCTCTGATCACGTGCAAAGGATCTAGGGGTCTTAGTAGACCACAAGCTTAACATGAGTCCACAGTGTGAGGCAGCAGCAGCAGCAGCAGCAAAAAAGTCAGTGCTGTTCTAGGCTGCATCAATGGAAGTCTAGTGTCCAGGTCAAGGGAAGTCATGGTACCACTCTATTCTGCCTTGGCCAGACCACACCTGGAATACTGTGTCCAATTCTAGGCACCACGATTTAAAGGAGTATATTGACAAGCTGCAAGGTGTGCAGAAGAGGGCAACCAAGATGATCAAGGGTCAGGAAACCAAGCCTGATGAGGAGCGGTTGAAGGAGCTGGGTATATTTAGCCTTCAATCTTCAAATATTTCAAGGGCTGTCACGTGGAAGAGGGAGCAAGCTTGTTTTCTCCTGCTGTGGAGGGTAGGACTCAAGAAAGGAGATTCTGACTCAACCTCAGGAAGAACTTTGTGAATGTCAGAGCTGTTTGACAGTAGAAAGGACTGCAGGGGGTTAGACTAGATGACTCTCAGGGGCCCTTTCCATCTCTACAATTCTACGATTCTATGTGCAAAGTGAATTTCCTTAGCCACCAAGCACCCATGCTCCAATCAGCCAACTGCCAGGACAAGTTTGGAGCCAACTGACATTTTGACAGGTCAGAGGGTCGAACTTCCAGGATGCAGCTCACCCCAAGTTTCCCTGGAGAAATCTTTCCCCTTTACACCTATCAGATTCAAGTCCTCTCCCACCCCTCTGTTTCAATAAACACACACTTGCTCCAGAGCTCCACAAATTTCTTAAATAATTTAATTGAAAAAAGCATTTCTTTAAAAAATATTTCTACAAATGCAACTGCACCTTGTCTTCTGTTCCCCCCCTTCTTCACCATTAAATACATCTCTCTATATATACTTAGATATATATATGTATATGTATATATATAAAAGTTGCAGATACAGTACACGAGAACCAGCAAGGGTGCGACACCTCTGCACAGACAACTTCCAATAGTCACTGAAGCCAAACCTGGTGCAAGCCAGGCTATTGCAGCTGGTGGGGGGTAGCGGGGAGGGCAGAACCATCTCGGGATGGGGAGAGAGGAGGTGGGGAGGGCAGTGAGCAGGTGGCCTGCAAGAAGCGTGCGAGAGCCTGCATAATGCAACAGGAGCAGGGCACGAGTAGATGGCACAGGCCGGCTCACCTGCTGACCTCCATCCCTGTCCACTGCACCTTGGAGGGCTGCAGGTAAGCCTCTGATAGTATCAGTCAGGGATCCACAGGTACTACAATGCCTATCCTGAGAAGCAACAGGAAGCAGAGACAGGTGCTGGAGAGACAAGTGGAAGGATCAGGTGTTAGCAAGGCACACCCCTTGCCCGCTGTAATAAAAACCTGATTTTAGCACCACTCTGCAAAATGGATGGAGACCTTGTGTTGCATTGCCTCTGGTTTTTTTTGCTATTAAGAAATAACGTACACGAGAGTGGAAGGTGAAATTTGGCCATGGCCTTGGAGAATTACCAAAGATGGAAACGAGGCACCATAAAATGATAGTGGCAAAACGGTGTGTGTGTGTGTGTGTGTGTGTGTGTGTGTGCGTGCGCGCATGGAACTGCTGGAAAGTCATGACTCCCGGCCGCTAAGTATTGAAGTAGCTCCTTTTGCTCCCATCCCTCCCCCCAAGTTGCTGAGCCTCTTAGCAAAAAATTAAAAATGAAGCCCTTGCATATCTCTGCAATCTCTTTTTAAAGCAAAGCAACCAAACCACTTTCCGTGACTCACAGCATTGTTGTTTGATTGTCACAATGTGGAGTTTACCCATCTCTCCCCCCCCCTGTGTCTCAGGTTACCAAAAATGAAAGCCAGGATGCCCACAGAGACCCAGGCCACATAGATTCCTGCCTTGGATGTTATCAGAAGCCCTTATAGAGAGAACTACTTAAGAGAGAACCAGCACAAGAGTGGAAGAGGCCTGTGGAAGAGGCGTCTGAAAGACAGACAAGAGGAGATGGAGGAGGGAAAGCCGGCATGCAACTTGGGGTGCCTCAGAGGCCGTGAAAGAAGGGACACCAGAACATATATACTGAGTCATGACTGGTCCATCAAACTCAGTATTGTCGACACTGGCTGGCAGCAGCTTTCTCCAAGGTTTCAGGAAGGGGTTCTCTCCCAGTCCTATCCGGAGGCGTCGCCAGGGCTTGAACCCTGGACATTCTGCATGCAAGGCAGCTGCTCTAGCTCTGAGCTACGGCCCTTTCCCAAGGCCAAAAGGGAAACTCAGTTTACTCTGCCATGTAGCAGTTGCCAGAGAGGACAGGATAGGGCTACTTCCGAGGTTTATTATCGCTTTTATATATTATTTATACCCTGCCTTTCCCCCGACAGGGACTCAAGGTGGTTTACAGATAAAATAAGAACAGCTAAGCAGATTTGGGGCAGAAGACCTGGGATCTAGCCTGCGCCACAGTCAACGTGGAAGGAAGCACCGGCAGGATCACGCGAGCAGCCCTTTGACTCAGGAGCAATTGATGGGCAGGCTTAGACAGCCCTGCTTCCTTAAGGGAGTAAATGAGGTTATCGGCGCTCTATCTCACCCTGACACCAAACCAAGGCTGTGCTCCAGCACTGGAGTGGGAAACCCAATTTTTTTTGTCGGGGGGTGGGTGACCTACCACAGAATCAGAACGGGCAGGAACTGTCCCCCCTGCTCCTTCGTTTCCTGCCAGCTTTCCTCTCTCTGCCACCCGCTTCTCTGCCTTCCTTGCACATGAAATTAGACTGAGGGCTGACCATCCAGGAGCTGAGGCACACCACAAACTGAGATGCCCAACAGCTTGGCAAAGCACCAAATAAATTAAAGGCACCATGCGGAGGAAAGAGGTGGGGACAGGAAGCCCAGAAGAACCTGCAGAGGTTCAGGTGTTTAATATCCATGGGGAAAACTCCCACTGGCCTTAGCCAGGACCTTCAAAGCCCTATTATTGAAATCAGCTTAGCACATGGATGGAGAACCAGTAGCCCTCCAGACATTACCAAAGGACAACCCCCAGCATCCCTGACCATTGGCTCTTCTGGCTGGCATGGATGGGAACCGGAGTCCAACATCTTAAGGACCATGAGTTCCGCATCCCCGGTCTAGAGCTTGCTGAACTCCCACTCTGGGGCCTGCAAGTTATATTTGGTTTACACAACCAGAATACCCATGGAGAACTGCCTTAAGTGAAGCCCTCACCTTCCTGCGTTGAGACAAAGCCACATTCTCAGGGGGCTTCAGTGTTTCCCCATCCCACTCTCTTCTTCTCTGCCCTTTCTCAAACTTTCCTTTGCAAGCACAAGGACTAGTGGGTTATTATTCCTGAGCTGTGGTTTGTTCGAGGGACACGCGAAGGAACATGACGCATGCAAGCTTTTGTATTAATGAAAGATGCTGTCGATGTGTCGTTGCAAGATGGGCAGGCGTGAGGGAGAACGGAAGGGGTAAAATGTGTACCACACGCCTGCCTCTTCTATCTCAGGTAGAGCTGAAAGTTGTCTGCTTCAGGTAGTCCATTTTCCAAATTCCTGACCTCAGAAACGGGGGCGCAGGAAGTGTTGATGCCTGAGGTGGAATGGCCCTCCCTGCTGGTGCACATGAATCTGTTTGTTGTGACAGAGTTCAAGCCAAAGGTTCAGGTTGCGTTCCCCATACATCATCTTAACACACAAGGAACCAGCATTATAACCTAAAATCGGCACACTTTATGGAACAGAGAGTGAAGGCACGGCTACAAGACCATTTCAAGAACTTTGTGCTTCAGTGTTAAATGGGCTCCACCTTTTTCATACAAGCAAAGACAGGGGGCCATATTCTGGGCAGAGGAAATCATTAGTTGTTTAAAAAGTTCATATTCTACACCCAGGTAACCCACATTCCTGCACCGTTCTGCTTATGCACACATTTGCTTATATTCTCTAGGGTAAGATAATGTTTCTCCTAATCATTCGTAGACAAGGACCTACAATAAAAAAACCTGACGAGTAGAAGTTCTTGCCCAACTTCTGAGGTTTTTGCATGGCACAAACCTTCTGCTAGCAAGTCCACTGCCACAGCCTTGAGGATTAGAGACTAAACAACAACAAATGCAAAACAAAACAAACAGAAATCCAGGCTATTGAATTCAACACGATTCCAAATTACAATGTTTGTGCAAAAGGAGAAAATAAGAGTCTGATCTATAGCTCCCTCTCTCTCCGAGAGCGAGAGAAAGAAGGTATGTTTAATAAAGAAAACATGTTCACTAAACCATACAATGAAAAACAGGTACGCACGTTGTGAGTTTCACTCTTCTTGCCTGCACGCCAAGAGTGTAGACCTCCAGATGTTGCTGGACTCCAACTCCCACCAGCCCATGCTGCACAGCACATAGTCAGGGATGATGGGAGTTGTAGTCCAACACCAATTGGAGGACCACGGGCTTCTCCATCCCGGCTGTATGCGGAGGTCTCAGTTACATGTTAAGGCCCCTGTCCTATATAGCAAACCATACTGTTAAGGTAGAGAACATCATTGAGATTCTTGAACCTTTCCTTGAAGGGGGACTCGTCGTGGCTGCAGGTCTTTGTCCAGTGGGGTCATTTTGCAAGATGGAGGGATTGATGGGGAAACCATGTCACAGACCTAGGCAATGGCAGGACTTGCCTAGCAGTTCCCACTGGCTTGTCCACACGTCTCCTTGTCATGCTTGCCACCCGCGACCCTTCTGAATATGGCTGCATTCACACACGAAAAGTCCTATGCGCGTGCGCCAAAAGGGAGCAACCGCTTCTCAGATAAGCTCAGAGAACCGACCCCACATTTCTGAACGATGTACATAGGACTAACTTCCTGCACGTAAGACGTAATGTACAGTAATTTGGACAGGCTGTTCCCACACAGAGGCATGAAGAAGCATGATGGACCAGATATCAGTATTGTCTACGCTGACTGACCCTTGGAGGCAGAAGCAGATGTCTTGCGGTTGCCTAGCAACAGCAAAGTACTTCCTTCTAGGCCTTATGACTCGCCAAGCTGAACAGGGCCTACCTACTATATATAGTTGCCAGGAATTTGATAATTCTTGCCTTCCATCTTTTTTGCCTTATTGGGGGGTCTAGTAAGTTGGTTGCAATATATGGCTGCTCAGCATTTGGTTGGGGTGTGTGTCTCAAACTAATAGGGGCCCGCTTCCTTCTGTACCTAGCAAAGTAAGAGGCTGGACCTGAGGTGGCGACAAAGGAGTCCACATTGGCAAGGTGGCAAACATATTGGAGGAGAAAACCAAGACAAGCTTTTCCAAACCAAACCTCAGGGAAGTTTTGCCTCCATGTTGGATTTAAGGAAATGAGGAACCAGGCTCAAAGTGGAAGAAATTATGGGCAAGGAAGACCTGTTGCTAGTAGCCCTGAGCTCCCCTAGGATGGGCCATGATGTTCCTCAAAGCTATCTTCAAGCCACTTAACCATCCTTCTTCAGGCGGGTTTCCCAAACTTAAGTCTCCAGCTGTTTTTGGACTACATCTCCCATCATCCCTAGCTAGCAGGACCAGTGGTCAGGGGGTGATGGTCCAAAAACAGCTGGAGATCTGTTTGGGAAAGCCTGTCCTTCAGGGAGGCCGTACCCAGAAAGGAGGTTGTAAAAAACCCAGGGTGTGTGTGTGTGTGGGGGGGGGGAGATATTGTTTCAAAGCTGGGCTGGGTCCCGGAAAACTGTGTGGTGATGGAAGGAATCCTAGAGACTCCAGCGAGGAGACAAGATTATGAGCAGGCTTAATTGGCTAATTAGTGGAAAATTAAAAACAGGGCTGCATCTGGAAACCACACAAAGCATACTCAAGCTCCACTGAAGCATGTTTAGGTCGGCAAGGATGTGCACTCATGGTGCCAGAGGCACCCCAGCTTTCATTTTTCAAAAGGGCCACTAGTCCTCGTGGCTGCAGAAAAGTGTTTGCAAATGGGCATCGTCTGCTGACGAAGGCTCAGAAGCCAGCAGGAAGCCTTTCTGAGACCAGGAGGTGGCACTTTGATGATCTGTAGCTGGACCGCATGAATCTTCCTCCTAATCACCTAAGTGCCTCTGCTATGTGGTGCCCTGCTGGATTCAGCATCATTATATCAGAGCACAGCAAAGGGCATTTGCATACGCAGGGCGGGGAAGATGCAAACCTGAAACTTCTGCCTTCTGATTTTGGTGGGGTCGGGGCCATCTTTAAAGTGGAGGTTGCCTTCCTTCCCCACAGGGGGGGGGGAAATGGGTGGGGAGGAGTTGAATGGAAAGCCCAGCACCTCCTACGGGATCATCTCTTTCTGCCTGATGGGTAGCCTCAGGCAGGTGGATCAGAATGAACGAAAACACACTGCCAAGTAATGTGAACTAAATGAAGATTATTAGGGTAATGTTAGGGTTGCCATACGTCCGGAATTTCCCGGACACAGCCTGAAAACTGCAGTCGGAAGCAGTGTCTGGGCAAAAATCGCTAAAATGCCCAGGAAAATCTGGATGTATGGCAAGTCATGTTGGCAGTGCTGTTTTGGGTGATTTCCCTTAAAAATAGCTCGATAACTTCTGGGTGTTTTTTTTTTTGGTCAGCCCTAGGTAATGTGTGTGGTAAAAATGCATCTATTGGTGGATATAGCAGACAAAAATACATATTAGGGAAAGCTGGTTGGCAAAAATGTGCCTGTTCTGGATTGTTCTGGATGTGCTCTAGTTGTAAACTTCAGCCCTTTCTCATTGACACGCTCAAGTAGTGAGCTTCCTAGTCACACTGGCTGCCTTTTCCAGGGAAGAGAACAGTCACTCCGAGAACAGCTCTGTGCAACTGATGAGCCTGCTCTCTTTCCAGCAGGCCTGACAAAAAGGTTATATCACCTGTTCTGAGTTACTTCCATTCTCGTTCCGATTACTTGGTGGGTGGGTGGGGATGGAGGGGGGAGAATGGGGAGGCAAAGCAAATTCCCCTGCTATAAATTTGCAATCGTGCCTGTTTCCCAAGGAAAAGAGAGTGGAAATTAAGCTGCAAAATGGTGCAGTGATCGCCAAACTTGGCCCTCTAGCTGTTTTGGGACTACAATTCCCATCATCTTTGGTCACTGGTCCTGTTAGCTAGGGATGATGGGAGTTGCAGTCCCAAAACAGCTGGAGGGCCGAGTTTGGCCATCACTGGGTTACAGCTTTGGAGAAGCACCCCGAAAAGAGAGAGTGGAGTGGAGTGGGGGAGGGGGAGGAATCGGACTCATCACCTTTGCAAAACAAGCAAGCTCTGGAAGCACACTTTGGGTGAGCTCTGGTGAATCTCTGCTTCCTACAGGATTAGGTGAGCAAACCGAAAGGAGTCGCTCTCATCATAGAATCATGTAGTTGGAAGGGATTCCAGGGGACAGCTGGTCCAATGCCCTGCAATGCCGGAACGGGACAAGAAGGAAAAGCCATTGGCAAGCCACCTGCCACTGGTCTCCTCAAGGCTACATTTTGGTGGGAGAATGTTCAGAAACTGCAAGAGTGAAGTGTGTGCCTCTGCGTATGGGTGTGCGTGCTCTTTTACCTGACAATGCATCTATGGGATGGCCTCCTCCAACTCATAGGGGTATGGGAACCGGGAGCATGGGTTTGTACCTGAAGGCTTCCAAGGGCAACCTCCCTCGCTCCTCAACTGTAGGGCCTGCTTCTCCGCAGGAAGCCATTGGGGGAAACTGCAAAGGGACCCTCCCATCAGTCTCCCCCCCCCCCCCCGCAAGCCAAGAGGACTGCTGCTGCAAAGGAGGCCTCTGGTGGAGTTGGGATATTAGATTCTGCTAAGCTGTGCTGTCAACCATCGGGCTCAAGGTCCTTTTTGTATCTTAAGGTTTTGCAGCAAACAGCCAGGAAATGAAGCAGCAAAGAAGCATTTTGGGCAGGGATTGGGGAGGGGGGAGACACCCTATGAGCGCTCATGAGGATGCTGAGCTACGACTCCCATCATCCCCGGCCACTGGTGGGGCCAATTGTGGGATTCCTAAAACACGTGGAGGGCCACAGGTCTCTCTCTCCCCCCAGCTTTTCTCTCGAAGGATCAGAGAAGCCCAGCGCAGTTCTGACTTCTGGAGGAGAGGTCTGTTTTTAGCTTTCACATTTTCTACCCAAGGTTGTCCTTGTACCAGGGCTGAAAAAAGGAGGACGGAGCAGTGACAAGAGAGATTTGGGCCTCGCCTTGCGGCCACGACTATTCCCATTCCTACCCAGAGTGCCCTCCTCTGCGTTTGCTCCTTGTAGTCCTGAGCAGATGAGGGCTGCCCCGTTCCCCTGCCTGCCCTCTGCCCTCACTACCTCCAGGTCCAAAACCAGGGACCACTGTGGCTGGGCAAAGCTGCGCAGGAAGAAGAGAGGCATTGTGGGTAAGGGAGACAGTGGTTAGCTGGACAGACACGCACAAAGCAACTCTGTGATACCAGGAGGGCAGGAGAAGGTGGGGCCGCACGCTGCAGTTGCCTCTGCCACCCCACTCGCAAAGTCCTCCCAACGTCTCATTGCTTGTAGCCTGCGGCTGGAAGGGAAAGGTTGCCCACTTCCTTCTGGAGGCAAAGGGAAAAAGAAAAACTCTATAATAGAGGAAGGAAGGAAGGGCAGGCACCTGACATTTTGTGCGTGTTGCGGGTACTGTACAGCAGAGGAGAGAGAAAGAGAGGGGAGAGAGGGAGGGATCGATCGAAGGAAACTCAAGTAAAATTGTTATTGCCTTTATTCGGCCCATGCCTTCTTGCACGGTCCAGACGGCCAGTACACGCACTCGTACACATGCAAGCTCGCCATCTCCGCGAGGGAGCCTCCTGCCCCCTCGGCTCAGGACTGCAGAGGCTTTCGGAAGAAAGCAAAACAAAACAGGGGGTGGTGGGTGGGTGGGAAATAGAGGGAAGTGTTCCAGTCTTTTTGGCAGCGATCATAGCGTGTGTCAAGAAAAGGATCCGCAGAGAGGGGCATGCGGCTTCCTGCATAAAACATGAGGTGGGGAGGAAGTCGTGGCGGGGGGGGGGGGGAATGAGATTGCAAGGCTCCTCCGCTCCGCCTCCCCTTTCTCTCGAATCCTGCTGCCTTTCAATGTCCGCCTGTCCGTGTGATCTCTGTGCAAACTCGCGCTGACGGGTCTCTTGAAACACCCAAGGCTGCGATTGCAAGACGCAGAGCCGCGTCGCCCAACTCCTTTGCGTAGAAAACTTGCCGGCGCCGCCACCGGCTTTGTAGTTCCAGCGTTCAGGGTCCCAAATGGACCGGCCGCCATCTCTCCCTGCAGACGCCCCCTGTGTGGCTCCCCCGCCGGCCCCGGGGAGCGGAGCTGGCCCTGGCGCAATCGTCTCTGGGCATGCGGGGAAAACGCCCGGCTGGACGCCCCTTTCCTGGGGAGGAGAGTGGCTCTGGCAGGTGCTTTTTTCCATTTGTTTGTTGGCTGGGGATTCCTTTTCCTCTTGGGCAGCGTGGAGTTGGAGGAATCTGCCGCAGCGAGGGCTGAGATGCCCAAAGGGCAACAATGGCACCATTGGAGGGCAGTGGGGGAGCCCCTCAGTGGGAGGAGAGAGCTTCTGCCTCCACCCCCCCTCCATAATGCGCCTTCAATATGAAGACTCCGCGTTGCTGGCACGCCATTGCAAGCACGCAACAGCGAAATAACAAAAAGGGGGAAAGGGGGGAAAGAAGAAAAAGGCAGGGTTTCCTTCGGGCCTCTCCCCCCGCGTGCCGTTAATCTAGCTAGGACCACCCATGTCCGTCCTGCCAGAGGTCTGTTGACAAGCCAATAGGCTCCACACAAAAATATGGGGGTGGAGGGTGTGGGGTGGAGAGAGAACGGCACCTCTCCCCGCCCCACACTCAGGAAGCCGGGCAGCACCACAAACTAGAATCCCAGGAAGGTTCCCCCGTCGGGTCCATTCCAAGCCAGAGTCCTCAGCGGTCAAACCTGAACTGGCAACGTCTGGTTCATTTGTAACCTCATGTCCTGTATGCTGCTCAGAATCTTCTTCTGGTGTCCTGCTAGTGTCACTCCTATCCTGAGCAAGTCCCTGGAAAGACACAGGGAGCAAAGGAGTTAGCAACGCACGGAAAGGGGAACTCGGCTTTTTGGGGGTGTCGATAAGCGCGGGAAAGGGAGTAAGTGCAGCTGACCCATGGAACTCCCTGCCACCAGATGAATCAATGGGAGGGCTGGTGGAGAGCAGTGTATTTTTGCTCAGAGGCATGAGTTCCATTCAGATCTCTCCCTGGCCACGAACTCACTAGGTGGCCCTCAAAAAAGATACAATGTGGGGGGTAATAATAATGACCTATATTAAAACACTGTGGTCAGAATCGCTAACACACGAGGCAATCGGTGTTCTCAAGTGCAATACAATTTTTAAGGCAAATCTTTGTCCTGATAGAACAACTAACTTAGCACTGTGCTGGGCATGACTCTAACTATTTTTAATGGTGTGAACTGACTTCCATTTCATGAATTGACTTTTTCAGCCACAGTCCTGCCCGCCCCCTTCAGATGACCTTCCTCCTCTCCACTTGACACTTGGTTAGGCCTGTGGCTAGTGTCCCTGGACCTTAAGAATACAGAGTCCGTGTTTAAGCAGCTGGGGATTTTGATTTTTTTTGCTGGGTGGGGAGGTTCTGTGAACAGTCCACACACAGAGGACACCTCCCTGCCCTGGACAGGACCATTCTCGAGCAGCGGTGCCATCAGAGAAGGCCTCTGGGGCAGGCATTCGGAGGCCCCCACCTAGCAGAACAGAAAGGAGGGCCCTTGATGCAGCGGTGCTGGCTTGGCACATTCCAGAGTGAGTGACTCAATGCACATGGCCCTCTGCAGAATCCACCCCAGCCCTGCAATAAGACATTTAAATCCAGAGCACCACTGTTCTCGAGCGAAGGCACGGGGGGATTCTGAGTCCCTGGCCTAACAAAGGGCCAATTCAAAGACTTTCTTTGCTTTTTTTCTGGCAGTGCTGAAGTCAGTACAAGAGGATTGACTTGATGGAATGCATGTCCCATGAAGGTATCAGCAAATAATCAAGGGCCGGCTTGCCACATTTGGCAGCAGCAAAGCTCTTTCGACTAGTGGCTGGCACCAGGAGATGGTGAATTGTGACCCCGGAAGATGAATCATCTACAAAAGACTGTCATCTCCCTCCCCACCCCTGCCCGGTAGGCTGGTGAGAATTTCATTCCACGGTCCAAATGCAAGGAACAAAGAGAAGCTCTCTGGACACAGAAGACAGCATGATGGAGATCAGGTGGGGATGATCAAAACCCAAAAATGATTGAAGGGTAATGTCGGGTTAGGCAAAGGCTCCACCTGGGGCAACGCTCACATTTAAAGCAGTTGTGGCTTCCCTGAAAGAATCCTGGGAAGTATAGTTTGTTAAGGTCATTGAGGGTTGCTAGGAGGCCCCTGGTCCCCTCACAGGGCTACAATTCAAAGGATTGCCTGTTAGAACCACTCTGGGAATTGTGGTTCTGGGAGGTGAACGGGGTTTCTCTAACTGCTCTCAGAACCCTTTAAAAACTCCTGGAAATTTTTAAGGGGAAGCCCTGGTGTTTAAAGGGGTCTCATGGTGCTTTAAATGTATGGTGTGAATGTGGCCATAGTCCAGTGTCCGACAGTGGCCAGGCAGTTACTGACGCTTATAGGCTGCAAACACAGGGTACAAAATAAACTGGACAATTCGAGGAGTCTAATGTCAAAAGGGGGATGGCGGAAGCCAGATCTTCAGAGTGCAAGGGAGTGGGCTTCGGTGCCTCACACTGTCTCTGCCCTTCCATTGGATTGGGGGAACAATGCCTAATAAACAGACATACTGTATTAAAATGGGCATGATTTCGAGAGGTCACAGAATCACGGAGCTGGGAGATGTCTTAAGAGGCCACTTAGTCTCTGGCAGGAGGCTATCAAGCCTCTGCTTCTGCAGGCCCAGCAAAGGAGAGGCCACAAACGCCTCTCAAGGTTGTCTGTCTTCTTAAGGTGTCATAACCACTGGGGAGTTAGTTTCACCCAAATCCACTTCCTTGCCATTTCCCACCCCTGGAAAGACGTCTGTTTCCCATGCTGCAGAGCTTTTAAAGAGGAGAGAATACTCGGCCTACTGTAAGAACTTTAGTCGGGCGCTTTTGAAATATTATTATTATTATTATTATTATTATATACTCGACTCCTTGCTGTCAACCAATGCGTCTCACGCAAACCACAGCTGCATATTCAGGGACGTTTAACAGCTCCGTCCTCTGTGTTCAGGGGCCCTGTGTAGGTATTCTCTTGCTTAACAGCATAAAAAAGTCTCAACTGTATACCGTGTCCAGCACACTCTGAACGCATCCTAGCCAAAAGCAGGTGTTAGTTTGCCCACCCTAAACGGACAGGGAACTGCATGGCAATCTCTGTTACCCTGTGGCTTGTAGCATCCCTGGTGAGAATGCTCCGGTCATCACCTGGCCCCCAAGACTGTACCCAGGTTACGTAACATGCCAATCTCGGCCTTCCCCTGCCTGCTACGTTGTCTGGCTTAACCGGAAACAGCCTGGTCTCCTGAGGCCGCTGTGTGCTTTGCCCCACCGCCACGCCCCTTCGTACTTACTCGGCTGTCATTTGGGCGACCAGGTCGAAGGAGGCGAATCCGGCGTTGACAAAGTTCTCCTTGTACCGCCCCATTTTGATGGCGTCGAGCCAGTCGCCCACAGTCGTGAAGGTGGTGTAATCAGGTACGGTGCGGTCCAGGAGAGGCTGGGAAACGCTGCGAAGGATGAGAGAGCCCAGAGGTCAGGCAAGGCTCAGGAGGGGGAGAGTGGGCTGCGTGTGGGGCTGAGCTGCAGGGGGCAGTCCTGGCAGTCCTGTGGTGCGCGAGGAGGCTAAAGGCGGCTGTCCGCTTCCCTGTCCACCCTCTTTGCTCATCGCTCCAGCCCCGGTTGCTGCCCGACTCCAGCCCCCAAGGCCATAGATATATCCGAGGTTTGCTTATTTATTTTTCCGCCATGAGAGCTAGAAACTTGGCATAGTTAGTCCAGACACAGCAGGTTGCCTGTGCTTGGAGAGGGCGAGGGGGAAAACGACACTGACCCAGACTGCACGCTGGCGATGACCTTCAGGCTGGCCGCGTTGCGGATGAGCTTGTCGAGCGTGTTCACAATCTGCGAGAACTTGGGCCGGAGGTTGCGGTCGCGCACCCAGCAGTCCAGCATGAGCTGGTGCAGCGCCGTGGGGCAGTCCATGGGCGG